>NC_057801.1:398191898-398791898 GCF_018294505.1 Triticum aestivum | reverse complement strand
GATCTTGATAAACTGAGAGCGTCTCATGAATATCTTCAAAAAGAGAACGATTCACTACTCGCTCAACAGACTAGTTCCACCCAGGAAGAATTTGTTCCACCATGTTTAAAATTTCTTGAGCGTGATAATGTTGCCTCTGTTGCTGGATGTTCTACTGCCTCTAATGTTGCAATATCTTCAACTGCTGATGTGGTAACTAACCCCTCTATTGAGGATGCCACTACTATTGCTGATGAGAATGCTAGGTTGAAGACATTGCTTGAAACAGGCATGTACAAAAGCCTCAAAGGGCATCAGACTCTATATGATGTCCTCAAGAAATAGATTCTGAACCGAAACCCTAGGAAAGAGGGTGTTGGGTTCGAAAGGAAAATGAATGTTGATGGTTCTTACTGGACGCCTAAGAAGTACCCCAAAACCACCAGGGTTGCAGATAAGGATCCTTTAGTGGACCCATCCACTTTATCTGGCGTCACTTGTGCTAACCCCATTGTCATTGATGAATCCTTTGACACCAATTATAAACTATTGAAGAATCAGAATGGTGAAGTGATTGCCAGGTATATTGGTACTAACTGCAGGAATGGGCCACCCTTGAAGAAGATTTGGGTGCCCAAAAGTTGTCTTGAGAAGCTTCCCGTGAATGTCGTCATGACACCACCTGGGAAGAAGACAAACCCCAGAGCAAAGGCATCATACAAATAGAGGACCACTCATGGTCACCCTAACGCCAATGTTTTGTAGGAGAATCATCATCATACTTATGAATATGAGCGTGTTTCTTCTAACCGCTATGTTCACAAAACTAAGAACTTTTGTGCATATTCATATGAGTATTATTCTCCTCCTTGCGAAGCTATTTGCTAGGGCTCCCAAGCCAAAGTTCTCAGATGTTGCACTTAGACTTATTGCTTCTAAACTACCCCTGAAGATGTGGGTGGTTAAGAAGAATTAACTTCTATTATATGGAAAGGTCTCCAGCCGGAAATCAAAGACTACTGACGCCAATGCTAGGGACCTAAAACATCTTGTGGGACACAAGATAAAGTGCCAGAATGGTCTTACCATGTATTTCGACCCAGGGTTTCTTGACGAGCATCCTATCACGCCCAACCAGAACCTCAACTTTGATAATATGCTTGTTCGATACATGTTTCTGCTTCACAATACTCTTGGTGCAGCCTATCACACTAACTACACTATAGGGTACGACTCCGAAAGCCATTGAATGGATCATGGACAGCGGCTGCAGCAACCACATAACTGGTGATTGAAGTCTTCTCATGGATTCAACCCTACGTCCATCTACTAAAAGATACATCATATTCGCTGACACTGGTAAAAGCAAGGTATTGGGTCTTGGTAGAGTTGCTATCTCAAAGGATCAGCACATGGATAAAGTGATGCTTGTTGAATCCCTTGGATACAACTTAATGTCTGTGTTAATGCTCTGTGATCTGAATATGATTGTGATATTTGGAAAATATCATTGTCTTGTGCTAATGGAATATGACAAATCTTTAGTCTTCGAAGGCTATCGAAGAGGTGATCTGTATATGGTAGATTTCGCAGTAGGACCACAGCTTGTCGTATGTGTTCTAGCAAAAGCTTCAGAGTGTTGGCTCTGGCATCGTTGGCTAGGACATGCGGGCATGAGGAACTTACACACTCTCGTGAAGAAGAAGCACATCATTGGCATCGAGGGCGTCAAGTTCAAGAAGGATCATCTATGTGGTGCTTGTGAAGCTGGGAAGATGACTAGAGCCAAGCATCCCTCGAAGACAATTATGACCACCTCACGACCCTTTGAGTAGCTTCACATGGACTTATTTGGCCCTACTCACTATTCTACCCTTACTACTACTGCACATCTATATGGCTTCATTATTGTTGATGATTATTCAAGATACACTTGGGTGCACATAATTATCTATAAGAATGAGGTGTAGGATGTCTTCAGACGCTTCGCAAATCGAGCCATGACGAATTATGGCATCAAGATCAAGCACATCCGGAGTAAAAATGGCATTGAGTTAAAGAACGTTGGCCTCGACATTTATATTGATACTTTGGGCATCATGCATGATTTCTCTGCTCCATACACACCTTAGCAAAATGGCATCATGGAGCGCAAGAACAGAACGCTCATTGAGATGGCACACATGATGCTTGATGAATACAAGATTCCAAGAAAATTTTGGCCCGAAGCCATTGATACTGCATGCCACATCATCAATAGAGTTTATCTTCACAAGTTCTTCAAGAAGACATCTTATGAACTTCTGGCTGGTAAGAAGCCAAACGTCAGTTGCTTCAAAGTCTTTGGTGCTAGGTGCTGGATCAAGGATCCACATCACACTTCTAAATTTGCACCGAAAGCACATGAAGGTTTTATGCTTGGTTACGGAAGGGATTCACACACCTACAGAGTCTTCAACCTCTTTCACTATAAAGTGGTTGAAACTGTAGATGTGCGGTTCGATGAGACTAATGGCAAAGAGAGCACCTGCCAAATTTGCTAGATGAAGCTACACCAGGTGAAGCTATCAGGATAATGGGTACTGGAGAAATCATACCTGCCGAGGAATAGGCTGAAGATGAGATCATCATTTCTGCACCTAATCAATATGAAGACAATGGTAAGTCTAAAGCCAGTCCTGAAGATGAAGACTGTCGTGGTTCTAAGCCTGACAGTAGAAAGGGGGGTAGGTATGGAGAGGCAAGATCTTAGCTATGGCGAAGGTGTACACACGATGTTTACGAGTTCAGGCCCTTCTCGAAGGAAGTAATAGCCCTACGTCTCGGTGCCCGGAGGCGGTCGATTGGATTATGAGTGTTGGATTATAGAGTGTGTGAACCCTTGTCTCAGAGGAGGGGGACGGCTTATATAGAGTGCGCCAGGACCCCAGCTCCCCTCCATTAGAAGGGGCTTAATGTACATAAAGTAAGGGAGTTACTGGTAACGGCAGCCTTGAATGCTCTTAATGCTCATGAAGACTAAGGAATGAATTCCCGACCATTGTGCGCTCTTCCGATTCCCGGTCTTCAATATGGTCGAGTCATTCCCCACACGGTTGAGTGAAAGTGGGGAATGATGGTCGAGTGATTACATCGCCGAGTGGATTCTGGATCTTCTTATCTTCTGGGGTAGTGACCTTGGGTAGGACGTATAGGTCAGGCCTATGACCCTACCCCAGGTCTGTACCCTCATCAGTAGCCCCCGAATGGATTAAGGTGTGAGTGCGAAATGGACTGAAATTAGGCTTGACCTGAGCCTAAAGATCTCACGAGCGCTTTCCGTACGTCTAAGTGCCCGCGTCGATGTTTGGTGTCGACTCAATCACCTTGATCCATTTAGTGGACAGTTCAGTGAACTGTTGATCTTATATGTCGAGTGTTGTGTTGGAGCGTGGGATCCTGGACGCGATTGCTTGCAGTGTATCCCGGATTCTGTGGGATACAAAATTTCGGGGAAGCGCGCCAGACGGGGAATGCCGAAGCGAGCGGAACGGATAAACGGTGATTCCTCGATTCCTGTGCCGCCTTTTTCACCATGTACACTGTGCGCCTGGTTCCACGCGTCAGTCACTCGGAAATAACCTCTTATAAGGTGGCTGGACCAAGGCGTCGATACTGTGCATCTCTTCTCTTCCTTCTTCTCCCTCCATCTCTCCACCACACCTTACTCTCCCGCTCTGATGCCGCTGTCCCGCCGCCATGGTGAAGGACAAGACGGCGGCGCTAGAGCGCGCGAAGAAGATGAAGGGAGTGGCGAAGGGCAGGAAGCAGCAGCGCGGGTCGTCATGACGCGCGAGGCTACCGTCGGGCTGGATCCAGGGCGATTCGATCCGGTCTTTGATACAGCAGGTGGATCTGGACGAGTTGGCGGAGTTGGGGTTGATCGCCAAGGGAGCGGCAAGGCTGCCGAAGGGGGAGATGAGTCCTCAGCCCCAGCCGGGTGAGTGTGTCCTGCTCGCCACCCATGTCGACTGCGGCTTCTCGCTTCCCCCTCTCCCTTTCTTCCAGGGGTTTCTAAACTTTTTTGGTGCTCAGCTCCACCACTTCTCCCCAAACACCATCACGTATTTAGCTGCTTTCGTGTCGATGTGCGAGAACTTCTTGGGTTGTCGACCACACTGGGGCCTTTTCAAGCACATCTTCACTATTCGTTCTCAATCGGTGAAGAAGGCGAAGTCGAGCGATTCTAAAACCCATGTCATCCAGATGTGTGGGGGTTTAGGTATCCAAAAGAGGAAGGGGAGTGCCTTTCCTGCTATGACTCTTCCTGATTCCGTTAGAGGTTGGCAATCGACTTGGTTCTATTGCCAAGATGTCGCGGCCCTAGGTCAGTCGACCGGTCTTCCCCACTTCTCGTTTGACCGAGTCCAGACTCCTGCCCCGCTCAAAGTTACGACCGGTGAGACCATGGAGACGAGAATGCTAGTAGATAGGGTGGTCCAGCTTATCAATGACGGTGTCACGGGTCTGAATCTGCTGGAGGTGTTCCTCAGTCGACGTATCCAGCCTCTTCAGGCCCATGATCATCCGATGTGGCTGTATTCCGGACCGGATGACACTGCGTGGGTTCATCCGGAGGAAGTACCATCTGCAACCGTAGCTTCGTGGCTGAGAAGCATTACAGGCAATCAGGACAATCCCAGAGGATCAAGGCGAGTCGTCTCGTTCAGCAGCGACAACCCGCCCGACAAGGTATGCCTTTCGCCCCGACTGTTTCCCATTCATGTTCCGACTGTACTTAAGATTGACCGACTCATGTTTTACCAACTTTGTTCTGCAGGTGTTCACTGAGATGCATTCGATGCCCAATGGCAAGCAAGCTTTGGAGCAGGCCCAGGAAGGGGAGGACAGCGCGGAAGATAGTGACGAGTGGGATTCTCAGGAAGATGACGAGGAGGAGGAGGAGAGCAAGGAATCAGACGAGGAGGAGGAGGTCGACTCGCCACCGTGCTCCGAATGCCGATCCAAATAGCAGCATGACCTGGCCGATGGGCGCGGGAAAGGTGTGGTTCCGAGTGCCAATACCCAGAAGCGCACTCGGACGTCGACCCCGGAGCCGACGGAGAAGGTGGCCAAGCAGCCTAGAGTTGCTCCCTCCAAGGCTTGGAAGACACTGCCGCACATCAAGATGGATGTCCCCGTTGCCTCAGGGTGGGTACCTTGTTCATGTTTCCGTAAGTCAACTGAAAAATTTCTTGATTTGACCAACCATCCTTGTGTCTTTGCAGCCCTACCTCTGCTGCCATCGACATGGACGTCGACAAGGCACCAGGAGATGAAGAGGCCACCTCTCGAGCTGGTAAGTTCATTCGGCCGAGTTATGTTTAGTCGAGTGAATGGCCAATTGACTGAAAACTTGATATTTCTCTTCTTATGTAGCTCCACAAGATATCGTTGTGCTTCCTGATGACGAAGAAGAAGAAGTGCCTCTACAGGAGAGGAAGAAGAAGAGTGGAAGCTCAAGCATGAGGAAGCTTGAAGTCCAGGTCCCTCAATCGACTCCGGCGCCTGAAGCGATGGTCCGGACCAACGTCACATTCGCTAACCCGTTGACGACTGATCGTTTGTCGGGCTCGACTGCGCAGACGCCCGTTGCATCGATACAACTCCACTCATCTGACCCGGCAGCTACTTCAGCCCCTCTGGAGCCATCTCTCTTTGCTACATATCAAACTCCAGACGACTCGCCAAGTGCTGCTAGGGAAGCTCTTCGTCAGGCGAACCTTGTCATGGAACAGGTGAAAGTGATGCATGAAGCTAGTCAGATAGCTTACAACGCCAGCACTGCTTTTCAGACCAACGTTCAGGTCAGCAAAGCTCCGACTGAAATTTCTGGATGTCACTTTTATATCTGATCACCCAGTGGATGTTCTTTTGTGTAGAACTCAGGAAATCTTCAATTCTGCACTTTTTGAATCGGTGGGGGCACGTCGAGTGCACCCACTGCGTGTAGTCCTCGAGGCCACGGTCGGCTGCTGGCAGTCGACTGAGGCCTAATGATGTGTCTCTCTTTCTCTTTTTTTTGAACTCATGCTGAGTATTGATCTAATCCAGTGGGGGCACGCTAAGTGCACCCACTGGGTGTAGTCCCCGAGACTACTGTTGAAAACTTGATTCGGCAGTAGTCTTAGAATAATTCTTTGCTTTCACTCGGCTCTGCGATTTGTCGACTAATATGTTCTGTCTTTCTGGTTGCAGAGGTCTTGTGATCTTGGAGCTCGGCTCACCGAGTTGAAGAAGAAACATATCAGCATTGAACTTGACCTTGAACTTGCAAAGAAGAATCTGAAGAAAGCTCAAGAAGAAACAACCATCATGGGAGGTAATCACTCGACCGTTTTGTCTGCTTTGTAGCTTTACACTTGGCACTGGCTTTTCTTTCATTCTCTTTGAGACGAGTGAATTCGCATAAGCAGATGTGCGTAGTGAAAATCGCCAACTCCAGTCTCATCTGAAGAGTGTTGTTTCTTTAGAGAGGATGAAGGAAGCTCTGGAGCAGAAGGATCTGGACCTTGCAGCTGCTCAAAAGGAAGCGTGCGAGAAGATGAAGCTTGCGGACGAGAAGCTGGCTTCAGTCGGCAAGCTGGAGGATGAGAATGCGACGTTGAAGACAACTATCTCGGATGCTAACCGTGAAGTTGAGAAACTGCAGAAGGACAAGGAGAACTTGACCGCTGAAGTCGAAGGCCTCAGGACCAAGACTGGCAAGCTAGAGTCTCATTTGGAGCAACTTGCGGCAAATCTTGTCCTGAAGCTTGAAGGTACGTCTGTCCCGTTAAATAACTGTCGTCGACTGAGATTTGTAATACTGTCGAATCATTGTTTGTTGTGATGAAAAAGAACTCTGTGAGGACTTTGAGGCCGAAACTGGACGGGTTGAGACAGGTCTCGACCCTATCAACTGCCCCATGAAGGATGAAGCTGCGATGAACTTGCTCCGACTGGAATCGCGCTTGAATGACGTAGTTGACTATCTGGCTCGGCTGAAGGCGGTGATGACACGAGTGGATGCTGAGCTCTGGCATCGGGAGGAACTGTCGCAAGACCTCGAGTCCTTGACGGCTCGCCTAACCAGATTCCAAGTCGAGTGCAAGAGTGGAAGAAATCCTCTGTCCATTGTGGTGCTGATGTCGCTTTGTCTCTGGTCCGAGTGCACTGCAAGGAAGCTAAAGAGGAAAAGTTGGCAGCTCTCAAAGTGGCGAACACAAAGAAGCACTCCTTCCAGGGTTTCATGGACACTTTCATCGAGGCAGCCACTCGCATCACCGACAGCATCGACCTCGACAGCTTCTGCGACCCGGCCAGTCCTTCTCCTGCCAAGTAATCAAAGGAAAACATTATGCTTATCACTTTTATTTGCCTCAGAATGCCGAGTGAATTTGTAACCGTTAAAACTCCTTCGAGCCTGATGCTCGAGCACTTTATTCTGCGGTTAAGAAACTTTCGATTTGTCACCTCACACACTGCGTCTGTCTTTGAATGAAATTCGCCTTTCTATCGAATTATTGTCCGTTTGCTTAATGCTACTTCTGTAGGAGGATGGCCAGTCGCCTGATCGAGCAACCTTTGAGTAGCATTGATCAGCTCATCAGCAAGGTACTCAGCTTCTGGAGAAGGACAGCCAGTCGACCGGTTGGGTGATCCTTGAGTGGCATTGATCAGCTCATCAACAAGGTACTCAGAATGGTCTTGACGTTCCAGTCGACCGGTTGGGTGATCCTTGAGTAGCATTGATCAGCTCATCAGCGAGGTACTCAGCTTCTGGAGAAGGACAGCCAGTCGTCTGATCAAGCAACCTTTGAGTAGCATTGAGCAGCTCATCAGCAAGGCACTCAACAATGGTCTTGACGTTCTGGTCGACCGGTTGGGTGATCCTTGAGTAGCATTGATCATCTCATCAGCAAGGTACTCACCTTCTGGAGAAGGACGGCCAGTCGCCTGATCGAGCAACCTTTGAGTAGCATTGATCAGCTCATCGGCAAGGCACTCAGCAATGGTCTTGACGTTCTAGTCGACCGGTTGGGTAAGGTTTTTGAAACTTAGGCAAGAACGAGACTGCGGCTAAGCCTCCCAAGTGAAAGGATTGCTCTTCACTCGGTGGGATATTTCAAACTTAGGCGAGTACGAGACTGCAGCTAAGCCCCCGAGTGGGAGGATCGCTCTCCACTTGGTGGGATTTTTCAAACTTAGGCGAGCACTGGGCTGCAACTAAGCCCCCGAGTGAGAGGATCGCTCTTCACTCGGAAGGATTTTTGAAACTTAGGCGAGCACTGGGCTGCAGCTAAGCCCCCGAGTGAGAGGATCGCTCTTCACTCGGTGGGATTTTTAAAACTTAGGCGAGCACTGGGCTGCAGCTAAGCCCTCGAGTGGAAGGATCGCTCTTCACTCGGTAGGATTTTTAAAACTTAGGCGAGTACGAGACTGCAGCTAAGCCCCCGAGTGGGAGGATCGCTCTCCACTCAGTAGGATTTTTCAAACTTAGGCGAGCACTGGGCTGCAGCTAAGCCTCCGAGCGAGAGGATTGCTCTACACTCGGTAGGATTTTCAAAACTTAGGCGAGTACGAGACTGCAGCTAAGCCCCCGAGTGAGAGGCAGACTAACCACTCGGTAGGACTTTATCACTTAGGCGAGCACTGGGCCGCACCTAAGCCCCCGAGTGAGAGGCAAACTCACCACTCGGTAGGATTTTTATCACTTAGGCAAGCACTAAGCTGCAGCTAAGCCCCTGAGTGTGAGGCGGACTCACCACTCAGTAGGATTTTTATCACTTAGGCGAGCACTGGGCTGTAGCTAAGCCCCCGAGTGAGAGGCAGACTCACCACTCAGTAGGATTTTTATCACTTAGGCGAGCACTAGGCTGCATCTAAGCCCCCGAGTGAGAGGCAAACTCACCACTTGGTAGGATTTTTATCACTTAGGCGAGCACTGGGATGCAGCTAAGCCCCCGAGTGAGAGGCAGACTCACCACTGGGTAGAATTTTTATCACTTAGGCGAGCACTGGGCTGCAGCTAAGCCCCCGAGTGAGAGGCAGACTCACCACTCGGTAGGGATTTTATCACTTAGGCGAGCACTGGGATGCAGCTAAGCCCCCGAGTGAGAGGCAGACTCACCACTCGGTAGGATTTTTATCACTTAGGCGAGCACTCGGCTGCAGCTAAGCCCCCGAGTGAGAGGCGGACTCATCACTCGGTAGGATTTTTATCACTTAGGTTCAGGCAAAGTAGATCCATAGCTAAAGTAGCATACACAGAAAGAAATAAACAACAACCACTCGGAAGGAGTAAATTATGTCTTTCGGTAATTAAGCTAACAGGTATCCCTTATTACATCTGATCGGTTTAACTATTTAAGAATAGAAACGGCAGAGCAGATCCGCATTCCAGGCGCGCGGCTCATCTCTATTGTGTTCGACGTTGAAGAGATGGTATGCTCCGTTGTGGAGCACCTTGGTGATGACGAAAGGGCCTTCCCAAGCGGGGGCGAGCTTGTGTGGTCTTTGTTGATCTACTCGGAGGACCAAGTCCCCTTCCTGGAATGCATGACCCCTTACGTTCTTGGCGTCGAATCGACGTAAGTCTTGCTGATAAACGGTCGACCGGTTCAAAGCCATCTCTCTCTCTCTCTCTTCCTCCAAGAGGTCGACTACGTCTTGTCGAGCTTGCTCTGCTTCTTCTTCTGAGAAGAGTTTGACCCGAGGAGCGTTGTGGAGCAAATCGCTTGGCAAAACGGTTTCGGCTCCCTAGACCAGAAATAATGGAGTCCGTCCAGTCGACCGATTGGGGGTTGTCCTCAGTACCCAAAGCACCAATGGGAGCTCGTCGACCCAAGCCCCTGCCGCGTTCTTGAGGTCACGCATTAGCTGAGGCTTCAGCCCTTTGAGAATCAATCCATTCGCTCGCTCAGCTTGTCCGTTCGACTGGGGGTGGGCGACTGAAGCGTAATCTACCCTCGTGCCCTGGGAGGCGCAAAAGGCTTTGAACTCTTCAGAATCGAAGTTCGAGACATTGTGTGTGATGATGTTGTGTGGGACGCCGTATCTGAATATAAGTTCTCTGATAAAACTCACGGATGTGCTCGCTTCGAGGATCTTAATACACTTGGCTTCAATCCATTTGGTGAACTTGTCGACTGCTACCAGCACATGAGTAAATCCACTCCTGCCTGTCCTCAGAGGTCCTACCATGTCCAATCCCCAAACGGCAAAGGGCTAGACGAGTGGAATAGTCTTCAGAGCTGACGCAGGTTTGTGAGACATGTTGGAATAAAACTGACAACCTTCACACTTGTCCACTATTTCCTTCGCCATCTCGTTAGCGTGCGGCTAGTAAAATCCGGCTCGGTATGCTTTGGCTACGATGGTCTGAGAGGACGCATGGTGACCACAGGTCCCCGAGTGGATATCATTAAGGATCATTCGGCCTTCTTCTGGCGTGATGCACTTCTGGCAGGCTCTAGTTACACTCTCTCTGAACAATTGTCCTCTTATCACAGTAAAGGCTTTAGACCGTCGGATGATCTGTCGAGCTTCTTCTTCATCCTCTGGGAGTTCCTTCCTAAGGATATAAGCAATGTATGGTACTGTCTAGTCGGGAGTGATGACCAAAACCTCCATGATTAATTCGACCACGGCCGGGACTTCGACTTCAGTCGGATCTGTGGCACTCTTGGGCTGCGGTGACTCTTCGGTGAAAGGATCTTCTTGAACCGAAGGTGAATTGATATGTTCCAGAAACATGTTTCGGGGAATAGCCTCTCTCTTTGAGCCTATCTTGGCCAACTCATCTGCAGCTTGATTTTTCAGTCGGGGTATATGGTGGAGCCCCAAACCTTCAAACCTCTTCTCCAGTTTTCTCACTGCATTGCAATAACCAGTCATGGCTTGGCTTCTGACATCCCATTCCTTCATGACTTGGTTAACCACCAAATCGGAATCGCCATAAACCATAAGGCGACGGACACCGAGTGAAATGGCCATACGCAACCCGTATAGAAGTGCTTCATATTCGGCTTCATTATTGGAGGAATCAAAATGAATCTGGAGAACGTAACTGAGCCTGTCTCCGCGGAGGGATACCAAAACTACTCCAACACCTTAACCATTCAACATCTTGGAACCATCAAAAAACATAATCCAATGTTCCGAGTGAACTTGAATCGGCAATTGCTGTTCAATCCACTCGGCCAGAAAATCTGCAATTGCTTGGGACTTGATGGCCTTCTTTTCCTCGAACTTGATATCTAAAGGGAGGAGTTCAATCGCCCATTTGGCCAGTCGACCAGTTGCATCTCTGTTGTTCAGAATTTCGGATAGTGGCGCATCGCTGATGACTGTAATGGAGTGGTCAGAGAAGTAATGCGCAACCTTCTTCATGGTCATGTATATTCCATAGACAAGCTTCTCATAATGCGGGTATCGTTGCTTGGATGGAGTAAAAATTTCAGAGAGATAATAGACTGGGCGCTGAACCTTGTAGGCTTTTCCTTCTTCTTCCCGCTCGACCGTGAGTACTGTACTGACAACTTGTCCAGTGGCTGCAATGTAGAGCAGTAAAGGCTCTTTGCTGATTGGCGCAGCGAGCACCGGCTAGGTGGAAAGCAGGGTTTTGAGCTCTGCAAACGCTGCTTCAGCTTCATCAGTCCACTCGAACTTATAAGACTTCTTCATCAATCAGTAAAGAGGCAAGGCCTTTTCACCGAGACGAGAAATGAATTGACTCAGAGCGTCCAAGCAACCAGTCAGCTTCTGAACGTCATGCACTCGCACAGGGTGTTTCATTCGGAGGATGGTATCAACTTTCTCCGGATTGGCGTCGATCCCTCGTTCGGAAACGAGAAAACCGAGTAACTTTCCTCCTGGAACTCCAAACGTGCATTTTGACGGATTAAGCTTGATATCGTATCTTCTGAGGTTGGCAAAGGTTTCTGCAAGGTCAGTCAATAGGTCGGAACCTTTGCGAGACTTGACCACAATGTCATCCATGTATGCTTCCACATTTTGACTGATTTGAGTGAGCAGGCACTTCTAAATCATTCTCATGAATGTGGCTCCAGCATTTTTCAAACCAAAAGGCATGGTGACATAGCAAAAGCACCCAAATGGGGTGATGAAGGCTGTTTTTATTTCATCGGGACCATACAGTCGGATCTGATGGTATCCGGAATATGCATCTAAGAAAGACAAGCGTTCACACCCTGCAGTCGAGTCAACAATCTGATCGATGCGAGGGAGAGGAAAGTGATCTTTCGGGCAGGCCCGATTGTTATGCTTGAAATCAATGCACATACGAAGTGAATTATCCTTCTTAGGAACCATGACTACATTGGCTAGCCACTCGGAGTGGTAGATTTCACGGATGAACTCTGCTGCCAACAGTCGAGCCACTTCTTCACCGATTGCTTTCCTCTTCTGCATGGCGGACCGCCGAAGTGTTCACTGTGTCCTTGTCAGCTGTAGTTACAGAGATACACATTTAAAACTGATTTTGAAGACTTATCTCTTTTGCTTAAAAACCGGAGAAGCCAGAACGACCACCCGACAATCCAGGTGCGCGTGGGAACATGGCTCAACTCTCAATAAGTTGCATGCATGACACGTGTCCACCAGATGTGAACCGCTAGGGGCACCTGCGTAATTGCGCTACACCACCCTTCTCCTTATAAATACTTCTACCTACGCAGTCATTATCCCTTCTCCCACCTCATCGTCTTTCTTGAACCCTAGCACCACCGCTAGCTTCCGTCGCCGCCGGAGTCGAAGTGCTTAGCTGCCGCAACTACTCCAACGACGTCTTCACACGGGCCGCGGACCTCGTCTTCTCCGCCGTTGCCATAGATTTCTTCCGCCGCCAAGTTAGGGCGTGGGAGATTGGACTGCTCGGCATCCGTTCTGCCTCGTCTAGCAGTTTTTCAAGTGGTAAATAAACTTGCCTTTTTACCGCTTTTTCGATCTGATGAATCCATACACTTCACCCAAAAGTGGTTTCTAATCTTCCAAATCTGGATCTTACTATTTCTGAATCTCATATCTTGCAAGTATATCAACTTATGCTCCATAACTAGTTAGATTCCTCACTTGTACTTATTAATGGATCCATACAAATCTGGAACCAACTCACTTAAAATAAGTGAATGTCTTCGCAATATGATGTCAATGTCTTCAAACTGATTTATCTTTAAATTCTTCTGAGAATGCATGTGACCTCTTCCCTTTCCCTCGCATCCTAATGCTGTCACAGGTACATGTCCGTGGGAGAATCCCTTGGTTCTCATGGTCTGCATTCATTTGCAGAGTTCTTACAGCGGCACAGTGAATCTCCTGAAGCCAGTTCTTGTCTGGCCAGTCGTTGGAAGCCATTCACTATTTTGAAGCCTCTTAGTCTGAATATAATGGCAACTGAAAAATCTACAAGGAAAGGTCGCAGGTAACGCCGTGGCAATACTTCTCTGGATTTGCCTCTAGATCTGTATGAACTTTACAAGTTTGATCCCGAGGAGAACTACAATCAGCGCAAATCCCGAATCCAATGGATCAGAAGATATTGGGAAGAGGAATGGTTCAAGTATCACTTTGTGACTCGTGAGTATGCGGAGAAGAATGCTATCAGGCGCCCATGGGGCGATATTCTCTACAGAAAACTGCAACCTCAGACGAAGGCTGAAGCCATTGCTCAAGGCTTCTATCCATGCATGGTCCGAGACCTCAGCCTGACAATGCCGACCCATCATTTCTTTGATGGTGTCCTGACGATGATCTATTCAAGAACAACTATTAGTTTGCAAAAGAGTCTGTTGCTAAGAACAAAAAGGCATTCGGACTCAACTTCAACCCTGGTTAGTCTGCTCCAAGGCCTGATGGCACACATGACGCCAACCCTAATGTCATCGTCCCTTCAATGGTTTCGATGGGCTTCTCTCCCATGTTGCAGCTCAAAGGGCCACATTTGATCAATATGCTGATGATGCAGACTCCGAGGATGCTCATGTGCCTCTGAAGCAGAAGAAGAAGTCAAAATCTTCAAAGCCATGTGTTGCTCCAAAAGCTTCGACTATGAAGCCATTGCAAACGGCACCTCCTGAATCAAGTATGCAATCTAAAGATCAGTCCTGCTTCTCCAAGGGGACAAAGAATCCCAAGCCCAAGAAAATTTCTGGGCATGAATTCACTCTTGCTGCTATTCTGCGCAATGAGGACAACACCATTGCTATGTCAAGTGATGAAGATCATGCAGATGATGCTCTGGAAGAGTTGATCAAGAGCAAACAAGAGGCTGAGATCTTTCAAGACCTGCCTCTGTTTGATGCTGACATTCTCAGTAACTTCATTGATGAATGGTTTGAGGATCAAAGCATCAACATTGATGATTTGCAGCTACCAGTGGACATCAGCGTCACCTTTCAAGGAGCCATTGCCAACGAACTTGCCATTGCTCAGAAAATTGTTGAGCTGAAGAACAAGATCAATTATGATAAGGCTCAGTTCAAGAAGCACGTGGCCAAGCTCACTGTTGCTGATGTGCAAACTTCAAGCAGATGATGCATGACCTCAAGGACCAGTTTAACAATAAGCGTGAAGAAGCCAAAGGCTCATGCAAGCACATGAAGTACTATGTGCAGAAGTGTGTGCAAGCGCACAATGAGGCTGAAAAGAGAAAGGCACTTGGGCGTCCTGGCATCGACCCCAAGCTTGCTACCAAGGAGGGCAAAAAGTCTGCTAAAGCCAAACTCGACGCTCCAAGGCAGGAACGACCTAGCATAGTCTTCCCCGCCAGTATGACTGTCTCGAAGCCAAAGGTCTCCTCAACTGCTTCTGAACAAAAGAAGACTAAGCTTGCTGAGGCTGAAGCCAGGAAGAGGAAGCATCAAGACACCTCTAAGGCTGCTCCCTCCAAGAAGAAGCTGAAGACTAAAGCTTCAAAGTCTTCCTGCAAAGAGCGTGTTTCTGCCCAAGAACTGTGAATGTCGAACCAATCTCTGTTGCTCTACCTACCTCTACGAACCGCGAGCATCATCTAGTGATCCATGAGCCTACTCCCAAAGAGGCTCCAAAAGATGAAGAAATTCCAGCTGCTGATCCCAACAATGAAGACATTGGTCATGAAGACAATTTTGATGATGTAGTTCTTCCTCAGCTTCAACCCAATCCGGTATCATCGCCTACTCCCACGAGAAGTGAACTCATAAACATTGGTGGTCCCACGATGCCAATTGCACAAGATGATTTTTGGGAAGAGCAACACCCAAACACCCTCCTACATGAAGTTATTCCCCGTACTCCACCAGCTCAAGTCACCACTCCGATGCTTGACGATGATTACATGGAATAGACAACTCCCTTTCCAAAGGCGTCGCCCTCATTTCGAAGTCTTCACAAAGGCCTCAGGTCCCAGGTCTCCATGTCAAGCATTCAAGAAGAGGATGTGCAATAAACTTGCTCAGTGGCACGTCAAGTGTTCCTTGATGCCATCCCTTCTGAGACTGCTCATGATTCTGAAGCCAAGGCTGTTGAAGACATCCTGGCTGCATCAGCCGATGAAGACAAAGTAGATGATCGAGAAGTCATTCCCCCTGCCAGTGAAACTGTTGTGCCTGAAGAAGATGTGATTGTGCCTGACCCTCCAGTCATTGAAGCCATGGAGGTTGAAACCAATGTGGCTGCCACAACCAACACCACTGAAGCACATGACACGGTCATGGCTGAAGACAATGTGGAGCCCGAATTTAATACTGCAACTAAAGATATTGTGCAGCCAATCACTTCTGATCTAACGGTTCATCCACTAGTGCCACACACTATGGAACGAGCATACAATCGTGGTGAGTTGGTGACTGTCAGATGGCCCATTATGGTACCACCCACTGCTCGAGGACCTCAGTATGATTATCATGTGGAGCAAAGGTCTCAAACTCAGAAGCCAAAGCCAAGACTGCCAAGGCATCCAAGTGCTGCAACAACCCAAGTCTCGTTCAGTGTGCTCAGCTTCAGAGAGCACAACACATTCTTTGATACCGCCAAGAACCCATACAAGAAGCCCAAGATCTCCTCTGACAGGTTTTGGAGCCATCAGCAACGAAGCTATTACTCATGCATTCTATACAACCAAGACCGGATTTTTCCTCATAAGCACATGGATTGTGATGCTATTGCTGGGCTGCCTTGCCTTGAAAAGTCCCTTGACTGCTTTAGAGATATTGGGCTGCTGCCATTTTTAACTAACAAAGAGCATTGGAACGAAGAGCTTCTGCTGCAGTTTTATGCCACATGGCACATTTGAGGCTACAACAGGAATCCGAAGACTTGGATCCTTGAGTGGATGAAAGGTGATGTACATCATGAAACCAAAGCTCGGGACATCATTGAGCTTACTTCCCTGCCCACTCCTAGTGAGTTGTATGAACCAGGTTGTCAGCTTCATCAAAATGCACTACAGAGCATCTTTCAGAAGCCAGAGCCCAACATGATCCAAATGCTAAGTATGATGAAGCCCTTTCCCCATGACGCCGAATAACCCAAGGAGTTCTTTATCCAGGACTATGAGTACTTACCCCGCACAGTATATCATATTCTGAGGCATACTCTGTGGCCTCTCAAAGGCAACTCTTCTGAAGCCAAACTCGAAGGCACCATGAAGACATTGGTCTTCTATATCATCAATGGCATCAGATTCAATACCCAGGATTTCTTCATCCGAGAACTTGCAGCTTCTGGCATTGATCTCTTTGGTCTGAAATTCTATGCTCCCTGGGTTATGCGCTTGATCAAGCTTCATTCCACTGTCAACTATCAACATTCAGCATGCAACCACATTGTATTCTTGCATGATGTTGACATGTCCTATGAAGCCATCTAGACTGAGCCAGCAAAGAAGCCACTCCACTTGCAAAATGCAGAATATCAAAGCTTCACTCAGCCAATTGAAGGCATTCATGTACCAAATTTTGCTACTCCTTCTTATCCTCTGGCTAGCAACTTGCGTTTGCCGCATCGTGCCAATACTGAAGCCACTGCTAGCACAATTGCTCAAAGGCCTCAGAAGTGTCTCCGTGTCCTCAACGACCGTGAGCTTTTGGTATCTCTACATCAAAAGCAAGATAGGCATCATCAGTGGCTAAAGCGTCAATGCAGAGTCTTTTGGTTGATGTAAATCGCATTTGCAACTTGGCCACCAAGAATTCCTTTGTCGTTCATGAAGCCTGTCGGCGGTCCTGGAAGAACCTCACACTGCTTTGCTCTGAAGATGACCTTCGCGAAGATGGCTTCACAGAGAAATTCAAGTTTGACTCTAGGCCCCCGCAGTCTGCAAGTTGGCGTCCAACACCTTCCATTGAAGATTCTGAGTATTCCTCTTCGGCTGCAACTGTTGTTATGAGAGTCGTTGACGAAGAAGATGACGCCACTTCACCAGCATTGGCTTCACTGCATCAAGATTCTGCATCGCCCAGCTCCAACATTGACCCTACTGCTCCAACATCTTCTCCAACTGGGAACGAGTAGATCCTCTATGTCTTCAAACCTTTTTGGTCCTTACTGACAAAAGGGGGAGAAGCATATGAGGTTGATAGTCTTCAAGCGGGTCCATATGGGGTGGTTGCCGTATTTTTGCTAAGTTCTTACAACTCTTGTTTTGAAACTATTTGTCTCTTGAGTTGTAACACTTATACTTGATGGTCGTCTGTTACTTTTGCTGCTACTTTGTGATGCGATGACAAATTCCGCATGAAGTCACTCTGCAGATGTCCATTTCTCATTATGCATTTCATTATCTTCACTATTCCTATGTATGCATGATGAATTGTCTTCATGAGTTGAAGAGGATCTCCACAAAGTACAACCAGCCATGTTCATTTGCATTCAAAAGCAAACTACTTATATGCACATCTTCAGGGGGAGCCTTCGGCAACTTATGAAGACAATGACTTTGATATTTAACTTTCACATACTTCTATCCCCGTTGAAAACTTCAACCAGTTTGTCATCAATCACCAAAAAGGGGGAGATTGTAAGTGCATCTAGTACCACCCCTAGTTGGTTTGGAGTATTGACAAAAAACTTGGTTGAGGGACTAATGTGTTTGTGAGAATTGCAGGATAACACGGGTAGTAGTCCCTCATTGATTCGGTTTACCTACCAGAGATGACCCCTAAAAATGTGTGAAGACATTGAAGACAATGGTGGTTCGTGAAGACATTCATGATGAAGATAATGACATGTGAAGACATTCACTTGAAGACTACGGAGTGCGAAGACATAGTTGTTTTGTAGTTTCCTTTTTTTCTTTATTGAGTCATAGGAACCATCGTACTGTTAAGTGGGGCCCAAGTGAACAAAGTCAGAGTGACTGATGTGATCACCGGTACGCGTCGGTGCTATACAGACGGTTCTAACCCCTTTCCACGACGACATTTGGAACCGTCGCCAAGTGAGTGTGGGCGATAGGGGGGTCCTTCCCACACAACCCAGAAACCGTCGGGGATATGCCCACCTTGCACACACGATCGGCAAACTGAGGTCGTGTGCAACCGGCGAGTGAGCAAATACGGTTATACATACAGTAGTGCTAAAAAAATACAATTATACAGGCAAAATCGTTTTCGATCGTAAGTACATCCCACACAGTCAGCCCCCGCTAAATATTTCCATTCGTATGTACATTCCACACAGCCCATCCAAGGAATACGTTTCCGTTAGTATGTACATCCCACACAGTTAATCCAAGAAGTACCAAATGTTTGCGATGCGCACAACATCACAAACAGTCAATAATTATGAAGCGTGTGTGATAAGGTGACTGTCGCAAACATTTAATAAGAAATAACTGTGTGCGATGCTGTTGTTAATCGCACACGTTTTTTCTTGGCTGATCGTGTGTGCAGTGGAGATTGATCTTACACGTTTTTTCTTGGCCTATCGTGTGTGCGGTGAATATTGATCGCACACATAGTGGATCCTAGAAACGTGTCTAATATCCACATCTATCGCAGACATTTCGCTTTTGCAAACTGTGTGCAGTGCAATCCCTAATTGAAAAATCACATTTTTGAATTTGAAAGTAGGCAATCACTTATTTCATATCCAACCAGGTTTATTACAAATATATGTTCAACCACGAATGCATAATTCGATGCACAGGTACATATACTGAAGAACTACAGAAGCACCAGACTCTAGGACAACCCCTTGTGATGGCTGCCCGTCCATCCTTCACTGTCTTCATTACGACTTCTCGATGCTCATTGTAGTCTGGATGAAATACTTTAACCTTGAGTGAACTGCTTCGGGAACCACTACGAACAAAAAAGATTCAGACATTATTGTCTAACAACTCATTATTGGCAGTAAAGAGAGAAGGCTGCAGTGTTTGTAGTTACCATCCTACAGCTCACTGTTGTGTTGGCTAGAGCATAAACAAACCACCATTCGTATATTTTTGCTAATAATCCTTATCAATTTCCTCACTTGATGCTTGTTGATGAATATCTCATTGCCCCATATACAAAAAGGGTCAATGCATGGATCCTTGCCAAGGGCATATGTACCTACAAGCAACAAGTCAATATTAGAAACTAACAAGTGTCCAAGCCTGGATCTATATGCACTACACTATGGAAAGACAGGGAAGTACAAGCCGAGGGATGAAGTTAACCTCGGCGGAAAATGGTGGCCACTCCTGTTGTTGTCCTGCATAAGTAGTGGAAAGGCATGATAAGTACGGCAACCTTAACATTAAACAAATATAGCAAAGGTAAACAATATCATCTCCAAATGATAGCTTGAATGTGTTGGTTTCAGCATGATGTTAAAGCATATATAAAATGGAACACAATGTTACCGACAGCAGGCTTAACAGCCATCAAATATTGCAATTCAAACTAGTATTGTTGAAAATGAATAGAATGTAGGTAATGCTTAAACATCACTAGGTAAAAGTGTAAAACTAAAATAAAGGGTATGTGTTAACTACACCAAGCATAACTAGAACCAAATATAGTTGTTCAAACTGGTATTGATGCAGTCAAACGGTACAGTTCCGACTTGCACATAATGAACAACACATTGTGAATGACTGAAATAAACAAGGCATAAATTATCAGTATAACAACCAAATATAGACATTGAAAATTGGACAGAGTCTCACTGGAACCAACCTAACAAGCAAATAAAGATAAATATGGCATATGCTTGAAAACTGGACAAATGCTCACTACAACCAACCTAACAAGCAAATATAGATAAACAAGGCATCTGCTTGAAAACTGGACAAATGCTAAAAAAGCAACCTAACAACAAATACAGATAAACAAGGCATCTACTTAATAACTGGACAAATGCTCACTGCAACCAAACTAAGAAAAATACATATAAACAAGGCATCGGCTCGATAACTGGAAAAATGCTCAATGCAGCCAACCTAACAACCAAACACAGATAAACAAGGCATCTACTCACCATAAACAACCAAATATAGCCATTCGTGAAACTGAAGTGGACAATTCATACTTAAACATCACATAGCCCTATTGAACAATACATTTTTGCATAACTGAAATAATTAAACACGGCACAGTTATAGCACCGCACGGAAAATGCTACCACAACAAAGGGTATGGGTTGGCAAGCTAGAAAAGATAAGATTTGCTGATAGGATGTTGCCTCACATTTCATGGACGGGATCCTTCTAGTTGGAAGAGCACAGACCCATGGTGGAAGAACCTTTGTGGTGCCCTCCTCGTGGTCGTGGTCGATGAGATCTGACTTGGCAATTGAGAATTCCAAGCCGCCGCCGTAGAACGTGTCCTTCAGAAATGACAAAATGGGCTCGATGGCGTCTAAGGATCGCAAATCCTTGACCGCTTGGCTGTGGAGATCAGCGGCAGGGCCGTCGAAGAGATCGACGGTGGTTGAACCAGAGGGGTTGGGGATGGACCACGTAACCTGTGACATGGCCCACATGAAGCCATCGCTGTCGAGGAGCTTGATGTCGTAGCCAGCTTTCCCGAGATACAGTAATATGCAAGCCCGCTGACATGAAGCCTTCGACATGGCAACCTAGTCAACGTCTTTGCTGGCTTCCACGGTGACGTGTTGCTCCGAGATTGACAGGTCGGGGAAACGGCGGCCACCTTGCCAACGTCCGCTGGAGTGGCCATGATGAACCACTTCTTGGCCGAATGCTCGTCGGGCTCCCCGGGATACGTGGTTGAGCTTAGGTTGCGACATTCTGGAGCAGGGGATTTGGATCTGGTGGGGAGGGTGTCGGTGTCAAAACCGGTGGATCTCGGGTAGGGGGTCCCAAATTGTGCATCTAAGTCTAATGGTAACAGGAGGCAGGGGACACGATGTTTTACCCAGGTTCGGGCCCTCTCGATGGAGGTAATACCCTACTTCCTGCTTGATTGATCTTGATGATATGAGTATTACAAGAGTTGATCTACCACGATATCATAGAGGCTAAACCCTAGAAGCTAGCCTATCATTCTGATTGTTCTCGTCCTATGGACCAAACCCCCCCTGGTTTATATAGACACCGGAGGGGGATAGGGTTACACAGAGTCGGTCACAGATAAGGAAATCTACCTATCCGAATATCCAAGCTTGCCTTCCACGCAAAGGAGACTCCCATCCGGACACGGGACAAAGTCTTCAATCCTGTATCTTCATAGTCCAACAGTCCGGCCAAAGTATATAGTCCGGCTGTCCGAGGACCCCTTAATCCAGGACTCCCTCAGTAGCCCCTGAACCAGGCTTCAATGACGATGAGTCCGGCATGCAGATTGTCTTCGGCATTACAAGGCGGGTTCCTTCTCCGAATACTTCGTAAAAGATTTATAACACAAGGATTGTGTCCGGCTCTGGAAAACAAATTCCACATACCACCGTAGAGAGTACAATATTCCACAAATCTAATCTGCTGATAGCTTTTTAATTTTTATAGCATGACATCACGACACGGTCCAGTTCATTATTCAAACCGTTTTTCTCAACCCGCTACTGCACGTAATGCGAGGTGGTCTCCTTGACACGTCTTGTCGAAGCAGAGATCGTGTCCCCTTATCACGAGATTCTCATCAATACGGGTATGGGTAACCCAATCGTGCCATCAATCGTGGTGCTTGGGAAGCAAGCAATTTTAATGGGCAAGTGGGGAGGCGCATAGTTTCTACCGCCTTTATAAAGAGATAAGGATTCTCCTCTTTCACCCACGCCTCCTTCCTTCTTCACTCATCCATTCTCACACGCTCGAGCTCCAGCGCCCCAGTTCTCACCTTATCTGCATAGTCAAACATGTCCGGAGCGGGAGGCAAGTGGATGGCCTCCTCCATCAAGGAGGAGAACATTACAAAGCTCCGGGCGGCCGGATACTTGGCCGCAGACATTGAGCACCGGCTTCCGGACGCAGGGCAGATCATTCCGACTCCGGGACCCCACGAGAGGGTCGTGTTCCTTGCCCACTTCGTCTGTGGACTGGGATTCTCCCTCCACCCATTTGTCCGCGGGCTCATGTTCTATTACGGGCTAGATTTTCATGATCTGGACCCTAATTTCATCCTCAATATCTCGGCGTTTATCGTCGTGTGCGAGGCTTTTCTCCGCATCAGGCCCCACTTCGGCCTGTGGCTAAAGATCTTCAATGTGAAGCCGAAGATAGTGGTCGGCCAACAGACGGAGTGTGGAGGCGCCATGGTGGGCAAGATGCCCAGCGTCACCTGGCTTGAAGGCTCCTTTGTGGAGACTGTGAAGGGGTGGCAATCGGGGTGGTTCTACATCACCGAGCCACGTGACGCCAACTGGGTGGCGGCCCCCGAATTCCGATCTGGCATCCCCGTGTGGCCCACCTCCTCGAAGAAGAAGGGCCTAGCCTGGGGCGCATCAGCGGAGCTGACTGGACTCCATAACTGCGTCAAGAACATGATAACTGAGGGAGTCCCGGACTAGGGGGTGTCTGGACAGCCAAACTATCATCATCGACCGGACTCCAAGACTATGAAGATACAAGATTGAAGACTTCGTCCCGTGTCCGGATGGGACTTTCCTTGGTGTGGAAGGCAAGATTGGCGATACGGATATGTAGATCTCCTACCATTTTAACCGACTCTGTGTAACCCTAGCCCTCTCCGCTGTCTATATAAACCAGATGGCTTTAGTCCGTAGGACGAACGACAATCATACCATAGGCTAGCTTCTAGGGTTTAGCCTCCTTGATCTCGTGGTAGATCTACTCTTGTAAACCCACATCATCAATATCAATCAAGCAGGACGTAGGGTTTTACCTCCATCAAGAGGGCCCGAACCTAGGTAAAACATTGTGTCCCTTGTCTCCTGTTACCATCCGCCTAGACGCATAGTTCGGGACCCCCTACCCGAGATCCGCCGGTTTTGACACCGACATTGGTGCTTTCATTGAGAGTTCCTCTGTGTCGTCACCGATAGGCTCGATGGCTTCTTCGATCATCACCAATGACGCAGTCCAGGGTGAGACTTTTCTCCCCGGACAGATCTTCGTATTCGGCGGCTTTGCACTGCGGGCCAATTCGCTTGGCCATCTGTAGCAGATCGAAAGCTACGCCCCTGGCCGTCAGGTCAGATTCGGAAGTTTGAACTTCACGACTGACATCCGCGGAGACTTGATCTTCGATGGATTCGAGCCATAGCCGAGCGCGCCGCACTTTCACGATGGGCATGATTTAGCTCTGCAGCCGGACAGTGCCCTGGAGGCCGCACACGAGTCCGCTCCGATCTTGAATTTGGAGCCGGCTTCGCAGATCGAGGACGGGTGGCTAGACACCGCCTCGGGGGCTGCAACCTCTACGGCGATAGAGCCGAACACTGACCTTGTCCCTCATGAAGCTCGTGACTCCGAGGTGCCGGACTCCTCGCCGGACTCCGAACCTCCCGCGCCCCCCCCCCAATGGAATCCGATTGGGCGCCGATCATGGAGTTCACCGCTGCGGACATCTTTCAACACTCACCTTTTGGCGACATCTTGAGTTCGCTAAAGTATCTCTCGTTATCAGGAGAGCCCTGGCCGGACTGCGGTCAGGACGGTTGGGATGCGGACGATGAAGAAATTCAAAGCCCACCCACCACCCACTTAGTAGCCACTGTCGACAATCTAACCGACATGCTAGACTTCGACTCCGACGACATCGACGGTATGGACGACGATGCCGGAGACGACCAAGAACCAGCGCCTACCGGGCACTGGAAAGCCACCTCATCATATGACATATACATGGTGGATATCCCAAAGGATGGGAACGGCGGAGGAACAGAGGAGGATGACCCCTCCAAGAAACAGCCCAAACGCCGGCGTCAGCGGCGCCGCTCTAAATCCCGCCAAAGCAAGAATGGAGATTCCGGCACCGGAGATAATAACACCCCAGACAGTGCCGAAGACAACCCCCTGCAGCAAGATTCAGCACAGGAGGACGGAGACGCCAGCCCTCACGAGAGAGCGGCAGACGAAGAGGTAGAGGATGATAATTACATGCCTCCCTCCGGAGACGAGGAAAGCCTCGACGACGACGAATTTGTCGTGCCTGAGGATCCCGCCGAACAAGAGCGTTTTAAACGCAGGCTTATGGCCACGGCAAACAGCCTCAAGAAAAAGCAGCAACAGCTTAGAGCTGATCAAGATCTGCTAGCCGACAGATGGACTGAAGTCCTTGCGGCCGAAGAGCATGAGCTCGAACGCCCCTCCAAAAGCTACCCCAAACGCAAGCTGCTACCCCGATTAGAGGAGGAGGCATATAAACCCGCATCACCAGAGCACGATACGGCTGACCGGCCACCCCGTGGCCGCGACAGAGAGGCCTCTAGGCCCTCCATTAGAACCGTACCCCGGCGTCGCTCGAAAAGCACAAGACCACAGGGGAACGCTCCGGACTTGCGAGACATATTGGAGGATAAGGCAAGACAATCAAGATCGATCTACGGATCGCGGGGGCGCCCCATGATACGTGACGACAACCGTCGCGCCGGACACAGCAAGTCCGGCCGGGCCGAACACAGTAGACAAAACTCTTTTGAGCTTCGTCGTGATATAGCCCAATACAGAGGCGCCGCACACCCACTATGCTTCACAGATGAAGTAATGGATCATCAAATCCCCGAAGGTTTAAACCCGTGAATATTGAATCTTATGATGGCACAACGGACCCCGCGGTTTGGATCGAAGACTATCTCCTTCATATCCACATGGCCCGCGGTGATGATCTCCACGCCATCAAATACCTCCCACTCAAGCTTAAAGGACCAGCTCGGCATTGGCTTAACAGCTTACCAGCAGAATCAATTGGGAGTTGGGAGGACCTGGAAGCCGCATTCCTTGATAACTTCCAGGGCACATATGTGCGACCACCAGACGCTAACGACCTAAGCCACATAATTCAGCAGCCAGACGAATCGGCCAGACAATTCTGGACACGGTTCTTAACTAAGAAAAATCAAATCGTCGACTGTCCGGATGCAGAGGCCCTCGCGGCCTTCAAACATAACATCCGTGACGAGTGGCTTGCCCGGCACCTGGGGCAGGAAAAGCCGAAATCCATGGCAGCCCTCACATCACTCATTACCCGCTTCTGCGTGGGAGAAGACAGTTGGCTAGCCCGCAGCAATAACCTCAGCAAAAATTCTGGCAGTCCGGATATCAAGGACCACAATGGCAGGTCGCGTCGCAACAAGAACAAACGCCGCATTAACAGTGACAATAATGAGGATACAGCAGTCAATGCCGGATTCAGAGGCTCTAAATCCGGTCAGCGGAAAAAGCCATTCAAAAGAACTACTCCGGGTCCGTCCAATTTGGACTGAATACTCGATCGCTCGTGCCAGATACACGGCACCCCCGACAAGCCAGCTAACCACACCAACAGGTACTGTTGGGTATTCAAGCAGGCAGGCAAGTTAATTGCCAAAAACAACGACAAGGGGCTGCATAGCGATGACGAGGAAGAGACCCAACCGCCGAACAATGGAGGACAGAAGGGTTTCCCCCCACAAGTGCGGATGGTGAACATGATATACGCAACCCACATACCCAAGAGGGAGCGGAAGCGTGCACTTAGGGATGCATACGCGATGGAGCCAGTCACCCCGAAGTTCAACCCATGGTCCTCTTGCCCGATCACTTTTGATCGAAGGGACCACCCCACCAGCATTCGCCACGGCGGATTCGCCGCATTGGTGCTAGACCCAATCGTTGATGGATTTCACCTCACCAGAGTCCTGATGGACGGCGGCAGCAGCCTGAACCTTCTTTTTCAGGATACAGTGCACAAAATGGGCATAGACCCCTCAAGGATTAAACCCACAAAGACGACCTTTAAAGGCGTCATACTAGGTGTAGAGGCCAATTGTACAGGCTCAATTACACTGGAAGTGGTCTTCGGATCCCCGGATAACTTCCGAAGCGAGGAGTTAATCTTTGACATAGTTCTGTTTCGCAGCGGCTATCATGCTCTGCTCGGACGTACCGCGTTTGCAAAGTTCAACGCGGTGCCGCACTACGCGTACCTCAAGCTCAAGATGCCAGGCCCTCAAGGAGTCATCACGGTCAACGGAAACACGGAACACTCTCCCCGAATGGAGGAACATACAGCGGCTCTCGCGGCAGAAGTACAGTGCAGCCTCTTAAGGCAATTCTCGAGTCCGTCCGTTAAGCGACCGGACACGGCTAAACGCGCCCGGAGTAACCTACAACAAGTCCACCTGGCACGTTCCGAGCACGCGTAGCAGTGCGGCCCCAACCCCAGCCCCTGCAAAATTTCAAGACAGGTCCTTCGCGTACATCATTACGCTCTGGAGATACCATGGGCATGGGGGGAGGGGCACGACCACGATAGGCCCAGAATGCGGCTTAACCACACCAGGGGCTCTCAAGTGTGTCGTTCTTTTTTTTCTTTCTTTTTTCTTCTTCTTATTTTTACCCACAGGACTCCGTTCATCAGAGGCCCTATCCGGCAGCAGACCTGACAAACTCACGATGCAACAGCCAGGGAAGGAGAAAGGCTATGACAAATATCCAGGTGGTCTCTATTACGAGCATTAAATCTGTTTTATACACCATTCCGCAGCCTACCCCTGGAGGGGGACATGTTTAATAGTCCCATCCCTTGCTTATCGCACCATTTGCATCATTCTGCATTCACAATAGTATCTCTTGAATAAACAATGCAGCACCTTTTTGCTTACAATTGCATTTCTTTCTTATACATATGTTCATTTATGACATGTTGCATCCGTACACTTTGGTACGGCTAAATACACCAGGGGCTTATGTTTCCCGCATCATGGTGTGATAAGTCCGAACACTTTCACCAGTGCGGCACCCCGAACTTATAGCATTATATGCATCGGCTCCGAATCATGTCTTGGGTCAATAGTTGGGTTTGCCCAGCTCCCATATTTTGGTACCTTATGTTCCGTTGTATCGGCTAAGGTAGCACTGGGAGAACCACTGCGATTCCACCCCAGTTGAGCTGGGCAAGCGCCTCAGTGGAGAAAGCTAAAACTGACCGTCATGATGAGGCGAGAGCCGGTCGCTGTTCGAGAGGTTTTTTGCGAGTCCCTAAAGACTTATGCCGCTTAGAGCGAGGAGCCAGCTTTGTCCAGCCCAGGCGTGGATAGCGCCCCAAATTCGGCCTTCCGAACACTAGGGGCTTCGCCGAAATTTAAAATTATAGAATTCTATGGCTAAGTGAGAGTGTTCAAGCATTATAAGTCCGGTTGCCTTGTTCGTTGTGTTGAGCGCCTCCCTAGATGGACCCAAAAATGGGAACAAGAGTGCTCAAATTTATCCCGAACACCCCAGCACTCGTGGCATGGGGGCTGAAGCCGACGACTTGGCATCTCTCATATTTGATAAACAGCCGCACAGAAGGTAATATTTTAAATTAACAAGCGTTGCTTAGTGCATATGAACAAAGTTTTCAGTGCACAGGATAACAAAATGTGAGTCTACTCAAATATTACATCTTTGGAGCACTCACCCGCAATAATGCGGGCACCCTTCATGACACTCTTATAATACATCTCGGGCGTGTGATACTCCTTGCCCAGCGGTGGCGCGTCCGTCACAAGATTCTGAGCATCCATCTTGCCCCAGTGCACCTTAGCGCGGGCAAGGGCCCGACGGGCACCTTCAATGCAGGCGGAGTGCTTGATGACTTCAACCCATGGACACGCATCCACCAGCCGCCGCACCAGGCCGAAGTAGCTCCCAGGCATGGCCTCCTTAGGCCACAGCCGAACTATGAGGCCCATCATGGCATGTTCGGCCACCTTGTGGAGCTCGACCAGCTGCTTCAGCTGGTCGCTAAGGGGCACCGGATGTCCGGCCTCAGCATACTGAGACCAGAAGACCTTCTCCGTCGAGTTCCCCTCCTCGGCCCTATAGAAAACGGCAGCATTGGACACGCTGCGGGGCAGATCTGCGAACGCTCCTGGAGAGCTCCGAATTCAGGTAAGTGACAGGTAATTCACACTCACATGCTTACTCTGCATGAAAAATGCCTTACCCGCCGCTATTTTCTTCAACGCCTCGATTTCCTGGAGGGCCTTGTAGGCTTCGGCCTTAGTGGCTTTGGCACTCTCAAGAGCCGATGCAAGCTCGGACTCTCGAGTCTTCGAGTCGCGCTTCAAACTCTCATGTTTTTCCACGAGAGCCTGGAGCTCTTGTTGTACCTCCGCCAGCCGCGCCTCCTGCTTCTCTCGCTCGGTGCCCTCCGCGGCTGCATTACATTCGGCCACGGACACCGCCTCCTTCAGGGTCGCCACCTTGTTCGTGGCCCCTGCAATACACATGTTATCCTTGTCTTTTTATTGCAACCAAATCCTTTTCTGTAAGGTACAATTTTAATAAGGTGTTACTCACCTTCCCTGTCCTCGAGCTGCTTCTTGGCACGGCCGAGTTCGTTCTGGGACCGCTTGAGGCTTTGCTTCAAAGTATTGACCTCCGCAGTCAGTGCGGCAGAGGTCAGTAGCACAGCCTGCAATCCCATATTGACATAATTTTTATGACTCCTGCGTATATCTTTTTAGATCCACAGTCCGGTTTTTCTTTCCGAACACCGAACCGAGCATCAGGGTCTACTGTCTATGCGGTACTATTTTACACATATCACAATTCTTACCTCAAAGCCTGTTAGAAGGCTGCTGCAGGCTTCGGTCAGCCCGCTCTTAGCGAGCTGAACCTTCTGAATCACCGCACCCATGACGGTGCGGTGTTCCTCTTCAACGGAAGCGCTGTTGAGCGCCTCCAGCAAGCTATCCGGCGCCTCCGGTTGGACGGAGGCCACCGGCGTCACGGTCTTGCCCTTCTTACGAAGGGGCCGCCTGCCGGACTCCGGAGCCACTATAGGTTCCGGTGCGGAGTCCGGTGCAAAGTCCGGGAGGTTGCCCTGCGGCACCTCTGGGGCCTCCTCCTCCTGGCGGGTCCCTTCCCGGAATCCCACCTCGGCATCGTCCGCATCACAAGGGGAGGAGGCGGTCGGAAGGGAATCCATATCCGACGCACCCAAGGACCCGCTCGACGAAGCGGGAAGATCCTCCTTGGACGGACTGCAGGGTTGTATGCGGCATTAGAAAGACTCCATGTGGCGGAAATAAAAATCATGAAGTTATTCGGAAGTCCGGATACTTACGATCTCGCCAGGGGCTTGGCCCTTGGAGGCCAATCCTCATCGTCGTCGCTGGCGTGGGCAGAGCAGTCCGAGGGAAGAGTCCTTCCCTTCTTGAACCCTTAGGTCTCCCTCATTGGGGAGGCCTTCCTTTTCTTCCCTCCCCCTGCTGGGGGAGAGGCCTATTTCTTCTCCTCCTTGCCTTCATGGGAGGAGCCCGCCTCAGTGTCATCATCCGATGACACCTGAAAACAGGAACTCTTTCGAGTGCCCGTGGCCTTCTTCTTGGCCTTCTTCTCCGGCACCATATGGGGTGCCGGAGCCAGCAGCCCCGTTAAGCGGGCATCCGCTGGGTCTTATGGGAAAGGGGCCGAACAGATAGTCTGCTCGGCCTTCTTCATCCAGTCCTGTCAAAGGAGAGGGAGTTTAGATCCCGCATAGAGTCAAACTATGGAAAACAAGCGTCCCGTAAAGGGCAAAATCGCTTACCTCGCTAGCCGGACGCTGCGAGCTGAATCCGCGATCTTCGGTGGCGGATGCGGGAGCCTCGGCGCCCTTAAACAGCACCCTCCATGCCTCTTCATACGTAGTGTCAAAGAGCCCGCTCAAAGTCTGGTGCTGCTCCGGATCGAACTCCCACATATTGAAGTCCCGTTGTTGGGACAGGAGAATCCGACGGATGAGCATGACCTGGACTACTGAGGGAGTCCTGGACTAGGGGGTGTCCGGATAGCCAAACTATCATCATCGGCCGGACTCCAAGACTATGAAGATACAAGATTGAAGACTTCGTCCCGTGTCCGGATGGGACTTTCCTTGGCGTGGAAGGCAAGCTTGGCAATACGGATATGTAGATCTCCTACCATTGTAACTGACTCTGTGTAACCCTAGCCCTATCCGGTGTCTATTAAACCGGATGGCTTTAGTCTGTAGGACGAACAACAATCATACCATAGGCTAGCTTCTAGGGTTTAGCCTCCTTGATCTCGTGGTAGATCTACTCTTGTAATACCCACATCATCAATATCAATCAAGCAGGACATAGGGTTTTACCTCCATCAAGAGGGCCCGAACCTGGGTAAAACATTGTGTCCCTTGTCTCCTGTTACCATCCGCCTAGACGCACAGTTCGGGACCCCCTACCCGAGATCCGCCGGTTTTGACACCGACATTGGTGCTTTCATTGAGAGTTCCTCTGTGTCATCACCGATAGGCCCGATGGCTTCTTCGATCATCAACAACGACACAGTCCAGGGTGAGACCTTTCTCCCCGGACAGATCTTCGTATTCGGCGGCTTTGCACTGCGGGCCAATTCGCTTGGCCATCTGGAGCAGATCGAAAGCTACGCCCCTGGCCGTCAGGTCAGATTTGGAAGTTTGAACTTCATGGCCGACATCCGCGGGGACTTGATCTTCGATGGATTCGAGCCACAGCCGAGCGCGCCGCACTGCCATGACGGGCATGATTTAGCTCTGCAGCTGGACAGTAACCTGGAGGCCGCACACGAGTCCGCTCCGATCTTCAATTCGGAGCCGGCTGCGCAGATCGAGGACGGGTGGCTAGACACCGCCTCGGGGGCTGCAACCTCTACGGCGGTAGAGCCGAACACTGACCTTGTCCCTCATGAAGCTCGTGACTCCGAGGTGCCGGACTCCTTGCCGGATTCCGAACCTCCCGCGCCCCCTCCAATGGAATCCGATTGGGCGCAGATCATGGAGTTCACCGCTGCGGACATCTTTCAACACTCACCTTTTGGCGACATCTTGAGTTCGCTAAAGTATATCTCTCGTTATCAGGAGAGCCCTGGCCGGACTGTGGTCAAGACGGTTGGGATGCGGACGACGAAGAAATTCAAAGCCCACCCACCACCCACTTAGTAGCCACTGTCGATGATCTAACCGACATGCTAGACTTTGACTCCAAAGACATCGACGGTATGGACAACGATGCTGGAGACGACCAAGAACCAGCGCCTACCGGGCACTGGAAAGCCACCTCATCATATGACGTATACATGGTGGATACTCCAAAGGGAAGCGATAATGAGGAACAACGGGACGTGGCGAAGGACAACTCCCCCGACAAACAACCAAAACGGTGACGCAAGCGCCGCCCGAAGTCCCGCCTCGATAACAACGGCACCCATAGCGACCCAGCCTTAGAGCAGGGCGAAGCCGTGGAAGACGAACATGCCACCAAGCAACCATCCGAATAGGATGAATCGGACAAGCAACCCATCCCCGGCGAAAACAACAGTGCAGACGATCTCACGCCGGACACATCACCGGAGCATAAGAACCTTTATAAAAGGCTCGTCGCCACTGCAAGAAGTATGAAGAAGCAAAAGCGGAAGCTCAAAACAGTGGAGGACGCACTCAGTATAAAATGGAGCAAAGTACTCAATACCGCAGATAAATACGGCAATAGTCACCAAACAAAGAGCTACCCGAAGCGCAAGCTGTTGCCCGAATTTGACGAGGAGGCTGTAGAGCCCCCACAGTCAAAAAAGAAAGAGGCCGCCTGGCCGGATAGACGACCAGATGACAGGCTAAGAGCGGCAAGCGGCGCTGCACACCAGCCGGCACACGATCCACATAAGGACCCTCGCAAAAAGGATGGCCCTGTCAGGTCCATCTATGGGCCAAAAAAGAAGACTCCAGGGAGCAACACAACCCGCCGAGTGTTTGACAACGGCACACCTAATTACAGGGGCGCCGCACACCCACTATGTTTCACCGATGAGGTACTGGATCATGAATTTCCAGCGGGATTCAAACCCGTCAACATAGAGGCATATGACGGAACAACAGACCCCGGAGTCTGGATTGAGGATTATATCCTACACATACATATGGCCAGAGGAGACGATCTCCATGCCATAAAATACCTACCCCTCAAGCTCAAAGGGCCAGCTCGGCATTGGCTGAAAAGTCTCCCAGAAAATACCATTGGAAGTTGGGAAGAGCTCGAGGATGCGTTTCGAGCAAATTTTGAGGGGACTTATGTCCGCCCTCCGGATGCAAACGATTTAAGTCACATAACTCAACAGCCCGGAGAGTCAGCATGCAAATTCTGGAACAGGTTCCTCACCAAACAGAACCAAATAGTCGACTGTCCGGACGCCGAAGCCTTAGCAGCTTTTAAACATAACGTCCGAGACGAATGGCTCGCCAGACACCTCGGCCAGGAAAAGCCAAGAACAATGGCCGTGCTAACAAGCCTCATGACCCACTTTTGCGCGGGGGAACATAGTTGGCTAGAAAGATGCAGTACCAGCGACCCAAGTACATCCGGGGTCTGGGATGGAAATGGGAAATCACGACGCAGAAAAGATCAGCGCCGAAATAAGGAAAATGGTCCAAATAGCACGGCGGTCAACGCCGGATTCAAAAGCTCTCGGCCGAATAATAAAACACTGCCTCTTAAGGACAACAGTGATGAGCTATCCAACCTAAATAAAATCTTAGATAGGATGTGTCAAATCCATAGTACCCCCGGGAAGCCTCCAAACCATACCCACAAAGATTGTTGGGTCTTCAAGCAGTCCGGCCGACTTAACGCCGAACATAAGGGGCTCGACACACCAAGCGAAGACGACGAACCCCACAAGCAGCACACCGGGAAACAGAAGACTTTCCCACTAGAAGTCAAAACAGTGAACTCACTTCATGTGATCCCAAGGAAAAATAGTGCGGCACCTGCTATAACACGCGCCGCACATTCCACCTCAGCAGAGTCCCGAAATTGGACGTTTAAACCAATTACTTTTGACCATCAGGATTACTCCAAAAGTGTTCAAAACGCAGGAGGGACTGCTTTGGTATTGGATCCCATAATCAATGGACTACAATTCACACAAGTCCTAATGGATGGCGGCAGTGATATAAACCTGCTATACCAGGACACCATCCGCAGAATGGGGATAGACCCTAACAAAATTCACCGTAGCAGCACTTCCTTCAAAGGAGTGACGCCAGGTCTTTACACCAATTACACAGGCTCTGTACTGCTAGAGGTTGTGTTCGGTTCATCCGACAACCTCCGTCGCGAAAAGCTCACTTTCCATATCGCCCCATTCAAAAGTAGCCATCAAGCACTACTGGGACGCGAAGCTTTCGCCCGCTTTAACGCAGTACCGCATTACGTGTCTCTTACGCTTAAAATGCCCGGTCCACGCGGCATAATCTCATTAAAGGGTAATTTCAAGTGTTCCTCGACCACGGAAAACGTGAGACTGCCTTGACAGCCACACACTAATCCGACCTTGCTGGTCAAAAGCCCCTAAAAACAGGTCATTCAGACCTCGGACACGGTTAGGCGAGTCCGACATAAATAAACAAGGGGCTTCCCAGCCGCATACCTCTTTACAAGGGGCTGCACGTATAAACGATGAGAGCCAATAAAGCTCAACTTTATTCATCTTCCAAATCATACTTTATTTCAAATACATCTTTTGCACGATATTTTTTCCAAACTAAGTTCTTCTCTTTTTCAGATGAAGCACGTGCTACACCCGTCCAGGATACAGCACAACGAAGACACAGGCGCAGACATGCAGCAGGGACCCGTTGCAAGGATTCTTTTGAGATTAAGACCCTGCGTAAACCTTTCTTACTGTCTCTTGTTTATACGCATCCCCCGGTTTACTACCATAACCGAGGAGGAGGCTGGCGTTTTGGCATCGGCCGCGTCAGAAGTTCTCGCCCGTACCTGGACACTAGGGGCTTAGGGCATTGTTCTGCCCGGTATCATAAAGACCGAATACCTCAGGGAGTGTTCGGCATCTCGAGTTAGGCCTTATATGCATCAGCTCCGAATCATGTCTTTGGTCAAATGTTGGGTTTGCCCGGCTCCTGTGTTTTGCTGCCTTATGTTCCACTCCATCGGCTAACACGGCACCAGGAGAACTACTGCGATTGTGCCCCGGTTCGGCCGGGCGAGCACCTCAGTAGAGAAAGCTGAAAACTGACTGTCATGATATAGCGAGAGACTGGTCAACCACTCGATCGACTACTGGAATGTTTAGAATTCCTCCGCTTTGATGAAGGACCGCTTCCCGGTCAGGCACATACGCGCCCCGAGTTCGGAAGAGCGCGGTGCCTCTAGGGGCTGCACGTATAAACGATGAGAGCCAATAAAGCTCAACTTTATTCATCTTCCAAATCATACTTTATTTCAAATACATCTTTTGCACGATATTTTTTCCAAACTAAGTTCTTCTCTTTTTCAGATGAAGCACGTGCTACACCCGTCCAGGATACAGCACAACGGAGACACAGGCGCAGACATGCAGCAGGGACCCATTGCAAGGATTCTTTTGAGATTAAGACCCTGCGTAAACCTTTCTTACTGTCTCTTGTTTATACGCATCCCCCGGTTTACTACCATAACCGAGGAGGAGGCTGGCGTTTTGGCATCGGCCGCGTCAGAAGTTCTCGCCCGTACCTGGACACTAGGGGCTTAGGGCATTGTTCTGCCCGGTATCATAAAGACCGAATACCTCAGGGAGTGTTCGGCGTCTCGAGTTAGGCCTTATATGCATCAGCTCCGAATCATGTCTTTGGTCAAATGTTGGGTTTGCCCGGCTCCTGTGTTTTGCTGCCTTATGTTCCACTCCATCGGCTAACACGGCACCAGGAGAACTACTGCGATTGTGCCCCGGTTCGGCCGGGCGAGCACCTCAGTAGAGAAAGCTGAAAACTGACTGTCATGATATAGCGAGAGACTGGTCAACCACTCGATCGACTACTGGAATGTTTAGAATTCCTCCACTTTGATGAAGGACCGCTTCCCGGTCAGGCACATACGCGCCCCGAGTTCGGAAGAGCGCGGTGCCTCTAGGGGCTATATAGTAGCCCCACCATCGAGCTCCTATGGCTAAGTGAAAGTGATAAAGCATTATAGTCTGGTTGCCTAGTTTGCTATGCTATCACCTCCTTCAAAGGACCAAGATGATGGATTAAGTGTGAAAAAGCGCTTTTTTTGCAAACACCCCCGCACCATGTGCGTGGGGGCTGAAGCCAAAGACTGCCATCTTTCAGGTTATACACACATATACGGTCACACAGGAGATAGTCCAGTACTTGAATGCACAAGTATAAAAAGCCGTTACATTATAAATATGATCCCACAAATCATATATGTCATTTGAACATAACATCTTTCGAGCACTGCGACTCTATTAAATGAGCGCCCTGCAGGACTTCCTCAAAATAGTGCTCGGCGGGTAATCGGCTTTTGTCCGAACCTCGGGATGCAACATCGGTAGCATCCATCTCCGCCCAGTATGTCTTAACACGGGCGAGAGCCATCCGTGCACCATCTATGCATGCCGACCGCTGCATCGCCTCGATATGCGGCACTGCCTCAAGGAATTGCTGCAAGAAACCAAAATAACTCTTCGACTTGGGCCTTTCTGGCCACAGATGAGCCACCACATCCGTCATGGCAAGTCCGGACAATCTATTCAGCTCAGCCCACTCAGCCAACCGATCGGACAATGGAAGAGGACGCTCCGGACTATGGAATTGAGACCAGAAAAGCTCTTCCATTTTGTGATCCTTCTGGATTCGGAAGTGCACGACTGCGTGCGCCGCACTCGCCGCCAAATCCAGATAAGGATCCTCCGCACCACACAATTGGCCCAACTAAGCATACTTCGGATCCGTGAACTTCCTACGCAGCAGAAAGGGCTTTCCAGTCGCAATGTCTCCGGCCTGACGTAGTTCCTCCTTCATAGCCCGCATCGTGCAACGGGCATCCTTGGCTTCGGCGGCGGCCTTCTTCAGGTCCTCTTGCTCCGCTCGGTGTTCTCTTTCAAGAACCTCATAGCGGTCGGTAGCATATTTTAATTTCACGGCCATTCCGGCCATCTCCTCCCTGCTTCGGCAGTGAGCAGCCTTTTCGGCTTTTAATTCCTCCGCTGCCTTCGAGGCAGCCGCATCACTTTTCCTGGCTTGCTCCTTGGCTCGAGCAAGCTCTGCTCGAAGGTTTTCCACAGCAGTGGCACCATCTGCATCAAGCAAACTAATTGTAAGGAATGGGCATTAGCTCCCTCACTAGGTGGCCGCGGAGAAACCACCTACCTTGTGACTCGTCAAGTCGTTTATTGACCAACGCGATGTCCGCATCCGCAACATCAAGTTGCCGCTTCAGCTCGGCAACTCCATCAGTCCGGCTGGCCACCGAACGTTCCGCCACCAGCATAGGAAAGGCGGCATTCTATAACTGAGACTATGATCCTCGGCATGCTGTCGCTTTCGACAGCATCCCAAGTCTCAGGGGCTACTATCTATACAGGGCACACTCTATGTGCAAAACTGTCAAAAGGTATGTCATTTTTTGCGTACCTCAAACCCCTTCAGCAAACTTCCGACGGCCTCATGCAACCCGCTCTCGGCGGATGAGATCCTTTCAATCACCATACTCATTGAAGTGCGGTGATCTTCTGAGATAGACGCCCTCTCGAGCAAATCCTGCAGCTCCACCGGCCGTACTCCAGTGGGTGCCGAACTCCTCGGCCCCGCCAGATTCGGGGAGACCCTCCGTGACGACACCTCAGGATCGTCCGCCCCGCCCGACGGGGTGGCAAATGGAGGCGTTTCGCTCTCCATCATCTCCGGACAAAGGTCCCCCGAAGATGAGCTCTGCTGAGAAGGGCTGAGATCCGAACTACAAGGTGAAAACTTCGGTTACCCTCAGAAATAAAGTAGGAATGTCCCCTATTACAAAACTTCCCCTTTTTTACTGACGGCTCGCTGGAGGGCTGATTCCTTTGGGGAGACTGTGCGGCCGGGGCTCTTCCCGGCACAGGACCTTCCGGTGCAGATTTCTTTCCCCGCTTTGAGGCCTTGGCCTCCGGGTCTTCGGAAGCGGTCCTCTTCTCCCCCTGAAGGGAGGGATTCTCGATTCCCCCCTTACTGAAAGCCTCCTTGGCAGAGGTGGTAGTTTCCCTGTGCCCCCCTTCGCCATCCTCCGAGGGTGCAACTTCCAACATTTTGATTAATACGGGATCCGGCGTGGTCTCAGGGAGGGGGGTTGGACACCGTATCAGTTTTGCTTGCGCTATCCACTCCTGTCCAAGGGATAGCTGGTTAAAAGGCAAACCCATGATAGATGAATGGACAATGTGTCCGGACACAGGGCTACTTACTTGAGAATCCAGGCGATTGCAGCTTAGGCCAGCGTCCTCGGTCAAGTCCGGACGCATCTCTTGCGATCCGAAGAACAGTTTGTACATCTCCACAGGTGTCAAACCCATGAAGTGTTGGAGAGCTCGTGGTCCCTCCGGATTAAATTCCCATAGGCAGAGAGGGCAACGTTTGCAGGGAAGAAGGCGCCGAATCAGCATAACCTGTGTCATTACGACCAGATTGATCTCCCTTTCTTGGAGGTCTCGAATCCGGCCCTGCAAAAGGGGGACGTCTTTGGACGGCCCCCAGTCAAGCCCTTTGTTGGCCCGTGACATCAGCCGTTGTGGAGGGCCCGGGCGAAACGCGGACGGCGGCCTCTGCCTGCTGCCCCTGGGAGCGGTGATATAGAACCACTCCTGTTGCCACAAGCCGAGCTCCTCCTGAAAAGAGCCCTTGGGCCATGGAGCATCGGCCCTCTTACTTATAACCGCCCCGCCGCACTCTGCCTGACGCCCCTCAATCATCTTCGGCTCCATGTTGAAGGTTTTGAGCCACAAGCCGAAGTGAGGGGTAGTGCGGAGGAAGGCTTCGCAGACGACAATGAAAGATGAGTTGTGGAGGATGGACTCCGGAGCCAAATCGTGGAATTCCAGCCCATAGTAAAACATGAGCCCCCTCACGAAGGGATCCATCGGGAAGCCTAAACCCCGACGGAAGTGAGACATGAACATGACGCTCTCGCCGGGCTCGGGAGTAGGAATAACTTGCCCTCGGGCAGGCAACCTATGCGAAATCTCGTAGGTTAAGTACCTGGCATCTCTCAGTTTTAGCATATCCTCTTCCGTGACGGAGGAAGGCATCCACCGGCCTCGTAGGTCGGAGCCAGACATTGTTGAAGGTCAAAAGTACCCGAATCTAGAGCCCTGGGTGTTGGGACTCGGGGCGAGGGGCGGATTCGATTGAGGATTGGAGAAAAAGAACGGGCCTTGGTCTCATTATAAAGAGGAAGAATACCAAGAGCCGTCCCCGTGACCGTTTGGAACCCGCCTTCGATGGAGGGGGCGTGGTAACGGGCGCGGTTGGGTTACCCGTGTCCGTATTGATGGGAATCCTGGAATAAGGGGAACATGATCTCTGCTTTGACAAGACGTGCCAAGGAAACCGCTTCGCTAAACGCGCAAAGGTGGTATAATAAAAACGATTCGAGTAAAGACTTGGCTGTGGTATGACGTCACGCCACAAAATACGTCAGCAGATTGAACTTGTGTAAATATTATTCTCTCTATGGTGGTATGTGGAATTTATTTTGCAGAGCCGGACACTATCCTGGCGTTCACAATCTTCTATAAATTATTCGGAGGAGGAACCCGCCTTGCAACGCCGAAGACAATATGCGCGCCGGACTCGTCGTCATTGAAGCCTGGTTCACTGGCTACTGAGGGAGTCCTGGAGTAGGGGGTGTCCGGATAGCCGAACTATCATCATCGGCTGGACTCCAAGACTATGAAGATACAAGATTGAAGACTTCGTCCCATGTCCGGATGGGACTTTCCTTGGCGTGGAAAGCAAGCTTGGCAATACGGATATGTAGATCTCCTACCATTGTAACCGACTCTGTGTAACCCTAGCCCTCTCCGGTGTCTATATAAACCGGATGGCTTTAGTCTGTAGGACGAACAACAATCATACCATAGGCTAGCTTCTACGGTTTAGCCTCCTTGATCTCGTGGTAGATCTACTCTTGTAATACCCACATCATCAATATCAATCAAGCAGGACGTAGGGTTTTACCTCCATCAAGAGGGCCCGAACCTGGGTAAAACATTGTGTCCCTTGTCTCCTATTACCATCCGCCTAGACGGACAGTTCGGGACCACCTACCCAAGATCCGCCGGTTTTGACACAGACAACTACGTTGACAAGCTTGAGCTTCCTTTTCACTAGCTTTTGGATGCAGGCTTGAAGTCCGGTCAGCTCCTCCGAATTGCCCCATATCCGGCCACTCTCCTTCCAGCAGGTGAGCCGTATGGGGATGCCAGATCTGAATTCTGGGGCCGCTGCCCATTCATGGTCACGCGGCTCGGTGATGTAGAACTACCCCGATTGCCACCCCTTAATGGTTTCCACGAAGGTGCTCTCAAGCCAAGTAACGTTGGGCATCTTGCCCACCATGGCGCCTCCGCACTCCGCTTGGCTGCCCTTCACAACCTTCAGCTTGACACTGAAGGTCTTGAGCCACAAGCCGAAGTGGGGCTTAATGCAGAGGAAGGCCTCACACACGACGATAAACGCCGAGATATTGAGGATGAAATTCGGGGCCAGATCATGGAAATCTAGGCCGTAGTAGAACATGAGCCCCCGGACAAAGGGATGGAGTGGGAAGCCCAGTCCGCGGAGGAAATGGGAAAGAAATACTACCCTCTCATGGGGCCTGGGTGTGGGGATGAGCTCCCCCTCGTCGGGGAGCCGGTGCACAATGTCGCTGGACAGGTATCCGGCGCTGCGCAGCTTCTGGATGTGCCCCTCCGTAACGGAGGAGGCCATCCACTTGCCTCCCGCTCCAGACATAGTTGGAGAAGGTTGAGGTGAGATGTGCGGACTTGGGCGCTGGAGCTTGAGTTCGCAGAGATGGATAGGCAAAGGAGGAAGAAGGCGTAGCTAAAAGGGTAGATCTTTATCCCCTTATATGGGCGGACGAAATGCGTCCCCACTGGCCTGATAAAACTCGCATATCTCGGTTGGGTTACCCACGTCCGTATTGATGAGAATCCCGGGATAAGGGGAACACGATCTCTGCTTCGACAAGACGTGCCAAGGAAACCGCTTCGCTAGACGCGCGGAGGTGGTATAATAAAAATGATTCGAGTAAAGGCTTGGTTGTGGTGTGACGTCACACCACAAAATACGTCAGCAGATTGAACTTGTGTAAATATTATTCTCTCTATGGTGGTATGCGGAATTTATTTTGCAGAGTCGGACACTATCCTGGTATTCACAATCTTCTATAAATTATTCGGAGGAGGAACCCGCCTTGCAATGCCGAAGACAATATGCGCGCCGGACTCATCGTCATTGAAGCCTGGTTCAGGGGCTACTGAGGGAGTCCCGGACTAGGGGGTGTCCGGACAGCCGAACTATCATCGTCGGCCGGACTCCAAGACTATGAAGATACAAGATTGAAGACTTTGTCCCGTGTCCGGATGGGACTTTCCTTGGCGTGGAAGGCAAGCTTGGCGATACGGATATGCAGATCTCCTACCATTGTAACCGACTCTGTGTAACCCTAGCCCTCTCCGGTGTCTATATAAACCAGATGGCTTTAGTCCGTAGGACGAACGACAATCATACCATAGGCTAGCTTCTAGGGGTTAGCCTCCTTGATCTCGTGGTAAATCTACTCTTGTAATACGCACATCATCAATATCAATCAAGCAGGACGTAGGGTTTTACCTCCATCAAGAGGGCCCAAACCTGGGTAAAACATTGTGTCCCTTGTCTCCTGTTACCATTCGCCTAGACGCACAGTTCGGGACCCCCTACCCGAGATCCGCCGGTTTTGACACCGGCAATAACCAAGAATATCAAGCTTGTCAACATGGTCCAGGTCATGCTATTTCGCCGGATTCTCCCGTGTCAAAGACGGGCATTCAACCTGTGGCAGTTTGACGCGGTACAACACCAGACATTGCAAGAGCTCTTCTACAGGACGCACAAAGACATCTAGAAGGTGTTGTTCAAGGCCAGCGAAGTTCCTCCTCCCACCACCGAGGACCGCGGACTCAGCGCCAAGCGACACCCCAATGCGTTAAGCATCCTACATCCCGCAAGATGTGCCTTTCCTCAGTATATTCGTGGGAGGAACTTAAGCCACCGTACTGATCTAACAGGACTATGTGGCGACGGCGGAGTGGATCAACTGTCCGGCTCCGTTGCCTGAAGATCAAGCAACCGCTCTCCTAACGGAGATGTGTTGGAAATATGCCCTAGAGGCAATAATAATTAGTTATTATTATATTTCCTTGTTCATGATAATAGTTTATTATCCATGTTATAATTGTATTGAAAGGAAACTCAGATACATGTGTGGGTACATAGACAACACCATGTCCCTAGTAAGCCTCTAGTTGACTAGCTCGTTAATCAATAGATGGTTACGGTTTCCTAACCATGGACATTGGATGTCATTGATAACGGGATCACATCATTAGGAGAATGATGTGATGGACAAGACCCAATCCTAAGCCTAGCACAAAGATCGTGTAGTTCGTATGCTAAAGCTTTTCTAATGTCAAGTATCATTTCCTTAGACCATGAGATTGTGCAACTCCCGGATACCGTAGGAATGCTTTGGGTGTACCAAACGTCACAACGTAACTGGGTGGCTATAAAGGTGCACTACAGGTATCTCCGAAAGTGTCTGTTGGGTTGGCACGAATCGAGACTGGGATTTGTCACTCCGTGTAACGGAGAGGTATCTCTGGGCCCACTCGGTAGGACATCATCATAATGTGCACAATGTGACCAAGGGGTTGATCACGGGATGATGTGTTACGGAACGAGTAAAGAGACTTGCCGGTAACGAGATTGAACAAGGTATCGGTATACCGACGATCGAATCTCGGGCAAGTACAATACCGCTAGACAAAGGGAATTGTATACGGGATTGATTGAGTCCTTGACATCGTGGTTCATCCGATGAGATCATCGTGGAACATGTGGGAGCCAACATGGGTATCCAGATCCCGCTGTTGGTTATTGACCGGAGAACGTCTCGGTCATGTCTGCATGGTTCCCGAACCCGTAGGGTCTACACACTTAAGGTTCGATGACGCTAGGGTTATAAAGGAAGTTTGTATGTGGTTACCGAATGTTGTTCGGAGTCCCGGATGAGATCTCGGACGTCACGAGGAGTTCCGGAATGGTCCGGAGGTAAAGATTTATATATGGGAAGTCTTATTTTGGTCGCCGGAAAAGTTTCGCACTTTATCGGTATTGTACCGGGAGTGCCGAAAGGGGTCCGGGGGTCCACCGGGGGGGGTCCACCTGCCCCGGGGGGCCACATGGGCTGTAGGGGGTGCGCCTTGGCCTATATGGGCCAAGGGAACCAGCCCCAAGAGGCCCATGCGCCAAGATATAAGAAAGAGGGGAGAGTCCTCAAAGGGGAAGGCACCTCCGAGGTGCCTTGGGGAGGATGGACTCCTCCCCCCCTTTGGCCGCACCCCTTCCTTGGAGGAAGGGGCAAGGCTGCGCCTCCCCCCTCTCCCTTGCCCCTATATAAAGGGAGGGGAGGGAAGGGCAGCCGCACCTGAAGCCCTGGCGCCTCCCTCCCTCCCGTGACACCTCCTCCTCTCCCGCAGGTGCTTGGCGAAGCCCTGCAGGATTGCCACGCTCCTCCACCACCACCACGCCGTTGTGCTGCTGCTGGATGGAGTCTTCCTCAACCTCTCCCTCTCTCCTTGCTGGATCAAGGCATGGGAGACGTCACCGGGCTGTACGTGTGTTGAACGCGGAGGTGCCGTCCGTTCGGCACTAGGATCTCCGGTGATTTGGATCACGACGAGTACGACTCCTTCAACCCCGTTCTCTTGAACGCTTCCGCTTAGCGATCTACAAGGGTATGTAGATGCACTCTCCTTCCCCTCGTTGCTGGTTTCTCCATAGATAGATCTTGGTGACACGTAGGAAAATTTTGAATTTCTGCTACGTTCCCCAACAGTGGCATCATGAGCTAGGTCTATTGCGTAGATTCTTTGCACGAGTAGAACACAAAGTAGTTGTGGGCGTTGATTTTGTTCAATATGCTTACCGTTACTAGTCCAATCTTGTTTCGACGGTATTGTGGGATGAAGCGGCCCGGACCGACCTTACACGTACTCTTACGTGAGACAGGTTCCACCGACTGACATGCACTTGGTGCATAAGGTGGCTAGCGGGTGCCAGTCTCTCCCACTTTAGTCGGAACGGATTCGATGAAAAGGGTCCTTATGAAGGGTAAATAGCAATTGACATATCACGTTGTGGTTTTGCGTAGGTAAGAAACGTTCTTGCTAGAAACCCATAGCAGCCACGTAAAACATGCAAACAACAATTAGAGGACGTCTAACTTGTTTTTGCAGGGTATGCTATGTGATGTGATATGGCCAAGAAGAATGTGATGAATGATATGTGATGTATGAGATTGATCATGTTCTTGTAATAGGAATCACGACTTGCATGTCGATGAGTATGACAACCGGCAGGAGCCATAGGAGTTGTCTTATTTATTGTATGACCTGCGTGTCATTAAACAACGCCATGTAATTACTTTACTTTATTGCTAACCGGTAGCCATAGTAGTAGAAGTAATAGTTGGCGAGACAACTTCATGAAGACACGATGATGGAGATCATGATGATGGAGATCATGGTGTCATGCCGGTGACGATGATGATCATGGAGCCCCGAAGATGGAGATCAAAAGGAGCAATATGATATTGGCCATATCATGTCACTATTTGATTGCATGTGATGTTTATCATGTTTATGCATCTTATTTGCTTAGAACGACGGTAGTAAATAAGATGATCCCTTATTAAAATTTCAAGAAAGTGTTCCCCCTAACTGTGCACCGTTGCTAAAGTTCGTCGTTTCTAAGCACCACGTGATGATCGGGTGTGATGGATTCTTACGTTCACATACAACGGGTGTAAGACAGATTTACACACGCGAAACACTTAGGGTTAACTTGACGAGCCTAGCATGTACAGACATGGCCTCGGAACACAGAGACCGAAAGGTCGAGCATGAGTCGTATAGTAGATACGATCAACATGAAGATGTTCACCGATGATGACTAGTCCGTCTCACGTGATGATCGGACACGGCCTAGTTGACTCGGATCATGTAATCACTTAGATGACTAGAGGGATGTCTATCTGAGTGGGAGTTCATAAGATGAACTTAATTATCCTGAACATAGTCAAAAGATCTTTGCAAATTATGTCGTAAGCTCGCGCTTTAGTTCCACTGTTTAGATATGTTCCTAGAGAAAATATAGTTGAAAGTTGAAAGTAGCGATTATGCGGACAGTAGAAAGCTTATGTCCTTAATGCACCGCTCAGTGTGCTGAACCCCAAACGTCGTTTGTGGATGTTGCGAACATCGGACATACACGTTTTGATAACTACGTGATAGTTCAGTTAAACGGTTTAGAGTTGAGGCACTAAAGACGTTTTCGAAACGTCGCGGAACATATGAGATGTTTCAAGGGCTGAAATTGGGATTTCAGGCTCGTGCCCACGTCAAGAGGTATGAGACCTCCGACGATTTTCTTAGCCTGCAAACTAAGGGAGAAAACCTCAATCGTTGAGCTTGTGCTCAAATTGTCTGAGTGCAACAATCACTTAAATCAAGTGGGATTTGATCTTCCAGATGAGATAGTGATGTTTCTCCAAAGTCATTGCCACCAAGCTGCTAGAGCTTCGTGATGAACTATAACATATCAGGGATAGAGATGATGATCCTTGAGGTATTCGCGATGTTTGACACCGCGAAAGTAGAAATCAAGAAGGAGCATCAATTGTTGATGGTTGGTGAAACCACTAGTTTCAAGAAGGGCAAGGGCAAGAAGGGATACTTCATGAAACGGCAAATCAGCTGCTGCTCTAGTGAAGAAACCCAAGGTTGAACCCAAACCCGAGACTAAGTGCTTCTGTAATAAGGGGAACAACCACTGGAGCAGAATTACCCTAGATACTTGGTAGATGATAAGGCTGGCAAGGTCGATAGAAGTATATTGGATATACATTATGTTAATGTGTATTTTACTAGTACTCCTAGTAGCACCAGGGTATTAAGATACCGGTTCGGTTGCTAAGTGTTAGTAACTCGAAATAAAAGAGCTACGGAATAAACCGAGACTAGCTAAAGGTGAGCTGACGATATGTGTTGGAAGTGTTTCCAAGTTTGATGTGATCAAACATCGCACGCTCCCTCTACCATCAAGATTAGTATTAAACCTGAATAATTGTCATTTGGTGTTTGCGTTGAGCATAGACATGATTGGATTATGTCTATCGCAATACGTTTATTCATTTAAGGAGAATAATGGTTACTCTATTTATTTGAATAACACCTTCAATGGTCTTGCACCTAAAGGAATGGTTTATTGAATCTCGATCGTAGTGATACACATTTTCATGCCAAAAGATATAAGATAGTAATGATAGTACCACTTACTTGTGGCACTGCCATGTAAGTCATATTGGTATAAAACGCATGAAGAAGCTCCATGTTGATGGATCTTTGGACTCACTCATTTTTGAAAAGTTTGAGACATGCGAACCATGTCTATTGGTGTATACGCATGAAGAAACTCCATGCAGATGGACCGTTTGGACTCACTTGATTTTGAATCACTTGAGATATGCAAATCATACCACATGGGCAAGATGACTGAAAAGCCTCTTTTTCAGTAAGATGGAACAAGATAGCAACTTGTTGGAAGTAACACATTTTGATGTGTGCAGTCCAATGAGTGCTGAGGCATGCAGTGAATATCGTTATGTTCTTACTTCACAGATGATTCGAGTAGATGTTGAGTATATTTACTTGTGAAACACAAGTCTGAATTATTGAATGGTTCAAGTAATTTCAGAGTGAAGTTGAAGATCATCGTGACAAGAGGATAAAATGTCTATGATATGATCATAAAGATGAGTATCTGAGTTACGAGCTTTGGCACGCAACAAAGACATTGTGGAAATTGTTTCACAATTAATACCGCCTGGAACACCATAGTGTGATGGTGTGTCCGAACATCATAGTTGCACCCTATTGGATATGGTGCGTACCATGATGTCTCTTATCGAATTACCACTATCGTTCATGGGTTAGGCATTAGAGACAACCGCACTCATTTTAATAGGGTACCACATAATTCCGTTGAGACGACACCGTTTGGAGAAACCTAAGTTGTCGTTTCTTAAAGGTTTGGGGCTGCGACGCTTATGTGAAAGAGTTTCAGGTTGATAAGCTCGAACCCAAAGCGGATAAAATGCATCTTCATAGGACACCCAAAAACAGTTGGGTATACCTCCTAATTCAGATCCGAAAGCAATAGGGATTGTTTCTTGAATCGGGTCCTTTCTTGAGGAAAGGTTTGTCTCGAAGAATTGAGTGGGAGGATGGTGGAGACTTGATGAGGTTATTGAACCATCACTTCAACCAGTGTGTAGCAGGGCACAGGAAGTTGTTCCTGTGGCACCTACACCAATTGAAGTGGAAGCTTATGATAGTGATCATGAAGTTTCAGATCAAGTCACTACCGTACCTCGTAGGACGACAAGGACGCGTACTGCTTCGGAGTGGTACGGTGACCCTGTCTTGAAGGTCATGTTGCTAGACAACAATGAACCTATGAGCTATGGAGAAGCGATGGTGGGCCCAAATTCCGACAAATGGTTAGAAGCCATGAAATCCGAGATAGGATCCATGTATCAGAACAAAGCATGGACTTTGGTGGACTTGCCCGATGATCGGCAAGCCATTGAGATAAATGGATCTTTAAGAAGAAGACGGACGTGGACGGTAATGTCACCGTCTATGAAGCTCGACTTGTGGCAAAGAGTTTTTTCACAAGTTCAAGGAGTTGACTATGATGAGATTTTCTCATTCGTAGCGATGCTTAAGTCCGTCGGAATCATGTTAGCATTAGCTGCATTTATGAAATCTGGCAGATGGATGTCAAAACGAGTTTCCTTACCAGTTTTTGTAAGGAAAGGTTGTATGAGATACAATCCGAAAGGTTTTGTCGATCCTAAGGATGCTAAAAAGGTATGCTGGCTCCAGCGATCCTTCCATGGACTGGAGTAAGCATCTCGGAGTTGGAATATGCACTTTGATAAGATGATCAAAGATTTTGGGTTTATACAAAGTTCATGAGAAACTTGTATTTCCAAAGAAGTGAGTGGGAGCACTATGGAATTTCTGATGAGTATATGTTGTTGACATATTGTTGATCAGAAATGATGTAGAATTTTCTGGAAAGCATATAGGGTTATTTGAAAGGTGTTTTTCAATAGAAAACCTGAATTAAGCTACTTGAACATTGAGCATCAAAATCTATGAGGATAGATCAAAATGCTAATAATACTTTCAAATGAGCACATACCTTGACATGATCTTGAAGGTGTTCAAGATGGATCAGTCAAAGAAGGAGTTCTTATCTGAGATGTAAGGTATGAAGTTAAGACTTAAAGCTCGACCACGGCAGAAAAGAGAGAAAGGACGAAGGTCGTCCCCTATGCTTCAGACGTAGGCTCTATAGTATGCTATGTTGTGTACTGCACCGGAAGTGTGCCTTGCCAGGAGTCAGTCAAGGGGTACAAGAATGATCCAGGAATGGATCATTGGACAGCGATCAAAATTATCCTTGGAGTAAATAAGGACATGTTTCTCGATTATGGAGGTGATAATGAGTTTGACATAAAGGGTTACGTCGATGCAAGCTTTAACACCTATTCGAATGACTCTGAGTAGAAAACAGGATACGTATAGTGGAACAACCATTTGGAATAGCTCCAAGTGGAGCGTGGAAGCAGCATTTACAATATGCCGTAGAGATTTGCGAAGTACATACGGACCTGAATGTTGTAGACCCGTTGACTAAAACTTCTCTCACAAGCAAAACATGATCAAACCCCAGAACTCATTGAGTGTTAATCACATGATGATGTGAACTAGTTTAATGACACTAGTAAACTCTTTGGATGTTGGTCACATGGCGATGTGATGTGTGAGTGTTAATCACATGGCGATGTGAACTAGATTATTGACTCTAGTGCAAGTGGGAGACTGTTGGAAATATGCCCTAGAGGCAATAATAATTAGTTATTATTATATTTCCTTGTTCATGATAATAGTTTATTATCCATGCTATAATTGTATTGAAAGGAAACTCAGATACATGTGTGGGTACATAGACAACACCATGTCCCTAGTAAGCCTCTAGTTGACTAGCTCGTTGATCAATAGATGGTTACGGTTTCCTAACCATGGACATTGGATGTCATTGATAACGGGATCACATCATTAGGAGAATGATGTGATGGACAAGACCCAATCCTAAGCCTAGCACAAAGATCGTAGTTCGTATGCTAAAGCTTTTCTAATGTCAAGTATCATTTCCTTAGACCATGAGATTGTGCAACTCCCGGATACCGTAGGAATGCTTTGGGTGTACCAAACGTCACAACGTAACTGGGTGGCTATAAAGGTGCACTACAGGTATCTCCGAAAGTGTCTGTTGGGTTGGCACGAATCGAGACTGGGATTTGTCACTCCGTGTAACGGAGAGGTATCTCTGGGCCCACTCGGTAGGACATCATCATAATGTGCACAATGTGACCAAGGGGTTGATCACGGGATGATGTGTTACGGAACGAGTAAAGAGACTTGCCGGTAACGAGATTGAACAAGGTATCGGTATACCGACGATCGAATCTCGGGCAAGTACAATACCGCTAGACAAAGGGAATTGTATACGGGATCGATTGAGTCCTTGACATCGTGGTTCATCCGATGAGATCATCGTGGAACATGTGGGAGCCAACATGGGTATCCAGATCCCGCTGTTGGTTATTGACCGGAGAACGTCTCGGTCATGTCTGCATGGTTCCCGAACCCGTAGGGTCTACACACTTAAGGTTCGATGACGCTAGGGTTATAAAGGAAGTTTGTATGTGGTTACCGAATGTTGTTCGGAGTCCCGGATGAGATCCCGGACGTCACGAGGAGTTCCGGAATGGTCCGGAGGTAAAGATTTATATATGGGAAGTCTTATTTTGGTCGCCGGAAAAGTTTCGCACTTTATCGGTATTGTATCGGGAGTGCCGAAAGGGGTCCGGGGGTCCACCGGGGGGGTCCACCGGCCCCGGGGGGCCACATGGGCTGTAGGGGGTGCGCCTTGGCCTATATGGGCCAAGGGCACCAGCCCCAAGAGGCCCATGCGCCAAGATATAAGAAAAGGGGAGAGTCCTCAAAGGGGAAGGCACCTCCGAGGTGCCTTGGGGAGGATGGACTCCTCCCCCCCTTTGGCCGCACCCCTTCCTTGGAGGAAGGGGCAAGGCTGTGCCTCCCCCCTCTCCCTTGCCCCTATATAAAGGGAGGGGAGGGAAGGGCAGCCGCACCTGAAGCCCTGGCGCCTCCCTCCCTTCCGTGACACTTCCTCCTCTCCCGCAGGTGCTTGGCGAAGCCCTGCAGGATTGACACGCTCCTCCACCACCGCCACGCCGTTGTGCTGCTGCTGGATGGAGTCTTCCTCAACCTCTCCCTCTCTCCTTGCTGGATCAAGGCATGGGAGACGTCACCGGGATGTACATGTGTTGAACGCGGAGGTGCCGTCCGTTCGGCACTAGGATCTCCGGTGATTTGGATCACGGCGAGTACGACTCCTTCAACCCCTTTCTCTTGAACGCTTCCGCTTAGCGATCTACAAGGGTATGTAGATGCACTCTCCTTCCCCTCGTTGGTGGTTTCTCCATAGATAGATCTTGGTGACACGTAGGAAAATTTTGAATTTCTGCTACGTTCCCCAACAAGATGCTGGTTTCGGCGTCCTATGAGGTGCTGGAGAAGAATGCTAAGAAGAGGGCCAAGGGGACCAGGAAAAGTCTCAGGCGCAAGGTGTTGCCGGACTCATCGTCCGAAGACACCGAGGTGCACTCCTCCAACAACAATGAGGAGGAGGAGGAGAAAAACCCGCTCCCTCAAAGCGAGGGGGAGAAGAAAAGGAAGGCCGCCCCTTCCGGGGAGGCCGAAGGGTCCAAGAAGGGAAGGACCCTCCCTCCGGACCATTCCACAACCACCGCCTATAGCGAGGAGGAGTGACTACCCAGGGCCAAGCCCCTGGCGAAGTCATAAGTATTCGTATGCCAGGATACCTCTTGCATGTTTTAGCTTTATGGCTTCTTATTATGTCAAGATTTGCTTGTGCAGTCCGTCCAAAGCGCACATCAACTTATCCTCCTCGGATGGGTCCTTGAGCTCGTCGGAGATGAACAGCTATTCACTCTCGATGGCTTCCACTCTCCGACCCACGGATGACACCGAGGTGTTATCTCAGAGGATACCGGGCCAGGAGGAGCTAGTCCTAGAGACGCCTCAAGGCAAGACTCCCGATGCCGGGCTCATGGGGGGAAGATCCCCATGGATTCGGATGAGGGGGTCGCAGCAGGCTCGGCCCCCAGCCGGATACTGCGTCGGAACCTCCAGTGGTTCCGGATTCAGGCAGGCAGCCCCCCGCCAAGGGGGGCGAGCCGTCTATGCCGATGACCTCTGTCCATCCAGAGGCATCGGATAACTTGGTGGAAGTGCTTCAGAGCGCATCCCTTGATGAAGGACACCATACTCTTATGAGTACGGTGATTGTGAAGGTTCAGTCCGCCAAAAGCGGACTGACCGAAGCCTGTGCCAGCCTCCTGACAGGCTTTGAGGTAAGTAATTTAAATTATGAGGAAGTATCACAGTGTAGACAGCAGCCCCTGATGCTCTGTTTGGTGTTCGGGAAGAGAAGCCGAACACAGGATCCAATAATAATCCCAGGAGTCGAATCATATTATGTCTATGTGAATAAGCAGGTGTCGCTACTGGCCGCCACCGCTACCACCGCGGAGATCTCCGGACTGAGGCAGAGCCTGGGGCGGGGTGAAGAGGAGCTCAGCCTCGTAAAGTGGCATCTCGAGGAGAATAAAGGTAAGTAATACCCCGTCTGAATGTTATATAAAGGAAAAAATTGTTGGTGCTAATAGAGGCATGATGAATTTTACTAGGGGCCACGACCGAAGTGGAGGCCCTTAAGAAGGCGTTGTCCGAGGCCGAAAACAAAGCGGCCAAGGAGCGCACCGAGCGCGAAAAAAAGAGGCGCGAGTTGATGAGGTCCAGCAAGAGCTTCAGGACTTCGTCAAAAAATTTGAGTCCTTGGAGCGTGACTCCAAGACGCAAGAGTCGGAGCTTGCGAAGGCCCGTCAGAGCGCGCTAGATGCCAAGGCCGAAGCCCAGAAGGCCGTCCAGGAAATTGAGGCGGCCAAGAAGATAGCTGTGGGTAAGGCTTTCATTATGCAAAGCAAGCATGTGAGGGAGACTTTCCTTTTACTTACCCGAATTCGGAGCTCTCAAGGAGCATTCGCAGATCTGCCGTGCAGCATCTCTGATGCCGCAGAGTTCTACCGGGCTGAGGAGGGGAGCTCGACAGATAAGCTATTTTGGTCCCAATATATTGGGGCCGAACATCCGATGCCCTTGAGCGACCAGCTAAAGCAACTGGTCGAACTTCACAAGGCGACCGAACTGGCCATGAATGACTTCATAATCTGGCTGTGGCCTGGCGAGCCCCTGCCCAGCAGCTACTTCGGCTTTGTCAAGCGGATGGTGAATGCATGTCCGTGTCTTGAAGTCGTTAAGTGGTCCGTCTGTATTGAGGGTGCACGCAGGGCCTTGGCCCGTGCGAAGGTGCACTAGGGGAAGATGGACGCCGAGAAGCTGGTGACAGAGGGGCCGCCGAAGGGCATGGAGCATCGCCACCCCAAACAGTATTATGAAAATGTCATTAAGGGTGCCCGCCTTGTGGCGGATAAATGTACTAAGGATGTGATATTTGACTGAATGTACTCATGTTATCTTGTATATGAAAACCAGTTCATGTGCGCTATGTAGCATTTGTTAATTTAAAATATTACCTTCTGAGCGGCCATTTTAAAAAATCTTGAGAGTTGGCCAGTCGTCGGCTTCCTCCCCCATGTAACTAGTACTGGGGTGTTCGAGATAAATATAAACACTCTTTATCCAAGTTTTTGGTCCTTTTAAGGAGGTGTTTAGCGCCAAGAACAAGGCAATCACACTATACGGCTTTATCGCCCTCACTTAGCCATAGAAGTCTACAATTTTAAATTTTGGTGAAGCCCCTAGTATCCGGAAAGCCGGACTCGGGGCGCTATACACGCCTAAATCGGACGAGGCCGATTCCTCGCCTGAAGCGAAAAAAAACTTTTAGGATTTGAGACCTCTCGAACAACGACCAAATCTCGCCCTATCATGACAGTCAGTTTTCGGCTTTCTCTACTGAGGGGCTCGTCCGGAAGAACCGGGACACAATCGTAGTAGTTCTCCCTGCGCTACCTTACCCGATATAGCCGAACATAAGGTACCAAAACATAAGAGCCGGGCAAACCCAACTATTGACCCAAGACATGATTCGGAGCTGATGCATATAGTGCTATAAGTTCGGGGTGCCGCACTGTCGAAAGTGTTCGGACTTGTCTTGCCAGGTTATGGGGTACTGAAGCCCCTGGCAAACTGGTCGTGCCAAAATGCACGGGTATAATAAATAAGCAGTAAATAAAAAGGGGTAAATAAACGTAATAGCAAGTTGACGTTGTATACTATTTTCCCTTGTTATTCAAATGATACGTCAAATCGTACATATACAGGTAGTGCGATAAGAAGAATAAGACTGTTTGACACATCCTGACCAGGGGCGGGTGGTAGATCGTTATAAGAGACCACCTGAGGATTCCCTCGTACGCCAAAGCTTCTTGTCCTCCTGGTGTGTCCGTCCCGCTATGTGTCTGATAGCCGGGCTTTCGGAAGAGCCTCTTGAAGATAGGGACCTGAAAGAAAAAGGGGTGCAAAGATGCGTGGGTCCTGGGGTGGTCGAACCGCACTGTGGACCGTGTCATGGCCGTGCCTCCGCCTATGCCCAGGGTATTTTAAGTGCGTATTTGTGTATGTGTGGCACGAATGTCGCCGCTTGACTGGGACTAGGGCGGAGGCCGAATTACTAGTCGAGCTCTGGACGTGCCGGACGATCCTGTTGTGGAGTACTCCGGACTCGCTTGACGGTATCCGGGTTCTTTATCGCCGAATTGGCTGTTTGCCTAAGAAGGCTGTTTTGTACTTCCACCGTGAGGGCCGCAGTGTGCTCCTCCGTGCGAAGCGAGTGCTCTATGTTTCCATTAACTGTAATAACCCCACGAGGTCCCGGCATTTTGAGCTTGAGGTATGCATAATGTGGTACCGCATTGAATTTGCTGAATGCGGTTCGTCTGAGCAGTGCATGATAACCGCTACGGAAGGGGACGATGTCGAAGATTAACTCCTCGCTTCGGAAATTGTCCGGAGATCCAAAGACCACTTCTAGTGTGATTGAGCCCGTACAACAGGCCTCCACACTGGGTATGATACCCTTGAAGGTGGTTTTTGTGGGCTTGATACTTGAGGGGTCGATGCCCATTTTGCGCACTGTATACTGATAGAGCAGGTTAAGGCTGCTGCCACCGTCCATGAGGACTCGTGTGAGATGGAATCCGTTGATGATGGGGTCAAGGACCAATGCGGCCGGACTGCCATGATGGATACTGGTAGGATGGTCCCTGCGATCGATGATGATCGCACAAGAGGACCATGGGTTGAATTTTGGGGCGACTGACTCCATCGCATAGATGTCCCTTAGTGCACGCTTTCGTTCCCACTTGGGGATATGGGTTGCGTATATCATATTAACTGTTTTCACCTGTGGAGGGAATTTCTTCTGTCCTCCCGTGTTCGGCGGTCGGGGCTCCTCGTCATCGTTGCTATGCAACCACTTTTCCTTATTTTCGGCATTCAATTTGCCGGCCTGTTTAAAGACCCAACATTCCCTATTTGTGTGGTTGGCTGGTTTATCGGGTGTGCCATGAATTTGACATGAGCGATCGAGTATGCGGTCCAAAGTGGTCGAGCCCGGACTGTTTCTTTTGAATGGCTTTTTCCGCTATCCAGATTTAAAGCCTCTGAATCCGACATTGACTGTCGTGTCTTCGGCGTTGTCGCCATCATTGAGACGCTTGTGTCTATTTCATCGCGGCTTGCCATGGCTATCCCTGGCGTCGGAATCGCCTGAGTTTTTGGGTGTGATGTTGCTGCGAGCCAGCCAGCTGTCCTCGCCCGCGCAGAAGTGTGTCATGAGTGTCGTGAGGGCTTCCATGGACTTTGCCTTATCTTGGCCGAGTTGTCGGGCGAGCCATTCATCGCGGATGTTGTGCTTGAAGGCCGCTAAGGCTTTGGTATCCGGACAGTCGACATTTTGGTTCTTTTTAGTTAGGAACCGAGTCCAGAATTTCCTGGTTGACTCTCTGGGCTGTTGGGTTATGTGACTTAAGTCATCAGCATCCGGCGGTTGCACGTAAGTGCCCTAGAAGTTATTGAGGAACGCGTCTTCCAGATCCTCCCAACTGCCAATGGAGCTTGCTGGCAGGCTATTCAGCCAATGCCGAACCAGTCCTTTGAGCTTAAGTGGTAGGTACTTTTTGGCATGTAAGTCATCGCCCAGGGCCATGTGAATGTGAAGAAGAAAATCTTTGATCCATACCGCGGGGTCTGTTGTGCCATCATATGATTCAATGTTTACGGGTTTGAACCCTTCTGGGAATTTGTGATCCATAACTTCATCAGTGAAGCATAAGGGGTGTGCGACACCTGTATGTCGGGCTACATCCCGACGTAGTTCGAATGAACCTGGTTAATTGTATTCGGCCTAGCCGGATTTTGGTTTATTATATCTGGCGTGACGGTCATCGTCATGTCTTGTGGCGCGCCCCCGTGATCCGTAGATCGATCTTGACAGTCCTACTTTGTTTTCTAATACATCTCGCAGGTCCTTCGTGTAGCCCCGGGCCTTAGTGTTATTGTTTTTGATTGGCCATGGGGTGCGGTCTGGACTTCAGGCTGGTACGCCGTTTTGTCGCGGCTACGGGGTGGCCTGTCAGCTGCATCATGCGCCGGTAGCGTGGGCTTTAAAGCCTCCTCCTCGAGTTGAGGTAGCAGCCTGCACTTTGGGTAGCTTTTGCTAGGGTGCTCGAGTCCGTATTCCTCGGCAGCCAGGACCTCGGTCCATCTATCAGTTAGTAGATCTTGATCAGCTTGAAGCTGTTGTTGCTTTTTCTTCAGGCTTTTTGCAGTGGCTATAAGCCGGCGTTTGAAGCGCTCCTGCTCGACGGGATCCTCAGGCACGATGAATTCTTCGTCGCCAAGGCTCACTTCATCTTCGGAGAGAGGCATGTAATTATCGTCCTCTGATTCTCCATCAGTTGCCTGTTCTTTAGGGCTAGCTTGCCCATCCTCTTGCTCGGCCTGCTCAAAGCCTGGTTGGGCAGGATTGTCTTCGTCTTCGGCACCATCCGGATTGTTATCTCTTGTGCCGGTATCATTATTTTTGCTATGGCGGGGCTTGGAGCGGCGCCGATGACGCCGGTGTCTAGATTGCTTCTCCAAGGGGTTATCTTCCCTTGCCTCATCACCATTGATTTCTTTAGAGGTGTCCACCATATAAATATCATATGATGAGGTGGCTGTCCAGCGCCCTATAGGTGGTAGTTCATGTTCTTCTCCTGCATCGTCGTCCATACCGTCGATGTCTTCCAAGTTGAAGTCAAGCACGTCGGTTAGGTCATCGATAGTGGCTATAAAGTGGGTGGTGGGTGGGGGACGAATTTCTTCGTCGTCCGCTCCCCACTCGAGCCGGACATAGTTCGTCCAAGATTCTCCTGACAAGGAAAGAGACCTTAATGAGTTTATCATGTCACCCAAGGGTGAGTGCTGAAAAATATCCTTGGTGGTGAACTCCATGACCAGTGCCCAATCAGATTCAATAGGCACGGACGCACGTGGTTCGGATCCTGTGGCCGGAGATGAGTTTGAGGGTCCGATGACACCACTCTCACAGGAGGTGGAATCAGTGTTCGGCTCCGACGTTGATGAGTGTGTGGCTTCCGTGGCGGGGTCCATCCACCCGCCCTCGGAAGGCACGATCTGCTCCGGATTGATTCCCGGCGCCCCCGTAGGCGTGATCTCCCGAATACTATCCGACGGCAGATCAAAATCGTGCCTGTCGTGACCGTTCGGTGCACCTGTCATGGGCTCGAATCCGTCGAAGATCAAGTCTCCACGGATGAAGGCAGTATAGTTTAAGCTTCCGAACCTGACCTGATGGCCAGGGGGGTAGCTATCGATCTGCTCCAGATGGCCAAGCGAGTTGGCCCGCATTATGAAGCCGTTGAATACGAAGATCTATCCAGGAAGGAAAACCTCCCCCTGGACCGCATCGTTGAAGATGATCGAAGGAGCCATCAAGCCTTACAGCGACGGCACAGTGGAACTCTCAATGAAAGCACCAATGTCGGTGTCAAAACTGGCGGATCTCGGGTAGGGGGTCCCGAACTGTGCGTCTAAGGCTAATGGTAACAGGAGGCAGGGGACATGATGTTTTACCCAGGTTTGGGCCCTCTCGATGGAGGTAATACCCTACTTCCTGCTTGATTGATCTTGATGATATGAGTATTACAAGAGTTGATCTACCACGAGATCGTAGAGGCTACACCCTAGAAGCTAGCCTATGATTATGATTGTTCTCGTCCTATGGACCAAACCCTCCATTTATATAACACCGGAGGGGGCTAGGGTTACACAAAGTCGGTCACAGAGAAGGAAATCTACATATCCGAATATCCAAGCTTGCCTTCCATGCAAAGGAGAGTCCCATCCGGACACGGGACGAAGTCTTCAATCTTGTATCTTCATAGTCCAACAGTCCGGCCAAAGTATATAGTACGGCTGTCTGAGGACCCCTTAATCCAGGACTCCCTCAGAGGGACACCACAGGTCTCATCTAAAAACTCAGGGGAGTGGGCGATGGTATGCAAATCATTGGGTAAACTGAACTTTATTATCTACTCTAGGAGGAACGGGCAGACCAGCATGGGTTGGTGACCGGCGGCCGCGAGCTAGGGTTCGAGGGGGGGATGGGCGGTTGGGGGATTGTGGTGTTTGAGGATACACTGCGTCTACTAAAAATTTTAGTAATGGTGGGCGAAGATGGTGGTGGACGAGGGAGGGAGACAGTTGAAATGCCTTGGCTACTGCAATTTTTCTATAAGGTAGGTGCTGGAGGAGTGTGCGTGAAGGTTGAAGTACGGTGGCTACTAAAATTTGGGTAAAGGAATTGATGCATGGTCCAATAAGAATATGCATGTATGATAATAAGGAAAAGTGACAGAACCATCATTTTTTGCAACACTCAAGGTGGGTAGTTTATTTTTTTATTACTAGCTAGCTGGTCTATCGCACACGGTTCATCCTAATTTCTAAATAAACTCACCAGCCTTTAGCTTGCACAGTCGTGGTGATTTTACAGCGCACTTGCATCGCACACAGTTAAGCCAGCACCTCCACCATTTGCTCGCGCTTGCGCAGTCGTGTGATTTTACAGCACACTTGCATCGCACACGGTTAAGCCAGTACCTGCACCATTTTGCTCGCGCTTGCGCAGTCGTGTGATTTTACAGCACACTTGCATCGCACACGGTTAAGCCAGTACCTGCACCATTTTGCTCGCACTTGCGCAGTCGTGGTGATTTTACAACAAAAAAGTAACTATAAAAACATAGTCTACAAATTAGCGAAACAAGGATGATCCCAAGGTTTATATAATATCAACTTACCATGGGGTAACCAATCCTTGGACTACTGCAGTCCGAGCACGCTTAACTTCTGCGTTCTATTTGACTAGGCTAGCGGATGGGAAGCGGCACCTTGCTGATAGGAATTGCCTCCTTAACTTTAAGGCGTTTCACGCTGGTCACCCTATGCGACCTACTCCCTCCTATCACGCACATTTATTCTTTTAGAAATTGTGTGCGATGGCTGGTGTGTCGCCGCCTAGCCTTCGATGAGCACTGACAATGGTAGCGGGAAACCGATGGGAGAAGAGGCGGGAAACCGATTAGAGGAGTGGCGGGAAACGGTAGCCTGTTTAGAAAACATACAAAAGAAGGAAGTGTAAGCTAGCACGATGCATGCGCACAGTGCATACCCTTGTACTGCATGTGTTGTCGAAAGGGCTGAGGGTTGTCATTCAATCCGGGAGCATCCAACGATGCAGATGTACGATCCATGGGGTTTAGGTTCTGGCCAATCAAAACGCACGACTGAGATCGCGCGCGGAATCGGCCATGGTTTGGTGGGCACAAGGCTTTCGTTTGGGCTTTCTATACACTAATTGAGTTTCCTAAGCATTTAATGTCCATAATTCAAATATGAACTTAAAATACATGCTCCAGTTCACCAAAATGGCTAGAAAAATTATACATGTGTCCTTGGGTGCATGTTTATGTCCTATGCCAGGAATGAGAATGAATTACAACCGTACTGGCGTCCTGGCTCGTCCTCAAACATTTAGAATCTTGGTTTTTAAATCCTTATAAATCCTAAACTCACTAGAAAGTCATGAAAGTTGGCATGGTGTCACGTCATGGCGCATATATGTCATGGTAAAAACATTGTCCAATTTCGGCCAAGCTTTATTACGAACCTCTTACAAATCAGAGCTTCTCTCAACAAGAAGCCTTATGGTTCTGATAGGGAAACGTGTTCGCCTTGTTGTGGAAACGTAATCATGTCGTCTTTTTGCCTTGTATATTATTCTATGGGCAACATGGAACGACAGGATATCTGTGCTGAAATTTAAACTTGTTCAGGGTTCGTTTGGCCTTTTTATACACTAATTGAGTTTCATAGGCATTTAATGTCCATAATTCAAATCTGAACCTCAAATACATGCTCCAGTTCACCAAAATGGCTAGAAAAAATATACATGCATGTGTCCTTGGGTGCATGTTTAGGTCCCATGCATGCTAGGAATGGGAACGAATTACAACCGTACCATCGTCCTGGCTCGTCCTGACACATTTGGAATCTCGGTTTTTAAATCCCTGTAAATCCAAAACTCACCAAAAAGTCATGAAAGTAGGCATGGTGTCATGTCATGGCACATATATGTCGTGGTAAAAACATTGTCCAATTTGGGACAAGCTTTATTACGAACCTCTTACAAATCGGAGCTTCTCTCAACAAGAAGCCTTGTGGTTCCAATAGGGAAACGTGTTCCTCTTGTTGTCGAAACGTAATCACAGCCTCTTTTCGCCTTGTATTTTCTTCTACGTGCAACATGGAACGACATGATATCCATGCTGAAATTTAAACTTAGGGTTCGTTTGGCCTTTTTATATGCTAAATGAGTTTCCTAGGCATTTAATGTCCATAATTCAAATCTGAACTACAAATACATGCTCAAGTTCACCAAAATGGCTAGAAAAATTGTACATGCATGTGTCCTTGGGTGCATGTTGAATTAGGTCCCATGCCAGGAATGGGAACGAATTACAACCGTACCGGCATCCTGGCTCGTCCTCAAACATTTGGAATCACGGTTTTTAAATCCCCATAAAATCCAAAACTCACGAGAAAGTTACCAAAGATGGCATGGTGTCACGTCATGGCACATATATGTCATGGTAAAAACATTGCCAATTTGGGCCAAGCTTTATTACAAACTGAAGCTTCTCTCAAGGAAGCCTGATGGTTCTGATAGGGAAATGTGTTCCCCTTGTGGCGAAACGTAGTCGCTCCCTCTTTTCGCCTTGTATTTTCTTCTACGAGCAACATGGAACGACATGATATCCATGCTGAAATTTAAACTTATTCAGGGTTCATTTGGCCTTTTTATACACTAATTGAGTTTCCTAGGCATTTAATGGCCATAATTCAATTCTGAAGTACAAATACATGCTCCAGTTTACCAAAATGGCTAGAAAAATTATACATGCATGTGTCCTTGGGTGCATGTTTAGGTCCCATGCAAGGAATGGGAATGAATTACAACCTGACCGGCATCTTGGCTCATCCTCAAACATTTGGAATCTCGGTTTTTAAATCCCCATAAATCCAAAACTCACCAGAAAGTCATTAAAGGTCATGGCACATATATGTCGTGGTAAAAACATTGCCCATTTGGGATAAGCTTTATTACAAACCTCTTACAAACCGGAGCATGTCGCAAGAACCCTTGTGATTTTGATAGGGAAACGTGTCCCCTTGTGGGACAAACGATAATCGCTCCCTCTTCTAGCCTCGTTTTTTTTCTACACACAACACGTATGGAACAACGGGAGACTCGTGCTAAACTTTGAAATTATTCAGGGTTCGTTTGACCCTTTTTATTCATTAATTGAGTTTTCTAGGCATTTAATGTCCATAATTCAAATCCGAACTACAAATACATGCTCCAGTGCACCAAAATGGCTAGAAAAACGTACATGTGTCCTTGCGGTGCATGTTTAGGTCCCATGGAATGAAATGGGAATGAATTCAACCGTCTCACCGTCCTGCCTTGGCCACAAACATTGCGAATCTCGGTTTATAAATCTCCGTAAATCCAAAACTCACCAGGAAATCATGAAACTTGGCAGGGTGTCACTACATGGTACATATAATTGTCCAATTTGGGCGAAGCTATATTACAAGCCTCTTACAAACCGAAGCTTCTCACAACCCTCGTGGTTTCAGTGGGAGAAACAATAATCGTTGCCTCTTCAAGCCTTGAACTTTGTTTTCTACAGGCAATATAGAATAATAGGAGTATCGTGCCGAAATTTGAGACTGTTTAGGGTTCGTTTGGCCATTGTATATATTACTAATTAAGTTTTCTACGCATTAAATGTAGTCCATAATTCAAATTTGAACTACAAGCACATGCTCCAGTGAAGCAAAATGGGTGGGAAATCATACATGTGTCATTGGGTGCATGTTTAGATCTCATTTAAGGAATGGGAATGAATTACAAACTTGTCGTCGTCCTGAAACATTGAGAATCTCGGTTTTTAAATCCTAGTAAATCAAAAAATCACCCCAAAAACATGAAACTTGGCATGGTTTCATGACATGGCACATATATGTCGTGGTAAAAAAATCGTCCAGTTTGAGAAGAGGCGCACACATTAGTAGCCAACGAAGTCCTTTTTGAAACAATAAGCTGACACATTAATATCACAAACGGTCGTATTAGATGAACTGTGTCAATATTTAACCATACTCAGTGGCGTGCGTGCATCTGTTTGATTAGACGGGACGAACGCGAGAAGTCCATCGTGCAGGCTCGACGGGGCGCGTGCGAGCAGTCCACCGCGCAGGCTCGACAGGACGCGTGCATCCTGTCCACCTTGCCGGCTCAACGGGACACGTGCGAGTAGCAAGGCCGCCCATGCTCACTAGGAAGCAAGCTCTTTGACCTCCATGCACCAGTCGCCGCCCACCTCGCTCAAAACTTTGCCATTAATGGGTTAATTAAAGTGCCTGGACGGAGTTTTTTTAGGGGTGGACGGAGGGTGTTTGGTTGTGATCCCATGGCAGCATTTTCTTTGTTCGTGTTTTCAACTCGTATTCCGGCCTAATTTAAATTGCCACATAGGGCAAAAGATAGTACGATGATAAATAAAATGGTAACAGATAGTACGACGACAAATTTACAATGGCACAGATAATAATTGTCTTACATATTCCGGATAATTTTAAATGCCACATGCGGCAAAGTCCGGAGGCAAGAGAAGAAGGAAATCGTAGACAACAATCTAGATCGCTATTGTATCTACTCTTCGATGGATCGCCGGGCGATGACATCCTCCATCTCCTTCATCAATTCCTCACAGCTTTGCTTGAAAGCAGCCACGCATTCCTCCACCTCCTGCTCGTGCTCTGTCCGGAGCTTCCTCAAGTCACCCATCAGTTCCTCGACGCCCGCTGTCAGCGTCATCCCCGAGGCACTACTCTGCTCATGCAGCATCTTCCAGCCGGTGGCCTCCTCCTCTTTCTCTGTGAGCGCCTTGAGGAGCTTTGCATTGTCACCCATGAGTTGCTCGATGAGGCCGGTTGCCTTGTCAACTGAGGCATCACTGATCTCGAGCAGCTTCATCAAGCTGTCGACCAGCTCCTGCTGCTTAATGAGGCCAGCAAGAATGTCGTTGTCGCCGGGAAAGGACTTCAGCAACACCAGCTCGTCGCGATTGCTGATGTGGCGAGTGCGCTTGTGAGAGCCCTCGCGTGCCCGTGAGATCTCGTTCGAGGGCTCTGTGACGCGCCGAGACATCTCTGTTGCGGCTGCCGCTCCGCGGCGGGACCTCTCTAGTGCTTCTGTGGCCTTGGTCTTTGCTGCCTGGTTATATGCCCACCTAAAACTCCTCCTACCGGTCATGGCGGAACGACTTGACAGGAAAGACCAGTTTTGTAGGTGATGAGGAGAGGAACTATGAAGTAATTTTCGAGTGGGTAGTTTTTATAGCCCGGTGCTAAGTGTGAACACATATTAGTTTGATCGGTGTGAACACATATTAGTTTGATCTGTGTGAACAGATTTGGAATTACTTATTGCATTGTAATCTGCAATGTGATGAGAAACAAAGTCAAAATTTATTGATGGTTCTAGGCCCACAAAGCCTCGTTTATTGTTCTATCTCATCGTAAATAGTTCTTTTGGATCAACCGTATGCCACGCATCAGAAGCCCGAAACATGGGCCCTTGTTCTCGGATGTACGTGTACGTGTCTGCCCACTATCACACACGATCATGATATCACCATCGAGTCCTATGGATGCACCGTTGCGCCTCCCACGGGGTGCTAGAAGGTTGGCCACGTGGTTACTCGCCGTGGCCTCCCTTCTTTTTTTCTTTTCTTGCGGGTCCGTGGCTTCCCTGCGCGCGCTCTACTCGACGTTGAGGCAAATTTACAATGGCAACGGTTAATAATTGTCTTACATATTCAGGATAATTTAAAATGCTACATGTGGCAAGGCACAAAACACTCACGACCTACTTATGCATACAATTATAATAAAATATAGGCTAAAAGGCTGAGCCAGCGGCCTTCCGACGACGGTCTTCTCAGACTCCATGATCAACATATTACACTTGTGGTCGTTCATTATGTGTAACTTACTAATCATCGCACACGAGTACTTGCAGACGCATCGTGTGCGATACTCCTAGCCATCGCAAGCAACTAGTTTGCATTTTTCAAAGTTTTTTATATGAACAGAATCACACACGAACTTACTATAGTAACTGTCTGTGTTATAATTTCTCATCCCAAACAGTTCATCTGAGTGGGTTGTTTGCTGCGTATCACACACATCTGGTTTACACGAATCATTTGTGTTCTTTTGGCTGATCGGAAATGCCGCATATCACACACATCTTGTTAAGATGAACCGTTTTCGTTCTCTTGCCTATGGCTGCCCACTTTTGTTGTTCTTCCTCATCACAAACGGTTCTGCTAGATCAACCGTATGCCCTGCATCGCACATGCAACTAAAATCTGAACCTGTTTGATGCATCCGCCATCGCAAACATTTTGCACATTTTTGACGTTTTCTTACACCACCATTTGTGATTATTGCATCGCACACAGTTTCTCGAAGGGTCTCTGATCGTAGTGTCGCGTTAGCAGCATCTTGCAGTAGTGGATGCTCAACCAAATCCTATGTCTTCAAGCGAAGACAATGAGAGCAAATCTTATCTAGAGCTAGATGAGTCAGCTTTGCTTGTAGCCCAAGCTAAGCTGTCGCGTGTGTTTGAAATTCGACCATTGGAGACATGTCAGTTCCTTAGTGACCCAGGGTCATTTCGGACATATCAGGTCGGGTTGCCTCCTGGCTATAAATAGCCCACCCCCTACACCATAAATTGGTGGGTGCTCAGAGTTAGTGCACGGCTTTTGTCGTTTGAGAGCAACCCGCCTCCGAAGCCTTTGAGAGAGAGATCCTTGAGAGGACAAAGCCGAAAGCACCAAGAGACAAAGAGTGTTAAGCATCACTGAAGTCTTTCTATTAGCATGACCTGAATACTTGGTACACTTGAGGAATGTGCATCCTCCAGCCAGTTAGGCGTCACGTTCGGAGGATCCAAGAGTCATTGTGGATTGCCCGTGAACAAGGTATGTGAAGGTTTGGAAGTCTACCTTGAAGACTTACCTGAGTGATAGGGCGAGGACTAAGTGTTCTTAGCTCTAGGGAAATAAGGTGAAGACACAGTCTTCTAAGTTCAATCTCAGCCTCCCTAACCAGACGTACAGTTGTCACAACAACTGGAACCGGTCAATCAAATCCTTGTCTTCATCAAGCAACTAGTTCTATCCCCTACACTCCCTACTTTTCAGTTTGTCTTCGTGAAGATTGCTTAGTTGTCTGATCCATTTGACTTCACTAAGTGAAGACTTATCTCTGTTTGGCTCCGTATTGTCTTCATTATGATCCTGTCTACCTAGCTGATGTTAGTCTTCGTGCTTTCACTGAACTGCTTGCTTGACTAATGCTTGCCTAGTATAGTTTACATTCCGCTGCATATCATATAGGTTCAGATTACCTATTTGTCTTCAAAGCCCTCGTGTTTTGCAGACTTTCATAAAAAACGCCTATTCACCCCCCCTCTACTCGATAACTAGCACTTTTAGTTCTAATATTACTTTTGTTAACCATGGTTGAAACCTTAGCATGTTCCTTTATCCTAACAGGGAAAGGTGGTTTCTCAATATAAGTAGAAGGAACAACTGAATCAACATTGTAAATGATAGTTTCTTCTTTAACCATAACAAGTTCCTCAATCTTTTATTTAACAGGGGGTGATATTTAAACAACTTATCCTTAGGGAGATAAAAATGAGTAGCAAAAGATTCACAAAAGGAGGCTACTACCTCAGAGTCAAGTCCATATTTAGTGCTAAACTTGTGAAAAGCATCGGTATCCGTAAAAGATTTAACACAATCGAACTTAAGTGTTATACCTGAGTCATTACCTTTTCCGAGTTCCCAATCTTCAGAGTTGTTTTTAATTCTTTCCAAAAGATTCCATCTGAATTCAATAGCTTTCTTCATAAAAGGGCCAGTCAAAGAAGAATCGAACATGTTTTGATTATCATGAGAAAGTGGAGCATAAAGATTTTGTAAGAGAATTTCTTTTGAGAGCTCGTGACTGGGGCATGTATACATCATGTATTTTAGCCTCGCCCAAACTTGAGTGATACTGTATCCTTCACGAGGAGAAGAATTATATATATATATATATATATATATATATATAATTCCGATTACGATGAACTAGATGCATAGGATAAAACTTTTGATGAAATTCCAATTTCGATCGATTCCAATCCCAAGCTCCAATATCATCACATAGCCTATACCATGTCAATGCCTTTCCCTTTAAAGATAAAATAAAGCCCTTCTTCTTATCTTCATCTCTAACCTGCAAGCTTAAATAATCCACATAGATTAGGTGCATATCATGATATAATGTTCCATCTCCTGCATAAGGATTAGCTAGTTGTTTCTCTATCATACCTGAAGGAATCTCATAATAAATATTTTTAGTAGGTGCAGTAGATTGAGGAGAAACTCCTTGTGCTTCTAGTCGAGGTGAAGATACCCTTAACAAACCCTTCAAAGGATGATTTTACATAGTAGCAACTAACGGTAAATTTTAGCATGTAATATAAATTTTTCCTTACCATATTCCACTCACCAAAAGTTCTTCACTCCCTGGCAACAACACCAGAAAATATACTTGATGACCCACAAGTATAGGGGACCAATATTAGTCATTTCGATAAGTAAGAGTGTCGAACCCAACGAGGAACAGAAGGAAATTACAATCAGTTTTCAAAAAAGGTATTTTCTGCAGGCACTGAAATTATCGGTAATAGATAGTTTGATAGCAAGGTAATTTGTAACGAGCAAGTAAAGTAACATTAATAAATGTGCAGCAAGGTAACTCAATCCTTTTTGTAGAAAAGGACAGACTGGAACGGTCTCTTATAGTAAGCTAAGCGTTCCTGAGGACACACGTGAATTTCATCTAGTCACTTTCATCATGTTTGTTTGATTCGTGTTCTCTACTTTGATAACTTGATATGTGGGTGGACAAGTTCTTGGGTGCTGTTCTTACTTGAACAAGCCTCCCACTTATGATTAACCCCTCTCGCAAGAATCCACAACTACGAAAGAAGAATTAAGATAAAATCTAACCATAGCATTAAACATATGGATTCAGATCAGCCCCTTACGGAATAGCGCATAAACTAGGGTTTAAGCTTCTGTCACTCTAGCAACCCATCATCTAATTACTACTCCACAATGCATTCCCATAGGCCCAAAGATGGTGAAGTGTCGTGTAGTCGACCTTCACATAACACCACTAAGGGAATCAATCAAAATATCAAACGAATACTAAATTCACATGATTACTTATGACAAAACTTCTCCCATGTCCAAAAGAACAAAAGTAACTGCTCAAAAGACATATTCATGCTCAAGATCAGAGAGGTATTGAATAGCATAATAGATCTGAACATATGATCTTCCACCAATAAACCAACTAGCATCAACTACAAGATGTAATCAACACTACTAGCAACTGATGACCCACAAGTATATGGGATCAATTGTAGCCTTTTCGATAAGTAAGAATGTCGAACCCAATGAGGAGAAGAAGGAAATGAGAAGTTGTTTTCAGCAAGGTAATGTCTGCAAGTGCTGAAATTGTAAGTAACAGAGTAGTTTGATAGCAAGATAGTTTGTAACAAGCAAGTAACAGTAGTAGTAACAAAAGTGAAGCAAGGTAGCCCAATCCTTTTGAGGCAAAGGACAGGCCAAAATGGTCTCTTATGATAAGCAAAGTGTTCTTGAGGGTACACGGGAATTTCATCTAGTCACTTTAATCATGTTGGTTCGATTCATGTTCGCTACTTTGATAATTTGGTATGTGGGTGGACCGGTGCTTAGGTGTTGTTCTTACTTGAACAAACATCCTACTTATGATTAACCCCCTCACAAGAATCCGCAACTACAAGAAAAGTATTAAGAATAAATTCTAACCATCGCATTAAACTTTTGGATCCAATCGGTCCCTGATGGAATTGTGCATAAACTAGGGTTTAAGCTTCTGTCACTCTCGCAACCCATCATCTAATAACTACTACACAATGCATTCCGTTAGGCCCAAATATGGTGAAGTGTCATGTAGTCGATGTTCACATGACAACACTAAGGGAATCCCAACATACATATCACCAAAATATCAAACACATATCAAGTTCACATGATTACTTGCAACATGATTCTCCCGTGACCTCAAGAACAAAAGTAACTACTCACAAATGATAATCATTCTCAAGATCATAGGGGTATTAAATAGCATAATGGATCTGAACATATAATCTTCCACCAAATAAACCATATAGTAATCAACTACAAGATGTAATCAACACTACTAGTCACCCACAAGCACCAATCTATAGTTCCGGTACAAAGATTGAACACAAGAGATTAACTAGTGTTTGAGAGGAGTTGGTGATGTTGAAGATGTTGATGGAGATAGCCCTCCCCAAGATGGGAGAGTTGTTGGTGATGATGATGGCAATGATTTCCCCCTCCAGGAGGGAAGTTCCCCCGGCGGAATCGCCCCGCCAGAGGGCAAAAGTGCTCCTGTCCAGGTTCCGCTTCAAGACGGCGGTGCTTCATCTCGAAAGACCTCTCCTTATTTTTTTTCTAGGTCAAAATGTCTTATGTACCAGAAGAGGGGCACCGGAGGTGAGCATGACTCACCAGGGCGCGCCTGGGCTCCCTAGAGCGCCCAGATGGGTTGTGCCCACCTGGTGGTCCCCCTCTGGTACTTATTTTCTCCAAAAATACTCATTCATTCCATACAAAATCCTCGTGAAGTTTCAGCTCATTTGGAGTTGTGTAGAATAGGTAGCCTGACGTAGCTTTTCCAAGTCCAGATTTCCAGCTGCCGGAATTCTCCCCCTTTATGTGTACCTTGCATATTATGAGAGAATAGGCATTAGAATTACTCCAAAAAGCATTATTATGCAATAAAACAACATAAATAATAGTAGGTAAACATGATGCAAAATGGACGTATCAACTCCCCCAATCTTACACCTCGCTTGTCCTCAATCGAAAACCGAAATCGAAAAACATGTCCACATGCGTAGAGAGAGAGGTGTCGATAAAAACAAAAATACAGACATAGAAGCATCATGTAACTTATTATAACAACAACAAACTTTAACATAAAACTTTTATCATAGAACTTTTATCTTAGACTTCTCATGAACAAGTAACAATTCATCACAACATCAAAGTATAAAAGTATAAACTCTATTAGAAACCAACAAACTATGTTCTCAGTCAACCTTGCAACTACCATTCATCACCTTTTCACGAAGGGTCATGTATTGATAACCCACAAGTATAGGGGATTGCAACAGTTTTTGAGGGTAGACTATTCAACCCAAATTTATTGATTCGACACAAGGGGAGCCAAAGAATATTCTCAAGTATTAGCAGCTGAGTTGTCAATTCAACCACACCTGAAAGACTTAATATCTGCAGCAAAGTATTTAGTAGCAAAGTAGTATGGAAGTAATGGTAACAGTGGCAAAAGTAATAGTAACAGATTTGTAGAAATCGCAACAGTGGCAACGGAGAAGCAACTTAGCAAAGATTAATATGAAATGAGCTCATAGGCAATGGATCAGTGATGGATAATTATGTCGGATGTCGTTCATCATGCAACAGTTATAACATAGGGTGACACAGAACTAGCTCTAGTTCATCAATATAATATAGGCATGTATTCCGAATATAGTCATACATGCTTATGGAAAAGAACTTGCATGACATCTTTTGTCCTACGCTCCCGTGGCAGTGGGGTCCTATTGGAAACTAAGGGATATTAAGGCCTCCTTTTAATAGAGTACCGGACCAAAGCATTAGCACTTATTGAATACATGAACTCCTCAAACTACGTTCATCACCGAGAGTGGTCCCAATTATTCTCACTTCGGGGTTGCCGGATCATAACACATAGTAGGTGACTATAACTTGCAAGATAGGATCAAGAACACTCATATATTCAAGAAAACATAATAGGTTCAGATCTGAAATCATGGCACTCGGGCCCTAGTGACAAGCTGTCACATCCCTAGCTGCTGGTAGTGCTCTAGGCTAGCTCATGTGTGCATCATGTTTAAATTCTGAAAATTTGAACTGAGGAATTCAGAAGCCTCAAAACTTAAATAAAAGAGGGGCAAAAACCCTAGAAATCTCATTCATTGCTCCAAAGTGCTCTTCTTAAATGTTTGATAATTTTTGGTAAGGGTTCTGGTCCCAACCAAAATATTGAACATTTTTAAGGAATTATTTTTGGGACTTTGGATTTAATTCATTAGCTATTTGAATTTGAATTATATTCATATAATTAGAATATAATTTCAAATATCCCTGAATTATTTTATGAGCTTTTGGAAAAGTCCATCTAGCAAAATAAAATATTCAGAGGAGCTTTGGCATTGTTTGAATTATTATTTTAATTCAAAACAGTGGCAAAAGAATTAAATAAAAGAAAAACAGAACAGAAATAAATAGAAAGGGAGAGAAGGCCACCTGGGCCACTTACCTGGCGCCACTTACCTGGCCCAGCTCCATCTGGCCGGCCCAGCCCACCACTTCCCCCCCCCCTGTCGCCTTCCTCCTCGCGCCAGTAGGCGCAGGCGCGTGGCCGGAGCGCGCGGGCACACGCCCAGGCCACCTCCTGCCTCTCTGCCTGTTTCCCCGTCGCCCTGAGGATGCCACGCACCCCCTGGACCGCTCTCACTCTCCCCTATTCCTTCTTCTCTCTTCTCTGGCTCTCTCACTCGCGCGACCGAGGACCGCCGTCGCCGCCGCTCGTCGCAGTCGTAGCCACCACCGTCGTTCCACCCCACCAGAGTGACCAAAGGCTCCGCCTCGACGCCCCCGACCTCTCCATGGAGCTACGCAACGCCGGGAGCCCTGCATCGCCGCCCACGCCGTCTTCCCCATCTCCGGCCGCCCGAGATCGCCGTCGTTGATTCGTCGTCACCAAGCCATCCCCGAGCCCACTAGTCTGCTCTGCGAGTTCACCGTGAGCACCGGAATCTTTCCCCTCTCTCCCCTGCCTCGTTTGCACCGCGTAGCTATCAAATCCGCCGGAGCCGCGAGCTTACCACCGCCGGCGATGTCGCCGCCGCCGCGCTAGTCGCTGGAGCTCGTGTCCGAGCACTCCATCGTGCTCAGCACGCTCCCAGTAGCACATATCACCCCACCACCGTCCTCCCCGTGCACCCTAACGCAATCCCGTGCACAACCGAACTCCGGCCACCGCCTTTGAGCTCGTGGCCGTCTACTCCGGCCACCCCCGGCCCGGCTACTGCCACCAGCCGACGCGCTGCAACACCAGCTACCCGTAGAGATCAACCGCGGCTCAAACCGCTGTCTGTACGCGAAACCCGAGCAACTCCGGCGTGTTGCCGCCCCGGGTTTGGTCGCCGCCGGCTGAACTCCGGTGACGCCGACGTGGCGCACTTACTTAGTCACTAATGACCCTGCTAACAGCCCTATCTCTCACTGACATATGGGCCCCACGCCCTTAACTAACCACGGTTAACCCCTGTTTAGTTTAAGTTAACCACAGTGGCCCCACGCGTCGGAGTTGACCTAGCTGATGTGGCCGTTGACCGGTCCCACCTGTCAGTGAGTGAAACAGCCCTGTGTCACTGACGTGTGGCCCCCACACGTCAGGTTTGACCAGCAGCAGCGTCTGCTGACCTGCTGACGTCACGGTGACGCACTGCTGACGTAGTAAATGTTTCTGGAATTTAAATAATTCTTAAATGATTTATTATTTCAGAAAATGCCCTAAACTTCAATAAATCATAGAAAATTAACCGTAACTCCAAATTAAATAATTTATATATGAAAAATTATCAGAAAAATTCAAGGAATCCATCTGTACCATTTTCATGCATGTTAGAACAACTTATAGCTGCTGTTTAGCACAAATCAATAAAGGGCATTTAAATAATCACATATGGAGTTTGAATTTGAATCTTGTATTCAAACCAACTTCATTTAATCTGTTGCTAGTTGCATTAGCTCAAAACACATTCATTTTGCCATGTCATGATCATGCATCATATTGTGCATTGCATTGATTGTGTTCCCTTCTGTGTTGCCGGTATTTGTCCCCTCTCGATAGACGTGATACCGATGATGTGATCGTTGACACTGATGAAGACTCAATGTTATCTTCAGAAGTGCCAGGCAAGCAAAACCCCCTTGTTCATTCCGATACAATCCTACTCTCTCGCTCCTGCTCTCTTTTACTGCATTAGGACAACACCGATTCATCTGTTACTTGCTGCGGTAGCTGAACCCCTTTATCCTTTGCATGACCTGTCATTGCCACAGTAAATAGATGAAACCCACTAGCATGAGTAGGAGTTGTTTGAGCCCTGTTGTGCCTACTCATTCATGCTTGTTTGTCATGCCTGCTACTGCTTAGAGTTGAGTCAGGTCTGATTCATCGGGGATGAATCAGAGGTGTGTGAACATGTCCTACTGTGTGTGAGCTAAGTGTGTGAACACGATTTGGTAAAGGTAGCGGTGAGAGGCCATGTAGGAGTACATGGTGGGTTGTCTCATTGCAGCCGTCCTCAGGAACTGAGTTCTGTGTTTGTGATCCATGATTCAGCTACTACCACGCATTGGGCCCGAAACCAATGGACCCTCTCGGCTTCTTAATCACCCTTGTCCTCTGTCCAGGAGTTGCAAGTAGTTTCTGGTGTTTGTAGTATGCTGGAGGCCGTGCGCAGCGCTGACCGTAGGGGTGGGCTGTGATGCGGTAGGCACGTGGCACGGTGTAACCGGGCGCCCGTTTGGTGTCTCGGAACCCTGTTCACATCGTTTGGGGCTGTGAGCGAAACTCCGGCCGGATCTCCTCATGGATGGAACCCGAATAGGCGATAAACCTGGACTAGAGACTTGAGTGTTTAGGCAGGCCGTGGCCGACACCCACGTTGGGCTTCCGCTTGAAGGTTGCCGAGTACATGTCGTGTAAACGGCGGTAAGTGGTGAGAGCGTGTGTGAAGAAGTACACCCCTGCAGGGTTAACATCATCTATTCGAATAGCCGTGTCCGCGGAAAAGGACTTCTGGGTTGCTTATATCAGTTCATAGACAAGTGAAAGTGGATACTCTAAAATACGCAAGATAAGCGTGAGTGCTATGGATGGCGTTCTCGTAGGGAGACGGAGCGGATCCATAGTGGTGTATTGATATGGTGAATATGTGGACTCGTGTGCGCCACCTCAAAGAGTCGCTTGCAGTCGTAGTTTAGGATAGCCACCGAGTCAAAGCTGGCTTGCTGCAGTTAAACCCCACCATCCCCTTGTTGATAATGATGCATATGTAGTTAGTTCTGATGTAAGTCTTGCTGGGTACATTTGTACTCACGTTTGCCTATTTTATGTTTTGCAGAGAGACTTCAGTCTCGCTAGTAGTTCCGCGTGGACTTCGACGTTTAGCTTGATACCTCAGCTACGATCTTGTGCCCTCGGCAGGATCTGATAGATAGTCAGGCTTCTCAGCCTTTTTCATTTATAGATGTCTGTACTCAGACATGATAGCTTCCGCTTGTGCTTTGACTTGTATGCTCTGAGTGTTGGGTCATGAGACCCATGTTTGTAATATCTCGCTCCTCGGAGCCTATTGAATAAACTACTTGAGTCGTAGAGTCATTTTGTGATGCCATGTTGTATTGCACATATCGAGCATATTGTGTGTATGTTATTGAAATGCTTGGTATGTGTGGGATCTGACCATCTAGTTGTTTATCTTTAGTAGCCTCTCTTACCGGGAAATGTCTCCTAGTGTTTCCACTGAGCCATGGTAGCTTGCTACTGCTCCGGAACACTTAGGCTGGCCGGCATGTGTCCTTCTTCGTTCCTGTGTCTGTCCCTTCGGGGAAATGTCACGCGATGAATACCGGAGTCCTGTTAGCCCGCTACAGCCCGGTTCACCGGAGTCCTGCTAGCCCAGTGCTACAGCCTGGATTCACTCGCTGATGACCGACACGTTCGATGCTGGGTCATGGATGCCTGTCCCTGTAAGTCTGTGCCACTTTGGGTTTACGACTAGCCATGTCAGCCCGGGCTCCTTATCATATGGGTGCTAGCGACACTATCATATACGTGTGCCAAAAGATGCAAACGGTCCCGGGCAAAGGTAAGGCGACACCCGTGGGAATACCGTGCGTGAGGCCGCAAAGTGATATGAGGTGTTACATGCTAGACCTATGTGGCATCGAGTCGGGGTCCTGACAGCGTTGGTATCAGAGCTTGACTGCCTGTAGGATTACCAAGCCAAACTGGTCGAAGTTGAGTCTAGAAATTCTTTAGTTATATAAGGGAATTGATTGTGGGATGGAACGTAAGGCTCTTTTTACTCCTTATACCTCATGGCCTTCTGATCTGAGTCATCATCTTCTCTTCTACGGGGATTAAGAACTAGGCTATCTCTTCTTTCTATTAGGATCACGTGTTACTAATCAGTGGACTTATAAGATTGTTGGATTTAAGTCTCAGTTCAGTTCCTACTACTTCCGTATGTTAATTGTTGATCTCGAAACCTTGATATTGTGCTTCTGAGTGGTTATGCCACCATTTTTGTGAATGTCTCAAGTCTTTTCTGAGCATTTACAGCCGTTATGCTGTCCGAGTCATCCCAGGTTTCTAAATAGTCTGAAGCATTTGCAAAATCCCTTCCTTCCGTTCCGATGTTCCTTTGGGCCAGATTAACCACACTAATCGGTGAGTTGAGGTACTTTGTTACCTCGGCGTATATGTTGGAGATATTATTATGACCCTGGGTGTCTTAGGGGATCATCTAGTAATTTAGCCATGATTGTGTTCCCAGTGTGATGATTCTGGCCATCAGTCTCGAAAGCATCCCGTGATGCTACTTAGTAGTAGGTATTCTACTCCTTGAGCTTTGAACCCGAGATTCACTCTACTTACTTCATGTTGATAGTGTTTGCTAGTTCCTTCAGGATATTAGTAACTTTGCGATAGTCCTCGAGGTCCGTGGTATTTCCTTCTTCCAAATACTATGAACCGCTTATGGCAGATGTTTATTGGATCAAAAGATCACAATTAGAGTACTCTTGAGGAGTTCTCCATTCATAAATCGTGACTCTGCCAGTTCTACCTTTCTGCATGGGTTATCCGGAAGAAACATGTTGAACTTGGTTCGACATACTAATCTATGCGTCCACAACTCAGAAAATTATATGATCCTTTGAGTTGATCTCTTTAGTTGCATTCTGACCCTCGTCTATCAATTGATAGTCAAGAGTATGCGTGCGTTCGTTTATCGATGCCTAATACTCTTGTGGTCCGTCAAGCCATTCTATCGCAGAATGACTAGGAGAAACAAACTCCAGTACCTCTTCCATATCCAGGATTGGGTCAAAGAAGTTGTGCTCCGCAGATCAAATTGCTAATCCAGCCTTTGATCCTGTTCTACCCTGAAGTATTACCATCTTTATATCGGGATTGTTATAGGAATTGCACACCATCCTATGAACTCTTGGTACAGTGATACTTCTTGCCATCATTGTTCATTCCTCGGTTCCGTGTTGTTGCAGCCGGAGTGCCGACAAGTGAATCATGATGTGTGAACTCAATACTCCTAGCAACCCCATTGCTTGGTAGTTAATGGACAATAATCTTATTCTTAGTATGTTGGTTATTGAATCACCATTCTAAGATTGATCGTGCTACCTAGTCCTTATTTCCTGGTGCACTCTTTGATTGATGAGTTAGGATTTTGTCAAGTCCTCGCTCATTTGATCATATCATCTTGCCCTGAAAAGCAAGATTGTTCTCGAGCTTAGTAACATATCGGTGGTTCGTGATTTCCGAAGATCTTCTCGGAAGTATTACCAGATTGTCACCTGACTGCTATGTTGAGCTCGTGATCAAGTTGGTTTCTTGTGAACCACCTTCTCTCCAAGAATCGGTGTTAGATATCCCTGAGCTAGTTGGTTAAGCTAAACGACAACTTGGAGGGTTGGAAGATAAAAGCTTGCCTGACTTAGTTCGTTCCAAAGGGATATTCTTGTGTAGTGTGTGTTGAAGAAAGATGATATCTTCATCGATTGGTCCCTGTGATCAGTTGCTGGATCTATTGTCTTATCAATCCTTTGATTTGAGTGTGGGCTATCATCCAATCAGACCAGAACCAACGATATTCGTAATGTTGTCTTACTCGTGGTTGATCCCTCGAGCATACACCATTATATCTTTTGGGTCTGACCAATGCTATCACTTGTTCACTTAACTATGGAATTCCTTTTAAAAGGGAACCCAGATGAATTGTTGTTGTGCCCATTGACAACATCCTTGTCTTCTCCATAATTTTGTTGAACATCAAGCTAGTGTTGGAAACTTGTGTAAGCATTTGCTCATGCTAGCTCATGAAGCATATGTTCGGATGTAAGAAGTGACTTCCTCTAGTTCATGTGCATTTGATGCAAGTTGCCGCCGTGGACTCGAGAAAGTCAATGTTGCTTCCTCTGGAATCATCGCAAGTCAGTCATGCACACGTGCGAAGTATTCTGTGGTCTGGAGACTTGCAACCTTCATTCCATATGTGTATCCTAGCACACCAAGCCACTGATTGATTTGTTCAAGGAGAAGGAGTATCTTCATAAGAGCTAATCCGGACTTATGAAAGAACTTCGATATCCTCGTTGATGGTTCCCCCTCCTGAACTCGGTAGTGTTTTATTATAAGACTACTTTGTGGTCATGCTTGTCTTGGACAACGTGTTCACATGTTTGTAGCAGAACCAGCTCATGTTTTGGAGCTTGCTATCGTAGTTCATCTTCCGAGAATCTCGCAACGTCATCTCGTCGATTTGTGTTGCAAACTTTCGTTTTTCTTCCTAGACTCGATGAGTCTGGAATATCCTGACACCAACCAGATCTGAATCTCAGGCAGATATGATGGTTTGGAACATTTCCCAAAAACTATAATATTGGTCTCGTGATAACCGATAAAGTGGATGTCATGGCCAACACACCCAGCCGGAAGACCTATTATTGTAGTATCTTGATTGAAGAAGTTGGCCACCTCCCCATAGGGATTTCGTAGGATTTACTCCCTAGTTGCCCCTATGGATTTCTGTGTTCCGAAGTCCGACCTTTTTACTTGATGTTCTAGATATCAAACCATATCTATGAATGGGATACGCTAGCACATCAAGGAGAACATTAGAAGCGGAGTGCTAAATGTCTCTCGGTCGATCATCCAGATTTTGTTCCTTGGCTTCGCTAAGGTGTAATCTGAGAAGGTGTTATCTTCCTTTGCATCTGCATCATCCATCATCATTCATCGTGGTAGCAAGTTGTGTTGCCAGGATCCTTGACACGGATGTTGGTAAAACCTTGATGATTATGGAATTGCTCAAGTTCTTGAGAGCACGCACAAGCGCTACGTGTTACCATCGGCTCTAACTGGGATTCCTCTCAGTTTCCTCGGCAATGCTATAACCACTCCAACAGTGAATTCACTCTTTATTGTTGGGTTCTTCCCCAGTTACCAGAATCATTCCCAGCAATTGCATTTTGTTCCCAGCTTGCACCACCAATGTGCCATTCTACCATGGGTCTCTTCCATTTCCGGTGATAAGCAAAATCATCCATTGCGTTGTCTTCAACAAGGTAATCCACATCATCCAAGTCCGAGTATGCCATTCTACCGACCCCCTCCAAACGATCGCTCGAGAATTGTCTTAGGCTGGTTTAAAGAGTTTCAATGATCTCTGAATCAAAAGTAATTCTTTTTGCCACTTAAGGGGATATCTCTACGAGTCACCTTCCCTAAGGTGTATCGTTATGGTATCATGGCAACTCAACTCCTCGCTACGTTGACAATCGTTTACCACCTTTTTAAGCGTGAAATTGTCCACCTAGTGAACCTTCGTCATCCGTTTCTTTTCACCCCTCTTGATGTGTATCTCGTGTCTCAACCCGAGAGATGGTTCTAAGTCTCATTCCGTGAGTTAATCCTGAGTTGTTCGACCTTCGAGAAGACCGATCCTTCTAGAGTTTTCCTTTCCTCTTCTTGTCATGATTAGCTGAAGTTCTCAGAGCAAGACGACAAGACAAAGATGGTGTTCAAATCAACGTTCATTTGAAGTGCAACCTGGATCGTGAAGATTGTACTAGTTTGCGTTTTCCCTTCATCCTACCCTACGCTTGAATCTCGAGACGAGATTCTTGTTTAGTGGGGGTGAGTTGTCACATCCCTAGCTGCTGGTAGTGCTCTAGGCTAGCTCATGTGTGCATCATGTTTAAATTCTGAAAATTTGAACTGAGGGAATTTTGGAAGCCTCAAAAACTTAAATAAAAGAGGGGCAAAAACCCTAGAAATCTCATTCATTGCTCCAAAATGCTCTTCTTAAATGTTTGATAATTTTTGGTAAGGGTTCTGGTCCCAACCAAAATATTGAACATTTTTAAGGATTTATTTTTGGGACTTTGGATTTAATTCATTAGCTATTTGAATTTGAATTATATTCATATAATTAGAATATAATTTCAAATACCCCTGAAATATTTTATAAGCTTTTGGAAAAGTCCATCTAGCAATATAAAATATTCAGAGGAGTTTTTGGCATTGTTTGAATTATTTTTAAATTCAAAACAGTGGCAAAACAGATTAAATAAAATAAAACAGAACAGAAAAAAATATAACACAGGAGCACTTACCTGGCGCCACTTACCTGGCCCAGCTCCATCTGGCCGGCCCAGCCCACCACTTCCCCCCCCCCTGTCGCCTTCCTCCTCGCGCCAGTAGGCGCAGGCGCGTGGCCGGAGCGCGCGGGCACACGCCCAGGCCACCTCCTGCCTCTCTGCCTGTTTCCCCGTCGCCCTGAGGATGCCACGCACCCCCTGGACCGCTCTCACTCTCCCCTATTCCTTCTTCTCTCTTCTCTGGCTCTCTCACTCGCGCGACCGAGGACCGCCGTCGCCGCCGCTCGTCGCAGTCGTAGCCACCACCGTCGTTCCACCCCACCAGAGTGACCAAAGGCTCCGCCTCGACGCCCCCGACCTCTCCATGGAGCTACGCAACGCCGGGAGCCCTGCATCGCCGCCCACGCCGTCTTCCCCATCTCCGGCCGCCCGAGATCGCCGTCGTTGATTCGTCGTCACCAAGCCATCCCCGAGCCCACTAGTCTGCTCTGCGAGTTCACCGTGAGCACCGGAATCTTTCCCCTCTCTCCCCTGCCTCGTTTGCACCGCGTAGCTATCAAATCCGCCGGAGCCGCGAGCTTACCACCGCCGGCGATGTCGCCGCCGCCGCGCTAGTCGCTGGAGCTCGTGTCCGAGCACTCCATCGTGCTCAGCACGCTCCCAGTAGCACATATCACCCCACCACCGTCCTCCCCGTGCACCCTAACGCAATCCCGTGCACAACCGAACTCCGGCCACCGCCTTTGAGCTCGTGGCCGTCCACTCCGGCCACCCCCGGCCCGGCTACTGCCACCAGCCGACGCGCTGCAACACCAGCTACCCGTAGAGATCAACCGCGGCTCAAACCGCTGTCTGTACGCGAAACCCGAGCAACTCCGGCGTGTTGCCGCCCCGGGTTTGGTCGCCGCCGGCTGAACTCCGGTGACGCCGACGTGGCGCACTTACTTAGTCACTAATGACCCTGCTAACAGCCCTATCTCTCACTGACATATGGGCCCCACGCCCTTAACTAACCACGGTTAACCCCTGTTTAGTTTAAGTTAACCACAGTGGCCCCACGCGTCGGAGTTGACCTAGCTGATGTGGCCGTTGACCGGTCCCACCTGTCAGTGAGTGAAACAGCCCTGTGTCACTGACGTGTGGCCCCCACACGTCAGGTTTGACCAGCAGCAGCGTCTGCTGACCTGCTGACGTCACGGTGACGCACTGCTGACGTAGTAAATGTTTCTGGAATTTAAATAATTCTTAAATGATTTATTATTTCAGAAAATGCCCTAAACTTCAATAAATCATAGAAAATTAACCGTAACTCCAAATTAAATAAATTATATATGAAAAATTATCAGAAAAATTCAAGGAATCCATCTGTACCATTTTCATGCATGTTAGAACAACTTATAGCTGCTGTTTAGCACAAATCAATTAAATGGCATTTAAATAATCACATGTGGAGTTTGAATTTGAATCTAGGGTTCAAACCAACTCCATTTAACTTGCTGCTAGTTGCATTAGCTCAAAACACATTCATATTGCCATGTCATAGCATGCATCATATTGTGCATTGCATTGATCGTGTTTCTTCTGTGTTTGCCGGTGCTTGTTCCCCCTCGGTAGACGTTGATACCGATGATGTGATCGTTGACACTGATGAAGACTCAATGTTATCTTCAGAAGTGCCAGGCAAGCAAAACCCCCTTGTTCATTCCGATACAATCCCACTCTCTCGCTCCTGCTCTCTTTTACTGCATTAGGACAACAACGATTCATCTGTTACTTGCTGCGGTAGCTGAACCCCTTTATCCTTTGCATGACCTGTCATTGCCACAGTAAATAGATGAAACCCACTAGCATGAGTAGGAGTTGTTTGAGCCCTGTTGTGCCTACTCATTCATGCTTGTTTGTCATGCCTGCTACTGCTTAGAGTTGAGTCAGGTCTGATTCATCGGGGATGAATCAGAGGTGTGTGAACATGTCCTACTGTGTGTGAGCTAAGTGTGTGAACACGATTTGGTAAAGGTAGCGGTGAGAGGCCATGTAGGAGTACATGGTGGGTTGTCTCATTGCAGCCGTCCTCAGGAACTGAGTTCTGTGTTTGTGATCCATGATTCAGCTACTACCACGCATTGGGCCCGAAACCAATGGACCCTCTCGGCTTCTTGATCACCCTTGTCCTCTGTCCAGGAGTTGCAAGTAGTTTCTGGTGTTTGTAGTATGCTGGAGGCCGTGCGCAGCGCTGACCGTAGGGGTGGGCTGTGATGCGGTAGGCACGTGGCCGGGTAAACCGGGCGCCCGTTTGGTGTCACGGAACCCTGTTCACATCGTTTGGGGCTGTGAGCGAAACTCCGGCCGGATCTCCTCATGGATGGAACCCGAATAGGCGATAAACCTGGACTAGAGACTCGAGTGTTTAGGTAGGCCGTGGCCGACACCCACGTTGGGCTTCCGCTTGAAGGTTGCCGAGTACATGTCGTGTAAACGGCGGTAAGTGGTGAGAGCGTGTGTGAAGAAGTACACCCCTGCAGGGTTAACATCATCTATTCGAATAGCCGTGTCCGCGGAAAAGGACTTCTGGGTTGCTTATATCAGTTCATAGACAAGTGAAAGTGGATACTCTAAAATACGCAAGATAAGCGTGAGTGCTATGGATGGCGTTCTCGTAGGGAGACGGGAGCGGATCCATAGTGGTGTATTGATATGGTGAATATGTGGACTCGTGTGCGCCACCTCAAAAGAGTTACTTGCAGTCGTAGTTTAGGATAGCCACCGAGTCAAAGCTGGCTTGCTGCAGTTAAACCCCACCATCCCCTTTGTTGATAATGATGCATATGTAGTTAGTTCTGATGTAAGTCTTGCTGGGTACATTTGTACTCACGTTTGCCTATTTTATGTTTTTGCAGAGAGACTTCGGTCTCACTAGTAGTTCCGCGTGGACTTCGACGTTTAGCTTGTTACCTCAGCTACGATCTTGTGCCCTCGGCAGGATCTGGTAGATAGTCAGGCTTCTCAGCCTTTTTCATTTATAGATGTCTGTACTCAGACATGATAGCTTCCGCTTGTGCTTTGACTTGTATGCTCTGAGTGTTGGGTCATGAGACCCATGTTTGTAATATCTCGCTCCTCGGAGCCTATTGAATAAATACTTGAGTCGTAGAGTCATGTTGTGATGCCATGTTGTATTTGCACATATCGAGCATATTGTGTGTATGTTATTGAAATGCTTGGTATGTGTGGGATCTGACCATCTAGTTGTTTATCTTTAGTAGCCTCTCTTACCGGGAAATGTCTCCTAGTGTTTCCACTGAGCCATGGTAGCTTGCTACTGCTCCGGAACACTTAGGCTGGCCGGCATGTGTCCTTCTTCGTTCCTGTGTCTGTCCCTTCGGGGAAATGTCACGCGATGAATACCGGAGTCCTGTTAGCCCGCTACAGCCCGGTTCACCGGAGTCCTGCTAGCCCAGTGCTACAGCCTGGATTCACTCGCTGATGACCGACACGTTCGATGCTGGGTCATGGATGCCTGTCCCTGTAAGTCTGTGCCACTTTGGGTTTACGACTAGCCATGTCAGCCCGGGCTCCTTATCATATGGATGCTAGCGACACTGTCATATACGTGTGCCAAAAGGCGCAAACGGTCCCGGGCAAAGGTAAGGCGACACCCGTGGGAATACCGTGCGTGAGGCCGCAAAGTGATATGAGGTGTTACATGCTAGACCTATGTGGCATCGAGTCGGGGTCCTGACACAAGCATTAAGCATGGCAAAGTCATAGCAACATCAATCTTAGAACATAATGGATACTAGGGATCAAACCCTAACAATACTAACTCGATTACATGGTAAATCTCATCCAACCCATCACCGTCCAGCAAGCCTACGATGGGATTACTCACGCACGGCGGTGAGCATCATAAAATTGGTGATGGAGGATGGTTGATGATGACGATGGCGACGGATTCCCCTCTCTGGAGCCCCGAACGGACTCCATATCAGCCCTCCCGAGGAAGAACAGGGCTTGGTGGCGGCTTCGTATCGTAAAACGCGATGAATCCTCCTCTCTGATTTTTTTCTCGCCGAACGTGAATATTTGGAGTTGTAATTGAGGTCGGTGGAGCTCTAGGGGGCCACGAGGCAGGGGGCGACCTAGGGGGGCGCGCCCCCACCCTCGTGGCCAGGGTGTGGGCCCCCTTCTGTTGATTCTTTCGCCAATATTTTTTAATTCCAAAATTTGACTCCGTGAAGTTTCAGGTCATTCCGAGAACTTTTATTTCTACACAAAAATAACACTATGGCAATTCTGCTGAAAACAAGGTTAGTCCGGGTTAGTTTCATTCAAATCATGCAAGTTAGAGTCCAAAACAAGGTCAAAAGAGTTTGGAAAAGTAGATACGTTGGAGACGTATCAACTCCCCCAAGCTTAAACCTTTGCTTGTCCTCAAGCAATTCAGTTGACAAACTGAAAGTGATAAAGAAAAGACTTTGACAAACTCTGTTTGATCGTGTTGTTGCAAATATGTAAAGCCAGCATTCAAGTTTTCAGCAAAGATCATGAACTAACCATATTCACAATAACATTTAGGTCTCATGTTTACTCATATCAATGGCATAATCAACTAGCGGGTAATAATAATAAATCTCGGATGACAACACTTTCTTAAAACAATCATGATATGATATAACAAGATGGTATCTTGCTAGCCCTTTCTGAGACCGCAAAACATAAATGCAGAGCACCCCTGAAGATCAAGGACTGACTAAACATTGTAATTCATGGCAAAAGAGATCCACTCACAGTCATACTCAATATCAATTAATAACAATGCATACAAATAACAGTGGTGCTCTCCAACTGGTGCTTTTTATAAGAGGATGATGACTCAGCATAAAAGTAAATATATAGGCCCTTTGCAGAGGGAAGGAGGGATTTGCAGAGGTGCCAGAGCTCGAGTTTTGAAACAGATATAAATAATATTTTGAGCGGCATACTTTCATTGTCAATATAACAACCAAGAGATCTCGATATCTTCCATGCTACATACATTATAGGTGGTTGAGGGAGTCCTGGATTAGGGGGTCCTCAGACAGCCGGACTATATACTTTGGCCGGACTGTTGGACTATGAAGATACAAGATTGAAGACTTCGACCCGTCTCCGGGTGGGACTCTCCTTTGCGTGGAAGGCAAGCTTGGTAATTCGCATGTGTAGATCTCCTTCTCTGTAACCGACTCTGTGTAATACTAGCCCCCTCCAGTGTCTATATAAACTGGAGGGTTTAGTCCGTAGGACAACAACAATCATAATCATAGTCTAGCTTCTAGGGTTTAGCCTCTACGATCTTGTGGTAGATCAACTCTTGTAATACTCATATCATCAAGATCAATCAAGCAGGAAGTAGGGTATTACCTCCATCGAGAGGGCCCGAACGTGGGTAAACATTGTGTCCCTTGCCTCCTGTTACCATTAGCCTTAGACGCACAGTTCGGGACCCCCTACCCGAGATCCGCCGGTTTTGACACCGACATTGGTGCTTTCATTGAGAGTTCCACGGTGTCGTCACGATAAGGCTTGATGGCTCCTTCAATCATCTGCAACGATGCGATCCAGGGTGAGGTTTTCCTCCCCGGACAGATCTACGTATTCAGCGGCTTCGTACTGCGGGCCAACTCACTTGGCCATCTAGAGCAAATCGATAGATATGCCCCTGGCCATCAGGTCAGGTTTGAAAGCTTGAACTACATTGCCGACATCTGCGAAAACTTGTTCTTTGACGGATTCGAGCCCGTGTCAGGTGCGCCAAACAGTCACAACGAGCATGACTTAGATCTGCCATCGAACGGTGTTCGGGAGATCACACCTGCGGCTGCCCCGGCCCTTAAATCGGAGCAGATCATGCCATCCGAGGAAGGGTGGATGGACCCCGCCACAAAGGCCGCATGCTCATCGATGATAGAGCCGAACACAAACTTCGCCTCCGATGAGGCCCGTGTCATCGGACCCTCGGACTCGTCTCCGGCCATAGGCTCCGAATCACATGCATCTGTGCCTATCAAATCTAATTGGGCATCGAGCATGGATTTTACCTCTGTTGATATCTTTCAGCACTCACCCTTGGGCGACGTGCTAAATTCACTAAAATCTCTCTCCCTATCAAGAGACTCTTAGCCGAACTACGTCCGGCTTGAGTGGGAAGCGAACGACAAAGAATTTTTCCCACCCACCACCCACTTGGTAGCCATTGTCGATGACTTAACCGACACGCTTGACTTTGACTCCGAAGACATCGACGGTATGGATGACGATGCTGGAGAGGAACAGGAACCACCGCCCATGGGGCGCTGGACAACCACCTCATCATATGATATATACATGGTGGATACACATAAAGAAAACAACAGCGAGGAACGGAAGGGTGCAACGGAGGATAATCCCCTCGAGAAGCAACCAAAGCGATGACGTAGGCGCCACTCTAAATCCCGCCACAGTAAAAATAGCAATAACAACGCAAGAAGAAATAATACCCCGGTCGACTCCAAAGGAAACGACTACCCCATGGACCCAGCGATGGAGCAGGATGAGCCCGGGGACGGCGAACATAGTCCGGGGCCGCTGTCCGATCATAGCGACGGCAGAGATAAGACTCATAAACCTGTCTCCGGAGAGGAGAACAGTCCGGGCAACGATGCATTCATCATCCCGGAAAAACACTTGGAACAAGAGAACCTCCATAGAAGGCTTATTGCCACTTCGAGGAGCTTGAAGAAGTAGAAGCAAAGGCTTAAGGCCGCGCAGGATACGCTCAACAGCAGATGGAACAAAGTGCTCGACACTGAAGAAAAATACGGTGGTGATCGCCACACAAAGAGCTACCCAAAGCGCAAGCTGCTGCCCGAATTCGACGATGAGGCTATAGAGCCCATTCAGCTGAAAAATAAAATGGCCGATCAGCCGGACCGACCACCCCGTGGCCGCGACAGGGCGGCTAGTGACACCGCACATAAGTCAGCGCACGATTTATGTGATCACCTGGACAAAAAAGCCGGTATGGTCAGGTCCATCTATGGATCTAGGAAGCATGCAACGGCATAGGATCATGGCCGCCCAAATGACTGTACTGACCGAATAACAGCTCGGAATCAAAACCGAACACTACAACTGTCAGAAGAATGCCATGACACATCCAAACACAGGGGTGCTACACACCCCATGTGCTTCACCGATGAGGTGCTGGATCATGAATTTCCAGAGGGATTCAAACCCGTGAACATAGAGGCATATGACGGAACAACAGACCCTAGGGTCTGGATTGAGGACTTTATCCTTCACATCCACATGGCTCGCAAAGATGATCTCCACGCCATCAAATACCTACCCCTCAAGTTGAAAGGACCAGCTCGGCACTAGTTGAGAAGCCTCCCCGAAAACTCAATTGCAAGTTGGGAAGAACTTGAGGACGCTTTTAGGGCTAATTTTCAAGGGACCTATATCCGACCTCCGGATGTAGACGATTTAAGTCACATAATTCAACAACCCAGAGAGTCAGCCCGTAAGCTGTGGAACAGATTTCTCACCAAGAAGAATCAAATCATCGACTGCCCGGACGCTGAAGCCTTAGCGGCTTTCAAACATAGTGTCCAGGACGAATGGCTCGCTAGACACCTCGGCCAGGAAAAATCGAGGACAATGGCAGACCTAACAAGCCTTATGACTCGCTTTTGCGCGGGCGAGGACAGTTGGTTGGCCCGTAGATGCACCAACAACCCAGGCACATCCGAAGTCAGGGATGGCAACGGGAAACTGCGACGCAATAAAAACAAGCGTCAAAACAATGAAGACAGCCCAGACAACACGACGGTAAACGCCGGATTCAGGGGCTCTCGACCCGGTCAACGGAAAGAGCCATTGAAAGGCAGCTGGGATGGACCATCCAGCCTAAACAAGATTCTAGACAGATTATGTCAGATTCATGGCACCCCCAGAAAACATGCAAATCACACCAACAGACAATGCTGGGTCTTCAAGCAGGCTGGCAAACTAAACGCCGAACACAAGAGAAGGGGAACGCCAAGTGAAGACGAGGATGAGCCTTGCCAGCCGAACACTGGGGGACAGAAAAAAATTCCACCAGAGGTCAAAACAGTAAACATGATTTACGCAACTCACATACCAAAGAGGAGGCGCAAATGCGCACTCCGAGACGTATAGGCTTTAGAGCCCATCGCCCCCAAGTTCAACCCCTGGTCGGTTTGCCCGATCACTTTTGATCACAGGGATCATCTGACTAGTATCCGGCATGGAGGATCGGCTGCCTTGGTGCTCGACCCAATAATCAACGGATACCATCTCACCCAAGTCCTTATGGACGGCGGTAGTAGTCTTAATTTGATATATCAGGATATTGTCCGCAAAATGGGGATAGACCCATCAAGAATCAGCTAAAGCAGTACTACCTTTAAATGAGTAATACCAGGCGTAGAGGCCCGCTGCACGGGCTCTCTAGTACTAGAGGTTGTATTCGGTTCTCCCGACAACTTCCGAAGCGAAGAATTAATCTTCGACATCGCTCCATTCCGAAGCGGCTATCATGCACTACTCGGAAGAACGACCTTCGCTCGTTTCAACGCAGTACCACATTATGCTTATCTTAAACTTAAGATGCCCGGTCCACGTGGCCTCATCACAGTTAGCGGAAATACAGAGCGTTCCATACATGCGGAAGAATATGTGGTGGCTCTAGCAGCCGAAAACTGAATGGCCTCTCCAACCAGAATAAATGATCGGTCATCAAGACTGCGGACACGGTTAGGCGAGTCCGGTGCACCACTAGTTGTAGCAGCCTAGATAAACCTAAGCTTGGGTCGATGGATATACCCCCATAGGTGGTGCTAGGGGCTGCCCGCATGTAAAAAGGCCCATAGTTCGGCTTGACCCTACTACTACAATAATAGATTGCATTTTCATGGTTCATTAAGAATAACCAACTTTTTGCACGAAGTCTCTCACTTGGGTTTTTCTTTTTTATAGATAATCATCGTGCTACACCCTTCCAGGATACGGCACAACGGAGACAAAGACGCAGACGTGCAGCAGGGCCCCGCTCAAAGGTTTCTTTTTAGATTAAGACCCTGTGTAAACCTTTTTAATGTCTCTTGTTGCTTCACACCCGCCGGGCACTCAACACAACCGAGAGGGATGCTGGCGTTATTGGAATTTCGTCACGCTAGACTAATGCATGTACCTGGAAATTCAGGGCTCATTATCGATGGCGTTACTCAGCCCAGTATATGTTGTAAAGACCGAATACCTTAGGGAGTGTTCGGCGTCGCGAGTTTGGCCTTATATGCATCAGCTCTGAATCATGTCTTTGGTCAATAGTTGGGTTTGCCCGGCTCCCGTGTTTTACTACCTTACGTTCTGCTCTATCGGCTAAGGTGGTACCAGGAGAACTACCGCGATTGTCCCCCTGGTTCATCTGGATGAGCACCTCACTAGAGAAAGCCGAAACTGACTGTCATGATAAAGCATGAGACTGGTCAACCACTCGATGACTCAGCGGAATCTTTGCGATTCCTCCGCATTAACAAAGGACCGGTTTCCCGGTCATGTACGTACGCGCACCATATTCGGATGAACGCAGAAGTACTAGGGGCTATATAGTAGCCCCACCGTCAAACTCCTATGGCTAAGTGAAAGTGTTAAAGCTATATAGTCCGATTGCCTTGTTTGCTGCGCTATCACCTCCTTAATGGACCAAGACGTTGGATCAAGTGTGATTACGCACTTTTCCGAACATCCCCGCATTACATGCGTGGGGGCTGAAGCCGACGACTGCAAACTTTCAGGTTATATACATACATAAACGGCCGCACAGGAGGCATTATAATACTTTCGGGCAAAAGTATAAATACATCCTTTATAATCAAAATAGCATTGTTTTTACAATTCAGATACATGTCACTCGAACATGGTACTCTTCGAGCATTGAGCCTCTATTAAATGGGCACCTTCTAGGACTTCTTCAAAATAGTGCTCGGCTGGGTCCTGGCCTCCGGCCGGACCCCCGGTTGCAACAGTGGTGGCCTCCATCCCTGCCCAATATGTTTTAACATGGGCAAGAGCCATCCACACACCCTCTATGCATGCCGACCTCTTTACAGCATCGATATGCGGCACAGCGCGAAGGAATCATTGCACTAAACCAAAATAATTGTCCGACCTTGGTCCCTTCAGCCAGAGATGATCCACGATAGACCTCATGGCAAGCCCGGACAATCTATGGAGCTCGGCCCACTCGGCCATTTGTTCATTTAACAGCAGCGGATGCTTTGGAGCACTGAACTTCAACCAGAACAACCTTTCCACCTCATGATCTTTTTGATCTTTGAAATACTCAGTCGCATCAGCAGCACTCTTTGCCAAGTCCAAGTATGCGTCTGCAGCACTCCATAATTGATCCAGCGGGGCATACATCGGATCTCCGAACTTCGTCCGCAACAAAAAGGGCTTCCCAGCTGTGATATCTCCGGCTTGACAAAGCTCCTCCCTTGCTGCTCTGATTTCAGAGCGAGTTTCCTTGGCTGCTTCCAAGGCCTTCTTTAGGTCAGCCGCTTTCGCTTGGCTTTCCTTTTCGACGAGCTCATATCGGCCGGCGGCATCTTTCAGCTCAACAGCCATCTTGGCTATTTTATCTTCGCTCTGGCGATGAGCAGCCTGTTCGGCTCTTAACTCTTTGACTGCCTTTAGGGCGGCCGCATCACTTCGCCTGGCTTGTTCCTTGGCTCGGGCGAGTTTCGCCCGAAGGGTCTCCACGACGGCAGCTCCATCTGCAGTCACAGCATATTATAGATACTAGCATCATGCTCCTCTTAATATTTGCTGACCACCTGAAAATACATACCATGTGCCTCGTCAAGCCGCTTGTTCACAAGCGCGATGTCGGCATCCTCCACGTCAAGCTGCCGCCTCAGCTCGGTAAAATCAGCAGTCCGGCCAGCCGCCGGACCCTCAGCCGCCTACACATGAAAGCAGCGCGATCATTACCTGGGACTATGATCCTCTGTTTGCCGCCTCTGGACGGCAACCGGAGTCTCAGGGGCTACTATCTATACAGAGCACACCTAGCATGTGCGGTACCGTCAAAAATACATATATATTACTTTGCGTACCTCGAAGCGTCTTAGCAGGCTCATAAAAGCTTCATTCAACCCGCTTTTGGCGAATGAAATCCTCTCAACCACCATACCCATTAAGGTATGATGCGCCTCTGAGATAGCCGCTTGCTCCAGAAGACCCAACAGTGTGTTCGGTTGGGCACCAGACAATCCCAGACTCTTTATATTGCTCTCCTTGGGAGCCGAATACTCTGGACTTCGGGCGGTCAAAGAGTTACCTTCTGGCCTTTGCGGATCAGGAGAAATCCTCCGTGACGACACCTCGGGGTCGTCCGTCCCATGAGGCGGGGAGGCAGGAGCAGGCGTTTCGCTCTCCATCATCTCCGAAAGAAGATCCCCCGAAGACGAACTTTGTCGAGAAGGGCTACGAGCCGAACTGCAAAATATATGTATCGGTTATTGTTCTCAGAGATAAAGCATGATATATTTACCAAAGTACTTTTGTTCACTTACAGCTTGGTTGATGGCTGGCCCCCTTGCGGGCGTTGTGCAGTAAGGATGCCCTTCGGGGCAGGGCCCCCTGGCGAAGGTTTCTTCCCTTGTTTGGAAATCTCCGTTTCCAAGTCTTTAGAGGCGGCCCTTTTCTTCCTATGGGGACAGGGGATTCTAGATTCACCTCCCCTATTATCCTCCTTCGCGGAGACACTAATTCCCCCTGTTTGGATGTGTAATGTATGAAGCCCGCTTTCGGCTTCTCTATGCCTCCCTTCATCTTCTCCTGATGACACTTGATAGGGTGCGCGCTCAAGCATCCTGGTTAGTACAGGATCCGGCGAGCCTTCGAGAAGGGGGGCCGAACACCTGATCCTCTCCGCCTTTCTTATCCAGTCCTGGCCGAGAGCAATTTTTCAGAATGATGTTGTGACGAATATAAAGACGGCATGTTCGGTCGCGGAATTACATACTTGGGTATCTGGACGGTTGCAGTTGAGACCCGCATCCTTGATGGTGTCCGGACACTTTATTCGTGATCCGAAGAACAATCCATACCTCCCTTCGAGCGTCATGCCGAAGAATTGTTGAATATTTCGCGGTCCTTCCGGGTTGGACTCCCACATACGGAGAGATCGACATTGGCATGGCAGGACCTGACAAACTAGCATTACTTGCATTACCTTCACAAGACTGACATCCCTCTTGAGAAGATCTCGGATGCGGCTTTGCAATGTCAGCACGTCATTAACTGCCCCCCAGTCAAGCCCCTTGTTGACCCATGATACCAGTTGGGGCGGAGGGCCCGAGCGAAAGGCGGGGGCGGCCGCCCGCTTTGTACCTTGGGGAGTTGTGATGTAAAACCACTCACGTTGCCATAAGTCGGACACCTCCAGGAAGGAACTCATTGGCCATAGGGCGTCGGTGCATTTGCTTACTATAGCACCTCCGCACTCCGCGTGTCGCCCATCGATCATCTTCGGCTTCACATTGAAGGTCTTGAGCCATAAGCTGAAGTGTGGGGTGATGCGGAGGAAGGCCTCACATATGACGATAAACGACGAGATGTGAAGGATGGAATCCGGAGCTAGATCATGGAAATCTAGCCCGTAATAGAACATGAGCCCTCTAACAAAGGGATCAAGACTAAAGCCTAGCCCTCGGAGGAAGTGGGAAACAAATACGATGCTCTCGTTGGGTTCGGGAGTGGGGATTCCCTGCCCTTGAGCAGGCAGCCTGTGCGGGATTTCAGCGGTCAGATACCTGGCCTCCCTAAGCTTCTTGATGTCCTCCTCTTTGACAGAGGAGGCCATCCATTGGCCTTGAAGGTTGGATCCGGACATGATCGAAGGTCCGAAGTGCTTAGCCTGAGCCTTGGGTGTTGGAACTCAAGGTGGGGGAAGGGAAGGATCGAGCATGGGAAAAAAAGGACAGGCCTTGGCCCCTTTATAAAGAGGGTGAATATCAAGCGTCCTCCGCGTGGTCGTTTGGAACTTGCCTAAAATCGAGGAGTCATACTAACAAGCATGGTTGGGTTACCCACACCCGTATTGATGAGAAATCCCGTGATAAGGGGGACACGATCTCTACTTCGACAAGACGTGCCAATAAAACCGCCTCGCAACACATGTAGTGGCAGGCTGGAAAAAACGGTTCATAATGACTGGGCCGTGGCGTGATGTCATGCTATGAAAAGTTGTCAGCAGATTAAATTTGTGGAATATTGTGCTCTCTACGGTGGTATGTGGAAATTATTTTGCAGAGCCGGACACGATCATCATGTTCAAGATCTTCTATGGTGTATTCGGAGAAGGAACCCGCCTTGCAATGCCGAAGACAATCTGCGCGCCGGACTCATCGTCATTGAAGCCTGGTTCAGGGGCTACTAGGGGAGTCCTGGATTAGTGGGTCCTCGAACAGCCGGACTATATACTTTGGTCGGACTGTTGGACTATGAAGATACAAGATTGAAGACTTCGTCCCGTGTCCGGGTGGGACTCTCCTTTGCGTGGAAGGCAAGCTTGGCGATTCAGATATGTAGATCTCCTTCTTTGTAATCGACTCTGTGTAACCCTAGCCCCCTCCTGTGTCTATATAAACCGGAGGGTTTAGTCCATAGGACAACAACAATCATAATCATAGGCTAGCTTCTAGGGTTTAGCCTCTACGATCTCGTGGTAGATCAACTCTTGTAATACTCATATCATCAAGATCAATCAAGCAGGAAGTAGGGTATTACCTCCATCGAGAGGGACCGAACCTAGGTAAACATTGTGTCCCCCGCCTCCTGTTACCATTAGCCTTAGACGCACAGTTCGGGACCCCCTACCCGAGATCCGCCGGTTTTGACACCGACAGCGGTTCCCAAAGAGAATGGTAAAGTTTATACTCCCCCACCACCAACAAGCACATTCCATGGATGGTCCGAAACAACGGGTACCGTCTAACTAACAACAATCCTGGGGAGTTTTGTTTGCAATTATTTTGATTTGACTTGAGCTTGGGACTGGGCATCCTGGTTACCGGCCATTTTCTCGTGAATGATGAGCGGAGTCCACTCATCGTGAGAATAACCCACCTAGCATGGAAGATATAGACAACTCTAGTTCATACATGATCCATTTGAGCATACAAAATAGAATTTCATTTGAAGGTTTAGAGTTTGGCACATGCAAATTTACTTGGAACGGCAGGTAAATACCGCATATAGGTAGGTATGGTGGACTCATATGGAATAACTTTGAGGTTTATGGAAGTGGATGCACAAGCAGTATTCCCGCTTAGTACAGGTGAAGGCTAGAAAGAGACTGGGAAGCAACCAACTAGAGAGCGACACAGTCATAAACATGCATTAAGATTAACCAACAATGAGTGCAAGCATGAGTAGGATATAAATCACCATGAATCATAAATATCATGGAGGCTATGTAGATTTTGTTTCAACTGCATGTGTGAACATGTGCCAAGTCAATCCACTCGAATCATTCAAAGGAGGATACCACCCTATCATACTACATCACAACCATTTTAATAGTATGTTGGCACGCAAGGTAAACCATTATAAACTCTCAGTTAATTAAGCATGGTATGAGTAACTATAATCTCTAATTGTCATTGCAAACATGTTTCATTCATAATAGGCTGAATCAGGAACAATGAACTAATCATATTTACAAAAACAAGATAGGTCAAGTTCATACCAGCTTTTTCTCATCTCAATCATTTCATCATATATCGTCATTATTGCGTTTCACTTGCACGACCGAACGTGTGGATAATAATAATAGTGCACGTGCATTGGACTAAATTGGAATCTGCAAACACTTATTTCAAAGGAGAAGACAATGTAATATGGGCTCTTTGTTAGATCAACAATAATGCATATGAGAGCCACTCGTCATTTTCATCATGGTCTTCTTGAGGGAGTCCTGGATTAAGGGGTCATTGGACAGCTGGACTATATACTTTGGCCGGACTGTTGGACTATGAAGATACAAGATTGAAGACTTTGTCCCGTGTCCGGATGGGACTCTCCTTTACGTGGAAGGCAAGCTTGGATATTCGAATATGTAGATTTCCTTCTCTGTAACCGACTCTGTGTAACCCTAGCCCCCTCCAGTGTCTACATAAACTGGAGGGTTTGGTCCATAGGACAAGGACAATCATAATCATAGGCTAGCTTCTAGGGTTTAGCCTCTACGATCTCGTGGTAGATCAACTCTTGTAATACTCATATCATCAAGATCAATCAAGCAGGAAGTAGGGTATTACCTCCATCGAGAGGGCCCGAACCTGGGTAAAACATCGTGTCCCCTGCCTCTTGTTACCATTAGCCTTAGACGCACAGTTCGGGACCCCCTACCCGAGATCCGCCGGTTTTGACACGGACAATGGTGCTTTTATTGAGAGTTCCACTGTGTCATCGCCGTAATGCTTGATGTCTCCTTCGATCATCTTCAACAATGCGGTCCAGGGGGAGGTTTTCCTTCCCGAACAGATCTTCGTATTCGGCGGCTTCGTACTGTGGGCCAACTCACTTGGCCATCTAAAGCAGATCGATGGCTACGCCCTTGGCCATCAGGTTAGGTTTGGAAGCTTAAACTATACTACCGACATCCGCGGAGACTTGATCTTCAACGGATTCGAGCCCATGCCGGGTGCGCCGAACGGTCACGACGGGCATGACTTTGATCTGCCGTCGGACAGTATTAGGGAGATCGCACCAGCGGTGGCGCCGGGAATCAATCCGGAGTAGATTGTGTCTTCCAAGGGCGGGTGGATGGACCCCGTCACGGAGGCCGCACACTCATTGGCTTCGGAGCCGAACACTGATCCCACCTCCTGTGAGGATGGTGTCATCGGACCCTCGGACTCGTCTCCAGCTACAGGATCCAAACCGCGTGCGTCTGTGCCTATCGAATCGGATGGGGCACCCGTCATGGAGTTCACCTTCACGGATATTTTTCAGCACTCTCCCTTAGGAGATGTGCTAAACTCATTAAGGTTTCTTTCCTTGTCGAGAGATTCCTAGCTGTCCGGCTCAAGTGGGAGGCGGACGACGAAGAAATTCGTTCCCCACCCAGCACCCACTTAATAGCCACTGTCGATGACCTAACCGACGTGCTTGACTTCGACTCAGAAGACATCGACGATATGTGTCGGATTTCGGGTTCCGGCAGACCCTTAAGGTTTGAACTCTGGGGTGCATGCGGAGATCACACCTCCTGCCTACCCATGTCTCGTCGCCTCGCAAGGATCTAAAACTACACGAAGAACAACACAAGGGACACAAGATTTATACTGGTTCAGGCCACCATTGTGGTGTAATACCCTACTCCAGTTTATGGTGTGGTGGATTGCCTCAGGGGCTGATGATGAATAGTCCAAGGAAGAACAGCCTCGCGAGGGGCTGTTCTTGAGCTGGTGCGATGAACTGCTACAGGGAGTTCAGTCGCCTCTCTTTATCTCTATTTTGTTGATCTCTCGATGATCTCTCCCCTACCCCGTGGGTGGCTAGTCCTATTTATAGGCGGAGGCCCTGGGCCTCTCCCCAAATTCTAAGCGGGAAGGGCGCCAACAATTGGCCATTTTGAAGGGGAACATATAGTACACTTATCCTGACTAAAATCGGTCCTCGCCTGCCAAAGACCCTGACGATGACGCCGGCTTGGGCTCCATGATGACCTCCATCCTGCCGTCCTGCTGGTCTTGGTCTTGTTGCACCGAAATGGTTGCCTTTGCTTGATACTCTTGCATGCGCTTGCCCCCTTTGCACCAAAGAGGAAACAAGGACTCTGCGCAGGCCAGCGCCCGCCTGGCCTCGGTCGTCATGGCTTGCATCATGGGCACCTCGTGAGGTACCCCGCCTTGATCTCTCCGCCTCCTCACGAGCCAACCTGACGAGGCTGTGCCCGGGGAAGCCTCCTGTCGTCCGCCCCGCGAGGCTTGGCCCCTCGCGAGGGTCTTGAGTATGTGTTGATGAAGATAGGCCGCACTGGGCCACTCCTTGAGCCATGCCGTAGGCCGCAGGCAGGCAAGTCTGGGTACCCCCGTTCCCAGAACGCCAACAGTAGCCCCCGGGCCCAAGGCGCGCCCGGACTTGGATTAGCAGAGAAGCGAAGGGGCAAGTGCGAAGCGCCGCGGGCCCCAACAGCCTGCGGCCTTGGGCACTGCGTGGCGGTTGATTGGACGTGGCTGTCCCGGCTCCCCCACAATGGCTCGGTAACTGCATGATTTGACAAGTCCCTACACGCAAAACGGGTCATGATTACCTGTGATCGTGGTGGCCGGCGGTTGGCCTCCCTCGGCTATATGTATGGAACGGCGTGAGCCCTTCCAGTCCATCCCTTCTTTCTACTCCACTTCTCCTTCTTGGCCGCTCGCCATCCACATGGCCCCGCCGAAGAGGTTCTCAGCCGTGGAGAAAGGAAAGGCTCGCCAGGAAGGGCCCGGCTCTCCTGCGGCCAAGCGTGGTCGGGGCCGCCCTCGCAAGCACCCTACGGCCCTCGTTGCGGCCTCCCGTGGCCGTGGAAACAGCTCTCTGCACGGCGGTGGGTGTTCGGCTGCCAACGAGAGGTATGCTGGGGCTGCGCGACCCCCAAGGCCGCGCTTTCGCTCGGCAGAGGTGCTGCCGGAGTTCGTCGTGAGGTCGGCGGACTGGACCAGCACCTGGCTCCAGCTCCCCCGCTTCTTTATAGGTGAACTTCCGGCTAGTGCCCCAGGCGGCCTTTGGCTTCAGGCAGATGGTTGCTGCAGCAGGGCCTCCTGGGCTACTCTGGAGGTCTCCACCGCCGGGGAGGCGACCCTGACCCGCAGCTGGCAAACGTTTGCACGCGCGCGTGGCCTGAGCCGATGATGCACTCTACACTTTAAGTTCGACGGCGATGCCATCCTCTACGTGAGGGTGTTTGGGGAAGACGGTAGCCGCGCCGGATGCTGCCCCAAAGATGATGACCGCGGCCGTGCACCCAGCCCCGGCATTGGTCGGGTTGAAGATGGCGGGAGGCGTGCGGGCAGCGGTGCCCGAGGCCCGCCAAGCTCTTGTGACTCCCCCTCGGACGGCAGCTCCTCTAGTGGCGGTCGCGACCAGCCCCCTCGTCGTCGCGCTCGCCTGGGAGAGGGCAGCGAGTCGGCCCGACACCGTGCTTCGGTGAAGCGGGAGGCGGAATCCAGCTGATCTCCGAAGGCAGTACGAGCCTTTGCCGAGAGTTGGCGCCGGGCAAGTCGTGCCCCCTTTTGCTTTCCTTTCTCTCCTGCGCAAAAAGAATGTAATCCGGTGCCCCACGGGGCGTGTTGAACTGTTGCTGTTTAATTGGTGCACTGTTTCTACTGTTTCTGCGCTATGTTTTCATTCTGCGTGTTTATGCATGGAAATCACTTATCTTGTGGGGAAAGCTTGTTGCGGTCCTCGCCTCCCGAGGCTAGGGCATCATCGTGCACCTTGTGTCCTGCAGGGTTTAGTCAGTAGGGGTAGTCTCCAGCCTTGGTAGCGAGGACAACCAACCCAAGCCCCGTGATCATGTCACGATGCCCGTGGGGCACGGAATGGGAGGGGTGCTCCTGCAGCGGACTCGGATAGGGAAGTTCCAAACCGTCGGCAAGAAAAACACTCGCGAGGGTGCCCATGTTCCTCCCTCGTGAGACTTCGTGAGAGAAAACGAAACAAACAAGTGAAACGGACAAAGGGTCGCGAGCTCGAAACGGTAACAGCCTCAAAAAAACTTCAAATAGAAACAAACAAGCCAACTGCGGAAAGCAAATGAAAGAAGCTGCGTCCGGCACCTAGTCTAGTCTTCGACGTCTTCTCACCAGCGCAGAGCTAAGTGCTGCCATTGGGCGTGGGCGGGAGCCACCGAGGCCCGAGGGCGGCTCTCCGGAGACTCCAGGGCGTGTACAGCCCCAATCATTATTACGTGAGAGTGTCATGGGCGGCGAGCTTCACAGGCGTTTGCCTTCTTCACACGCACCGGGCCTTTTCCAAAACGCGGCTACTTCACAGGCATTTGCCTTCTTCACAGGCACCGGGCCTTTTCCAAAACGCGGCTACTTCACAGGCATTCGCCTTCTTCACAGGCACTAGGCCTTTTCCAAAACACGGCTACTTCACCGGCATTCGCCTTCTTCACAGGCACCGGGCCTTTTTCAGGGGTAAAATCTTCGGAGATGTTGGATGTTCCACGCGTTCTGGATGGGCACCACCTCCTGGGTCTCCAAGCGTGCGGAGCCGGGCCTTGCTGCTCGCAGTGCGGCTTCTCGGCGATGCTCCTCCCTCAGCATGAGATCCATCCCCCGCATGGCGTCCTGCTGCGCTTCGTCGAACGCCAAGACCCGTGCGGAACGACGTCTGACCTCATGAGGGAGAATGGCTTCAGCTCCATAAACCAAAAAGAACGGGGTCTCGCCAGTCGGCTTGGTTGCGGTCGTACGGATAGACCACAGCACAGACTGGAGCTCGTCGTACGAGCCCCTTCCGCAGGCCTCCAGCTTCTTCTTGAAGGTCCTGGTTTTGAGGCCCCTCAGGACCTCTGTGTTGGCTCGCTCGGCATGACCGTTGCTCCTCGGGTGCACCATCGAAGTGTAGCATATCCACGTTCCAAGGTTAGCACAGTATGTTTTGAAGAGGTTACTGGTGAACTGCGAACCGTTATCAGTGATGATGCGGTTCGGCACCCAGAATCGGCTCACGAGGCCCTTGATGAACTTGACCGTGGAGCCTGCAGGGATGGCACGGACAGCTTCCACCTCAGCCCACTTGGTGAATTTGTCCATGGCGACATAGAGGTAGCGGTAGCCTCCTGGCGCCCGAGGGAACGGACCCAGGATATCCAGTCCCCAGACTATGAATGGCCATGAGAGGGGTATAGTCTACAGACCTCCCGCCAGCTGATGGATCTGCTTGGCATGGAACTGACAGGCCTCGCAAGCTTTCACCAGTTCCACAGCGTCATTGAGTGTCGTGGGCCAATAGAACCTGCTGCGGAACACCTTGCCGATGAGATTCTGTGACGACGAGTGATGCCCACAGTCTCCATCGTGTATGTCCACCAGTAGCTCCTTCCCTTGCTCCCTGGAAAGACAACGTAAGGATACATCATTTGGTCGTCTCCGGTAGAGCTCTCCATCCTTGAGGCAGTATGCGGTGGCCTGCTGCGCCACACGCTCCGCTTCCTCCTCCTTTTCCGGCAAGGTGCCTCGTGTCAAGTAGCTCCTGAGCTCTGTGATCCAGCACCCTTCCTGAGGCTCCAGCACCAGGAGCAGGCGCGCTCCTGAGGTCGGGCCGCAGACCGGGGCTCCTGAGGCATGTGGCTGAGGGAGCTCCTCCCGAGGTTGCGCCGTGCTTGACAGTGATGGCGTCACCGAGGGCTTGAAGAGCCGCTCCTTGAAGACGCCAGGCTCTTGAGGTAGCCGCCTAGATGCCCTTTTGGCGATGTCACCAGCCTCTTGATTGGTGCCGCGTAGCACATGCTGCAACTCCAGCCCCCAGAACTGCTTCTCCATCCTGCGGACTTCCGCGAGGTAGGCTTCCATGTGCTCGTCCTTCGGCTCGTATACTTTGTTGGAGAAGTTGACGAGGAGCTGCGAATCACCCTTGATGGTGAGGCGCTTCACCCCCAGGGCGGCTGCGGCTTTCAGGCCTACTATCAGGCCTTTGTATTCTGCTATGTTGTTGGAGACCTTCTCTCCGTGCTGGAAACAGAGTTGCACGGCGTAGTAGAGCTTGTCTTGAGTGGGAGATACGAGGACCGCACCAGCCCCCACGCCGTGTAGGGAGAACGCCCCGTCGAAGTACATGACCCAACCGTCCGGTGCCTCGCTTCCCGGGGAGAGTGATCGATCCTCGCCAGCCTCAAGGTCTGGCGCTTCTGCCCACTCCGCCACGAAGTCCGCAAGGGCGCCTCCCTTGATGACTCTGGTTGTGCTGAATTCTATCTGAAACACTTGCAGCTCGATGTTCCACTCAGGGACTCTTCCACCTGAGTTGGGGCTCCTGAGCACCCTTTCCAAGGGATATGCTGAGACGACCTTGATGGGATGGCCTTGGAAATAGTGTCGCAGCTTGCGCGAGGCTACCAATAGCGCGAGGAGGAGTTTCTGAGGCATGAGGTACCGCACCCTCGTGTCCCGCAACACCATGCTGACGAAGTACACAGGGTGCTCGACGAGGTGGGGAGTGCTGGCGCTGCCAGCGCCCTCCGGAGGCTGGGGTGCCTCCCGACACAATGGAGCCCCCAGCGGCTGGTCGCTTAGAGGAGGGGCCTCTTCTGTCCTGGGTGTGCTTCCCTGCAGCGGCTGGTCCTTCTCAGCTGCAGTCGTGCTCTCTGTGAGGCCCTCTGGGTCCTGCTTTGCTTTGACCCGGATGGTTGCTACGGCCTTGGTCCTACGCTCCTCCCTAACAGCCACCAGGGCTGCACTAGCTGAGTAGGGGGTGGCCGCAAGGTAGAGCACCAGGGGCTCTTGAGGACGCGGAGCCACCATCACTGGAGGGCTGGTTAAGTACCTTTTGAGATCCTGGAATTCTTTGTCGGCATCTTCAGTCCATTCAAAGGGGCCCTTCTTCTTCATCATCTTGAAGAAGGGCAGCGCTCGTTCCCCCAGCTTGGAGATGAAACGTCCTAGCGCGGTCACGCGCCCGGTGAGCTTCTGCATCTCTCTGAGGGTCTTCGATGGGCTCATGTCCTCGACTGCTTTTACCTTTTCTGGGTTGGCCTCGATGCCCCCGTGGGATATGAGGAAGCCCAGGAGCTTGCCCGAGGGGACTCCAAACACACACTTCCCTGGGTTGAGCCGCAGGTCCACTTCGTTAAGGCTCGCGAAGGTTTCCTCCAAGTCCTGTATCAAGGTTTTTGCCTCCCGAGACTTCACCACAATGTCATCAACGTAAGCCTCAGCATTCCTCCCGAGCTGCCGACCCAAGGCGATGTGCATCAGCCGCTGAAAGGTCGCACCTACATTGCGCAGCCTGAATGGCATGCATGTATAGCAGTACACTCTACACGGGGTCAGGAAAGCCATCTTTTCTACATCTTCTACTGCCATCTTGATCTGGTGATAGCCGAAGAAGGCATCCAGGAAGCATAACAAGTCGCACTCAGCGGTGGAGTCGATGATCTGGTCGATGCGAGGGAGTGGGAATGGATCCTGCGGGCAGGCCTTGTTGAGGTTGGTGAAGTCGACACACATCCATTCCTTTCCCCCCCTTCTTTGGCACGACAACCGGGTTAGCCAACCAATCTGGGTAGCGGACCTCGCGAATGACCCCTGCCGCCTCCAACTTGCGGGTCTCTTGGACGATGAAAGCTTGCTTCTCAGTGGACTGCCACCTCGCCTTCTGCTTCACGGGGCGCACGTTGGGGCACACGTTGAGGTCATGCTCAATTACGCCCCTCGGGACCCCTGCTAGCTGATCAGGTTCCCATGCGAATACCTTCTTGTTCGCGCGTAGGAACTTCACCAAGGCCTCCTCCTACTCGGGCTCGAGGTTGGCGCCTATGGTGAAGGTGGCGCTAGTAGATCCGTCCTCGTCGACCAGTACTTGCTTGGTTTCCGCCTTGTCTTGAGTGAATAGCTGCTTCTTCTTAGCCGGTGCAGCCCCTTGGGCTCGGGGGCGTCCGAGCCAGCGGGCTGCGCCGCCGCCGCGGCCTTGAAGGTAAGCTTGAGAACTTGCAACGCATCCCCGGTGTCTCCGGACACGGTGAGGACGCCGCTACTCCCGGGCATCTTCATGAGGTTGTACGCTGGGTGAGTTGCGGCCATGAACCGGGCTAGTGTCGGGTAACCGAGGATGGCATTGTATGGGAGGCCAATGGGGGCGATGTCGAAGTCGATTAGCTCCGTGCGGAAGTTGTCGTAGGTGCCGAAGGTCACCGGAAGGCGGATCTGCCCCAGGGAGCCGGTGGAGCCGCCTCCGATGCCCAAGAAGGGCTTGCTGGGCTGCAGCCGCTCCGGCAGTACGTGGAGGAGGCTGAAGGCCTCCACCGAGAGCATGCTGAGGCCAGCACCACCGTCAATGAGGGTCCTGGTGATGGCCACCTAACAGATGGTGGGGGTGCACAGCAGCGGGAGCGCGCCCGAGCAGGCTGGGTTGGAGGGGTGATCATCCGAGCTGAAGGCCAGATCGGCTTTAGGCGCCGCCCAGCACGGAGGAGCCCCATGCAGCGCGGAAGCGGTGCCGATCTGGCAGACGAATGACTTGATGTGGCGGCCTGAAGGTGGTGCCTACGAGCCACCTAGGAGAGCTGCGACGACCGGGTGCGCCAGTGCAGCGTACTGGGCGAGGAAGAGGCCGCGCAGCTCCCCCCAAGAGGCCACGGAAGCCGTCGGCAGGTGGAGCAGCCACATGCACGGGACGCCAGTGAGGGCCATGGGAAACCAGTTAGCCATGACCCTGTCGTCGCCCCCGGCCTTGAGGACAGCCCCCTCGTATGCCAGCAGGAAAGCCAGCGGGTCGGCCGTGCCGTTGTAGCACGGTGGCATCTCCAGCTTGAACTTGTTCGGCCATCGCACCTGTCGCGAGGCGGGGGCCAAGGCTCGGAGCCCCCTGGCCCCCGTGCTGGCACTGGCGACCGGAGCAGGCGGCGCGTTGCCCATCATGAGGGCGAACCGCGGTGTTGGCGGAGAGCGGGTCGGTGGAAGGGAAATCTTCGGTGCACCCCTACCTGGCGCGCCAATTGTCAGATTCGGGTTCCGGCAGACCCTTAAGGTTCAAACTCTGGAGTGCACGCGGAGATCACACCTCCTGCCTACCCAGGTCTCGTCGCCTCGTAAGGATCTAAAACTACACGAAGAACAACACAAGGGACATGAGATTTATACTGGTTCAGGCCACCATTATGGTGTAATACCCTACTCCAGTTTGTGGTGTGGTGGATTGCCTCAGGGGCTGATGATGAATAGTCCAAGGAAGAACGGCCTCGCGAGGGGCTGTTCTTGAGCTGGTGCGATGAACTGCTAGGGGGAGTTCAGTCGCCTCTCTTTCTCTCTCTTTTGTTGATCTCTCGATGATCTCTCCCCTACCCCGTGGGTGGCTAGTCCTATTTATAGGCGGAGGCCCTGGGCCTCTCCCCAAATACTGAGCGGGAAGGGCGCCAACAATTGGCCATTTTGAAGGGGAACATCTAGTACACTTATCCTGACTAAAGTCGGTCCTCGCCTACCAAAGACCCTGACGGTGATGCTGGCTTGGGCTCCACGATGACATCCATCCTGCCGTCCTACTGGTCTTGGTCTTGTTGCACCGAAATGGTTGCCTTTGCTTGATACTCTTGCCTGCGCTTGCCCCCTTTGCACCAAAGAGGAAACAAGGACTCTATGCAGGCCGGCGCCCGCCTGGCGCCCGCCTGGCCTCGGTCGTCATGGCTTGCGTCATGGGCACCTCGTGAGGTACCCCGCCTTGATCTCTTCGCCTCCTCGCGAGCCAGCCTGACGAGGCTGTGCCCGGGGAAGCCTCTCCTGTCGTCCACCCCGCGAGGCTTGGCCCCTCGCGAGGGTCTTGAGTATGTGTTGATGAAGATGGGCCGCACTGGGCCACTCCCTGAGCCACGCCGGAAGCCGCAGGAAGGCAAGTCTGGGTACCCCCATTCCAAGAACACCGACAGTATGGACGACGATGCAGGAGAAGAACAGGAACTACCGCCTATAGGGCGCTGGACAGCCACCTCATCATATGATATTTATATGGTGGACAACCCTAAAGAAAACAATGGCGATGAGGCAAGGGAAGATAACCCCTTGGAGAAGCAATCTAGACACCGGCGTCATCGGCGCTGCTCCAAGCCCCGCCATAGCAAAAATAGTGATACCAGCACAAGAGATAACAATCAGGATGGTGCCGAAGACGAAGACAATCCTGCCCAGCTAGGCTTCGAGCAGGCCGAGCAAGAGGATGGGCAAGCTAGCCCTAAAGAACAGGCAACTGATGGAGAATCAGAGGATGATAATTACATGCCTCTCTCCGAAGATGAAGTGAGCCTTGGCGACGAAGAATTCATCGTGCCCGAGGATCCCGTCGAGAAGGAGCGCTTCAAACGTCGGCTTATAGCCACTGCAAAAGCCTGAAGAAAAAGCAACAACAGCTTCAAGCTAATCAAGATCTGCTAACTGATACATGGACCGAGGTCCTGGCTGCCGAGGAATACGGACTCGAGCGCCCTAGCAAAAGCTACGCAAAGTGCAGGCTACTACCTCAACTCGAGGAGGAGGCTTTAAAGCCCACGCTACCAGCGCATGATGCGGCTGACCGGCCACCCCGTGGCCGCGACAAAACAGCGTACCAGCCCGAAGTCCAGACAACACCATGTGGCCAATCAAACAATAACACTAAGGCCCGGGGCTACACGAAGGACCTGTGAGATGTATTGGAAAACAAAGCAAGACTATCAAGATCGATCTACGGATCACGGGGGCGCGCCACAAGACGTGACGATGACCGTCACACCAGATACAATAAACCAAAATCCGGCCAGGCCGAATGCAATAGACCGGGTTCATTCGAACTACGTCGAGATGTAGCCCGGCATAGAGGTGTTGCGCACCCCTTATTGCTTCACTGATGAAGTTATGGATCACGAATTCCAAGAAGGGTTCAAACCCGTAAACATTGAATCATATGATGGCACAACAGACCCCACGGTATGGATCGAAGATTTTCTTCTTCACATTCACATGGCCCGCGGCGATGACTTACATGCCATAAAGTACCTACCACTTAAGCTCAAAGGACCGGCTCAGCATTGGCTGAATAGCCTGCCAGCAAGCTCCATTGGCGGTTGGGAGGATCTGGAAGACGCGTTCCTAGACAACTTCCAGGGCACTTACGTGCGACCGCCGGATGCTAATGACTTAAGTCACATAACCCAACAGCCCGGAGAGTCAGCCAGGAAATTCTGGACTTGGTTCCTAACTAAAAAGAACCAAACTGTCGTCTGTCTGGATGCCGAAGCCTTAGCAACCTTCAAGCACAACATCCGCGATGAATGGCTCGCCCGACATCTCGGCGAAGAGAAGCCAAAGTCCATGGCAGCCCTCACGACACTCAAGACCTGCTTCTGCGTGGGCGAGGACAGTTGGCTAGCTTGCAGCAACATCACACCCAAAAACTCAGGCGATTCCGACGCCAGGGATAGCAATGGCAAGCCGCGACGAAATAGACACAAGCGTCGCAATAATGGCGACAACGCGAAGACACGGAAGTCAATGCCAGATTCAAAGGCATTAAATCCGGACAGCGGAAAAAACCATTCAAAAGAAACAGTCCGGGCTCGTCCAGTTTGGACCGCATACTCGATCGCTCATGTCAAATTCACGGCACCCCTGATAAACCAGCCAACCACACCAACAGGGAATGCTAGGTGTTTAAATAGGCTGGCAAATTGAATGCCGAAAATTAGGAAAAGGGGCTGCATAGTGACGACGATGAGGATCCCCGACCGCCGAACACGGGAGGACAGAAGAAATTCCCTCCCCAGGTGAAAACAGTGAATATGATATACGCAACCCATATCCCCAAGCGTGCACTAAGGGACGTCTATGCGATGGAGCCAGTCGCCCCAAAATTCAACCCATGGTCCTCTTGTCCGATCACCTTCGATCGCAGGGACCACACTACCAGTATTCGTCATGGCGGTTCGGCCGCATTGGTCCTTGACCCCATCATCGACGGATTCCATCTCACACGAGTCCTCATGGACGGTGGCAGCAGCCTTAACCTGCTCTATCAGGATACAATGCGCAAAATGGGCATCGACCCCTCAAGGATCAAGCCCATAAAATCCACCTTCAAGGGTGTCATACCCGGTGTGGAGGCCTGTTGTACGGGCCCAATCACACTGGAAGTGGTCTTCGGATCTCCGGACAATTTCCGAAGCGAGGAGTTAATCTTTGACATCGTCCCCTTCCGCAGCAGCTATCATGCACTGCTCGGACAAACCGCATTTGCCAAATTCAATGCGGTACCGCATTATGCATACCTCAAGCTCAAAATTCCGGGACCTCGCAGGGTTATTATAGTTAATGGAAACACAAAGTGCTTGCTTCGCACGGAGGAGCACACTGCGGCCCTCGCGGTGGAAGTACAAAATAGCCTTCTTAGGCAAACAGCCAATTCGGCGATAAAGAACCCGGATACCGTCAAGCGAGTTCGGAGTACTCCGCAACAGGATCGTCCGGCACGTCCAGAGCTCGACTAGCAATTCGGCCTCCGCCCTAGTCCCAGTCAAGCGGCGACATTCGTGCCGCGCGTACACAACTACGCACTTAGAATACCCTGGGCATAGGCGGAGGCACGGTCATGACACGGTCCACAATGTGGTTCAACCACCCCAGGACCCACGCATCTTTGCACCCCTTTTTCTTTCAGGTCTCTATCTTCAGGAGGCTCTTCCGAAAGCCCGGCTATCAGACACATAGCGGGATGGACACACCAGGAGGACAAGAAGCTTTGGCGTACGAGGGAATCCTCAGGTGGTCTCTCATAACGATCGTCGCCTGTTTTACATAACCGCATACCGCCCGCCCCTAGTCAGGATGTGTCAAACAGTCCTATTCTGCTTATTGCACTACTTGTATATGTATGCTTTGACGTATCATTTGAATAACAAGGGAAAATAGTGTACAGCGTCAGCTTGCTATTACGTTTATTTACCCCTTTTTCTTTACTGCTTATTTATTATACATGTGCATTTTGGCCCGACCAGTTTGCCAGGGGCTTCAGTACCCCATAACCTGGCAAGACAAGTCTGAACACTTTCGACAGTGCGGCACCCCGAACTTATAGCACTATATGCATCAGCCGAATCATGTCTTGGGTCAATAGTTGGGCTTGCCCGGCTCCTATGTTTTGGTACCTTACGTTCCGCTATATCGGCTAAGGTAGCGCAGGGAGAACTACTGTGATTGTGTCCCGGTTCTTCCGGACGAGCACCTTAGTAGAGAAAGCCGAAAACTGACTATCATGATAAGGCGAGAGCTGGTCGCTGTCCGAGAGGTCTCAAATCCTTAAAGATTTTTTTCCGCTTTAGGCGAGGAATCAGCCTTGTCCGATTTACGCGTGTATAGCGCCCCGAGTCCGGCTTTCCGAATAATAGGGGCTTCGCCAAAATTTAAAATTGTAGACTTCTATGGCTAAGTGAGGGCGATAAAGCTGTATAGTCCGATTGCCTCGTTCGTGGCGCTAAACACCTCCTTAAAAGGCCCAAAAACTTGGATAAAGAGTGTTTATATTTATCCCAAACACCTCAGTACTAGTTACATGGGGGCGGAAACCGACGACTGGCCAACTCTCAAGATTTTCTAAAACGGCCGCACAGAAGGTAATATTTTAAATTAACAAACGCTACATAGCGCACATGAACTATTTTCCATAAATACAAGATAACATGAGTACATTCATTCAAATATCACATCCTTAGTACATTCATCCGCCACAAGGCGGGCACCCTTAATGACATTTTCATAATATTGTTCGGGGTGGCGATGCTCCTTGCCCTTCGGCGGCCCCTCTGTCACCAGCTTCTCGGCGTCCATCTTCCCCAATGCACCTTCGCGCGGGCCAAGGCCCTGCGTGCACCCTCAATACAGACAGACCGCTTAACAACTTCAAGCCGCGGACAGGCATTCACGATCCGCTTGACAAAGCCGAAGTAGCTGCTGGGCAGGGGCTCGCCAGGCCACATCCTGGACTATAAAGTCCTTCATGGCCAGTTCGGCCGCCTTGTGAAGTTCGACCAGTTGCTTTAGCTAGTCGCTCAAGGGCATTGGATGTTCGGCCCCAATATATTGGGACCAAAACAGCTTATCCATCGAGCTCCCCTCCTCAGCCCGGTAGAACTCTGTGGCATCAGAGATGCTACGTGGTAGATCTGCGAATGCTCCTAGAGAGCTCCGAATTCGGGTAAGTAAAAGGAAAGTCTCCTTCACATGCTTGCTTTGCATAATGAAAGCCTTACCCGCAGCTATCTTCTTGGCTGCCTCAACTTTTTGGAGGGCCTTCTGGACTTCGGCCTTGGCGTCTAGCGCGCTCTGACGGGCCTTTGCAAGCTCTGACTCTTGCGTCTTGGAGTCACGCTCCAAGGACTCAAATTTTTTGACGAAGTCCTAAAGCTCTTGCTGGACCTCATCAACTCGCGCCTCTTGTTTTTCATGCTCGGTGCGCTCCTTGGCCGCTTTGTTTTCGGCCTCTAACAGTGCCTCCTTAAGGGCCTCCACTTTGGTCATGGCCCCTAGGAAAATTCATCGTGCCTCTATTAGCACCAACAATTTTTTCCTTTATATAACATTCAGACGGGGTATTACTTACCTTTATTCTCCTCGAGCTGCCTCTTTACGAGGTTGAGCTCCTCTTCGGCCCGCCCCAGGCTCTGCCTCAGTTCGGAGACCTCCGCAATGGCAGTGGCGGCAGCCAGCAGCGACGCCTGCTTATTCACATAGACATAATATGATTAGACTCCTGGGAATATTATTGGATCCTCTGGTCGGCTTCTCTTCCCGAACACCAAACAGAGCATCAGGGGCTACTGTCTACACTGTGATACTTTCTCATAATTTAAATTACTTACCTCAAAGCCTGTCAGGAGGCTGGCGGAGGCTTCGGTTAATCCGCTTTTGGCGGACTGAACTTTCGCAATCACCGTACTCATAAGAGTACGGTGTCCTTCATCAAGGGAAGCGCTCTGAAGAACTTCCACCAAGTTATCCGATGCCTCTGGATGGACAGAGGTCATCAGCACAGACGGCTCGCCCCCCTTGGCGGGTGGCTGCCTGCCTGAATCCGGAACCACTGGAGGTTCCGACGTAGTATCCGGGGGCCGAGCCTGCTACGACCCCCCTCGTCCGAATCCATGGGGATCTCCCCCCCCCACCCATGAGCCAGGCATCGGGAGTCTCGCCTTGAGGCGTCTCCAGGACTACCTCCTCCTGGCCCGGTATCCTCTGAGATAACACCTCGGTGTCATACGCGGGCCGGGGAGTGGAAGCTGTTGGGAGCAAATAGATGTTCATTTCCAACAAGCTCAAGGACCCATCCGAGGAGGATAAGTCGATGTGCGCTTTGGACGGACTGCACAAGCAAATCTTGACATAATAAGAAGCCATAAAGCTAAAACATGCACGAGGTATCCTGGCATACGAATACTTGCGACTTCGCCAGGGGTTGGCCCTGGGTAGCCACTCCTCCTCGCTATAGGCGGCGGTTGTGGAATGGTTCGGAGGGAGGGTCCTTCCCTTCTTGGACCCTTCGGCCTCCCCAAAAGGGGCGGCCTTCCTTTTCTTCTCCCCCTCGCTTTGCGGGAGCGGGTTTTCCTCCTCCTCCTCCTCCTCCTCATTGTCGTTGGAGGAGTGCGCCTTGGTGTCTTCGGACGATGAGTCCGGCACCACCTTGCGCTGGAGACTTTTCCTGGTCCCCGTGGCCCTCTTCTTGGCCTTCTTCTCCGGCACCTCATAGGGTGCCGGAACCAGCATCTCCATCAGGAGAGCGGTTACTAGATCTTCAGGCAACGGAGCCGGACAGTCGATCCGCTCCGCCGTCGCCACATAGTCCTGTTAGATAAGTACAGTGGCTTAAGTTCCTCCCACGAATATACTGAGGAAAGGCACATCTTGCAAGATGTAGGATGCTTACCGCATTGGCGTGGCGCTTGGCGCTGAGTCCGCGGTCCTCGATGGTGGGAGGAGGAACTTCGCTGGCCTTGAACAACACCTTCCAGACGTCTTTGTGCGTCGTGTCGAAGAGCTCTTGCAGTGCCTGGTGTTGGTCCGCGTCGAACTCCCACAGGTTGAACGCCCGTCTTTGACACGGGAGAATCCGGTGAATTAGCATGACCTGGACCATGTTGACAAGCTTGATATTCTTGGTTATCATGTTCTTTACGCAGTTCTGGAGGCCGGTCAGCTCCGCGGATGCGCCCCAGGCTAGGCCCTTCTTCTTCCAGGAGGTGAGCCGCATGGGGATGCCGGATCAGAATTCGGGGGCCGCCACCCAGTTGGCGTCGCGCGGCTCGGTGATGTAGAACCACCCCGATTGCCACCCCTTCACGGTCTCCACAAAGGAGCCTTCGAGCCAGGTGACACTGGGCATCTTGCCCACCATGGCGCATGCACACTCCACCTGCTGGCCGACCACTATCTTCGGCTTCATGTTGAAGATCTTTAGCCACAGGCCGAAGTGGGGCCAGATGCGGAGAAAAGCCTCGCACACGACGATAAATGCCGAGATGTTGAGGATGAAATTAGGGGCCAGATCATGAAAATCCAGCCCGTAATAGAACATGAGCCTGCGGACAAATGGGTGGAGGGGGAATCCCAGTCCGCGGACGAAGTGGGCGAGGAACACAACCCTCTCGTGGGGTCCCAGAGTCGGAATGATCTGCCCTGCGTCCGGAAGCCGGTGCGCGATGTCTGCGGCCAAGTATCCAGCCGCCCGGAGCTTTGTAATGTCCTCCTCCTTGACGGAGGAGGCCATCCACTTGCCTCCCACTCCGGATATGTTTGACCGTGCGGAGAAGGTAAGAACTGGGGCACTGGAGCTCGAGCGTGTGAGAATGGATGAGCGAAGAAGGAAGGAGGTGTGGGTGAAAGAGGAGAATCCTTATCTCTTTATAAAGGCGGTAGAAATTGTGCGCCTCCCCACTTGCCCGTTAAAATCGCTCGTTTCCCAAGCGCCATGGTTGATGGCACAATTGGGTTACCCATACCCGTATTGATGAGAATCCCGTGATAAGGGGACATGATCTCTGCTTCGACAAGATGTGTCAAGGAGACCGCCTCGCATTACGTGCAGTAGGGGTTGAGAAAAACGGTTCGAATAATGACCGGAACGTCGCATGATGTCATGCTATAAAAAGCTGTCAGCAGATTAGATTTGTGGAATATTGTACTCTCTACAATGGTATGTGGAATTTGTTTTGAAGAGCCGGACACGATCCTTGTGTTCTAAATCTTTTACGAAGTATTCGGAGAAGGAACCCACCTTGCAATGCCGAAGACAATCTGCACGCCGGACTCATTGTCATTGAAGCCTGGTTCAGGGGCTACTGAGGAAGTCCTGGACTAAGGGGTCCTCGGACAGCCGGACTATATACTTTGGCCGGACTGTTGTACTATGAAGATACAAGATTGAAGACTTCGTCCCGTGTCTGGATGGGACTCTCCTTTGCGTGGAAGGCAAGCTTGGATATTCGGATATGTAGATTTCCTTCTTTGTAACCGACTCTGTGTAACCCTAGCCCCCTCCGGTGTCTATATAAACCGGAGGGTTTGGTTCATAGGACAAGGATAATCATAATCATAGGCTAGCTTCTAGGGTTTAGCCTCTACGATCTCGTGGTAGATCAACTCTTGTAATACTCATATCATCAAGATCAATCAAGCAGGAAGTAGGGTATTACCTCCATCGAGAGGGCCCGAACCTGGGTAAAACATCGTGTCCCCTGCCTCCTATTACCATTAGCCTTAGACGCATAGTTCGCGACCCCCTACCCAAGATCCGCCGGTTTTGACACCGACACTTCTCCTCTCGGCCACCAAACAAAAGAAAATAATTTCAAAGAACGAGAAAAACTATTTACATGGGAAAGCTCCCAACAAGCAAAAGAAGAACAAGAAATCTTTTTGGGTTTTCTTATTTAATTACTAGTACTACAAGCATGGAAGGTAAACTAGCTAAAAGCTATAACTATTTTTTTGGTTTTTCTCAAAGTTTTTCAACACACAAGAAGAAAGTAGAAAAATAAAATAAAGTAGCATGGATAATACAATGAAAAGGTATGAACATCGACGACTAGAATGAGTGTGTGAACATGAATGTAATGTCGGTGAGAAATACATACTCCCCCAAGCTTAGGCTTTTGGCCTAAGTTGGTCTATGCCCACGGCTGGCCTGGCGGATATCCAAAGTTGTAGTCGAGGTTGTACTGAGATGCAGCAGCTACTGCCTGAAGGGCTGCAGCATGGAGGCGAGCAGCCTCCATCTCCCTCTCATATTCATTTGCCTCCTCTCTGGTTATAAAATATCTCCCATTTACCTGAAAGTTAAAGAAGGCAGGAGCAGGAAGGGATATGGACAGCATGTTGTCTATCAAAGATTAGTCGGTACTAGAGGAATTGTTCGTTCCTCTCAAGAAAATGATAGTGCTCCATAGCATTATAATCTAGAAAAGCAGGTGGCAACTCAATATCATTTTCGCTTATGGATACACCAAGATAATCAGCTAAACAAGTTGCATAAATCCCACCAAATAAATCTCCATCTTTAGCATTAAGATGTAACCTCTGTGCAACAATGGCCCCCAAGTTATATCGCTTATCACCTTATAACGCACTCTTGAGGACACTAAGATCTGGGACACAAATGTGGCTATGATCACGCTTATCATTAATGCATCTACCTATAAAGAGAGCAAAGTAATGTATGGCAGGAAAATGAATGCTCCCTATGGTATCTTGTGCGATATTTCTAGTTTCTCCCACAGTGATGCTAGTAAGTAAATCATTATATTCAGATTTGTGAGTTTCACTAAAGATGCCCCACTGTGGGATTTTGCAAGCAGTATTAAAATCTTCAAGGTCCATGGTGTATGATTTATCATAGAGGTCAAATATAACAGTGTGAGAGTTGCACTTAGATGAAAATTCAAACCTCCGCACAAAGGAATCAGTGAGGTAATAGTATTGCCGGCACTTATCTGATACGAAGTCCTCAAGATCAGCATTATGCACATACGCATAAAATTCATCGTTGAAACCTGCTTGGACCATAAATTCATCCGACGACCATTCACAAGGCCGCACTTGAGCTTCCCTTCGTGGTTCAAGGTCTGGCTCACGTATCGCGAGCCTTGGTGCTTGCTTCCTCGAAGAACCACCTTGGTACATTTTCCTAAACATTTTTCTTCCTCTGAAAAATTTCTGAAATTTTTAGTGACTCAAAAATAAAAGTGAACCAAACTCAACAAGATTGATAGCAACTACCCCCACAAGTGCCTAGAGGCTATAGCATGCATTAAAAGTACTTTGGACCATATAAATTTGACATGCAAGCTCAAGAACAGGGTCACCTCGGCAGCAAAAATTTGCAATGAATAAAGCACTAGAACAAAAACTAATTGCACCATTGGAGGAGTCACATACCGAAGAACAATCCCCCAAAGCAGTTTTGTGAATGGAGATTTGAGCAAGGAGATCGAAAATGGTAGCAAAACGAGCAAGAACACGAGTTTGAGCTACGGGATGATATTTTCTGGTGGAAAACGAAATGTGTGGGTGCTGGAATAAGTGGAGGGGGGCCACATGGGGCCCATGAGGCAGGGGGCATGCCCAGGGGGTAGGGCGCACCCTCCACCCTCATGGATAATTGGTGGGTCCCCTGGTGTGTTCTAAATGCCAAAAATTCTCAAATATTCTACAAAACATCATACCAAATTTTCAGGGCATTTGGAGAACTTTTATTTTCAGGGTATTTCTTATTGCGAGGATAATTTAGAAAACAGATGGAAAATACTATTTTTGCTTTATTTAAACTAAATAGCAGAAAGTAAAAGGAGGGTACAGAAGGTTGTGCCTTCTAACTTCATCCATCTCATGCTCATCAAAAGGAATCCACTAACAAGGTTGATTAAGTCTTGTTAACAAACTTCTTCCGAATAACATGAAACCGGAGAATTTTCGAATAACACTATGTTACCTCAACGGGGATATGCATGTCCCCAACAATAATAATATCATATTTATTTTTGACAGTAGGAAGAGGGAATTCAAAACCTCCAATAGTAATAGTTGAAATTTTTCCAATAGAATTGATACTATGAACTTGAGGTTGTTTCTTCGGAAAGTGTACCGTATGCTCATTACCATTAACATGAAAAGTGACATTGCCTTTGTTGCTATCAATAACAGCCCCAGCAGTATTCAGAAAAGGTCTACCAAGGATGATTGACATACTGTCGTCCTCGGGAATATCAAGAATAACAAAGTCCGTTAAAATAGTAATGTTTGCAACCATAACAGGCACATCCTCACAAATGCCGATGGGTATAGCAGTTGATTTATCAGCCATTTGCAAAGAGATTGCAGTAGGTGTCAACTTATTCAAATCAAGTCTACGATATAAACAGAAGGTCATAACACTAACACCGGCTCCAAGATCACATAAAGCAGTTTTAACACAGTTTCTTTTAATGGAGCATGGTATAGTTGGTACTCCTGGATCTCCTAGTTTCTTTGGTATTCCACCCTTAAAAGTATAATTAGCAAGCATGGTGGAAATTTCAACTTCTGGTATATTTCTTTTACTATTGACAATATCTTTCATATACTTAGCATAGGGATTCATTTTAAGCATATCAGTCAAACGCATACACAAAAACATAGGTCTAATCATTCCAGCAAAGCGCTCAAAATCCTCATCATCCTTTTTCTTGGATGGCTTAGGAGGAAAAGGCATGGGTTTCTGAACCCATGGTTCTCTTCCTAGCAATGAAGTCTCTCTTATCATAACGTTGATTCTTTGATTGTGGGTTATCAAGATCAACAGCAGGTTCAATCTCTACATCATTATCAATACTAGGTTGAGCATTAACATGAACATCATTATTAACATTATCACTAGGTTCATGTTCATCACCAGATTGTGTTTCAGCATCAGAAATAGAAATATCATTTGGATTCTTAGGTGTGTCACTAACAGGTTCACTAGAAGCATGCAAAGTCATATCCTTATTCTTTTTCTTTTTATTAGAAGGACTAGGTGTCTCGGTATTAATTCTCTAAGAGTCTTGCTAAACTTTCTTAGGATGACCCCCAGGATACAAAGGTTCCTGGGTCATTTTACCACCTCTAGTCATAACTCTAACAGCATTATCATTGTTCTTCTTATTTAACTCATTGAGCAAAGCATCTTGTGCCTTAAGTACTTGTTCTACTTGAGTTGTAACCATGGAAGCATGTTTACTAATAAGCTTAAGATCACTTTTAACACTAGACATATAATCACTCAAGTGTTCAACCATATAAGTATTACGTTTCAATTGTCTACCAGCATAAGTTTTGAAGTTTTCTTGTTTAATAATAAAATTATCAAACTCATCCAAGCATTGACTAGCAAACTTAGTAGATGGGATTTCATCCTTATCAAATCTATAGAGAATTTACCTTTACTACCTGTGTCGGGTTATCAAGACCATGTATCTCTTCAATAGGCGGTAAAATCTTAACATCTTCAACTTTAATACCTTTTTCTTTCATAGATTTCTTTGCCTCTTGCATATCTTCAGGACTGAGAAATAGAATACCCCTTTTCTTCGGAGTTGGCTCAGGAGTAAGTTCAGGAAGTGTCCAATCATTATCATTACTCAGTATATTATTCAATAGCAATTCAGCTTGCTCAACAGTTCTTTCCCTGAAAACACAACCAGCACAACTATCCAGGTGGTCTCTGGAAGCATCGGTTAGTCCATTATAAAAGATATCAAGTATTTCATTTTTCTTAAGCGGATGATCAGGCAAACAATTAAGTAATTGGATAAGCCACCCCCAAGCTTGTGGGAGACTCTCTTCTTCAATTTGCACAAAATTAAATATATCCCGCAAGGCAGCTTGTTTCTTATGAGCGGGGAAATATTTTGTAGAGAAGTAGTAAATCATATCTTGGGGACTACGCATGCAACCAGGAGCAAGAGAGTTAAACCATATCTTAGCATCACCCTTTAACGAGAAAGGAAACAATTTCAGAATATAGTAATAGCGAATTTTTTCCTCGTGAGTAAATAGGGTGGCTATATCATTCAATTTAGTAAGATGTGCCACAACAGTTTCATATTCATAGCCATAGAAAGGATCAGATTCAACCAAAGGAATTAACTCAGGATCGACAGAGAATTCATAATCCTTATCAGTAACCCAAATAGGTGAAGTAGCAAAAGCAGGGTCATATTTCATTCTAGCATTCAAAGACTTTTCTTTCAGGTTAGGAAACAGTTTCTTAAGATCATATCTATAATTGCAAGCAAAGAAGTCTCTAGCAGTTTCTTCATCCATAAAATAACCCTTAGGTACAACAGGCAATTCATATCTAGGGGGAGAGTCTTCATCATCGCTTTCATTAATATCATCAGTTTCAGTAATTTCATTCTCTCTAACCCTAGCAAGTTGCTTATCAAGAGAATCACCTAATGGCACATTATTATCAAGCAGAGAAGTAGTATCATCATAAGCATCATGCATAGCAGAAGTGTCATCATCCATAACATGCAACATATCGGAATCAATAGAAGGTGTAGGTGTCGCAAGTTTACTCAAAACAGAAGGTGAATCAAGTGAGAGCTAGATGGCAGTTCCTTATCTCCCCTCGTAGTTGAGGGGAAAATCTTGGTTCTTTGATCTTTGAAATTCCTCATAGTGATCAACAGATATAAATTCCAAGTGACTCAGAGAATAGAGTTATGCTCCACGGCAACGGTGCCAGAAAAAGGAATTGATAACCCACAAGTATAGGGGATCGCAATAGTTTTCGAGGGTAGAGTATTCAACCCAAATTTATGGATTCGACACAGGGTGAGCCAAAGAATATTCTCAAGTATTAGCAATTGAGTTGTCAATTGAACCACACCTGAAAGACTTAATATCTACAGCAAAGTATTTAGTAGCAAAGTAGTATCGAAGTAACGGTAATAGTGGGAAAAGTAACAGTAGCAGTTTTGTAGCAATCGTAATAGTGACAACGGAGAAGTAACTTAGCAAAGATCAATATGAAACAAGCTCGTAGGCAATGAATCAGTGATGGATAGTGAAAGATCGTGGATGTCGCCTAGAGGGGGGTGAATAGGCGCTTTAAAATAATTACGGTTTAGGCTTGAACAAATGCGGAATAAACCTAGCGGTTAATTTGTCAAGCACAAAACCTACAACAACTAGGCTCACCTATGTGCACCAACAACTTATGCTAAGCAAGATAAACAACTAAGTGATAGCAAGATATATGACAAGAAATAATATGGCTATCACAAAGTAAAGTGCATAAGTAAAGGGCTCGGGTAAGAGATAACCGAGGCACGCGGAGACAACGATGTATCCCGAAGTTCACACCCTTGCGGATGCTAATCTCCATTTGGAGCGGTGTGGAGGCACAATGCTCCCCAAGAAGCCTCTAGGACCACCGTAATCTCCTCACGCCCTCGCACAATGCAAGATGTCGTGATTCCACTAAGGGACCCTTGAGGGCGGTCACCGAACCCGAACAAATGGCAACCCTTGGGGGCGGTCACCGAACCCCTACACTTTGGCAACCCTTGGGGGCGGTCACCGGTACCCGTAAAATTGCTCGGGGCGATCTCCACAACCTAATTGGAGACCCCGACGCTTTCCCAGAGCTTTACACCACAATGATTGAGCTCCGAACACCACCAACCGTCTAGGGCGCCAAGGCACCCAAGAGGAACAAGCTCTAGGGTGCCCAAACACCCAAGAGTAATAAGCTTCTCAAACTTCACTTCCACGTATCACCGTGGAGAACTCAAACCGATGCACCAAATGCAATGGCAAGGGCACACGGAGTGCCCAAGTCCTTCTCTCCCAATTCCCACCGAAGCAACTAATGCTAGGGAGGAAAATGAGAGGAAGAACAAGAAGGAGGACACCAAGAACTCCAAGATCTAGATCCAAGGGGTTCCTCTCACATAGAGGACAAAGTGATTGGTGGAAATGTGGATCTAGATCTCCTCTCTCTTTTCCCTCAAAAACTAGCAAGAATCCATGGAGGGATTGAGAGTTAGCAAGCTCAAATAAGGTCAACAATGGGGACAAAAACAAGCTCAAGAGATAGGGAACCATTGGGGAAGAAGACCCCCTTAAATAGGTCCCCACGAATCTGCCCGTTATGTGCAGAAAGACATAGGAGCGGTACAACCGCTATGAGCACCGGTACAACCGGTAACAGGCAATAAGCGGAACAACCGGCCCACCACCGCCCAACAACCGCACCACAACAGAAGCTAGTCCGGTGGTAGAGCGGTACATGGCCGGTACAACCTCCAGACCAATTCTAGAGCGGTACAACCGCTCCAAACACCGGTTGTACCGGTCAACCGGTACAACCTCTCTATGGGGCGGTACAACCTCTCTATGTAAAACAGGCAAAATCAAAACAGCCACAACTTTCGCATACAAGCTCCGAATTCGATGAAACCAAGTTTGTTGGAAAGCTAGCAACAAGGGCTAACACAATCATGAAAGAAATATCAATAAGAAGCAAATTAGAAATGGCCCATAAGAAAAAGGTGAGAACCCTTCCTCGGATAAGACCGGTAAAACCTCCAACACCGAAAACATCATAGAAGACGCATGCGAACTCCATTTTCGATGAACTCAAGCTTGTCATCAAGATGATCATAAGCTCTGAGACTCACAAAGAGAACCAAACAAGAACCAAGAAACATGATGCAAGGATGCAATGGTTTGAGCTCTCTACTAACGATACGATCAAGCTACCAACTTGAGAGCCCCCCTTGATAGTACGGCAAACGATCCTATAACCCGGTCTCCCAACTACCACCACGAGACCGGTAAAATAGAAAACCTATCAAGGGCAAACCTTTGCCTTGCATATGGTCCAGTTGAGCTAGATGATGACAATCTTGACTCCCTCAAGTTGGACCACCTTTCTTGATTGCATTGGCTCGATGAAGACTAGATGATTGCTCCCCCATACTCCACTATGGGTGAGCCACTCTTCGGCACATCTTCACAAGTCCATTGATACCACAATGGATGCAAGCTTCAAGCAGTTGATCTCTTCGTGATGCTCCACTTGAACTTGCACACGACAATCTTGAAGACGATCACCACTTGATGTCATCCTCTCCATGGGTTGAGTGATATCTTCCTCTTGATGCAAGCCCATGAACACGTACCTAACCCCACATAGAACTCTCACATAGACCATTGGTTAGTACACAAAGCGCAATGGACAATGCTTACCATACCATGGGATCACTTGATCCCTCTCGGTACATCTTCTACGCTTTCTGAGGTGATCAACTTGATTCACTCTTGACTTAGTCTTGATCAACCTTGAATCTTTCCAACTCTCTTCATTTGGATGATGTCATGAAGGTAAACATGAATGATCACACAATGTTCTTCTTCAAGACATGTTTGCAATAAGCTCAACACTCACATGACCGATATTTGGATAATTCCTTAATAGCACCGTGGTCATCACAAACTCTCCTTGAAACCAACAAATGGACTCCAAGAAAAGCCTATGGACAAACCCTTCAAATCTAACTCAAGGCAACCATTAGTCCATAGAGATTGTCATCAATTGACAAAACCAAACATGGGGGCACCGCATGTTCTTTCAATCTCCCCCATTTTGGTAATTGATGACAATCACTTGCAAGAGAGTTTATACAAGGAATTATGCATCACCATGCAATGCAACAACCAATGATGCATGAGAATGAGATGCCAATGCTTAGGAACCAAAACCAAAGCAAGGAGAAAACTCAGAAGACTTCTCCACAAAACTCTCTGAAACTCCTCCCCCATTGGCATCGATTGCCAAAATGGGTGAAAAGCTTAGAAGGCCAAAATAAAAAGTGTTCCTCCAAAAATTGTGTATTTCTCAACAAGAGATTGGAATGCAAAACACATGTCCAACGGTAAATACTTGGAGGAAGACAAGCTATATTGAGTCCCAAAGTTTGCAAAAGAATGATATGCCACAAAGACATAACAAAGAGAGACACAAGCAATCAAGCAATCAAAAGATACCAATTGAAGCAAGCAATAAACGGATATCAATTGAACCAACTAGACCAAACATCCTATGAGCCACATGAATAAATGATATTATGATATGAGCCGAGGAGTGTTCTAAAGAAACTAGAGAAGCTCTCCATGATTTGTGCACATCAAGAATTTTTGTATTTGGATACAAAGTACAGAAAATAGGATCATAGCTCCCCCAAAATCAATAGAAACTTACAACAAGTGCACGTGAGCATATAGGAAAATAAGCCTAGTACTTGCAACAAACACATGGTTGAGCAACAAGTAAAAGAGGCAACTTGAGAATGGGCTCAACCAAAAAGATGTGTGTGAGTCAAGGCAATGCACTTGAGAAGACTAATGTACGGATGAGCATGAAGCATCAATAAAGTCTTGAAAGAATGAGGCATACGGTGCAAGGCCTATCATTCCCACACACAACTAGCAAATGGGTTCACAAGTTTACTAATAAGCATATAAAGAACCTATGCTTGTGACAACCCGTGGTGAAGATAGAAGATGAAAGCCTCATCAAGACGAGGGATACCAATTAAGATGGCAAAAGCCTCGTCAAGACAAGAAAGAGGAAAGTAATCTTCACCACACAAGAGTGCATCAAGATGTAACGAGATAAGACACGCACTCAAGGCAAAAGCTTTCACGGAGCCACCAAATAAATAACACAAGAAGGACAAGGTGGACGTGAAAGAAAAAGGATATCAACTAGAGATGTAATTTCTCTCAAGTGTATAAGGTTCTATGTAGACGAAATCATGATATATATATATATATATATATATATATATATATATATATACAAAGAAGGATGTACACCCGAAATAGTTACAACATGAAGGAACACGATATCCACAAGGAAGTCATAAATATACCAATAAGATATTTGCTTGAAAGCATAGCACTTGGCTAGATATGGTCTTATTGTATATAAATGAAGTCCAAACACACATCCATCAAAGGCATCACAACTAGCAACAAGAGATCGTCGTTGGGATGCTTTGAGAAAGGAAACAAGTATCACAAGATATGAAATGAATAACATGCCATGATACAACCTACACACGGTTGATGCAATAAATGTGTGCATGTAGTAGATGATGATACTTGTTACTGAGATAGCATTGGAAGGATGTAGTAGAAACCAATTGAAGGTAGAAAGTAGTTCATTGATCATCCTAGCTTGACTCCAATAAGCACATGGTGACGACACCTTCCTTTTGAATGAGCCGAGTATCCAATGCATCTCCAGTTGTTCCTTGAACAACAACACAAAAAAAATGGTACCCAAACTCATTGGGACCAAAGGGTTAGAAACATCAATACATAGGACAATCTCCACATAAATATGTGCAAATAGATATGAAAATGAATATCATACACATCTCATCCGATTTGAGACTTGGTGGAGATTCCCCTATATATTGAGTCAAGGAAAGAAAGCATGCCAAATAAAATACATGAAGTAAACATGCATGCTCACGACTTTCAAAACCCTAAACCAAAAGATAAAGAAATGCCAAGTGAAAAGGATACCAAATGGAGAAATCATCACTTGGAAGATATCATTAAAGATACATCAAGGAATGAGATATCCATTAATACACACTAAACTAAAGATGTCAAACTCCCAAAGAGAGGATGGTTCCAAACAAACCAAGCTCTCAACAAAGTTTCATGACGGCACAAAGTACCAGAAAGAAATGGCTTGCCTTCCACCAAAACACATTTGATAAGGATCACAAGAAGAGTGTTCTAAAGAAAATAGGATAGCTCCCCCACGAGTTGTGCATTATATAGGATTTGCATTTGAATAAAAAATGCACAAGGTGGGGTCACCACTTTCACTATATCTAGAAAACACTAGACAAGAACAAGAAATAAACAAGATCCACAAGTGGTAGGGAAGACAACGGGAGTTGATACAAACCTTGGCAAGAGAAAAGGCAAATGAAAACAAAAGCCAAAGTAAAGATGATCAACAAATTCTATCACACATAAGTGACTACCAATTGTCAAAAGACAAAAAGTATTTGGAAATAATTCCCGGTGGTAGATAACAAGGACATTCAACATCATCTTCACAACAAACACAAGAAAATTGCAACTTGTAGAGCTAACATGCCACCTAGGAACAAGATAATTTACAATATCAATTCTAGGTGACAATATCTCAAATGTACACATTTTCTAGGCTTGTAATATGCACTTAGAATATTACTCCCCCATAATGTGATACCAATAAGAACTTAACAAGAGGCAATAAGAGAATCCAACAAGAGATAATCAATGGAATTTTTAGAATTTGAATTTCTCATGAGAGATATACCACCTAGCGACTAGATAATCTTGTAATATCAATACTAGATGGTATTCCTCATGTACACACATTTATAGGATTGTGAGGTGCACAAACCACATCACTCCCCCAAAATGGGATGTTCCATTAATCTCTCACACGAGCCAACTAGGATGCAAACAAGAAGCAAAAATGGCTCAACGCACGACGCACACGTACATGATGTGCAAACCAACACACACATACTTGATTGCTCAAGATAAGCAAGTTGGAAGCACAACATATACAAACACATGCAAGGAACAAAACCAAAACATGCATGGGGGCAAGTAACTTTCAATGTAAAAAATTAAAGTACAAGTTACCGCAAGGAGACACATTAGAGATAAGATAGAAACTTGATAATCCAATTGACTTGGCTTGAGACAAAAGGTATGATGAAGTCCCCTTAATTCTTCATGATGTAGCCAAGTCTCCAATGCCCTCCAACAACACATATTGATCAAGTTTGAGCTAGTTGGTCCCCAACCAAGTTGGGTCCTAAGAGGTTAGTCACAATAGGCTTGGCTACCCAAATGGTTCTTTGCTTCAAACCACTTTGAGTACCAACAAACTTGGCAAATGCATTGCCAACCTTATCCTTCCCAAGAGAATAGACATCATCAATAACAATTGGGTTGGATAAGTTACCACTAGTGCATGAAGAAGCGAGGTGACCTTTCTCACGACATAGATAGCAATGTATACTCGTCACTTTCTTCTCACTTGATTTCTCAACTTGAGAAGCATTAGCTTGAGTCTTCTTGGGAAGAGGCCTTTCTTCAACTTGAGGTTGAGCATGACAATGCACTTGTAGCCGCTTTCCTTGTTGCTTGTCACTAATGGCCTTCTTCTTTAATGGGTAAGATCTAACATGATCCCTTCAATTTTGCACATGAAGCAAAGAATCTTGGCCGAATTCTTGACTTGTTCTTGGCCCTTCTTCTTGAATCTCTTGGACTTCTTCTTCTTATTGGAGTTGAATCCAAGTCCACCTTTGTCATTGGGGGATTTTTGCACTCTCAAGATATTGTTGAGTGTGGATTTCCCTTCATGACTCTTTTCCAAGTCTTTCTTCAAAGAAGTGACTTGGGCCTTGAGCTCTTTGATTTCCTCTACATGGTTAGTCTCAACACAAGTACTAGAGGAAGTATAAGCTTCATCGTTAGAGCAACAAGGCAAGGAAAGCAATTCATCACAAGATGTATCAACATTGTGAGTATATGAATTACAAGGACTAGCACATGGCAATATAGCATTTTGACTAAAATTAGTGCTGGTATCCGCATGAGGCTCACTAGATGTTACCTTAGCAATTATGGCCTCATGAGCTATCTTTAGCACATTATGGGATACTAGAAGATCATCATGAGAGCTTGAGAGCTTTTCATGGCTTTCTTCCAATTTCCCATAATTGCTACATAGCAACTCAAGTTGAGCCCATAGCTCAACATTCTCCTTCAAAATGGATGCTTCACAAGTAATAGAAATAGTAGCACAAGCATCATCATTAACAACAAGAGGAGAAGGCAACTTGGCAAGCTCTTTTAAATAAGAAGCTTCAAGTTGAGCATGAGACTCGGTGAGTTTGATGAGCTCACCCTTGATGACCCTTGAGCCATTTTCGAGGTGCTCAAAATCCTCAAGGAGTCTAGCATGAGCAACTTCAAGCTTAACATTTTTAGTTTCAAAAACATTGGCCACCTCAAGAGCTCTATCATTAGATTCCTTCACTCTAGATAATTCTAGAGCAAAAGCCTCCTCAAGAGATTCCTTGGTGGTTTCTTCAAGTTCAAGAGCTTGAGATAGCTCCATGATCTCATTTGCGTGATCACGCCCATGAGCTTCCATTTTCTCAATAGTGACCTCATGCTCCTCTAGATGAGATTCCAACTCCTCAATGTATTTCTTGCCATAAATGGCAATGGACATTATTTCCATGAAGTTGGAACGAGCAATTTTATTTTTATGAAGAGCTTTAAAAATCATTTCCCCCTTAGTTTTTAAGGAGGCAACATTATCATTCTCTTCATCATTAGCATCAACATCATCATCAAGAGACATATTGGGGTACAAAGTAGGAGATACCTTTGACGCCTTAGCCATAAGGCAAAAAGCAATAGATGATGATGTAGGATCCCTTGAGGCACCATTAAACACCACATCTTGTTCCATGGAGTGTTCGGTATCCTCTAAATTGTTAGCACAACAATTCGAGGAAATAGATGCATTTTTATCATGGCAACAAGACATAGCAAGCATATCATCATGAGATATAGTCAAGGAATTTCTACATGATATGCAAGGACTATCAACACAAGCATGTGAAACATTTGGAGTGCTTGAAGTGTTAAAGCCCAAAGAGGGAGCATTGTAATAAGATAGTGATGAAGGATCATCCACAATAAGCATACTATGATCATTGCAATGACCAACACTACTCACCATATCATTACCTTGTGGCAAACCACATGTAGGTGAAGTAGAAGAAGTTGAGAAGACTATACGACCGGAGGTGGAGGGAGAATAATCATCCCCACAAATATTGGACACACCATATTTATCTTGAAGCTTTGTCCACAACTCATGAGCATCCCAGAACGGCATGAGTTGAAAAATAACTACATTGCTCAAAGCATCGAAAAGCACATTAGAAGCTTGAGCATTGAGATAAGAGCTTTTCTCATCCTCTAAAGATAATCTTTGGGGATACTTTGGAGGAGAAAAACCCATATCTACAATTCGCTCTAAATTTGGGTCCATGACCCTAAAGAGATTAAGCATGCGAATTACCCAAACATCAAAATTTGTGCCATCGAAACTAAGAGTGTCAGAGAATCCTAATCCCCTAGTCGTCATCTTTACTCTCTAGGCGGTTAAGCCCAACAAAGAGAGATGAGGCTCTGATACCAATTGAAAGATCGTGGATGTCGCCTAGAGGGGGGTGAATAGGCGCTTTAAAATAATTACGGTTTAGGCTTGAACAAATGCGGAATAAACCTAGCGGTTAATTTGTCAAGCACAAAACCTACAACAACTAGGCTCACCTATGTGCACCAACAACTTATGCTAATCAAGATAAACAACTAAGTGATAGCAAGATATATGACAAGAAACAATATGGCTATCACAAAGTAAAGTGCATAAGTAAAGGGCTCGGGTAAGAGATAACCGAGGCACGCGGAGACGATGATGTATCCCGAAGTTCACACCCTTGCGGATGCTAATCTCCGTTTGGAGCGGTGTGGAGGCACAATGCTCCCCAAGAAGCCGCTAGGGCCACCGTAATCTCCTCACGCCCTCACACAATGCAAGATGCCGTGATTCCACTAAGGGACCCTTGAGGGCGGTCACCGAACCCGCACAGATGGCAACCCTTGGGGGCAGTCACCGAACCCGTACACTTTGGCAACCCTTGGGGGAGGTCACCGGTACCCGTCAAATTGCTCGGGGCGATCTCCACAACCTAATTGGAGACCCCGACGCTTGCCTGGAGCTTTACACCACAATGATTGAGCTCCGAACATCACCAACCGTCTAGGGCGCCAAGGCACCCAAGAGGAACAAGCTCTAGGGTGCCCAAACACCCAAGAGTAATAATCTTCTCAAAATTCACTTCCACGCATCACCGTGGAGAACTCAAACCGATGCACCAAATGCAATGGCAAGGGCACACGGAGTGCCCAAGTCCTTCTCTCCCAAATCCCACCGAAGCAACTAATGCTAGGGAGGAAAATGAGAGGAAGAACAAGAAGGAGGACACCAAGAACTCCAAGATCTAGATCCAAGGGGTTCCCCTCACATAGAGGAGAAAGTGATTTGTGAAAATGTGGATCTAGATCTCCTCTCTCTTTTCCCTCAAAAACTAGCAAGAATCCATGGAGGGATTGAGAGTTAACAAGCTCAAAGAAGGTCAACAATGGGGACAAAATCAAGCTCGAGAGATAGGGAACCATTGGGGAAGAAGACCCCCTTAAATAGGTCCCCATGAATCTGCCCGTTATGTGCAGAAAGACATAGGAGCGGTACAACCGCTATGAGCACCGGTACAACCGGTAACAGGCAATAAGCGGAACAACCGGCCCACCACCGCCCAACAACTGCACCACAACAGAAGCTAGTCCGGTGGTAGAGCGGTACATGGCCAGTACAACCTCCGGACCAATTCTAGAGCGGTACAACCGCTCCAAACACCGGTTGTACCGGTCAACCGGTACAACCTCTCTATGGGGCGGTACAACCTCTCTATGTAAAACAGGCAAAATCAAAACAGCCACAACTTTCGCATACGAGCTCCGAATTCGATGAAACCAAGTTTGTTGGAAAGCTAGAAACAAGGGCTAACACAATCTTGAAAGAAATATCAATAAGAATCAAATTAGAAACGGCCCATAATAAAAAGGTGAGAACCCTTCCTCAGATAAGACCGATAAAACCTCCAACACCGAAAACATCATAGAAGACGCATGCAAACTCCGTTTTCGATGAACTCAAGCTTGTCATCAAGATGACCATAAGCTCTGAGACTCACAAAGAGAACCAAACAAGAACCAAGAAACATGATGCAAGGATGCAATGGTTTGAGCTCTATACTAACGGTACGATCAAGCTACCAACTTGAGAGCCCCCCTTGATAGTACGGCAAACGATCCTATAACCCGGTCTCCCAACTACCACCACGAGACCGGTAAAATAGAAAACCTATCAAGGGCAAACCTTTGCCTTGCACATGGTCCACTTGAGCTAGATGATGACGATCTTGACTCCCTCAAGTTGGACCATCTTTCTTGATTGCATTGGCTCGATGAAGACTAGATGATTGCTCCCCCATACTCCACTATGGGCGAGCCACTCTTCGGCACATCTTCACAAGTCCATTGATACCACAATGGATGCAAGCTTCAAGCAGTTGATCTCTTCGTGATGCTCCACTTGAACTTGCACACGACAATCTTGAAAACAATCACCACTTGATGTCATCCTCTCCATGGGTTGAGTGATATCTTCCTCTTGATGCAAGCCCATGAACACGTACTTAACCCCACATAGAACTCTCACATAGACCATGGGTTAGTACACAAAGCGCAATGGACAATGCTTACCATACCATGGGATCACTTGATCCCTCTCGGTACATCTTCTATGCTTTCTGAGGTGATCAACTTGATTCACTCTTGACTTAGTCTTGATCAACCTTGAATCTTTCCAACTCTCTTCATTTGGATGATCTCATGAAGGTAAACATGAATGATCACACAATCTTCTTCTTCCAGACATGCTTGCAATAAGCTCAACACTCACATGACCGATCTTTGGATAATTCCTTAATAGCACCGTGGTCATCACAAACTCTCCTTGAAACCAACAAATGGACTCCAAGAAAAGCCTATGGACAAACCCTTCAAATCTAACTCAAGGCAACCATTAGTCCATAGAGATTGTCATCAATTGCCAAAACCAAACATGGGGGCACTGCATGTTCTTTCAGATAGTTATGTGAATGTCATTCATCATGCAATAGTTATAACATAGGGTGACACAGAACTAGCTCCAGTAAATCAATATAGTAGGCATGTATTCAAATATAGTCATACGTGCTTATGGAAAAGAACTTGCATGACATCCTTTGTCCTACCCTCCCGTGGCAGCAGGGTCCTATTGGAAACTAAGGGATATTAAGTCCTCCTTTTAAAGAGTACCGGACCAATTCATTAGCACTTAGTGAATACATGAACTCCTCAAACTAGGGTCATCACCGGGAGTGGTCCCGATTATTGTCACTTCGGGGTTGTCGGATCATAACACATAGTAGGTGACTATAACTTGCAAGATAGGATCAAGAACACTCATATATTCATGAAAACATAATAGGTTCAGATCTAAAATCATGACACTCGGGCCCTAGTGACAAGCATTAAGCATGACAAAGTCAAAGCAACATCAATCATAGACAATAATGGATACTAGGGATCAAACTCTAACAAAACTAACTCGATTACATGGTAAATCTCATCCAACCCATCATCATCCAGCAAGCCTACGATGGGATTACTCACGCACGGCGGTGAGCATCATGAAATTGGTGATGGAGGATGGTTGATGATGACAATGGCGACGGATTCCCCTCTCCAGAGCCACGGACGGACTCCAGATCAGCCCTCCCGAGGAAGAATAGGGCTTGGCGGTGGCTCCGTATCGTAAAATGCGATGAATCTTTCTCTCTGATTTTTTTCTCCCCGAACGTGAATATATGGAGTTGGAGTTGAGGTCGGTGGAGCTCTAGGGGGGCCCACGAGGCAGGGCCGCGCCCTAGGGGGCGCGCCTCCCACCCTCGTGGCCAGGGTGTGGGCCCACTTCTATTGATTCTTTCACCAATATTCTTTTAATTCAAAAAAGTGACTCCGTGAAGTTTCAGGTCATTCCGAGAACTTCTATTTCTACACAAAATTAACTCCATGGCAATTCTGCTGAAAACAGCATCAGTCCGGGTTAGTTACATTCAAATCATGCAAGTTAGAGTCCAAAACAAGGGCAAAAGAGTTTGGAAAAGTAGATACGTTGGAGACGTATCATGTATCGGAGCCTTTAGGCAAGTCCACATACTCAACCATCATATAGTCTTCCATGATTGCTAACACTCAGCGTGTACACATGAGCAAAACGTTTCAACCGGACACATAGAAAGATAGGGGCTTATTGTTTTGCCTCCCAACATATTCACCTCAAGGGTGATGTCAACAATAATAACTCATGCCACCCGTATTCAACTGGATATATGTGCCTAGATCTTTCCTCACCACATGCTACTTGCCAAAAGAGAAAATAAAATGGAATAGAGAGAAGAACTTTGACTCTTGCATGAAAGTAAATACATAGAAGTAAAAGGTAGGCCCTTTGCAGAGGGAAGCAGAGGTTGCCATGCGGTTTCTATTTGTATGCTCAACCCCTTAGTGCAAGAGAACGTCATGTTATATTGCCCCTTATGATGGCAACCTTTATTATGCAGTATGTCGCTTTTATTCTTCGCCATCACAAGTTCATACAACGCTCAATTTTCTCTTACACTAAATGATCTAACACTTTTAGAAGCAATTTTTATTGCCTTATTGCACCGATGACAACTTACTTGAAGGATCTTACTCAATCCATAGGTAGGTGTGGTGGACTCTCAAAACAAGATTTGGGTTTAAGGGGTTTTGGATGCACAAGTAGTATCTCTACTTGGTGCGGAATTTTTGTCTAGCAAAGATAGGGGGCAAACACCACATGTTGAAGGATCTATGACAATATAGCTTCTATGTGAGTATGAACAAACATAAAACATTACCTTGTCTTCCTTGTCCAATGTCAACAATTTTGGCATATAATATTTTGATGGGTGCTCACAATGACAAAGGATTTCCATGATAGTGTATTTGCATGTGCATATTCTCTTCCCTTATTAATTATTTCATGAGTTGCATCATTGACCAATGCTATGTTTGTCAATCTACAATAAAGTTTTCTACTTATACTTTCCCTTGTGTGATGTCATCACTTACCATAAGATTACCATATGATCTTTTTCATTTATTTCCTTTCTTTTATTGAAACATGAAAGTAAAAGAAGCAAAACTCAAACTAAACTTTATTATATATCTCGCACACGATTACAAAGATAGACCACTAAGCAAACTCTCAAAAAGAAAGGATTGAACTAAACTTTTATTCATCTAAAGCAAAAGAGAACTATAGATCTAACTAAGAAAAGTAAACGCAAAAGATAGTAAAGGCAAAAGATAACTATACCGGGACACCTCCCCCAAGCTTGGCGAAAGCCAAGGGGAGTGCCCATACCCGATACTTAATTTTCTTTCGGTGATGAAGAAGGAGGTGGTGGTGGTGAAGTAGTAGGTTTGTCTTTTTTCCTTAGGTTGTGCTTGAGGATGGAATTCTCATCCTTCAATTCACCGATCTCCCTCTCAAGTTCCAATATATTTTTGCATAATTCTTGCTTGTTTTCCTGCAAAAGATTAAAGGGGATAAACTGGATCTTAGGCTTCTTTGCTTTGTTGGGGAGACTCGACTTCTTAAATTCAACGTGCATGTCCCCAGGTTGGGGCAATGGGGCTTCATCTTCGTCTAAGATCGTCTCCTCCTTCCTCTTAGGATCATAGTCTTCTTCTTCCTCCGAAGTATAGCTATAGTGCTCCACATCCCCATAGACCTTGGGGTTTGTGATATAATCGGCAACGTAGCTCTCACCCTCCGAGTCTTGGGAAGACATTATTTCAAATCTGTTGGGAAAACATCAAGAAAAAGAAACAAGAGATCTCTCTGTGATACAAGGGTCAACAGGTTCGGGGGTATATAAAGATTTTTTATCTTGGGAAACAAGCAAACGGGAGAAAAACGAAGTCCGGAAGGTACACGAAGTGGGCACAACCCACCTGGGTGCGCCTAGCTGCCAGGCGCGCCGCCCTGGTGTCTTATGCCCAATAGGGTCACCTTCCTGGTAGTTTCTTATTTTCCTAATTTTCTAAATATTCCAAAACTAACAAAAGATATTTTTGCGGATTTTTCGGAGTCCATTTACTTACCGTATCATGTACCTCCTCTTTTTCACGATTCTAGAGTGTTCCGGAAAGTTTCTTTCATGTGTTCTTCCGGTGTGATAGTTTGGATAACACTGCTTTCAACATTAACGGGCGTACCTGAGATATAATGCTTTATTTTTTGCCCATTAACAACCTTCGGGTTAGTGCCTTCGGCATTATTTATTTTGATAGCTACAGATCGATAAACCTCCTCCATAACATAATGTCCTTCCCATTTGGAGAGGAGTTTTCCTGCAAAGAATCTGAAATGAGAGTTGTACAAAAGAACATATTCTCCAACCTTGAACTCATGCTTTTGGATTCTTTTATCATGCCATCTTTTAACTTTTTCTTTGAATAACTTCGCATTTTCATAAATCTGGGTTCTCCATTCACCTAATGAGCTAGTATCAAATAACCTCTTTTCACTAGCAAGTTTGAAATCATAGTTAGTTCTTTAATTGCCCAATATGCTTTATGTTCTAATTCAAGAGGCAAATGACAAGCTTTTCCATAAACCATTTTATAAGGAGACATACCCATAGGATTTTTATATGCTGTCCTACAAGCCCAAAGTGCATCATCTAGTTTCTTAGACCAATTCTTCCGGGACCTATTGATTGTATGTTGTAAAATTAGTTTTATTTCTCTATTGCTAATTTCAACTTGACTACTAGACTGAGGATGATAGGGTGATGCAATTCTATGGTTAACATCATACTTGGCAAGCATGTTACGGAAGGCGCCATGAATAAAGTGTGAACCACCATCAGTCAGTAAATATCTAGGGACTCCAAACCTTGGGAAAATAACTTCCTTAAGCATTTTAATAGAGGTGTTGTGATCAGCACTACTAGTTGGAATAGCTTCTACCCACTTAGTAACATAATCAACAGCAAACAAAATATGAGTATACTCATTAGAGGAAGGAAAAGGTCCCATGAAATCAAATCCCCAAACATCAAATGGTTCGACAACAAGTGAATAATTCATAGTCATTTCTTGACACTTACCAATATTACCTATTCTTTGACATTCATCACAACATAAGACGAACTTACGGGCATCCTTGAAGAGAGTAGGCCAACAAAACCCAAATTGCAATACCTTATGAGTGGTTCTGTCTCCCGCGTAATGTCCTCCATAAGCTTCAGAGTGACATTTCCTTAGGATTTGTTCCTGTTCATGCTCAGGTACACAACGTCTAATAATACCATCTACTCCTTCTTTATAAAGAAGTGGGTCATCCCAAAAGTAATGTCTTAAATCATAGAAGAATTATTTTCTTTTGCTGGTAAGTGAAGCTAGGTGGTATGTATTTAGCTACAATATAATTAGCATAATCAGCATACCAAGGAGTGTTATGAGAAACATTTATTGCAGCTAACTGTTCATTAGGAAATCAATCATTAATAGGTCATGGGCCATCAAGAATATTTTCAAGCCTAGACAAGTTATCAGCTATGGGGTTCTCTGCTCCTTTTCTATCAGTGATGGGCAAATCAAATTCTTGTAGTAGAAGAACCCTCCTAGTGAGTCTAGGTTTAACATCTTTCTTTTCCATAAGATATTTTGTAGCACCATGATCGGTGTGAATGGTCACTTTGGAATTAAAAATGTAGGATCTAAATTTATCACAAGCAAACACCACTGCTAAGAATTGTTTTTCAGTAGTGGCATAATTTTGTTGAGCACTGTCTAGAGTTTTACTAGCATAATGGATAACATTTAGTTTCTTATCGACCCTTTGTCCTAGAACATCACCAACAGCATAATCACTAGCATCAGACATAATCTCAAAAGGCAAGTTCCAATCAGGTGGTTGAACAACAGGTGCAGAAATTAAGGCTTTCTTGAGTGCTTCGAAGGCTTCCAAAGAATCATCATCAGAAACAAAAGGAATATCCTTTTGCAAAAGATTTGTAAGAGGCCTAGAAATTTTAGAAAAGTCTTTGATAAATCTCCTATAGAAACCAGCTTGACCAAGGAAACTAAGAATACCTTTGATGTCTTTAGGACATGGCATTTTCTCAATTGCATCAACCTTGGCTTTGTCCACCTCAATACCTATTTCAGAAATTTTATGGCCCAAAACAATACCTTTGTTAACCATAAAGTGGAACTTCTCCCAATTCAAGACAAGATTTGTTTGCTCACATATCTGCAAAACTCGATCAAGATTGCTTAAACAATCATCAAAAGACTTCCCATAAACAGAAAAGTCATCCATGAAAACCTCAACAATCTTTTCACAAAAATCAGAGAATATAGCAGTCATACATCTTTGAAAGGTAGCAGGTGCATTACATAGACCAAAAGGCATACATCTATAAGCATAAGTTCCAAAAGGACAAGTAAAAGTGGTCTTTTCTTGATTAGGTTGAGAAACAGGTATTTGTGAAAAAACAGAATATCCATCAAGAAAGCAAAAATGTGTGTGCTTAGATAATCTTTCTAGCACTTGATCAATAAAAGACAGAGGGTAACAATCTTTTCTCGTTGCTTTATTAAATTTTCTAAAATCATTTACCATTCTATAGCCTGTGACAATTCTTTGTGGAATAAGTTCATTCTTATCATTAGGAACAACAATTATACCTCCCTTCTTAGGGACACAATGAACATGACTTACCCGTCTACTATCAACTATAGGATAGATTATACCTACTTCCAGAAGTTTCAATATTTCTGTTCTTACCACTTCTTTCATCTTGGGATTTAACCTAAGTTGGTGATCAACAATGAGTTTAGCATCAGGATCCATATTAATCTTGTGCTTGCATAGAGTGGGACTAACGCCCTTAAGATCATCAAGAGTATATCCAATAGCAGCTCGACGCTTCCTTAGAACTTTCAATAATCTTTCTTCTTCACGTTCTGAAAGGTTAGCACTAATAATAGCAGGATATATCTTTTTCTCATCAAGATAAGCATATTTCAAAGTGTATGGCAATTGTTTTAATTCAAACATGGGATCACCTTTAAGTGGAGGAGGACCTCCTAGAGTTTCAATAGGTAGATTGTGTTTAAGCAGAGGTTGTTATTCAAACAAGATTCTATCAATTTCATTTCTTTCACGCATATGCAAATCATTTTCATGGTCTAGCAAATATTGTTCTAAAGGATCAGTAGGAGGTACATCAATAGAAACAAGACCAATAATTTCATCCTTACTAGGCAAATCTTCCTTATGAGGTTTTCTACTGAACATAGAAAAATTAAACTCATGTGAGTCATCACCAAAGCTAACACCGACAGTTTGTTCGTCACAATCTATTTTAACATTAACGGTGTTCAAGAAAGGTCTATCAAAGATAATGGGACAAAAGTCATCTTGTGGGGAACTAAGAACAAGAAAATCAGTAGGGTATTTTATTTTCCCACACAAGACTTCAACATCTCTAACAATCCCAATTGGTGATATAGTATCTCTATTAGCAAGCTTAATAGTAACATCTATGTGTTCTATTTTAGCGGGTTCTATGTCATTCATAATTTCTTGATATAAGGAAAAAGGAATAGCTCTCGCGCTAGCACCTATGTCACGTAAACCATGATAACAATGATCTCCTATCCTAACTGAGACAACAGGCATGCCAACAACAGGTCTATGTTTATCTTTTTCATCAGGTTTGGCAATTCTAGCAGCTTCAGCACAGAAGTAAATAACATGCCCATCAATATTATCGACCAAGAGATCCTTAACCACAGCAACACTAGGTTCAACTTTGATTTGTCCAGCTAGTTTAGGAGTTCTAATATAACTTTTGTTGACCACAGCTGAAACTTCGGCATGTTCCTTCATCCTAACAAGGAAAGGTGTTTTTTCAATATAAGCAGTGGGAACAACTGGGTCAACATTATAAATGATAGTTTCTTCTTTAGCTTTTACCGGTTCTTTAATTTCTTCTTTAATTGGTGGGTGATATTTGAACTAATTCTCTTTAGGAAGATCAACATGAGTAGCAAAGGATTCACAAAAGGAAGCTACTATCTCAGAGTCAAGTCCATATTTAGTGCTAAACTTTTGAAAAGCATCGGTATTCATAAAAGATTTAACACAATCAAACTTAGGCTCAATACCTAAATCTTTACCTTCTCGAGTTCCCAATCTTCAGAGTTGCATTTAATTCTTTTTGAAACATCCCACTGGAATTCAATAGTCTTCTTCATAAAAGAACCAGTACAAGAAGTATCGAGCAAGGATTGATCATTACGAGAAAGCCGAGCATAAAAATTCTAAATAATAATTTCTCTTGAGTGCTCATGATTGGAGCATGAATATAACATTGACTTAAGCCTCCCCCAAGCTAGAGTGATACTTTCTCCTTCACGAGGCCAAAAATTATATATATAATTTTGATCACGATGAACTAGATGCATAGGATAATTTTTTTGTTGGAATTCCAATCTCAACCGATTCCTGTTCCAAGATCCAATATCATCGCATAGCCTATACCATGTCAATGCCTTTCCCTTCTAAGATAAAGGGAAAACCTTCTTCTTAGCTTCATCGCATAAAACATATTTAGGTACTAAATAGCATAATAAATCTGAACATATGATCTTCCACCAAATAAACCAACTAGCATCAACTACAAGATGGAATCAACACTACTAGCAACTAATGACCCACAAGTATATGGGATCAATTGTAGCCTTTTCGATAAGTAAGAGTGTCGAACCCAATGAAGAGCAGAAGGAAATGACAAGTGGTTTTTAGCAAGGTAATGTCTGCAAGTGCTGAAATTGTAAGTAACAGAGTAGTTTGATAGCAAGATAATTTGTAACGAGCAAGTAACGGTAGTAGTACAAAAATTGCAGCAAGGTAGCCCAATCCTTTTGAGGCAAAGGGTAGGCCAAAATAGTCTCTTATGATAAGCAAAGTGTTCTTGAGGGTACACAGGAATTTCGTCTAGTCACTTTCATCATGTTGGTTCGATTCGTGTTCGCTACTTTGATAATTTGGTATGTGGGTGGACCGGTGCTTAGGTGTTGTTCTTACTTAGACAAACCTCCTACTTATGATTAATCCCCTCGCAAGCATCCGCAACTAAGAGAAAAGTATTAAGAATAAATTCTAACCATAGCATTAAACTCTTGGATCTAATCGATCCCTTACAGAATAGCGCATAAACTAGGGTTTAAGCTTCTGTTACTCTCGCAACCCATCATCTAATAACTACTCCACAATGCATTCCCTTAGGCCCAAATATGGTGAAGTGTCATGTAGTCGACGTTCACATGACACCACTAAGGGAATCACAACATACATATCATCAAAATATCAAACACATATCAAGTTCACATGATTACTTGCAACATGATTTCTCCTGTGACCTCAAGAACAAAAGTAACTACTCACAAATGATAATCATGCTCAAGATCATAGGGGTATTAAATAGCATAATGGATCTGAACATATAATCTTCCACCAAATAAACCATATAGTAATCAACTAGAAGATGTAATCAACACTACTAGTCACCCACAAGCACCAATCTATAGTTCTAGTACAAAGATTGAACACAAGAGATGAACTAGGGTTTTATAGGAGTTGGTGATGTTGAAGATGCTGATGGATATAGCCCTCCCCAAGATGGGAGAGTTGTTGGTGATGATGATGACGATGATTTCCCCCTCCGGGAGGGAAGTTCCCCCGGTGGAATCGCTTCGCCGGAGGTCAAAAGTGCTTCTGCCCAGGTTCCGCCTTGAGACGGCCACGCTTCATCTCGGAAGTCCTCTCCTTATTTTTTTCTAGGTCAAAATGACTTATGTACTAGAAGAGGGGCACCGGAGGTGGGCCGAGGTGAGCATAACTCACCAGGGCGTGTCTGAGCTCCCTGGCACGCCCAGGTGGGCTATGCCCACCTAGTGGGCCCTCTTTGGTACTTATTTGCTCCAAAAATCCTCATTTATTCCATAAAAAATCTTCGTGAAGTTTTAGCTCATTTGGAGTTGTGCAGAATAGGTAGTCTGACGTAGCTTTTTCAGGTCCAGATTTCTAGCTGTCAGAATTCTCCCTCTTTGTGTGTACCTTGCATATTATGAGAGAAAGGGCATTAGAATTACTCCAAAAGGCATTATTATGCAATAAAACAACATACATCACAATAGGTAAACATGATGCAAAATGGACGTATCAACAACCCACAGGTACCAATCCGAGGTATTGATACAAAGATTGAATACAAGAGATGAACTAGGGTTTGAGATGAGATGGTGCTGTTGAAGATGTTGATAAAGATTTGCTCTCCCACGATGAAAGGGTTGTTGGTGACCATGACAGCTCCGATCTTCCCCTCTTGGAGGGAAGTATCCCCAATGGAATCTCTTCACCGAAGAGCAAAAGTGCTCCTGCCCAAGTGCCCCCTTGAGACGGCGGTGCTCCATCCCGAAAGTCCGCTCCCTATTTTTCTAGGGTAAATGGGCTTATATACCATAAGATGGTCACCGGAGGCTGGCCAGGGGCCCCACTGCCCACCAGGGTGTGCCAGGGGGGTAGGCATGCCCTGGTACCTATTTGGCACCTGGGTGGGCCCTCTGGTACTTTTTTCTCCAATAATTCTTATGTATTGCAAAATAAATCTCCGTAAAATTTCAGCTCATTTGGAGATGTGCAGAATATGTATCTCTCACATAGCTTTTTCAGGTCCAGAATTCCAACTGCCGGTAATCTCCCGCTTTGTGTAAACCTTGCATATTATGAGATAAAATAAATTGCTCCACAAAGTGTTATATTGACTAGAAACACTATAAATAACAGTAGGAAAACATGATGCAAAATGGACGTATCACACGCCAAAACTCACCGTGTCTTCATGCGACTTCTTGAGCTTGCGTTGATTTTTCCCTTGAAGAGGAAAGGGTGATGCAGCAAAGTAGAGATAAGTAATTCCCTCGGTTAAGAACCAAGGTATCAATCCAGTAGGAGGCACAAGCAAGTCCCCAATAGATGCACCTGCACAAACTAACAAACACTTGCACACAACGCGAAAAAGGGGTTGTCAACCCTTCTCGGTCACTTGCAAGAGTGAGATCTAATAGAGATAGATATAAAAGATAAGTAAAAGGCAAAATAAAGTAAATACAAATAAATTAGAGCAAGGTTTTTTTGGGTTTTCGGTTTTATAGATCTTAAAATAATATGATGGAAAACATACCCGAGCGCCATAGGTTTCACTAGAGGCTTCTCTCTTGAAGAAAGCATACGGGGGGTAAACAAATTACTGTTGAGCAATTGATAGAAAAGTGCAAAGTTATGACGATATCTAAGGCAATGATCATGAATATAGGCATCACATCTGTGAAAAGTAGACCAAAACGATTCTGCATCTACTACTATTACTCCACACATCGACCGACTCCTGCCTACATCTAGAGTATTAAGTTCATAAGAACAGAGTAACGCCTTAGGCAAGGTGACATGATGTAGACGGATATATCCAATCAATATGGTAAAACTCCCATCTTTTTATCCTTAATGGCAACAATACAGTATGTGCCTCGCTACCCCAACTGCCATCGGGTGAGGACACCGCAAGATTGAACCCATCACAAAGCACCTATCCCAGTGCAAGAAAAACCAATCTAGTAGGCCAAACCAAATTGATAGATCAGAGAGAAATACAAAGCTATCTTAATCATGCATAAAATAGTTCAGAGAAGACTCAAATAATATTCATAGATAATCTGATCGTAAATCCGTAATTCATTGGATCTCAACAAACGCACTGCAAAAGAAGATTACGTCGAATAGATCTCCAAGAACATCGAGGAGAACATTGTATTGAAGATCAAAGAGAGAGAAAAGGCCATTTAGCTACTAGCTATGGACATGTAGGTCTGTGGTAAACTACTCACACATCATCGGAAGGGCATCAAGGTTGGTGTAGAGGCCCTCCGTGATCGAATCCCCCTTCGGCGGAGTGCCGGAAAAGGCCCCAAGATGGGATCTCACGAGAACGGAAGATTGCGGCGGCGGAAAAGTATTTTTGGTGTGCCCCCTGACGTAAGGGGAATATTTGGGAATTTATTATGCTAGAGGGCTTGTGGCCTCCTTGTGGGTCTTCTGGCCTCCTCCCGAAGCTTCCTAGGTGTCTCGTTGTCCAAGAAAAATTGTCAAAAGTTTCGTTCCGTTTGGCCTCCGTTTGGTACTGATTTTCTGTAAAAGACAAAAACAAGGAAAAACAACAACTGGCACTAGCACTAGGTTAATAGATTAGTCTCAAAAATGATATAAAATAGGATATTAATGCATATAAAACATCCAAGATAAATAATATAATAGCATGGAACAATCAAAATTTATAGATACGTTGGAGACGTATCAAGCATCCCCAAGCTTAATTCCTGCTCGTCCTCGAGTAGGTAAATGATAAAACAGAATTTTTGATGTGGAATGCTACCTAACATATTTATCAATGTAATTCTTCTTATTGTGGCATGAATATTCAGACCCATAAGATTCAAAACAAAAGTTTAATATTGACATAAAAACAATAATACTTCAAGCATACTAGTAAGGCAATCATATCTTCTCAAAATATCATGGCTAAGAAAGTTATCCCTACAAAATCATATAATCTTGTCATGCTCTATCTTCATCACACAAAGTATTTATCATGCACAACCCCGGTGTTAGCCAAGCAATTGTTTCATACTTTTTACGTTCTCAAGCTTTTTCAAGTTTCACACAATACATGAGCGTGAGCCATGGATATAGCACTATAGGTGGAATAGAGTATGGTGGAGGTTGTGAGGAGAAGATAAAAAGGAGAAAGTCTCACATCAACTAGGCAAATTAATGGGATATGGATATGCCCATCAATTGATATCGATGCAAGTGAGTAGGGATTGCCATGCAACAGGTGCACTAGAGCTACAAGTGTATGAAATCTCAAAAGAAAACTAAGTGGGTGTGCATCCAACTTGCTTGCTCATGAAGACCTAGGGCAATTTTAGGAAGCCCATCATTGGAATATACCAGCCAAGTTCTATAATGAAAAATAACCACTAGTATATGGAAGTGACAAAATAGGAGACAATCTATCATGAAGAACATGGTGCTATTTTGAAGCACAAGTGTGGAAAAAGGATAGTAACATTGTCCCATCTCACTTTTTCTCTCATTTTTTTCTTTTCTCTTCTTTTTTTCTTTTGGGCTCTTTGGCCTCTTTTTTTTATTTGGGATCTTTGGCCTCTTTTCATTATAATAAGTCTAGAGCCTCATCTCGACTTGTGGGGGAATCATAGCCTCCATCATCCTTTCCTGACATGGGACAATGCTCTAATAATGATGATCATCACACTTTTATTTACTTATAACTCAATACTACATACCGGGATGTGCAATGATCTAGCGTGACATTGATGACCCAGAAGTGTAGGGGATCTATCATCGTCCTTTCGATAAGTAAGAGTGTCAAACCCAACGAGGAGCAGAAGGAAATGATAAGCGGTTTTCAGTAAGGTTTTCTCTGCAAGCACTGAAATTGTAGGTAATAGATAGTTTTGTGATAGGATAAATTGTAACGAGCAACAAGTAAATAAAGTGCAGCAAGGTGGCCCAATCCTTTATGTAGCAAAGGATAAGCCTGGACAATTTCTTATAATGAGGAAGGAGCTCTCGAGGACACATGGGAATTATCGTCAAGCTAGTTTTCATCACGCTCATATGATTCACGTTCGGTACTTTGATAATTTGATATGTGGGTGGACTGGTGCTTGGGTACTGCCCTTACTTGGACAAGCATCCCACTTATGATTAACCCCTATTGCAACCGTCCGCAACTACAAAAGAAGTATTAAGGTAAACCTAACCATAGCATTAAACATATGGATCCAAATCAGCCCCTAACGAAGCAACGCATAAACTAGGGTTTAAGCTTATGTCACTCTAGCAACCCATCATCTACTTATTACTTCCCTATGCCTTCCTCTAGGCCCAAATAATGGTGAAGTGTCATGTAGTCGATGTTCACATAACACCACTAGAGGAAAAGACAACATACATCTCATCGAAATATCAAATGAAAACCAAATTCACATGACTACCAATAGCAAGACTTCACCCATGTCCTCAGGAACAAACGTAACTACTCACAAAGCATATTAATGTTCATAATCAGAGGAGTAATAATATGCATTAAGGATCTGAACATATGATCTTCCACCAAGTAAACCAATTAGCATCAACTACAAGGAGTAATCAACACTACTAGCAACCCACACGTACCAATTTGTGGTTTTGGATATAAGATTGGATACAAGAGATGAACTAGGGTTTTGAGAGGAGATGGTGCTGGTGAAGATGTTGATGGAGATTGACCCCCTCCCGATGAGAGGATCGCTGGTGATGATGATGGTGATGATTTCTCCCTCCCAGAGGGAAGTGTCCCCGGCAGAACAGCTCTGCCGGAGCTCTAGATTGGTTCCGCCAAGGTTCCGCCTCGTGGCGGCGGAGTTTTGTCCCGTAAGCTTGCCCATGATTTTTTCCAGGGTAAAAGCCCTCATATAGCAGAACATGGACATCAGGAGGCCACCAGGGGGGGCAGGAGATAGGGGGCGCGCCCAGTAGGGGTGGGCGCGCCCCCCACCCTCCTGGCTAGGGTGTGGGCCCCCTGATGTATTTCTTTCGCTCAATAATTCTTATTAATTCCAAAAACATGTTTCGTGGAGTTTCAGGATTTTAGGAGTAGTGCAGAATAGGTTTCCAATGTTTGCTCCTTTTCCAGCAAAGAATTCCAGCTGCCGGCATTCCCCCTCTTCATGGTAAACCTTGTAAAATAAGAGAGAATAGCCATAAGTATTGAGATATAATGTGTAATAACAGCCCATAATGCAATAAATATTGATATAAAAGCATGATGCAAAATGGACGTATCAACCCCCCCAAGCTTAGACCTCGCTTGTCCTCAAGCGAAAGCCGATATCGAAAAATATGTCCACATGTTTAGAGATAGAGGTGTCGATAAAAATAAAATACGGACATGAGGGCATCATGATCATTCTTGTAACAGCAACATATATAGATTTTATCATATGCTTTCTTATACTCAAGTAACAATCAATTCACAATGTCAAGTATGGTTCAGAAACTTCATTAAGAACTAACAAACTATAATCTCAGTCATTGAAGGAATTGCAATTTATCATAACATCAGAAAGAGTCAACAATAGAGCTTTTCAGCAAATCCACATACTCAACTATCAAGTAGTCTTCTACAATTGCGAACACTCATGCAATACTTGTGGTTATGGGGTTTCAGCCGGACACTGAGAAAGACAGGGGCTTATTGTGTTGCCTCCCAATGTATTCACCTTTAGGTGATGTCAACAATAATAGCCCATGCTAACTTACATCCAATTGGATATATATATATATATATATATATATATATATATATATCATGATCTTTCAAACACGAGGAGCTTGCCAAAGGATAGAATGAAAAAGGGAAAGGTGATGATCACCTTGACTCAAGCATAAAGTAAAAACATACAGTAAAAGATAGGCCCTTCGCAGAGGGAAGCAGAGGTTGTCATGTGCGTTTAGGGCTGGATGCACAAAATCTTAATGCAAAAGAACGTCACTTTATATTGCCCCTTGTATGTGGACCTTTATTATGCAGTCCGTCGCTTTTATTGCTTCCACAACAAGATCGTATAAAGCTTATTTTCTCTGCACTAATAAGTCATACATATTTAAATATAAATTTTTATTGCCTGCAACATGACAACTTACTTGAAGGATCTTACTCAATCCATAGGTAGGTATGGTGGACTCCCATGGCAAAACTGGGTTTAAGGATATTTGGAAGCACAAGTAGTATCTCTACTTGGTGCAAGGAATTTGGCTAGCATGAGGGGGAAAGGCCAGCTCAACATGTTTGGAAGGTCAATGACAATATACTTTAACTGAGATGTGCGAAAACATAAACCATTACGTTGTCTTCCTTGTCCAACGTCAACTCTTTTAGCATGTCATACTTAATGAGTGCTCCCAATCATAAAAGATGTCCAAGATAATATGTTTGTATGAAAACCTCTCTTTCCTTATCACTTCCTATTAATTGCAACGATGACCAAAACAATGTTTATCAACTCTCAACAACTTTTATGCCTCATACTTTCTATGTGTGAAGTCATTGAGGGAGTCCTGGATTAGGGGGTATCCGGACAGCCGGACTGTGTACAACGTCCGGACTATTGAAGCGTGAAGATACAGGACTAAAGACTTCGGCCCGTGTCCGGATGGGACTTTCTTGGCGTGGGAGGCAAGCTTGGCGATCCGGATATTATATTTCCTTCTCTATAACCGACTCCATGTAAACCCTAGCCCTCTCCGGTGTCTACATAAACCGGAGAGGTTGGTCCTTAGAAGGCCGATCACAATTACATTCATACCATCATAGGCTAGCTCCTAAGGTTTAGCCTCTACGATCTCATGGTAGATCTACTCTTGTATTACCCATATCATCAATATTAATCAAGCGGGAAGTAGGGTTTTACCTCCATCGAGAGGGCCAGAACCTGGGTAAACATCTGTGTCCCTTACTTCTTGTTACCATCAGCCTTGACGCATAGATTGGGACCCCCTACCCGAGATCTACCGGTTTTGACTCCGACATTGGTGCTTTCATTGAGAGTTCCTCTGTGACGTCGCTGTCAGGCTTGATGGCTCCTTCAATCATCGTTAACGACACCGTCCAGGGTGAGACTTTCCTCCCCGGACACATCTCCGTGTTCGGCGGCTTTGCGCTGCGGGCCAATTCGCTTGGCCGCTTGGAGCAGATCGATAGCTATGCCCCCGGCCATCAAATAAGGCTCGGAAACCTAAACTACACTGCGGAAGTCCGAGGAGACTTGATCTTCGGCAGATTCAGGCCAGCGTCAAAAGTGCCGAACAGTCGCGATGAGCACGGCCTAGACCCACTGTCAGACGTCGCTCGGGATATCGTCCCGGCAGAAGCCTCGGATATAAATCTGGGACAGGTTGCTTCGCCTAAGGACAGATGGCTGGACCCCGCCCCACAGGCCGTACCTTCATCGGCGATGGAGCCGAACACAGGTTTCACCTCTGAGGGAACCTGTGACTCCGGACCCCCGGATTCATATCTGGATGCAGGTTCCAGTCCGCGTGCCTCCGAGCCCGCCGATCCTGGTTGGGCTCCGGTGATGGAGTTCACCGCGGCGGACGTTTTTTAGCACTCACCCTTTGGCGACATGCTGGACTTATTGAAGTCTCTCTCCTTGTCAGGAGACTCCGGGCCAAACTATGTCCGGCTCGAGTGGGAAACAGACAACGACGAAATTCGTTGCCCACCCACCACCCACTTCATTGCCACGATCGATTATCTAACCGACATGCTTGACTTCGACTCCGAAGACACCGACAATATGGACGACGATGTAGGAGAATCACAGGAGCCACCGCTCAGCGGGCGGTGGACGGCCATCTCCTCATATCATATATATATATGATGGACACTCCGAAGGAAACTAACGGCGACGAGACAACGGAGGACAACCCCTCAGGAAGAAAGGCACAACACGTGCGTTATCGGTACCACTCAAAACCCGACCACACCAAAACCGGCCCCGGAAACAAGAGCAGTTCGGACGGTGCCAAAAAGGAATACAACTCGGGTCAGCCCGCACTTAAGCAGGCCGGACCAATGACGACGGGATACTAGGAGAGGGACAATCACACACACCCCTCCAACAATGAGGCAAGCCTCGGCAACGACGATTTCGGCGTACCAGAGGACCTAGTGGAACAAGTTCGCTTCAAGCGACGGCTCATGGCTACACCAAGGAGCCTTCAAAGGAAACAAGAGCAGCTCACAGCTGACCAAGATGCGCTAGAGGATAGGTGGACCAAGGTACTGGCCGCCAAAAAATACGAACTCGAGAGCCCCAATAAAGGGCACATACGGCACAACTGGCTACCTCAACTCGGGCAAGAAAACCATGGGCACGCACGCAGACACCCACGCATCACTATGGTCCGAAGCGGCAAGCAGCAGATACGAAGAGGAACCCTCAGACCTCGGCATAAAGATCATAAACATCAAGGCAAGGAAGCTGGTGCCAAGTCCGGCAATGCTCAGTCCAACAAACAGGCAAAGAGCAGCACAAGCCTACTCGACCGAAGATACACGCTGGATCAGCCGTGTGAAAATTCACGGTACCCCGAGAAGGACGACAAAGCATACCAATAGAGAATGCAGGATTCTCAAAACAAAGCGGCTGGTCGCACGCCAGAAGCAATAAAGGGGAGATGCCTCGTCAAGACCCTCCCCCTAGAGCGTAATAGTACGGCTGACCGCCCAGGACCACCTAAACCACGGCAAGTAAATTGCAGTGCCTCTAGACCTAGTAATCCGGGGGCTCTATAAAACACAAAGCCCACAAGGGTATGACGCCATGGAAAACATCTCCTAAAAGATGTAAGGCGCAAAGGCCAAGTTCTGTTGGCCCACCACTCTAAACGGTTGCCTTCGAACCACCCAAAAATGCTACGCCAAATAATAAATCCTTGGCACCTTCCCATACGATAGCTTACCGTATGCTAACGGGCAAAACCACGTCAACTAGTTTCTACGTGGTAAATTATGGACATCCACTTCAGAGTCCGTACTACCTCACGGTCTAACAACTGGGCACACCAGGGCCCGATTAGAGACCCTGGGAGCAACAACAAGAGGACACCTAGCTGTCTTCAAGCATTTCGCATTTGCAAACTAACGATTGACGCAGAACAGAACTGGCGGCTTGGAATTATCCCGGACACACAAAGGAAGGAAAATGCAGGCAGAAGGCAGTTCGGATTCATTCTCGACCCGCTCACAGCCCCCTCCAGTCCGGCCATAACAGGTTCCGTCAAACAACACCTCTTTCCATACATCATACTAATCTACATCGACATAAAATTCTACTACAATGCGTAAATAGCAATTACCGGCTGTCATTTATCGCCGCCGCCTCTTTGCCGAAAATGAAAGCCATGCTACGCGTCCGCCTGGTTGCACCAGGGGCTCCACAGTACGGCAAGAAAGTCCGACCACCTTTTCGGTCGTTCGGCACCCCGAACTTATAGCACTATATGCATCTGCTCCGAATAATGTCTTGGGTCATTAGTTGGGTTTGCCCGGCTCCCATGTTTTGGTACCTTACGTTCCGTTCTATCGGCTAAGGTAGCGCTGGGAGAACTACTGCGATTGTGTCCCGGTTCAGCCGGACGAGCACCTCGGTAGAGAAAGCCGAAAACCAACTGTCATGATGACGTGAGAGCCGGTCCACTGTTTGAGAGGTCATAAAATCCCTAAAGATTTATTCCGCATAACGCCATCATAAATGCTAAGTGCGATGGATCGATCTTCTGATCAGGCGTCAATAGAGCCCCTAGTTCGGCCTTCCGAACACTAGGGGTTGGGCCGACCATACTCAAATTCCTATGGCTAAGTGAGAGTAATAAAGCCCTATAGTCTGATTGCCTGGTTCGCGGAAAGATACACCTCCTTAAAAGGACCCAACTATGGGATAAAGAGCGTTCAGATATATCCCGAACACCCCCGTATCGTTTTTACGAGAGAGCAGAAGACGACGACTGGCTAACTCCCAGAATTTGCATACAATAAACAGCCGCACAGGAAGAACATATGTTCAAATAAAACAGGCAATACATAACAAACATGCCATTATCCCATATTACCACAAGTGGCATAGATGCCCTCAGGGAAATATGATGTCTTTCGTACACCTGTCCGCCACAAGGCGGGCCCCTTTCATCACACCTTCATAATATTGCTCGGGCTGGCGGTGCTCCTTACCCTCCGGCGGCCCCTCAGTGATCAGCTTTTCCGCGTCAAGCATCCCCCAATGCACTTTCGCATGGGCAAACGCCATACGCGCACCTTCTATGCAGACTGATCGCTTCATAGCATCTAGCCGAGGACAGGCGCCCACGATCCGCTTGACGAGTGCAAAGTAGCTGCTGGGAATCGGATCTGCAGGCCACAGCCGGACAACTAGGTCCTTCATGGCTAGTTCGACCGCATGGTGCAGTTCGATCAGCTGTTTCATCTGATCGATAAATGGCACCGGATAGTTCGGCGCCAGATACTGCGACCAGAAGTCCCTCTCCGCAGCCTTCTTCTCCTCGATGCAATAGAATTGAGCAGCATCTGATATGCTGCGAGGAAGATCCACAAAAGCCCCTGGAAAAATAAGAATTCAGCCTGCCGCTTGGATTCTTCACATTCTAACATACACGAAGCTAAGAACATAGAAGGCCTTACCAGCCACCACTTTTCGGGCCTCCCGAATGTCTCGCGCAGCACCTCAGGCTTCTTCCCGAGCACCTTCTGCATCCTCGAGAGCTTGCGCGAGCTCGGATTCTTTCCCTTTTAGACTCTGCTCCAAGCTCTTGCTTTTCTCCACAGCTTCGTGGAGCTCCCGCTCAGCGGTGATAACCCTGGCCTCGTGTTTTTCACGAAGCACCTGTTCGGCCCCAGCCTTCTTGTTGGCATCAGCCAAAGCTTTCTTTAGTGCCTCGTATTCAGCACACGCTCCTAGAGCACAAAATACTAAAATTCTTTATTCTGCACAACCATTCGCTCGTGCCAACTCCAAGACAAATGTTTTCAACATACCTTGCTTGTCTTCCAGTTGCTTCCTCACACGGCCGAGTTCTTCCTCGGACCGTGCAAGGTTCTACTTCAGTTCGAAAACTTCTGCCTTGAAAGCGGAAGTCCTCTCTGCGGATACATGTTTTCACACCAAAGGGTATACGTCATTCACACAGGCTCCTGCGAAGGCAGGGGGTTTGATTCCCTACCCGGCTCTGTCTCCTTCGCCGGACAGTGTATCAGGGGCTACTACCTATATTATGACAATTCCTTAAGGGTTTCCTAGGAAACATACTTCAAAAGCCTTTATAAGACTAAGGCAGGACACGTTCAGCCCGCTCTCGGCGGACTGAATCCTTTAAACCACCTCACCCACAAGGGCCCGATGCTCGTCAACAATGGACGCATTCTTCAACGCTGTTAATAGACCGCCAGGCAGCTCCGCTTGAACAGAGGACGCCGGCGGCGTAGGCTGGCCCCCCGCCATCAGGCGGGGTCTGCTCGCTCGATCCCAGGGCCCTAGAGGCCCCGGGGACCGTATCCATCCCTACGTGTTCGGCACCAGTGATATGTCCTCCCTGGTCCGGGTCCTGTCGAGATGACACCTCGGTGTCGCGCCTAGACTTGGGGGAAGGGGCCTGCGGAGGCGTCTCTCTCGCCAAAGCATCCGAGTCCAGTGAATCCTCTGACAAGGACTAGCCGGCGCAGGACCTTGCCGGACTGCGCAAAACATAGGCAACAGTCAAAACCACTATACCCAAAAAACGATCCCGGACGTGTATGCGTGTTCGGATACTTACGACTTCTCCAGGGGCTGGGCCCTGGGATCCCACTCCGGGCTGCTATCGACAGCCATGGGGGATGCCCCTGGGAGGGAATGTTTCCCCCTCTTGGGCGATCCGGCCTCCAGAGATGCGGAGGCCGTTCTCTTCCTCCCCCCATCAGAGTAAGGCTCATCCTCTGCTTCCTCCTCTTCGTCCTCAGACGAAGGATCATCGCTGGAGTCTTCGGATCTGGTGTCTGAAACCCCGCGACGACGAAGGCCACCCCGGGTCTTCTTGACCTTCTTGGAGGCCTCCTTCTTTGGCGCCTTGTAAGGCGTGGGGACCAACATTTTCGTCAGAAGAGGTCCGACCGGTTCCTCCGGCAGGGGGGCTGGACAATGTAGCCGCTCCACCTTCTTTACCCATCCCTGAGGTTGCAATGAAGTACGATTAGGGTGTCTCCTGCATGATGTGCCAATGGAAGCATGAATAGACAAAGTGTGGATGTAACTTACCGAGCTGGGAGAGTGGGATGAATGATACCCACGGTCCTCGGTGGGGCCCGGCCACGATTTGCCAGACTTAAAAAGCACCTTCCAGATATCCTTGTGGGTAGAGTCGTAAAGCTCCTGAAGTGTTTGGTGCTCGGCCGGATTGAACTCCCACAAGGTACAAGCTCGGCGCTGACAAGAGAGAACTAGGCGAACTAGCATCACCTGGACTACGTCGACGAGTTTGACGTCCCTATCAATCATGCCCTGGATGCATGTCTGGAGTGGTAGCAGCTCATCGGACGAGCACCATTTCGGTCCCTTCTCGGGCCAGGACGTGAGCCGCTGTGGAGCTCCGGATCTGAACTCTGGAGCTTCCGCCCACTTCTTGCTGCGTGGTTCGGTGATATAGAACCACTGCTGCTGCCACTCCTTAACGGAGTTGTTGAAAGCGCCCTTTGGCCAAACAGCCTTGGGCATCTTGCTTACCATGGCGCCGCCGCACTCGGCGTGTTCGCCACTCACCACCTTGGGCTTCACAGTGAAAATCTTCAGCCATAGGCCGAAGTGAGGGGGATCCGGAGAAATGCCTCGAACACGACGATGAACATCGATATATTGAGGAAGGAGTTGGGGGAAAGATCATGAAAATCGATCCCGTAGTAATACATTACTCCCCGAACAAACGGGTGATGGGGAAACCCGAGCCCACGGACGAAATGGGGAAGGAACACGACTCTCTCATGAGATTCCAGAGTAGGGATGACATGTCCCGTCGGGGGAAGACGGTGGCCGATCTTCTGGGCCAGATACCCGGCTCCCCGGAGCTTCTTGATGTCCTTCTCTTGGACAGTTGAGGCCATCCATTTGCCTCCTCCTCCGGATCTTCAGAAAACTTCCCTTCGGTGGGGGAGAAGAGTGCTTGGGCGTTAGGGCTCGCACAAAGGGGATTGAGCTAGCAGGAGAAGGAGGCATGGGTACAAGAGAAAGGAACCCAACTTCCTTATAAAGGTGATAAAGGTTTTTTTGTGCTTCCCCACTTGCCTGGTGGAACCCGTCTGCCTCCCACTCGCCGCGATTAGCGGCACAGTTAGATTACCCATGCCCATATTGATGAGAATTATGTAATAAGGGGACACAATCTCTGCCTTGACAAGGCGTGTCACAGAAACCGCCTCGTGATATGTGTTGTAGCTGGTTGTGTGGAAACGGTTCGAATAATGGATCCGATCGTAATAACGTGTCACGTCATCAGGAAAAGTTGTTAGCAGATTGCATTTGTGAAATGTCATTCTCTCTACGGTGGTATGCGAAGATCATTTTTTCAGATCCGGACACGATTGGAGTGTTCAATGATTACTTTGGAGTATTTGGAGGAGGAACCCGCCTTGCAATGCCAAAGACAATACTGCACGCCGGACTCATCGTCATTGAAGCCTGGTTAGGGGCTACTGAGGGAGTCCTGGATTAGGGGGTATCCGGACAGCCTGACTGTGTACAACGTCCAGACTATTGAAGCGTGAAGATACAGGACTGAAGACTTCGGCCCGTGTCTAGATGGGACTTTCCTTGGCGTGGGAGGCAAGCTTGGCGATCCGGATATTATATTTCCTTCTCTGTAACCGACTCCATGTAAACCCTAGCCCTCTCCGGTGTCTATATAAACCGGAGAGGTTGGTCCTTAGAAGGCCGATCACAATTACATTCATACCATCATAGGCTAGCTCCTAAGGTTTAGCCTCTATGATCTCGTGGTAGATCTACTCTTGTACTACCCATATCATCAATATTAATCAAGCAGGAAGTAGGGTTTTACCTCCATCGAGAGGGCCCGAACTTGGATAAACATCTGTGTCCCTTACTTCTTGTTACCATCAGCCTTGACGCACAGATCGGGACCCCCTACCCGAGATCCGCCGGTTTTGACACCGATAGTCATCACTAACCATATGATCAGTATGAACTATTTTATTCTTTCTACTTTCTCAAGATCATAGCAACATAGAAAAGCCCTTGACTCAACACTAATATTTATTATAGATAGCTCGCGGACTCGATTACAAAAAGAGATCACAAAGCAGAACTCAAAACTACTTGATATCAAAACTTTAATCTACTAGATTAAGATACTACTAAAAGGATCGAACTAAATAAAACGGTAAAGATAGGAGTGTGATGGTGATACGATACCGGGGCACCTCCCCCAAGCTTGGCATTTGCCAAGGGGAGTGCCCATACCCATGTGATTATGTCTCCTTCTTCACGGTTGGTGTTATGATCTTCTTGGCAATGATGCCTTTCAGGATACGATTCTCCTCCTCGAGCTTATTGATTTGTTGTTTGAGGTCCATAACTTCTTTGCGGAGCTTGCCAGTAACGGCTAAAGCTCCCTTTACCCAAGAATGCTGCATAGCTTCTGGAGAACAAGTGACGCTCTTTTTCATATTTTCATAAGAAAGAAATCTAAAGTTGGAAGGGATAAGCGAATTTGGAATAGCCAGGCTCTGTAGTTCCCCCATCATGGATTCTGCTTGGAGACGAGAGGTGACTTCTTGATCTTCCTCCATGGCATCTATCCTTTTCAAGTCAGCCTCCATCTCATCCTCCGTTGATATTCCAAAGTGATAAGTGTCGCTACTTGCTCCTGGACCTGGTGTTGGGTGAGACACCCGACTCTCCCCGACTGACTCTTGAGAAGAAATCTTGCTCTTAATCTGCAACAGGAACAGCTTGAAACGAAAAACAGAGGATATTCGCATGATACGGTGGTCAAAACCTTCGGGAGTATATATAATGAATTTTTACCGACCAAAATATGTAACGTGCAAGAAAACGGAGTCCGGGAGGCACACGGGGTGTCCACGAGATAGGGGGTGCACCCGGTAAGGGTGGGCGCGCCCTCCACTCTCGTGGGGGCCTTGTGCTCCTCTCGGACTACTTCTTTCTTCCTAAAATTCTTAAATATTCCAAAACTGATAAAAAAATGCCATTGGAGTTGTTTTGGAGTCGGTTTACTTACCGTACCACATACCTATTCCTTTTTGGAGTCTGGAACGTTCTCGAAAGTGTCCCTTATGTATTCCTCCGGGGTTACGGTTTCAATAATATTAGTTTCAACATTGATAGGATTACCTGAAATATAATGTTTAATTCTTTGATCGTTCACCACCCTCGGACTTGTGCCTTCGAAGTTGTTGATTTTTATGGCACCAGAATGATAGACCTCCTCGATAACGTAAGGACCTTCCCATTTAGAGAGAAGTTTTCCTGCAAAAAATCTTAAACAAGAGTTGAATAATAACACATAATCTCCTACGTTAAACTCACGCTTTTTATCCTTTTGTCACGCCAGCGTTTGACTTTTTCTTTAAATAGCTTGGCATTCTCATAGGCTTGGGTTCTCCATTCATCAAGTGAGCTAATGTCAAACAACCTCTTCTCACCGGCAAGTTTGAAGTCATAGTTGAGCTCTTTAATAGCCCAATATGCTTTATGTTCAAGTTCAAGAGGTAAATGACAAGCTTTTCCATAAACCATCTTATAAGGAGACATAGACATAGGATTTATGTATGCAGTTCTATAGGCCCATAATGCATCATCAAGTTTTTTGGACCAATTCTTTCTAGATCTATTGACAGTCTTTTGCAAAATTAATTTGAGCTCTCTATTGCTCAACTCCACTTCACCACTAGACTGCGGATGATAAGGGGATGCGATTCTATGACTAACATCATACTTAGCAAGCATGTTACGGAAAGCACCATGAATAAAATGTGAACCACCATCAGTCATAACATATCTAGGGACTCCAAACCTCGGGAAGATAACTTCTTTAAGCATTTTAATAGAAGTGTTATGATCAGCACTACTAGTTGAATAGCTTCTACCCACTTAGTAACGTAATGAACAACAACTAAATATGAGTGTAACCATTAGAGGTAGGAAAAGGTCCCATATAATCAAAGCCCCAAACATCAAACGGTTCAATAACAAGAGAATAATTCATAGGCATTTCTTTACATCTACTAATATTACCAATTCTTTGACATGCATCACAAGATAAGACAAACTTACGAGCATCTTTGAAAAGAGTAGGCCAATAAAAACCAGATTGCAGTACCTTGTGTGCAGTTCTATCTCCAGCGTGGTGTCCTCCATATGATTCAGAGTGACACTTGCGTAGGATCTGTTCTTGTTTATGCTCAGGCACACAATGTCTAATAATACCATCTACTCCTTCTTTATAAAGGTGTGGGTCATCCCAGAAGTAATGTCTTAAATCATAAAAGAACTTTTTCTTTTGCTGGTATGTGAAACTAGGAGGTATAAATTTAGCAACAATGTAATTAGCATAGTCAGCATACCAAGGAGCAGTACGAGAAGCATTAACGACCGCTAATTGTTCATCAGGAAAGCTATCATCAATAGGCAGTGGGTCATCAAGAACATTCTCTAACCTAGACAAGTTGTCTGCGACGGGGTTCTCAGCTCCCTTTCTATCAACAATATGCAAATCAAATTCTTGGAGCAAGAGAACCCATCTAATGAGTCTAGGCTTAGCATCTTTCTTTTCCATAAGATATTTAATAGCAGCATGATCAATGTGAATAGTAACTTTGGAATCAACAATATAAGGTCTAAACTTATCACATGCAAACACAACTGCTAAGAATTCTTTTTCAGTAGTAGCATAATTTCTCTGGGCAGTATCAAGGGTCTTACTAGCATACTGGATAACATTCAATTTCTTATCAACTCTTTGCCCTAGAACATCACCTACAGCATAATCACTAGCATCACACATAATTTCAAAAGGTAAATTCCAATCAGGTGGCTGAACAATAGGTACAGTGATCAAAGCTTTCTTAAGTATTTCAAATGCTTCTACACAATCATCATCAAAGACAAAAGGAATATCTTTTTGCAATAAATTAGTCAGAGGCCTAGAGATTTTAGAAAAGTCCTTAATGAACCTCCTATAAAAACTGGCATGGCCAAGGAAACTTCTTATACCTTTTATGTCCTTGGGACATGGCATCTTTTCAATAGCATCAACTTTAGCTTGATCAACTTCGATACCTCTCTCCGAGATCTTGTGCCCTAAAACAATGCCTTCATTCACCATAAAGTGGCACTTTTCCCAATTCAAGACGAGACTAGTGTCTTCACATCTCTGCAAAACTCGATCAAGGTTGCTCAAGCAATCATCAAAAGAGGATCCATAAACGAAGAAATCATCCATGAATACCTCACAAATCTTTTCACAAAAGTCAGAGAATATAGCCATCATGCATCTTTGAAAGGTAGCAGGTGCATTACATAAACCAAAAGGCATACGTCTATAAGCAAAAGTATCGAAAGGGCAAGTAAAAGTAGTTTTAGATTGACCCCCCGCTGACACAGCTATTTTGAGAGAAACCAGAATAACCATCTAGAAAGCAGAAGTGTGTGTGTTTGGACAGTCTTTCTAGCATTTGATCAATAAAAGGTAAAGGGTAATGATCTTTCTTAGTAGCCTTATTTAATTTACGGAAATTACAATCCTATAACCTGTAATAATTCTTTGCAGGATCAATTCATCTTTATCATTAGGAACAACGGTAATACCTCCCTTTTTAGGTACACAATGGACAGGGCTTACCCATTCACTATCAGCAACAGGATAAATTATACCTGCCTCAAGGAGCTTTAGTATCTCCTTTCTTACCAGTTCTTTCATATTGGGATTCAGTCGTCGTTGAGGATCTCTAACTGGTTTGGCATCTTTCTCCACTGTAATTCTGTGTCGGCATAACGTGGTACTAATGCCCTTAAGATCATCCAGAGTATATCCAATAGCTGCTTGGTGCTTCTTCAGAGTTTTCAATAATCTTTCTTCTTCTTGCTCTGAAAGGTTAGCACTAATAATAATAGGATATATCTTCTTTTCATCAAGGTAAGCATACTTAAGATTATCAGGTAATGGTTTGAGTTTAAACACGGTATCACCCTTGGGTGGAGGGGGGTCCCCAAGAATTTCAACGGGAAGGTTATGTTTCAGCATAGGTTCCTGTTTAAGGAACACTTCATCTATTTCCCTTCTTTCCTTCATAAACATATCATTTTCGTGGTCTAGCAAATATTGTTCTAACGGATCAGTAGGAGGTACAGCAATGGAAGCAAGACCAATAATCTCATCCTTACTAGGTGATTCTCTATCACGAGGTTGTCTATGAATTTTAGCAAAATTAAACTCATGAGACATACCGTCTAAGCCAATTGTGACAGTATCCTTTTCACAACCAATTTTAGCATTAACAATATTTAAGAAGGGCCTACCAAAAATAATGGGACAAAAGTCATCTTGTGGGGAACTAAGAACAAGAAAATCAGCAGGGTATTTAACCTTCCCACACAAGACTTCAACATCTCTAACAATCCCAATTGGTGAAATAGTATCCCTATTGGCAAGCTTGATAGTAACATCAATACCTTCCAACTCAACGGGTGCAATATCATGCATAATTTCTTTATATAAGTCATAGGGTATTGCAGTAGCATTAGCACCCATATCACATAAGCCATGATAACAATGATCTCCTATTTTAACAAAAATAACAGGCATGCCTACCAAAGGTCTATGTATCTTAGTATCTGGTCTAACAATATTAGCAGTCTCACCATAGAAATAAATAACATGCCCATCTAAATCATCATCCAAGAGATCTTTAACCATAGCAATACTAGGTTCAACTTTGATTTTCTTAGGAGGTGTATAAGTCCTAGTATTACTCTTACGAACAGCAGTCAAAGTTTTAGCATGATCCTTTATCCTAACAGGAAAAGGAGGTTTCTCAACATAAGTAGTAGGAATAATAGGATCACTATAGGTGATAGTCTTTTCTTCAACTGTAATAGGTGCAACTCCTTTTACTTCAGCGGGACGAATATATTTAAACCACTTCTCTTTAGGGAGATGAACGTGAGTAGCAAAAGATTCACAGAAAGAAGCTACTATCTCAGAGTCAAGTCCATACTTAGCGCTAAATCCACGGAAAGCATCGGTATCCATAAAAGATTTAACATAATCGAACTTAGGTGTCATACCTGACTCCTTACCATCGTCGGAACCCCAATCTTCAGAGTTGCGTTTAATTATTTCCAATAAGTCCCATTTGAAATCAATAGTCTTCAGCATATAAGAACCAGCACAGGAAGTATCAAGCAGGTTGCGATCATTAAGAGAAAGCCGAGCATAAAATTTTTGAATAATCATTTCCCGGGAGAGATCATGATTAGGGCATGAATATAACATTGACTTAAGCCTCCCCCAAGCTTGAGTGATGCTTTCTCCTTCGCGAGGCCAGAAATTATATATGTAATTACGATCACGATGAACTAGATGCATAGGATAGAACTTCTGGTGAAATTCCAACTTCAATCGTTTATAATTCCAAGATCTCGTATCATCACATAGCCTATACCATGTCAATGCATCTCCCTTCAAAGATAAAGGGAAGACCTTCCTTTTGACCACATCATCGGGAATACCTGCAAGCTTAAATAATCCACAAACTTCATCCACAAAAATAAGGTGTAAATCGGGATGCAATGTTCCATCTCCTGCAAATGGATTAGCTAGCAGTTTCTCTATCATACACGAAGGAATCTCAAAGTAAGTATTTTCAAAAAGTTCGGTAGTTTGAGGAGCAACTCTTTTCTCTTCTGGTCGGGGTGAAGATACCCCGAACAAGCCCCTCAAAGGATTAGTTTCCATAGTGACAAGTAACAGAAAATTTCAGCACACTATATAAATGTTTCCTTAACAAGTTCCACTCACCAAAAGCGCTACACTCCCCGGCAACGGCACCAGAAAAGATTCTTCATGACCCACAAGTGTAGGGGATCTATCGTAGTCCTTTCGATAAGTAAGAGTGTCGATTCCAACGAGGAGCTGAAGGAAATGATAAGCGGTTTTCAGTAAGGTTTTCTCTGCAAGCACTGAAATTGTAGGTAATAGATAGTTTTGTGATAGGATAAATTGTAACGAGCAACAAGTAAATAAAGTGCAGCAAGGTGGCCCAATCCTTTATGTAGCAAAGGATAAGCCTGGACAATTTCTTATAATGAGGAAGGAGCTCCCGAGGACACATGGGAATTATCGTCAAGCTAGTTTTCATCACGCTCATATGATTCGCGTTCGGTACTTTGATAATTTGATATGTGGGTGGACCGGTGCTTGGGTACTGCCCTTACTTGGACAAGCATCCCACTTATGATTAACCCCTATTGCAAGCGTCCGCAACTACAAAAGAAGTATTAAGGTAAACCTAACCACAACATTAAACATATGGATCCAAATCAGCCCCTAACGAAGCAACGCATAAACTAGGGTTTAAGCTTCTGTCACTCTAGCAACCCATCATCTAATTATTACTTCCCTATGCCTTCCTCTAGGCCCAAATAATGGTGAAGTGTCATGTAGTCGACGTTCACATAACACCACTAGAGGAAAAGACAACATACATCTCATCAAAATATCGAACGAATACCAAATTCACATGACTACTAATAGCAAGACTTCACCCATGTCCTCAGGAACAAACATAACTACTCACAAAGCATATTCATGTTCATAATCAGAGGAGTAATAATATGCATTACGGATCTGAACATATGATCTTCCACCAAGTAAACCAATTAGCATCAACTACAAGGAGTAATCAACACTACTAGCAACCCACAGGTACCAATTTGTGGTTTTGGATACAAGATTGGATACAAGAGATGAACTAGGGTTTTGAGAGGAGATGGTGCTGGTGAAGATGTTGATGGAGATTGACCCCTCCCGATGAGAGGATCATTGGTGATGATGATGGTGATGATTTCCCCCTCCCGGAGGGAAGTGTCCCCGGCAGAACAGCTCTGCGGGAGCTCTAGATTGGTTCCGCCAAGATTCCACCTCATGGCTGCGGAGTTTTGTCCCGTAAGCTTGCCCATGATTTTTTCCAGGGTAAAAGCCCTCATATAGCAGAAGATGGACACCGGGGGGCCACCAGGGGGCCCAGGAGATAGGGGCGCACCCAGTAGGGGTGGGGGCGCCCCCACCCTCCTGGCCAGGGTGTGGGCCCCCTGATGTATTTCTTTTTCTCAATAATTCTTATTAACTCCAAAAACATGTTTCATGGAGTTTCAAGACTTTTGGAGCAGTGCAGAATAGGTTTCCAATGTTTGCTCCTTTTCCAGCCAGAATTCCATCTGCCGGCATTCCCCCTCTTCATGGTAAACCTTGTAAATAAGAGAGAATAGCCATAAGTATTGAGATATAATGTGTAATAACAGCCCATAATGCAATAAATATTGATATAAATGCAAGATGCAAAATGGACGTATCAGACATGCATAAAAAATATGAACGGTGGCCAAGCCACAAATACTATGCCAACTACATGATCATGCAAAGCAATATGACAATGATGGTATTTTTCATAATAAACGGAACAGTGGAAGTTGCATGGCAATATATCTCGGAATGGATATGGAAATGTCATAATAGGTAGGTATGGTGTCTATTTTGAGGAAGGGTATATGGTGGGTTTAATGTAGTGACCAAAGTTGTGTGGTACTAGAGAGGCTAGCAATGGTGGAAGGGGGAGAGTGCCTATAATCCATGGACTCAACATTAGTCATAAAAAACTCACATATTTATTGTAAACGTTTATTAGCCATCAAAGCAAAGTACTAATACGCATGCTCCAAGGGGAGAGGTTGGTAGGAGTTAACCATCACGCGCTCCCGACCACCACACAAAGGATGACAATCAATAATAAATCATGCTCTAACTTCATCGCATAACAATAGACAATACGTGCATGCTTCGGGAATCACAAAATTTAACACAAGTATTTATACTAGTCCACAATTTCTCTTTTAGCATGACTATAATTTCACCATCTCTATATCTCAAAACAAATGCAAGGAATCAAACTTCTCATATATTCAATGCTCTTTATGAAATTTTTTATTATACCCCTCTTGGATGCCCAACATATTAGGACCAAATTTATAACCTAAGAAAATTGTCCTACTATTTTCAAGACTCTCAAAATAATATAAGTGAAGCATGAGAGTTCATCAATTTCTACAAAATAAAACCACTATCGTGCTCTAAAAAGATATAAGTGAAGCAACAGAGCAACTACCTAGCTCAAAAGATATAAGTGAAGCACATAAAGTATTCTAATAAATTCATGATTAATGTGCATCCCTCTCAAAAGGTGTGTACATAAAGGATGATTGTGGCAAACTAAAAAGCAAAGACTCATATAATACAATACGCTCCAAGCAAAACACATATCATGTGGTGAATAAAAATATAGCCTCAAGTAAATTTACCGATGGATTGAAGACAAAAGAGGGGATGTAGGTCTGTGGTAAACTACTCACACATCATCGGAAGGGCATCAAGGTTGGTGTAGAGGCCCTCCGTGATCGAATCCCCCTTCGGCAGAGTGCCGGAAAAGGCCCCAAGATGGGATCTCACGAGAACGGAAGATTGCGGCGGCGGAAAAGTATTTTTGGTGTGCCCCCTGACGTAAGGGGAATATTTTGGAATTTATTATGCTAGAGGGCTTGTGGCCTCCTTGTGGGTCTTCTGGCCTCCTCCCGAAGCTTCCTAGGTGTCTCGTTGTCCAAGAAAAATTGTCAAAAGTTTCGTTCCGTTTGGCCTCCGTTTGGTACTGATTTTCTGTAAAAGACAAAAACAAGGGAAAACAACAACTGGCACTGGGCACTAGGTTAATAGGTTAGTCTCAAAAATGATGTAAAATAGGATATTAAGGCATATATAACATCCAAGATAAATAATATAATAGCATGGAACAATCAAAAATTATAGATAAGTTGGAGACGTATCAAGCATCCCCAAGCTTAATTCCTGCTCGTCCTCGAGTAGGTAAATGATAAAACAGAATTTTTGATGTGGAATGCTACCTAACATATTTATCAATGTAATTCTTCTTATTGTGGCATGAATATTCAGACCCATAAGATTCAAAACAAAAGTTTAATATTGACATAAAAACAATAATACTTCAAGCATACTAGTAAAGCAATCATATCTTCTCAAAATATCATGGCTAAAGAAAGTTATCCCTACAAAATCATATAATCTTGTCATGCTCTATCTTCATCACACAAAGTATTTATCATGCACAACCCCAGTGTTAGCCAAGCAATTGTTTCATACTTTTTACATTCTCAAGATTTTTCAAGTTTCACACAATACATGAGCGTGAGCCATGGATATAGCACTATAGGTGGAATAGAGTATGGTGGAAGTTGTGAGGAGAACATAAAAAGGAGAAAGTCTCACATCAACTAGGTAAATTAATGGGATATGGAGATGCCCATCAATTGATATCGATGCAAGTGAGTAGGGATTGCCATGCAACAGGTGCACTAGAGCTACAAGTGTATGAAAGCTCAAAAGAAAACTAAGTGGGTGTGCATCCAACTTGCTTGCTCATGAAGACCTAGGGAAATTTTAGGAAGCCCATCATTGGAATATACCAGCCAAGTTCTATAATGAAAAATAACCACTAGTATATGGAAGTGACAAAATAGGAGACAATCTATCATGAAGAACATGGTGCTATTTTGAAGCACAAGTGTGGAAAAAGGATAGTAACATTGTCCCATCTCACTTTTTCTCTCATTTTTTTCTTTTCTCTTCTTTTTTTCTTTTGGGCTCTTTGGCCTCTTTTTTTTATTTGGGATCTTTGGCCTCTTTTCATTATAATAAGTCTAGAGCCTCATCTCGACTTGTGGGGGAATCATAGCCTCCATCATCCTTTCCTGACATGGGACAATGCTCTAATAATGATGATCATCACACTTTTATTTACTTACAACTCAATACTACATACCGGGATGTGCAATGATCTAGCGTGACATTGATGACCCAGAAGTGTAGGGGATCTATCATAGTCCTTTCGATAAGTAAGAGTGTCAAACCCAACAAGGAGCAGAAGGAAATGATAAGCGGTTTTCAGTAAGGTTTTCTCTGCAAGCATTGAAATTGTAGGTAATAGATAGTTTTGTGATAGGATAAATTGTAACGAGCAACAAGTAAATAAAGTGCAGCAAGGTGGCCCAATCCTTTATGTAGCAAAGGATAAGCCTGGACAATTTATTATAATGAGGAAGGAGCTCCCGAGGACACATGGGAATTATCGTCAAGCTAGTTTTCATCACGCTCATATGATTCGCGTTCGGTACTTTGATAATTTGATATGTGGGTGGACCGGTGCTTGGGTACTGCCCTTACTTGGACAAGCATCCCACTTATGATTAACCCCTATTGCAACCGTCCGCAACTACAAAAGAAGTATTAAGGTAAACCTAACCATAGCATTAAACATATGGATCCAAATCAACCCCTAACGAAGCAACGCATAAACTAGGGTTTAAGCTTATGTCACTCTAGCAACCCATCATCTACTTATTACTTCCCTATGCCTTCCTCTAGGCCCAAATAATGGTGAAGTGTCATGTAGTCGATGTTCACATAACACCACTAGAGGAAAAGACAACATACATCTCATCGAAATATCAAATGAAAACCAAATTCACATGACTACCAATAGCAAGACTTCACCCATGTCCTCAGGAACAAAAGTAACTACTCACAAAGCATATTAATGTTCATAATCAGAGGAGTAATAATATGCATTAAGGATCTGAACATATGATCTTCCACCAAGTAAACCAATTAGCATCAACTACAAGGAGTAATCAACACTACTAGCAACCCACACGTACCAATTTGTGGTTTTGGATACAAGATTGGATACAAGAGATGAACTAGGGTTTTGAGAGGAGATGGTGCTGGTGAAGATGTTGATGGAGATTGACCCCCTCCCGATGAGAGGATCGCTGGTGATGATGATGGTGATGATTTCTCCCTCCCAGAGGGAAGTGTCCCCGGCAGAACAGCTCTGCCGGAGCTCTAGATTGGTTCCGCCAAGGTTCCGCCTCGTGGCGGCGGAGTTTTGTCCCGTAATCTTGCCCATGATTTTTTTCCAGAGTAAAAGCCCTCATATAGCAGAACATGGACACCGGGAGGCCACCAGGGGGCCCAAGAGATAGGGGGCGCGCCCAGTAGGGGTGGGCGCGCCCCCCACCCTCCTGGACAAGGTGTGGGCCCCCTGATGTATTTCTTTCGCTCAATAATTCTTATTAATTCCAAAAACATGTTTCCTGGAGTTTCAGGATTTTAGGAGCAGTGCAGAATAGGTTTCCAATGTTTGCTCCTTCTCCAGCAAAGAATTCCAGCTGCCGGCATTCCCCCTCTTCATGGTAAACCTTGTAAAATAAGAGAGAATAGCCATAAGTATTGAGATATAATGTGTAATAACAGCCCATAATGCAATAAATATTGATATAAAAGCATGATGCAAAATGGACGTATCAACCCCCCCCCCCGCCCAAGCTTAGACCTCGCTTGTCCTCAAGCGGAAGCCGATATCGAAAAATATGTCCACATGTTTAGAAATAGAGGTGTCGATAAAAATAAAATACGGACATGAGGGCATCATGATCATTCTTGTAACAGCAACATATATAGATTTTATCATATGCTTTCTTATACTCAAGTAACAATCAATTCACAATGTCAAGTATGGTTCAGAAACTTCATTAAGAACTAACAAACTATAATCTCAGTCATTGAAGGAATTGCAATTTATCATAACATCAGAAAGAGTCAACAATAGAGCTTTTCAGCAAATCCACATACTCAACTATCAAGTAGTCTTCTACAATTGCAAACACTCACGCAATACTTGTGGTTATGGGGTTTCAGCCGGACACTGAGAAAGACAGGGGCTTATTGTGTTGCCTCCCAACATATTCACCTTTAGGTGATGTCAACAATAATAGCCCATGCTAACTTACATCCAATTGGATATATATATATATATATCATGATCTTTCAAACACGAGGAGCTTGCCAAAGGATAGAATGAAAAAGGGAAAGGTGAAGATCACCTTGACTCAAGCATAAAGTAAAAACATACAGTAAAAGATAGGCCCTTCGCAGAGGGAAGCAGAGGTTGTCATGTGCGTTTAGGGCTGGATGCACAAAATCTTAATGCAAAAGAACGTCACTTTATATTGCCCCTTGTATGTGGACCTTTATTATGCAGTCCGTCGCTTTTATTGCTTCCACAACAAGATCGTATAGAGCTTATTTTCTCTGCACTAATAAGTCATATATATTTAAATATAAATTTTTATTGCCTGCAACATGACAACTTACTTGAAGGATCTTACTCAATCCATAGGTAGGTATGGTGGACTCTCATGGCAAAACTAGGTTTAAGGATATTTGGAAGCACAAGTAGTATCTCTACTTGGTGCAAGGAATTTGGCTAGCATGAGGGGGAAAGGCCAGCTCAACATGTTTGGAAGGTCAATGACAATATACTTTAACTGAGATGTGCGAAAACATAAACCATTACGTTGTCTTCCTTGTCCAACGTCAACTCTTTTAGCATGTCATACTTAATGAGTGCTCCCAATCATAAAAGATGTCCAAGATAATATGTTTGTATGAAAACCTCTCTTTCCTTATCACTTCCTATTAATTGCAACGATGACCAAAACTACGTTTATCAACTCTCAACATCTTTTGTGCCTCATACTTTTATGTGTGAAGTCATTGAGGGAGTCCTGGATTAGGGGGTATCCGGACAGCCGGACTGTGTACAACGTCTGGACTATTGAAGCGTGAAGATACAGGACTCAAGCTTCGGCCCGTGTCCGGATGGGACTTTCCTTGGCGTGGGAGGCAAGCTTGGCGATCCGGATATTATATTTACTTCTCTGTAACCGACTCCATGTAAACCCTAGCCCTCTCCGGTGTCTATATAAACCGGAGAGGTTGGTCCTTAGAAGGCCGATCACAATTACATTCATACCATCATAGGCTAGCTCCTAAGGTTTAGCCTCTATGATCTCGTGGTAGATCTACTCTTGTACTACCCATATCATCAATATTAATTAAGCAGGAAGTAGGGTTTTACCTCCATCGAGAGGGCCCGAACCTTGGTAAACATGCGTGTCCCTTACTTCTTGTTACCATCAGCCTTGACGCATAGATCGGGACCCCCTACCCGAGATCTACCGGTTTTGACACCGACATTGGTGCTTTCATTGAGAGTTCCTCTGTGACGTCGCCTTCAGGCTTGATGGCTCCTTCGATCATCGTTAACGACACCGTCCAGGGTGAGACTTTTCTCCCCGGACACATCTCCGTGTTCGGCGGCTTCGCGCTGCGGGCCAAATCGCTTGGCCACTTGGAGCAGATCGATAGCTATGCCCCCGGCCATCAAATAAGGCTCGGAAACCTGAACTACACAGCGGATGTCCGAGGAGACTTGATCTTCGGCGGATTCAGGCCAGCACCAGAAGCGCCGAACAGTCGCGATGAGCACGGCCTAGACCCGCTGTTAGACGTCGCTCGGGATATCGTCCCGGTAGAAGCCTCGGATATAAATCTGGGACAGGTTGCTTCGCCTAAGGACGGAAGGCTGGACCCCGCCCCGCAGGCCGTACCTTCATCGGTGATGGAGCCGAACACAGGTTTCACCTCTGAGGGAACCTGTGACTCCGGACCCCTAGATTCATATCCGGATGCAGGTTCCAGTCCGCGCGCCTCCGAGCCCGCCGATCCTGGTTGGGCTCCGGTGATGGAGTTCACCGCGGCGGACATTTTTCAGCACTCGCCCTTTGGTGACATGCTGGACTTATTGAAGTCTCTCTCCTTGTCAGGAGACTCCGGGCCAAACTATGTCCGGCTCAAGTGGGAAGCAGACAACGACAGAATTCGTTGCCCACCCACCACCCACTTCATTGCCACGATCGATGATCTAACCGACGTGCTTGACTTCGAGTCCGAAGACACCGACGATATGGACGATGATGTAGGAGAATCATAGGAGCCACCGCTCACCGGGCGGTTGACGGCCATCTCCTCATATGATATATATATATGGTGGACACTCCGAAAGAAACTAACGGCGACGAGACAACAGAGGACAACCCCTCAGGAAGAAAGGCACAACACGTGCGTTATCGGTACCACTCAAAACCCCGCCACACCAAAAATGGCCCCGGAAACAAGAGCAGTTCGGACGGTGCCAAAAAGGAATACAACCCGGGTCAGCCCACACTTAAGCAGGCCGGACCAATGACGCCGGGATACTAGGAGAGGGACAATCACACACACCCCTCCAACAACGAGGCAAGCCTCGGCAACGACGAATTCGGCGTACCAGAGGACCTAGTGGAACAAGTTCGCTTCAAGCGACGGCTCATGGCTACACCAAGGAGCCTGCAAAGGAAACAAGAGCAGCTCACAGCTGACCAAGATGCGCTAGAGGATAGGTGGACCAAGGTACTGGCCGCCGAAAAATACGAACTCGAGAGCCCCAATAAAGGGCACATACGGCACAACTGGCTACCTCAACTCGGGCAGGAAAACCACGGGCACGCACGCAAACGCCCATGCATCACTATGGTCCAAAGCGGCAAGCAGCAGATACGAAGAGGAACCCTCAGACCTCGGCATAAAGATCATAAACATTAAGGCAAGGAAGCTGGTGCCAAGTCCGGCAACGCTCAGTCCAACAAACAGGCAAAGAGCAGCACAAGCCTACTCGACCGAAGATACACGCTGGGTCAGCCGTGTGAAATCCACGGTACCCCGAGAAGGATGGCAAAGCATACCAATAGAGAATGCAGGATTCTCAAAACAAAGCGGCTGGTCGCACGACGGAAGCAATAAAGGGGAGATGCCTCGTCAAGACCCTCCTCCCAGAGCGTAACAGTATGGCCGACCGCCCAGGACCACCTAAACCACAGCAAGTTAATTGCAGTGCCTCTAGACCTAGTAATCTGGGGGCTCTATAACACACAAAGCCCACAAGGGTATGACGCCACGGAAAACATCTCCTAAAAGATGTAAGGCGCAAAGGCCAAGTTCTGTTGGCCCACCACTCTAAACGATTGCCTTCAAACCACCCAAAAATGCTACGCCAAAGAATAAATCCTTGGCACCTTCCCATACGATAGCTTACCGTATGCTAACGGGCAAAACCACGTCAACTAGTTTCTAAATGGTAAATTACCCGAGCCAACCATCTGGACATCCACTTCGGAGTCCGTACTACCTCACAGTCTAACGACTGGGCACACCAGGGCCCGATTAGAGACCCTGGGAGCAACAACAAGAGGACACCTAGCTGTCTTCAAGCATTTCGCATTTGCAAACTAACGATTGACGCAGAATAGAACTGGCGGCATGGAATTATCCCGGACACACAAAGGAAGGAAAATGTAGGCAGAAGGCAGTTCAGATTCATTCTCGACCCGCTCACAGCCCCCTCCAGTCCGGCCATAACAGGTTCTGTCAAACAACACCTCTTTCCATACATCATACTAATCTACATAGACATAAATTTCTACTACAATGCGTAAATAGCAATTACCGGCTGTCGTTTATCACCGCCGCCTCTTTGCCGAAAATGAAAGCCATGCTACGCGTTCGCCTGGTTGCACCAGGGGCTCCACAGTACGGCAAGAAAGTCCGACCACCTTTTCAGTCGTTCGGCACCCCGAACTTATAGCACTATATGCATCTGCTCCGAATAATGTCTTGGGTCATTGGTTGGGTTTGCCCAGCTCCCATGTTTTGGTACCTTACGTTCCGTTCTATCGGCTAAGGTAGCGCTGGGAGAACTACTGCGATTGTGTCCCGGTTCAGCCGGACGAGCACCTCAGTAGAGAAAGCCGAAAACCGACTGTCATGATGAAGCGAGAGCCGGTCCACTGTTTGAGAGGTCATAAAATCCCTAAAGATTTATTCCGCATAACGCCATCATAAATGCTAAGAGCGATGGATCAATCTTCTAATCAGGCATCAATAGAGCCCCTAGTTCAGCCTTCCGAACACTAGGGGTTGCGCCGACCATACTCAAATTCCTATGGCTTAGTGAGAGAAAATAAAGCACTATAGTCGGATTGCCTGGTTCGCGGAAAGATACACCTCCTTAAAAGGACCCAACTATGGGATAAAGAGCGTTCAGATATATCCCAAACACCCCCGTATCGTTTTTACGAGGGAGCAGAAGACGACGACTGGCCAACTCCCAGAATTTGCATACAATAAACAGCCGCACAGGAAGAACATATGTTCAAATAAAACAGGCAATACATAACAAACATGCCATTATCCCATATCACAACAAGTGGCATAGATGCCCTCAGGGAAATATGATGTCTTTCGTACACTTGTCCGCCACAAGGCGGGCCCCTTTCATCACACCTTCATAATATTGCTCGGGCTTGCGGTGCTCCTTACCCTCCGGCGGCCCCTCAGTGATCAGCTTTTCCGCGCCAAGCCTCCCCCAATGCACTTTCTCATGGGCAAACGCCATACGCGCACCTTCTATGCAGACTGATCGCTTCATAGCACCTAGCCAAGGACACACGCCCACAATCCGCTTGACGAGTGCGAAGTAGCTGCTGGGAATCGGATCCGTAGGCCACAGCCGGACAACTAGGTCCTTCATGGCTAGTTCGGCCGCCTGGTGCAGTTCGATCAGCTGTTTCATCTGATCGATAAATGGCACCGGATAGTTCGGCGCCAGATACTGCGACCAGAAGTCCCTCTCCGCAGCCTTCTTCTCCTCGATGCGATAGAATTGAGCAGCATCTGATATGCTGCGAGGAAGATCCGCAAAAGCCCCTGGAAAAATAAGAATTCAGCCTGCCGCTTGGATTCTTCACATTCTAACATACACGAAGCTAAGACCATAGAAGGCCTTACCAGCCGCCACTTTTCGGGCCTCCCGAATGTCTCGCGCAGCACCTCGGGCTTCTTCCAGAGCACCTTCTGCATCCTCGAGAGCTTGCGCGAGCTCGGATTCTTTCCCTTTTAGACTCTGCTCCAAGCTCTCGCTTTTCTCCACAGCTTCATGGAGCCCCCCACTCAGCGGTGATAACCCTGGCCTCGTGTTTTTCATGAAGCGCTTGTTCGGCCTCAGCCTTCTTGTTGGCATCAGCCAAAGCTTTCTTTAGTGCCTCGTATTCAGCACACGCTCCTAGAGCACAAAATACTAAAATTCTTTATTCTGCACAACCATTCGCTCGTGCCAACTCCAAGACAAATGTTTTCAACATACCTTGCTTGTCTTCCAGTTGCTTCCTCACACGGCCGAGTTCTTCCTCGGACCGTGCAAGGTTCTGCTTCAGTTCAAAAACTTCTGCCTTGAAAGCGGAAGTCCTCTCTGCGGATACCTGTTTTCACACCAAAGGGTATACGTCATTCACACAGGCTCCTGCGAAGGCAGGGGGTTTGATCCCCTGCCCGGCTCTGTCTCCTTCGCCGGACAGTGTATCAGGGGCTACTACCTATATTATGACAATTCCTTAAGGGTTTCCTAGGAAACATACCTCAAAAGCCTTTATAAGACTAAGGCAGGACACGTTCAGCTCGCTCTCGGCGGACTGAATCCTTTCAACCACCTCACCCACAAGGGCCCGATGCTCGTCAACAATGGATGCGTTCTTCAACGCTGTCAATAGACCGCCAGGCAGCTCCACTTGAACAGAGGACGCCGGCGGTGTAGGCTGGCCCCCCGCCATCAGGGGGGCTGCTCGCTCGATCCCAGAGCCCTAGAGGCCCCGGGGACCGTATCCATCCCAGCATGTTCGGCACCAGGGATATGTCCTCCCTGGTCCAGGTCTTGTCGAGACGACACCTCGGTGTCGCGCCTAGACTTGGGGGAAGGGGCCTGCGGAGGCGTCTCGCTCGCCAAAGCATCCGAGTCCAGTGAATCCTCTGACAAGGACTGGCCGGCGCAGGACCTTGTTGGACTGTGCAAAACATAAGCAACAGTCAAAACCACTATACCCAAAAAACGATTCCGGACGCGTATGCGTGTTCGGATACTTACGACTTCTCCAGGGGCTGGGCCCTGGGATCCCACTCCGGGCTGCTATCAGCAGCCGTGGGGGATGCCCCTGGGAGGGAATGTTTCCCCCTCTTGGGCGATCCGGCCTCCAGAGATGCAGAGGCCGTTCTCTTCCTCCCACCATCAGAGTGAGGCTCATCCTCTGCTTCCTCCTCTTCATCCTCGGACGAAGGATCATCGCTGGAGTCTTCGGATCTCGTGTCCGAAACCCCGCGACGACGAAGGCCACCCCGGGTCTTCTTGACCTTCTTGGAGGCCTCCTTCTTTGGCGCCTTGTAAGGCGCGGGGACCAACATTTTCGTCAGAAGAGGTTCGGCCGGTTCCTCCAGTAGGGGGGCTGGACAATGTAGCTGCTCCACCTTCTTTACCCATCCCTGAGGTTGCAATGAAGTACGATTAGGGTGTCTCCCGCATGATGTGCCAATGGAAGCACGAATAGACAGATTGTGGTTGTAACTTACCGAGCTGGGAGAGTGGGATGAATGATACCCACGGTCCTCGGTGGGGCCTGACCACGATTTGCCGGACTTAAAAAGCACCTTCCAAATATCCTTGTGGGTGGAGTCATAAAGCTCCTGAAGGGTTTGGTGCTCGGCCGGATCGAACTCCCACAAGGTACAAGCTCGACGCTGACAAGGGAGAACTAGGCGAACTAGCATCACCTGGACTATGTCGACGAGTTTGACGTCCCTATCAATCATGCCCTGGATGCGTGTCTGGAGTGGTAGCAGCTCGTCGGACGAGCACCAGTTCGGGCCCTTCTCGGGCCAGGACGTGAACCGCTGTGGAGCTCCGGATCTGAACTCTGGAGCTTCCACCCACTTCTTGCCGCGTGGTTCAGTGATATAGAACCACTGCTGCTGTCACTCCTTAACGGAGCCGTTGAAAGCGCCCTTTGGCCAAACAGCCTTGGGCATCTTGCTTACCATGGCGCCGCCGCACTCGGCGTGTTCGCCACTCACCACCTTGGGCTTCACATTGAAAATCTTCAGCCATAGGCCGAAGTGAGGGGGGATCCGGAGAAATGCCTCGCACACAACGATGAACGTCGAGATATTGAGGAAGGAGTTGGGGAAAGATCATGAAAATCGATCCTGTAGTAATACATGACTCCCCGAACAAACGGGTGATGGGGATGATGGGGAACGTAGTAATTTTAAAAAAAAATCCTACGCACACGCAAGATCATGGTGATGCATAGCAACGAGAAGGGAGAGTGTAATCTACATACCCTTGTAGACCGAAAGCGAAAGCGTTAGAACAACGCGGTTGATGTAGTCGTACGTCTTCACGGCCCGACCGATCAAGCACCGAAACTACGGCACCTCCGAGTTCTAGCACATGTTCAGCTCGATGACGTCCCTCAAACTCCGATCCAGCCGAGTGTCGAGTGAGTGTTCCGTCAGCACGATGGCGTGGTGACGATCTTGATGTTCTACCGTCGCAGGGCTTCGCCAAAGCACCGCTACAATATTATCGAGGAGGACTATGGTGGAGGGGGGCACCGCACACGGCTAATAGATCTCAAGGATCAATTGTTGTTGTCTCTTTGGGGTGCCCCCCTGCCCCCATATATATAGGAGCAAGGGGGGAGGCGGCTGACCTATGGAGGAGGCGCGCCAAGGGGGGAGTCCTACTCCCACCGGGAGTAGGACTACTCCTTTCCTCGTTGAAGAAGAAAAGAGGAGGAGAGGGAGAAGAAAAAGGGGGCTGCCCCCCTTGTCCAATTCGGACCAGAGGGGGGTCGCAGGCCTCCTTCCTTTTGGCCTCTCTCCTCTATTCCCGTATGGCCCAATAAGGCCCATATACTCCCCGGCGAATTCCCGTAACTCTCTGGTACTCCGAAAAATACCCGAATCACTCGGAACCTTTCCGAAGTCCGAATATAGTCGTCCAATATATCGATCTTTACGTATCGACCATTTCGAGACTCCTCGTCATGTCCCCGATCTCATCCGGGACTCCGAACTCCTTCGGTACATCAAAAACTCATAAACTCATAATATAACTGTCATCGAAACCTTAAGCGTGCGGACCCTACGGGTTCGAGAACAATGTAGACATGACCTATAACTATTCTTGGTCAATAACCAATAGCGGAACCTGGATGCTCATATTGGCTCCTACATATTCTGCGAAGATCTTTATCGGTCAAACCGCATAACAACATACGTTATTCCCTTTGTCATCGGTATGTTACTTGCCCGAGATTCGATCGTCGGTATCCAATACCTAGTTCAATCTCGTTACTGGCAAGTCTCTTTACTCGTTACGTAATGCATCATTCCGTAACTAACTCATTAGCTACATTGCTTGCAAGGCTTATAGTGATGTGCATTACCGAGAGGGCCCAGAGATACCTCTCCGACAATCGGAGTGACAAAACCTAATCTCGAAATACGCCAACCCAACATGTACCTATGGAGACACCTGTAGTACTCCTTTATAATCACCCAGTTACGTTGTGATGTTTGGTAGCACCCAAAGTGTTCCTCCGGTAAATGGGAGTTGCATAATCTCATAGTTACAGGAACATGTATAAGTCATGAAGAAAGCAACAGCAACATACTAAACGATCAAGTGCTAAGCTAACGGAATGGGTCAAGTCAATCACATCATTCTCCTAATGATGTGATCCCGTTAATCAAATGACAACTCTTTTGTCCATGGTTAGGAAACATAACCATCTTTGATAAACGAGCTAGTCAAGTAGAGGCATACTAGTGACACTATGTTTGTCTATGTATTCACACATGTATTATGTTTCCGGTTAATACAATTTTAGCATGAATAATAAACATTTATCATGATATAAGGAAATAAATAATAACTTTATTATTGCCTCTAGGGCATATTTCCTTCAGTATCCCACTTGCACTAGAGTCAATAATCTAGTTCACATCATCATGTGATTTAACACGAATATTCACATCTGTATGTGATTAATACCCATAGTTCACATCGTCATGTGATCAACACCCAAAAGGTTTACTAGAGTCAATCATCTAGTTCACATCACTATGTGATTAACACCCAAAGAGTACTAAGGTATGATCATGTTTTGCTCGTGAGAGAAGTTTAGTCAATGGGTCTGTCATATTACACAGTCGTGTGTATTTTGCAAATATTCTATGTCTACAATGCTTTGCATGGAGCTACTCTAGCTAATTGCTCCCACTTTCAATATGTATCCAGATTGAGACTTAGAGTCATCTGGATCGGTGTAAAAGCTTGCATCGATGTAACTCTTTACGACGAACTCTTTTATCACCTCCATAATCGAGAAACATATCCTTATTCTACTCAGGATAATTTTGACCAATGTCCAGTGATCTACTCCTAGATCACTATTGTACTCCCTTGCCAAACCAGGGCAGAGTATACAATAGGGCTGGTCCATAGCATGGCATACTTTTATAGAACCTATGACTGATGCATAGGGAATGACTTTCATTCTCTTTCTATTTTCTGTCGTGGTCGGGTCTTGAGTCTTACTCAATTTCACACCTTTGCAACACAGGCAAGAACTCTTTCTTTGACTGTTCCATTTTGAACTATTTCAAAATCTTGACAAGGTATGTACTTATTGAAAAACTTATCAAGCGTCTTGATCTATCTCAATAGATCTTGATGCTCAATATGTAAGCAGCTTCACCGAGGTCTATCATTGAAAAACTTTTTATTCAAGTATCCTTTTATGTTATCCAGAAATTCTATATCATTTCCAATCAACAATATGTCTTGCACATATAATATCATAAATGCTACAGAGCTCCCACTCACTTTCTTGTAAATACAGGCCTTTCCAAAAGTCTGTATAAAACCATATGCTTTGATCAACTCATCAAAGCGTATATTCCAACTCCGAGATGCTTGCACCAGTCCATTGATGGATCGTTGGAGCTTGCACATTTTGTTAGTACCTTTAGGATTAACAAAACCTTATGGTTGCATCATATACAACTCTTCTTTAATAAATCCATTAAAGAATGTAGTTTCGACATCCATTTGCCAGATTTCATAACATGTGACAATTGCTAACATGATTCGGACAGACCTAAGCATCGCTACAGTTGAGAAAATCTCATTGTAGTCAACACCTTGAACTTGTCGAAAACCTTTTTGTGACAAGTCGAGCTTTGTAGATAGTAACACTACTATCAGTGTCCGTCTTCCTCTTGAAGATCCATTTATTTAACATGGCTTGCTGAACATTGAGCAAGTCAATCAAAGTCCATACTTTGTTCTCATACATGGATCCTATCTCAGATTTCATGGCCTCAAGCCATTTCGTGGAATCTGGGCTCACCATCGCTTCCTCATAGTTCGTAGGTTCATCATGGTGTAGTAACATGACTTCCAGAACAGGATTACCGTACCACTCTGGTGCGGACCATACTCTGGAAGACCTACGAGTTTCTGTAGTAACTTGATCCGAAGTTTCATGATCATCATCATTAACTCACTAATCGGTGTAGGCATCACTGGAACTGATTTCTGTGATGAGCTACTTTCCAATTTGGGAGAAGGTACAATTACCTTATCAAGTTCTACTTTCCTCCCACTCACTTCTTTCGAGAGAAATTCCTTCTCTAGAAAGGATCCATCTTAGCAACGAATAACTTGCCTTTGGATCTGTGATAGAAGGTGTACCCAATAGTTACTTTTGGGTATTCTATGAAGACGCACTTCTCCGATTTGGGTTCGAGCTTATTAGGTTGAAACTTTTTCACATAAGCATCGCAGCCCCAAACTTTAAGAAACGACAACTTTGGTTTCTTGCTTAAACCACAGATCATAAGGCGTCATCTCAACGGATGTTGATGGTGCCCTATTTAAAGTGAATGCAACTGTCTCTAATGCATAACCCCAAAATGATAGTGGTAAACCGATAAGAGACATCATAGATCGCACCATATCCAATAAAGTGCGGTTACGACGTTCGGACACACCATAACATTGTGGTGTTCCAGGTGGCATGAGTTTGTGAAACTATTTTAATTGAAGACCAAACTCGTAACTCAAATATTTGTCTCCGTGATCAAATCATAGAAACTTTATTTTCTTGTTATGATGATTCTCCACTTCACTCTGAAATTCTTTGAACTTTTCAAATGTTTCAGACTTGTGCTTCATTAAGTAGATATACTCATATCTGCTCAAATCATCTTGTGAAGGTCAGAAAATAACGATACCTGCCACGAGCATTAATACTCATTGGATCGCATACATCGGTATGTATTATTTCCAACAAGTCAGTAGCTCGTTCCATTGTTCTGAAGAACGGAGTTTTAGTCATGTTGCCCATAAGGCATGGTTCGCGAGCATCAAATGATTCATAATCAAGTGATTCCAAAAACCCATCAGTATGGAGTTTCTTCATGCGCTTTACACCGATATGACCCAAACGGCAGTGCCACAAATAAGTTGCACTATCATTATTAACTTTGCATCTTTTGGCATCAATATTATGAATATGTGTATCACCACGATCGAGATCCAACAAACTATTTTCATTGGGTGTATGACCATCAAAGGTTTTATTCATTTAAACAGAACAACAATTATTCTCTGATTTTAAATGAATAACTATATTGCAATAAACATGATCAAATCATATTCATGCTCAACACAAACGCCAAATAACATTTATTTAGGTTCAACACTAATCCCGAAAGTATAGGGAGAGTGTGATGATGATCATATCAATCTTGGAACTACTTCCAACACACATCGTCACTTCACCCTTAACTAGTCTCTGTTTATTCTGTAACTCCTATTTCGAGTTACTAATATTTAGCAACCGAACAAGTATCAAATACTCAGGGGCTACTATAAACACTAGTAAAGTACACATCAATAATATGTATATCAAATATACCCTTGTTCACTTTGCCATCCTTATTATCCACCAAATATTCAAGGCATTTCCGCTTCCAGTGATCATTTCCTTTGCAGTGTAAGCACTCAGTTTCAGGCTTTGGTCCAGCTTTGGGCTTCTTCGCGGGAGTGACAACTTGCTTGTCATTCTACTTGAAGTTTCCTTTCTTTCACTTTGCCCTTTTCTTGAAACTAGTGGTCTTGTCAATCATCAACACTTGATGCTCTTTCTTGATTTCTACCTTCGTCGATTTCAACATCACAAAGAGCTTGGGAATCATTTTCGTCATCCCTTGCATACTATAGTTCATCACAAAGTTCTACTAACTTGGTGATGGTGACTAGAGAACTCTGTCAATCACTATCTTATCTGGAAGATTAACTCCCCTTGATTCAAGCGATTGTAGTACCCAGACAATCTGAGCATGTGCTCACTAGTTGAGCGATTCTCCTCCATCTTTTAGCCATAGAACTTGTTGGAGACTTCATATCTCTCAACTCGGGTATTTGCTTGAAATATTAACTTCAACTCCTGGAACATCTCATATGGTCCATGACGTTCAAAACGTCTTTGAAGTCCCGATTCTAAGCCGTTAAGCATGGTGCACTAAACTATCAAGTAGTCATCATATTGAGCTAGCCAAACGTTCATAACGTCTGCATCTGCTCCTGCAATAGGTCTGTCACCTAGCGGTGCATTAAGGACATAATTCTTCTGTGCAGCAATGAGGATAAACCTCAGATCACGGATCCAATCCGCATCATTGCTACCAACATCTTTCAACACAATTTTCTCTAGGAACATATCAAAATAAACATATGAAAGCAACAATGCAAGCTATTGATCTACAACATAATTTGCAAAATACTACCAGGACTGAGTTCATGATAAATTTAAGTTCAATTAATCATATTACTTAAGTACTCCCACTTAGATAGACATCCCTCTAATCTTCTAAGTGATTACGTGATCCATATCAACTACACCATGTCTGATCGTCACGTGAGATGGAGTAGTTTCAACGGTGAACATCAATATGTTGATCATATCTACTATATGATTCACGCTCGACCTTTCAGTCTCTGTGTTCCGAGGCCATATCTGTTATATGCTAGGCTCATCAAGTTTAACCTGAGTATTCCGCGTGTGCAACTGTTTTGCACCCGTTGTATTTGAACGTAGAGCCTACCACACCTGATCATCACGTGGTGTCTCAGCACGAAGAACTTTCGCAGCGGTGCATACTCAGGGAGAACACTTCTTGATAATTCAGTGAGAGATCATCTTAAAATGCTACCATCAATCAAAGCAAGATAAGATGCATAAAGGATAAACATCACATGCAATCAATATAAGTGATATGATATGGCCATCATCATCTTGTGCTTGTGATCTCCATCTTCGAAGCACCGTCGTGATCACCATCGTCACCGGCGCGAAACCTTGATCTCCATCGTAGCATCGTTGTCGTTACGCCATCTATTGCTTCTACGACTATCGATACCGCTTAGTGATAAAGTAAAGCAATTACAGGGCGTTTGCATTTCATACAATAATGCGACAACCATATGGCTCCTGCCAGTTGCCGATAACTTCGGTTACAAAACATGATCATCTCATACAATAAAATATAGCATCACGTCTTGACCATATCACATCACAACATGCCCTGCAAAAACAAGTTAGACGTCCTCTACTTTGTTGTTGCAAATTTTACGTGGCTGCTACGGGCTTAGCAAGAATCGTTCTTACCTACGCATCAAAACCACAACGATAGTTCGTCAAGTTAATGTTGTTTTAACCTTGGCAAGGACCGGGCGTAGCCACACTCGATTCAGCTAAAGTGAGAGAGACAGACACCCGCCAGTCACCTTTAAGCACGAGTGCTCGTAACGGCGAAACCAGTCTCGCGTAAGCGTACGCGTAATGTCGGTCTGGGCCGCTTCATCTCACAATACCGCTGAGCCAAAGTATGACATGCTGGTAAGCAGTATGACTTGTATCGCCCACAACTCACTTGTGTTCTACTCGTGCATATGACATCTACGCATAAAACCTGGCTCTGATACCACTGATGGGGAACGTAGTAATTTCAAAAAAATTCCTACGCACACGCAAGATCATGGTGATGCATAGCAACGAGAGGGGAGAGTGTAATCTACATACCCTTGTAGACCGAAAGCGGAAGCGTTAGAACAACGCGGTTGATGTAGTCATACGTCTTCACGGCCCGACCGATCAAGCACTGAAACTACGGCACCTCCGAGTTCTAGCACACGTTCAGCTCGATGACGTCCCTCAAACTCCGATCTAGCCGAGTGTCAAGTGAGAGTTCCGTCAGCATGACGGCGTGGTGACGATCTTGATGTTCTACCGTCGCAGGGCTTCACCTAAGCACCGCTACAATATTATCGAGGAGGATTATGGTGGAGGGGGGCACCGCACACGGCTAATAGATCTCAAGGATCAATTGTTGTTGTCTCTTTGGGGTGTCCCCCTGCCCCCATATATATAGGAGCAAGGGGGGGGGGCGGCCGGCCTATGGAGGAGGCGCGCCGAGGGTAAGTCCTACTCCCACCGGGAGTAGGACTCCTCCTTTCCTTGTTGGAGAAGAAAAGAGGAGGAGAGGGAGAAGGAAAGGGGGGCTGCCCCCCTTGTCCCATTCGGACCAGAGGGGGGTCGCAGGCCTCCTTCCTTTTGGCCTCTCTCCTCTATTCCCGTATGGCCCAATAAGGCCCATATACTCCCCAGCGAATTCACGTAACTCTCCGGTACTCCGAAAAATACCCGAATCACTTGGAACCTTTCCGAAGTCCGAATATAGTCATCCAATATATCAATCTTTACGTCTCAACCATTTAGAGACTCCTCATCATGTCCCCGATCTCATCCGGGACTCCGAACTCCTTCGGTACATCAAAAACTCATAAACTCATAATATAACTGTCATCGAAACCTTAAGCATGCGGACCCTACGGGTTCGAGAACAATGTAGACATGACCTAGAACTATTGTTGGTCAATAACCAATAGCGGAGCCTGGATGCTCATATTGGCTCCTACATATTCTGCGAACATCTTTATCGGTCAAACCGCATAACAACATACGTTATTCCCTTTGTCATCGGTATGTTACTTGCCCGAGATTCGATCGTCGGTATCCAATACCTAGTTCAATCTCGTTACTGGCAAGTCTCTTTACTCGTTCATAATGCATCATTCTTAACTAACTCATTAGCTACATTGCTTGCAAGGCTTATAGTGATGTGCATTATCGAGAGGGCCCAGAGATACCTCTCCCACAATCGGAGTGACAAAACCTAATCTCGAAATACGCCAACCCAACATGTACCTTTGGAGACACCTGTAGTACTCCTTTATAATCACCCAGTTACGTTGTGACGTTTGGTAGCACCCAAAGTGTTCCTCCGGTAAACGGGAGTTGCATAATCTCATAGTTACAGGAACATGTATAAGTCATGAAGAAAGCAACAGCAACATACTAAACGATCAAGTGCTAAGCTAACGGAATGGGTCAAGTCAATCACATCATTCTCCTAATGATGTGATCCCGTTAATCAAATGACAACTCTTTTGTCCATGGTTAGGAAACATAACCATCTTTGATAAACGAGCTAGTCAAGTAGAGGCATACTAGTGACACTATGTTTGTCTATGTATTCACACATGTATTATGTTTCTGGTTAATACAATTTTAGCATGAATAATAAACATTTATCATGATATAAGGAAATAAATAATAACTTTATTATTGCCTCTAGGGCATATTTCCTTCAGGGGAAACCCGATCCCACGGACGAAATGGGGAAGGAACACGACTCTCTCATGAGATTCCAGAGTAGGGACGACCTCTCCCGTCGGGGGAAGACGGTGGCCGATCTTCTGGGCCAGATACCCGGCTCGCCGGAGCTTCTTGATGTCCTTCTCTTGGACAGTTGAGGCCATCCATTTGCCTCCTCCTCCAGATCTTTAGAAAACTTCCCTTCGGTGGGGGAGAAGAGTGCTTGGGCGTTAGGGATCGCACAAAAGGGATTGAGCTAGCAGGAGAAGGAGGCGTGGGTAGAAGAGAAAGGAACCCGACTTCCTTATAAAGGCGATAAAGGTCTTTTTTGTGCTTCCCCGCTTGCCTGGTGGAACCCGTTCGCCTCCCACTCGCTGCGATTAGCGGCACGGTTAGATTACCCATGCCCGTATTGATGAGAATCCCGTAATAAGGGGACACGATCTCTGCCTTGACAAGGCGTGTCACAGAAACCGCCTCGTGATATGTGTTGTAGCTGGTTGTGTGGAAACGGTTCGAATAATGGATCCGATCGTAATAACGTGTCACGTCATCGGGAAAAGTTGTCAGCAGATTGCATTTGTGAAATGTCATTCTCTCTACGGTGGTATGCGAAGATCATTTTTTCAGATCTGGACACGATTGGAGTGTTCAATGATTACTTTGGAGTATTCGGGGGAGGAACCCGCCTTGCAATGCCGAAGACAATACTGCACGCCGGACTCATCGTCACTGAAGCCTGGTTCAGGGGCTACTGAGGGAGTCCTGGATTAGGGGATATCCGGACAGCCGGACTGTGTACAACGTCCGGACTATTGAAGCGTGAAGATACAGGACTCAAGACTTCGGCCCGTGTCCAGATGGGACTTTCCTTGGCGTGGGAGGCAAGCTTGGCGATCCGGATATTATATTTCCTTCTCTATAACCGACTCCATGTTAACCCAATCCCTCTCCAGTGTCTATATAAACCGGATAGGTTGGTCCTTAGAAGGTCGATCACAATTACATTCATACCATCATAGGCTAGCTCCTAAGGTTTAGCCTCTACGATCTCGTGGTAGATCTACTCTTGTACTACCCATATCATCAATATTAGTCAAGCAGGAAGTAGGGTTTTACCTCCATCGAGAGGGCCCGAACCTAGATAAACATCTGTGTCCCTTACTTCTTGTTACCATCAGCCTTGATGCACAGATCGGGACCCCCTACCCGAGATCCGCCGGTTTTGACACCGACAGTCATCACTAACCATATGATCAATATGAAATCTTTTATTCTTTCTACTTTGTCAAGATCATAGCAACATAGAAAAGCCCTTGACTCAACACTAATATTTATTATAGATAGCTCACGGACTCGATTACAAAAAGAGATCACAAAGCAGAACTCAAAACTACTTGATATCAAAACTTTAATCTACTAGATTAAGATACTACTAAAAGGATCGAACTAAATAAAACGGTAAAGATAGGAGTGTGATGGTGATACGATACCGAGGCACCTCCCCCAAGCTTGGCATTTGCCAAGGGAGTGCCCATACCCATGTGATTATGTCTCCTTCTTCACGGTTGGTGTTATGATCTTCTTGGCAATGATGCCCTTCAGGATACGATTCTCCTCCTCGAGCTTATTGATTTGTTGTTTGAGGTCCATAACTTCTTTGCGGAGCTTGCCCGTAACGGCTAAAGCTCCCTTTACCCAAGAATGTTGCATAGCTTCTGGAGAACAAGTGACGCTCTTTTTCATATTTTCATAAGAAAGAAATCTAAAGTTGGAAGGGATAAGCGAATTTGGAATAGCCGGGCTCTGTAGTTCCCCCATCATGGATTCTGCTTGGAGACGAGAGGTGACTTCTTGATCTTCCTCCATGGCATCTATCCTTTTCAAGTCAGCCTCCATCTCATCCTCCATTGATATTCCAAAGTGATAAGCGTCGCTACTTGCTCCTGGACCTGGTGTTGGGTGAGACACCCGACTCTCCCCGACTGACTCTTGAGAAGAAATCTTGCTCTTAATCTGCAACAGGAATAGCTTGAAACGAAAAACAGAGGATATTCGCGTGATACGATGGTCAAAACCTTCGGGAGTATATATAATGAATTTTTACTGACCAAAATATGTAACATGCAAGAAAACGGAGTCCGGGAGGCACACGGGGTGTCCACGAGACAGGGGGGTGCACCCGGTAAGGGTGGGCGCGCCCTCCACTCTCGTGGGGGCCTCGTGCTCCTCTCGGACTACTTCTTTCTTCCTAAAATTCTTAAATATTCCAAAACTGATAAAAAATGCCATTGGAGTTGTTTTGGAGTCGGTTTACTTACCGTACCACATACCTATTCCTTTTCGGAGTCTGGAACGTTCTGGAAAGTTTCCCTTATGTATTCCTCCGGGGTTACGGTTTCAATAATATTAGTTTCAACATTGATAGGATTACCTGAAATATAATGTTTAATTCTTTGACCGTTCACCACCCTCGGACTTGTGTCTTCGAAGTTGTTGATTTTTATGGCACCAAAACGTTAGACCTCCTCGATAACGTAAGGACCTTCCCATTTAGAGAGAAGTTTTCCTGCAAAAAATCTTAAACAAGAGTTGAATAATAACACATAATCTCCTACGTTAAACTCACGCTTTTGTATCCTTTTGTCATGCCAGCGTTTGACTTTTTCTTTAAATAGCTTGGCATTCTCATAGGCTTGGGTTCTCCATTCATCAAGTGAGCTAATGTCAAACAACCTCTTCTCACCGGCAAGTTTGAAGTCATAGTTGAGCTCTTTAATAGCCCAATATGCTTTATGTTCAAGTTCAAGAGGTAAATGACAAGCTTTTCCATAAACCATCTTATAAGGAGACATACCCATAGGATTTTTGTATGTAGTTCTATAGGCCCATAATGCATCATCAAGTTTTTTGGACTAATTCTTTCTAGATCTATTGACAGTCTTTTGCAAAATTAATTTGAGCTCTCTATTGCTCAACTCCACTTCACCACTAGACTGCGGATGATAAGGGGATGCGATTCTATGATTAACATCATAGTTAGCAAGCATGTTACGGAAAGCACCATGAATAAAATGTGAACCACCATCAGTCATAAGATATCTAGGGACTCCAAACCTCGGGAAGATAACTTCTTTAAGCATTTTAATAGAAGTGTTATGATCAGCACTACTAGTTGAATAGCTTCTACCCACTTAGTAACGTAATGAACAACAATTAAAATATGAGTGTAACCATTAGAGGCAGGAAAAGGTCCCATATAATCAAAGCCCCAAACATCAAACAGTTCAATAACAAGAGAATAATTCATAGGCATTTCTTGACATCTACTAATATTACCAATTCTTTGACATTCATCACAAGATAAGACAAACTTACGAGCATCTTTGAAAAGAGTAGGCCAATAAAAACCAGATTGCAGTACCTTGTGTGCAGTTCTATCTCCAGTGTGGTGTCCTCCATATGATTCAGAGTGACACTTGCGTAGGATCTGTTCTTGTTCATGCTCAGGCACACAACGTCTAATAACACCATCTACTCCTTCTTTATAAAGGTGTGGGTCATCCCAGAAGTAATGTCTTAAATCATAAAAGAACTTTTTCTTTTGCTGGTATGTGAAACTAGGAGGTATAAATTTAGCAACAATGTAATTAGCATAGTCAGCATACCAAGGAGCAGTACGAGAAGCATTAACGACCGCTAATTGTTCATCAGGAAAGCTATCATCAATAGGCAGTGGGTCATCAAGAACATTCTCTAACCTAGACAAGTTGTCTGCGACGGGGTTCTCAGCTCCCTTTCTATCAACAATATGCAAATCAAATTCTTGGAGCAAGAGAACCCATCTAATGAGTCTAGGCTTAGCATCTTTCTTTTCCATAAGATATTTAATAGCAGCATGATCAATGTGAATAGTAACTTTGGAATCAACAATATAAGGTCTAAACTTATCACATGCAAACACAACTGCTAAGAATTCTTTTTCAGTAGTAGCATAATTTCTCTGGGCAGTATCAAGGGTCTTACTAGCATACTGGATAACATTCAATTTCTTATCAACTCTTTGCCCTAGAACAGCACCTACAGCATAATCACTAGCATCACACATAATTTCAAAAGGTAAATTCCAATCAGGTGGCTAAACAATAGGTGCAGTGATCAAAGCTTTCTTAAGTATTTCAAATGCTTCTACACAATCATCATCAAAGACAAAAGGAATATCTTTTTGCAATAAATTAGTCAGAGGCCTAGAGATTTTAGAAAAGTCCTTAATGAACCTCCTATAAAAACCGGCATGGCCAAGGAAACTTCTTATACCTTTTATGTCCTTGGGACATGGCATCTTTTCAATAGCATCAACTTTAGCTTTATCAACTTCGATACCTCTCTCCGAGATCTTGTGCCCTAAAACAATGCCTTCATTCACCATAAAGTGGCACTTTTCCCAATTCAGGACGAGACTAGTGTCTTCACATCTCTGCAAAACTCGATCAAGGTTGCTCAAGCAATCATCAAAAGAGGATCCATAAACGAAGAAATCATCCATGAATACCTCACAAATCTTTTCACAAAAGTCAGAGAATATAGCCATCATGCATCTTTGAAAGGTAGCAGGTGCATTACATAAACCAAAAGGCATACGTCTATAAGCAAAAGTACCGAAAGGGCAAGTAAAAGTAGTTTTAGATTGACCCCCCACTGACATAGCTATTTTGAGAGAAACCAGAATAACCATCTAGAAAGCAGAAGTGTGTGTGTTTGGACAGTCTTTCTAGCATTTGATCAATAAAAGGTAAAGGGTAATGATCTTTCTTAGTAGCCTTATTTAATTTACGGAAATCAATTACCATCCTATAACCTGTAATAATTCTTTGCAGGATCAATTCATCTTTATCATTAGGAACAACGGTAATACCTCCCTTTTTAGGTACACAATGGATAGGGCTTACCAATTCACTATCAGCAATGGGATAAATTATACCTGCCTCAAGGAGCTTTAGTATCTCCTTTCTTACCAGTTCTTTCATATTGGGATTCAGTCGTCATTGAGGATCTCTAACTAGTTTGGCATCTTTCTCCACTGTAATTTTGTGTTGGCATAACGTGGGACTAATGCCCTTAAGATCATCCAGAGTATATCCAATAGCTGCTCGGTGCTTCTTCAGAGTTTTCAATAATCTTTCTTCTTCTTGCTCTGAAAGGTTAGCACTAATAATAACAGGATATATCTTCTTTTCATCAAGATAAGCATACTTAAGATTATCAGGTAATGGTTTGAGATCAAACACGGGATCACCCTTGGGTGGAGGGGGATCCCCAAGAATTTCAACGGGAAGGTTATGTTTCAGCATAGGTTCCTGTTTAAGGAACACTTCATCTATTTCCCTTCTTTCCTTCATAAACATATCATTTTCGTGGTCTAGCAAATATTGTTCTAACGGATCAGTAGGAGGTACAGCAATGGAAGCAAGACCAATAATCTCATCCTTACTAGGTGATTCTCTATCACGAGGTTGTCTATGAATTTTAGCAAAATTAAACTCATGAGATTAAGCCAATTGTGACAATATCCTTTTCACAACCAATTTTAGCATTAACAATATTTAAGAAGGGTCTACCAAAAATAATGGGACAAAAGTCATCTTGTGGGGAACTAAGAACAAGAAAATCAGTAGGGTATTTAACCTTCCCACACAAGACTTCAACATCTCTAACAATCCCAACTGGTGAAATAGTATCCCTATTGGCAAGCTTGATAGTAACATCAATACCTTCCAACTCAACGGGTGCAATATCATGCATAATTTCTTTATATAAGTCATAGGGTATTGCAGTAGCATTAGCACCCATATCACATAAGCCATGATAACAATGATCTCCTATTTTAACAGAAATAACAGGCATGCCTACCAAAGGTCTATGTATCTTAGTATCTGGTCTAACAATATTAGCAGTCTCACCATAGAAATAAATAACATGCCCATCTAAATCATCATCCAAGAGATCTTTAACCATAGCAATACTAGGTTCAACTTTGATTTGCTTAGGAGGTGTATAAGTCCTAGTATTACTCTTATGAATAGCAGTCGAAGTTTTAGCATGATCCTTTATCCTAACAGGAAAAGGAGGTTTCTCAACATAAGTAGTAGGAATAATAGGATCACTATAGGTGATAGTCTTTTCTTCAACTGTAATAGGTGCAACTCCTTTTACTTCAACGGGATGATTATATTTAAACCACTTCTCTTTAGGGAGATGAACGTGAGTAGCAAAAGATTCACAGAAAGAAGCTACTATCTCAGAGTCAAGTCCATACTTAGCGCTAAATCCACGGAAAGCATCGGTATCCATAAAAGATTTAACACAATCGGACTTAGGTGTCATACCTGACTCCTTACCATCGTCGGAACCCCAATCTTCAGAGTTGCGTTTAATTCTTTCCAATAAGTCCCATTTGAAATCAATAGTCTTCAGCATATAAGAACCAGCACAGGAAGTATCGAGCAGGTTGCGATCATTAAGAGAAAGCCGAGCATAAAATTTTTGAATAATCATTTCCCGGGAGAGCTCATGATTAGGGCATGAATATAACATTGACTTAAGCCTCCCCCAAGCTTGAGCGATGCTTTCTCCTTCGCGAGGCCAGAAATTATATATGTAATTACGATCATGATGAACTAGATGCATAGGATAGAACTTCTGGTGAAATTCCAACTTCAATCGTTTATAATTCCAAGATCTCGTATCATCACATAGCCTATACCATATCAATGCATCTCCCTTCAAAGATAAAGGGAAGACCTTCCTTTTGACCACATCATCAGGAATACCTGCAAGCTTAAATAATCCACAAAATTCATCCACAAAAATAAGGTGTAAATCGGGATGCAATGTTCCATCTCCTGCAAATGGATTAGCTAGCAGTTTCTCTATCATACCCAAAGGAATCTCAAAGTAAGTATTTTCAAAAAGTTCGGTAGTTTGAGGAGCAACTCTTTTCTCTTCTGGTCGGGGTGAAGATACCCCGAACAAGCACCTCAAAGGATTAGTTTCCATAGTGACAAGTAACAGAAAATTTTAGCACACTATATAAATGTTTCCTTACCAAGTTCCACTCACCAAAAGCGCTACACTCCCCGGCAACGGCACCAGAAAAGAGTCTTCATGACCCACAAGTGTAGGGGATCTATCGTAGTCCTTTCGATAAGTAAGAGTGTCGATTCCAACGAGGAGCTGAAGGAAATGATAAGCGGTTTTCAGTAAGGTTTTCTCTGCAAGCACTGAAATTGTAGGTAATAGATAGTTTTGTGATAGGATAAATTGTAACGAGCAACAAGTAAATAAAGTGCAGCAAGGTGGCCCAATCCTTTATGTAGCAAAGGATAAGCCTGGACAATTTATTATAATGAGGAAGGAGCTCCCGAGGACACATGGGAATTATCGTCAAGCTAGTTTTCATCACGCTCATATGATTCGCGTTCGGTACTTTGATAATTTGATATGTGGGTGGACCGGTGCTTGGGTACTGCCCTTACTTGGACAAGCATCCCACTTATGATTAACCCCTATTGCAACCGTCCGCAACTACAAAAGAAGTATTAAGGTAAACCTAACCATAGCATTAAACATATGGATCCAAATCAGCCCCTAACGAAGCAACGCATAAACTAGGGTTTAAGCTTATGTCACTCTAGCAACCCATCATCTACTTATTACTTCCCTATGCCTTCCTCTAGGCCCAAATAATGGTGAAGTGTCATGTAGTCGATGTTCACATAACACCACTAGAGGAAAAGACAACATACATCTCATCGAAATATCAAATGAAAACCAAATTCACATGACTACCAATAGCAAGACTTCACCCATGTCCTCAGGAACAAAAGTAACTACTCACAAAGCATATTAATGTTCATAATCGGAGGAGTAATAATATGCATTAAGGATCTGAACATATGATCTTCCACCAAGTAAACCAATTAGCATCAACTACAAGGAGTAATCAACACTACTAGCAACCCACAGGTACCAATTTGTGGTTTTGGATACAAGATTGGATACAAGAGATGAACTAGGGTTTTGAGAGGAGATGGTGCTGGTGAAGATGTTGATGGAGATTGACCCCCTCCCGATGAGAGGATCGTTGGTGATGATGATGGTGATGATTTACCCCTCCCGGAGGGAAGTGTCCCCGGCAGAACAGCTCTGCCGGAGCTCTAGATTGGTTCCGCCAAGATTCCACCTCATGGCTGCGGAGTTTTGTCCCGTAAGCTTGCCCATGATTTTTTCCAGGGTAAAAGCCCTCATATAGCAGAAGATGGACACCGGGGGGCCACCAGGGGGCCCAGGAGATAGGGGCGCACCCAGTAGGGGTGGGGGCGCCCCCACCCTCCTGGCCAGGGTGTGGGCCCCCTGATGTATTTCTTTTTCTCAATAATTCTTATTAACTCCAAAAACATGTTTCATGGAGTTTCAAGACTTTTGGAGCAGTGCAGAATAGGTTTCCAATGTTTGCTCCTTTTCCAGTCAGAATTCCATCTGCCGGCATTCCCCCTCTTCATGGTAAACCTTGTAAATAAGAGAGAATAGCCATAAGTATTGAGATATAATGTGTAATAACAGCCCATAATGCAATAAATATTGATATAAAAGCAAGATGCAAAATGGACGTATCAGACATGCATAAAAAATATGAACGGTGGCCAAGCCACAAATACTATGCCAACTACATGATCATGCAAAGCAATATGACAATGATGGTATTTTTCATAATAAACGGAACAGTGGAGGTTGCATGACAATATATCTCGGAATGGATATGGAAATGTCATAATAGGTAGGTATGGTGTCTATTTTGAGGAAGGGTATATGGTGGGTTTAATGCACCGACGAAAGTTGTGTGGTACTAGAGAGGCTAGCAATGGTGGAAGGGGGAGAGTGCCTATAATCCATGGAGTCAACATTAGTCATAAAAAACTCACATATTTATTGTAAACATTTATTAGCCATCAAAGAAAAGTACTAATACGCATGCTCCAAGGGGAGAGGTTGGTAGGAGTTAACCATCGCGCGCTCCCGACCACCACACAAAGGATGACAATCAATAATAAATCATGCGCTAACTTCATCGCATAACAATAGACAATACGTGCATGCTTCGGGAATCACAAAATTTAACACAAGTATTTATACTAGTCCACAATTACTCTTTTAGCATGACTATAATTTCACCATCTCTATATCTCAAAACAAATGCAAGGAATCAAACTTCTCATATATTCAATGCTCTTTATGAATTTTTTTATTATACCCCTCTTGGATGCCCATCATATTAGGACCAAATTTATAACCTAAGCAAATTGTCCTACTATTTTCAAGACTCCCAAAATAATATAAGTGAAGCATGAGAGTTCATCAATTTCTACAAAATAAAACCACTGCCGTGCTCTAAAAAGATATAAGTGAAGCAACAGAGCAACTACCTAGCTCAAAAGATATAAGTGAAGCACATAAAGTATTCTAATAAATTCATGATTAATGTGCATCCCTCTCAAAAGGTGTGTGCATAAAGGATGATTGTGGCAAACTAAAAAGCAAAGACTCATATAATACAATACGCTCCAAGCAAAACACATATCATGTGGTGAATAAAAATATAGCCTCAAGTAAATTTACCGATGGATTGAAGACAAAAGAGGGGATGCCATCTGGGGCATCCCCAAGCTTAGATGCTTGGTTGTCCTTGAATATTACGTTGGGGTGCCTTGGGAATCCCCAAGCTTAGGCTCTTGTCGTCCATCAAAACTTTACCCAAAACTTGAAAACTTCACAACACAAACTCAACAGAAAACTCATAAGTTCCTCTGTATAATAAACCAAATCAGCACTTTAGGTACTGTTGTGAACTCACTCTAAATTTATATTTGTGTTATATCTACTATATTACAACTACTCCATGGTTCATACCCCCCGATACTACCCATAGATTCATCAAAATAAGCAAACAACGCAAAGAAAATAGAATCTGTCAAAAATGGAACAATCTGTAGTAATATGGACATCTCGTATATTTCTATAACTCCAAAAATTCTGAAACATTAGGACAATCTAGCAAATTTGTATATAAATCTTGTGTAAAAAATTCAAATCAAAAGCACGCTTTTGTTATTTTATAAAATTCCAGCAGTGAGCGCAAAAGTTTCTGTTTTTCAGCAAGATCAAATCAACTATCATCATAGACCATCCCAAAGGTCTTACTTGACTCAAACACTAGTTAAAATACTAAGACACATTTAATACAAAAGTAATATTGTGTATTTATTCAAGAACATAAGCAAAAACAAAAAACACAAAATAAAATTGGGTTGCGTCCCAACAAGCGCTATTGTTTAAGGCCCCTAACTAGGCATATTACATAGATCTAGATATTGTAATCTTTGGTATTTAATCCATAAGTAGCCCTCATAATAGATTCACTTGATAACCTAATTTTATTTCTTGGAAAGTGTTCCATGCCCTTGAAGGAAATATGCCCTAGAGGCAATAATAAAGTTATTATTTATTTCCTCATATCATGATAAATGTTTATTATTCATGCTAGAATTGTATTAACCGGAAACATAATACATGTGTGAATACATAGACAAACTTAACGTCACTAGTATGCCTCTACTTGACTAGGTCATTAATCAAAGATGGTTGTGTTTCCTAACCATAGACATGTGTTGTCATTTGATTAACGGGATCACATCATTAGAAGAATGATGTGATTGACTTGACCCATTCCGTTAGCTTAGCACTTGATCGTTTAGTATATTGCTATTGCTTTCTTCATGACTTATACTAAGTTCCTATAACTATGAGATTATGCAACTCCCGTTTACCGGAGGAACACCTTGTGTGCTACCAAATGTCACAACATAACTGGGTGATTATAAAGGAGCTCTACAGGTGTCTCCAAAGGTACATGTTGAGTTGGCGTATTTCGAGATTAGGTTTTGTCACTTCGATTGTCGGAGAGGTATCTCTGGGCCCTCTCGGTAATGCACATCACTATAAGCCTTGCAAGCAATATAACTAATGAGTTAGTTACGGAATGATGCATTACGTAACGAGTAAAGAGACTTGCCGGTAACAAGATTGAACTAGGTATTGGATACCGACGATCAAATCTCGGGCAAGTAACATACCGATGACAAAGGGAACAATGTATGTTGTTATGCGGTTTGACCGATAAAGAACTTCGTAGAATATGTAGGAGCCAATATGAGCATCAAGGTTCCGCTATTAGTTATTGACCGGAAATAGTTCTAGGTCATGTCTACATAGTTCTCGAACCCGTAGGGTCCGCACGCTTAAGGTTTCGATGACAGTTATATTATGAGTTTATGAGTTTTGATGTACCGAAGTTTGTTCAGAGTCCCGAATGAGATTACGGACATGACGAGGAGTCTCGAAATGGTAGAGACATGAAGATTGATATACTGGAAGCCTATATTTGGATATCGGAAGTGTTCCAGGTGAAATCGGGATTTTACCGGAGTACCGGGAGGTTACCGGAACCCCCCGGGGGCTTAATGGGCCTACATGGGCCCTAGTGGAGAGGGAGAGAGGAGGCAAGGGGCTGGCCGCACCCCCTTCCCCCTAGTCCGAATAGGACAAGGAGAGGGAGGCGGCGCCCCCCCCCCCCTTTCCTTCCCCTCTTCCTCCTCATTCCCCCCTTCTCTTCTCCAACTAGGAAAGAAGGGAGTCCTACTCCCGATGGGAGTAGGACTCCCCCTTGGTGCGCCCTCCTTGGCCGGCCACCCCCTCCCCCTTGGCTCCTTTATATACGGGGGCAGGGGGGCACCTCTAAGAGACAACAATTGATCTCAAAGATCTCTTAGCCGTGTGCGGTGCCCCCCTCCACCATAGTCCTCGATAATATCGTAGCGGTGCTTACGCAAAGCCCTGCGACGGTAGAACATCAAGATCGTCACCACGCCATCGTGCTGACGGAACTCTTCCCCGACACCCTGCTGGATCGGAGTCCGGTGATCGTCATCGAGCTGAATGTGTGCTAGAACTCGGAGGTGCCGTAGTTTCGGTGCTTGATCGGTCGGGCCGTGAAGACATACGACTACATCAACCGCATTGTTCTAACTCTTCCGCTTTTGGTCTACGAGGGTACGTGGACAACACTCTCCCCTCTCGTTGCTATGCATCACCATGATCTTGCGTGTGCGTAGGAATTTTTTTGAAATTACTACATTCCCCAACAGTGGCATCTGAGCCTGGTTTTATGCGTAGATGTCATCTGCATGAGTAGAACACAAGTGAGTTGTGGGCGATACAAGTCATACTGCTTACCAGCATGTCATACTTTGGTTCAGCGGTATTGTGAGATGAAGCGGCTCGGACCGACATTACGCGTACGCTTACGCGAGACTGGTTTCACCGTTACGAGAACTCGTGCTTAAAGGTGACTGGCGGGTGTCTGTCTCTCTCACTTTAGTTGAACCGAGTGTGGCTACACCCGGTCCTTGCGAAGGTTAAAACAACACTAACTTGATGAACTATCGTTGTGGTTTTGATGCGTAGGTAAGAACGGTTCTTGCTCAGCCCGTAGCAGCCACGTAAAATTTGCAACAACAAAGTAGAGGACATCTAACTTGTTTTTGCAGGGCATGTTGTGATATGATATGGTCAAGACGTGATGCTATATTGTATGAGATGATCATATTTTGTAACCGAAGTTATCCGCAACTGGCAGGAGCCATATGGTTGTCGCTTTATTGTATGAAATGCAAACACCCTGTAATTGCTTTACTTTATCACTAAGCGGTAGCGATAGTCATAGAAGCAATAGATGACGTAAACGACAACGATGCTACGATGGAGATCAAGGTGTCGCACCGGTGATGATGGTGATCAGGACGGTGCTTCGGAGATGGAGATCACAAGCACAAGATGATGATGGCCATATCATATCACTTATATTGATTGCATGTGATGTTTATCCTTTATGCATCTTATCTTGCTTTGATTAACGGTACCATTTTAAGATGATCTCTCACTAATTATCAAGAAGTGTTCTCCCTGAGTATGCACCGTTGCGAAAGTTCTTCGTGCTGAGACACCACGTGATGATCGGGTGTGATAGGCTCTACGTTCAAATACAACGGGTGCAAAACAGTTGCACACGCAGAATAGTCAGGTTAAACTTGACGAGCCTAGCATATACAGATATGGCCTCGGAACACGAAGACCGAAAGGTCGAACGTGAATCATATAGTAGATATGATCAACATAGTGATGTTCACCATTGAAACTACTCCATCTCACGTGATGATCGGACATGGTTTAGTTGATATGGATCACGTGATCACTTAGATGACTAGAGAGATGGCTGTCTAAGTGGGAGTTCTTAAGTAATATGATTAATTGAACTTTAATTCATCATGAACTTAGTACCTGATAGTATTTTTCTTGTCTATGTTTGTTGTAGATAGATGGCTCGTGCTGTTGTTCCATTGAATTTTAATGCGTTCCTTGAGAAAGCTAAGTTGAAAGATGATGGTAGCAACTACACGGACTGGGTCCGTAACTTGAGGATTATCCTCATTGCTGCACAGAAGAATTATGTCCTGGAAGCACCGCTAGGTGCCAGGCCTGCTGCAGATGCAACTGACGACGTTAAGAATGTCTGGCAGAGCAAAGCTGATGACTACTCGATAGTTCAGTGTGCCATGCTTTATGGCTTGGAACCGGGTCTTCAACGATGTTTTGAACGTCATGGAGCATATGAGATGTTCCAGGAGTTGAAGTTAATATTTCAAGCAAATGCCCGGATTGAGAGATATGAAGTCTCCAATAAGTTCTATAGCTGTAAGATGGAGGAGAATAGTTCTGTCAGTGAACACATACTCAAAATGTCTGGGTATAATAATCACTTGATTCAACTGGGAGTTAATCTTCCTGATGATAGTGTCATTGACAGAATTCTTCAATCACTGCCACCAAGCTACAAGAGCTTCGTGATGAACTATAATATGCAAGGGATGGACAAGACTATTCCCGAGCTCTTCGCAATGCTAAAGGCTGCGGAGGTAGAAATCAAGAAGGAGCATCAAGTGTTGATGGTCAATAAGACCACCAGTTTCAAGAAAAAGGGCAAAGGGAAGAAGAAGGGGAACTTCAAGAAGAACAGCAAACAAGTTGCTGCTCAAGAGAAGAAACCCAAGTCTGGACCTAAGCCTGAGACTGAGTGCTTCTACTGCAAGCAGACTGGACACTGGAAGCGGAACTGCCCCAAGTATTTGGCGGATAAGAAGGATGGCAAAGTGAACAAAGGTATATGTGATATACATGTTATTGATGTGTACCTTACTAATGCTCGCAGTAGCACCTGGGTATTTGATACTGGTTCTGTTGCTAATATTTGCAACTCGAAACAGGGACTACGGATTAAGCGAAGATTGGCTAAGGACGAGGTGACGATGCGCGTGGGAAATGGTTCCAAAGTCGATGTGATCGCGGTCGGCACGCTACCTCTACATCTACCATCGGGATTAGTTTTAGACCTAAATAATTGTTATTTGGTGCCAGCGTTGAGCATGAACATTATATCTGGATCTTGTTTGATGCGAGACGGTTATTCATTTAAATCAGAGAATAATGGTTGTTCTATTTATATGAGTAATATCTTTTATGGTCATGCACCCTTGAAGAGTGGTCTATTTTTATTGAATCTCGATAGTAGTGATACACATATTCATAATGTTGAAGCCAAAAGATGCAGAGTTGATAATGATAGTGCAACTTATTTGTGGCACTGCCGTTTGGGTCATATTGGTGTAAAGCGCATGAAGAAACTCCATACTGATGGACTTCTGGAATCACTTGATTATGAATCACTTGGTACTTGCGAACCGTGCCTCATGGGCAAGATGACTAAAACGCCGTTCTCCGGAACTATGGAGCGAGCAACTGATTTGTTGGAAATCATACATACTGATGTATGTGGTCCAATGAATATTGAGGCTCGCGGCGGGTATCGTTATTTTCTCACCTTCACAGATGATTTGAGCAGATATGGGTATATCTACTTGATGAAACACAAGTCTGAAACATTTGAAAAGTTCAAAGAATTTCAGAGTGAAGTGGAAAATCATCGTAACAAGAAAATAAAATTTCTACGATCTGATCGTGGAGGAGAATATTTGAGTTACGAGTTTGGTTTACATTTGAAACAATGCGGAATAGTTTCGCAACTCACGCCACCCGGAACACCACAACGAAATGGTGTGTCCGAACGTCGTAATCGTACTTTACTAGATATGGTGCGATCTATGATGTCTCTTACTGATTTACCGCTATCATTTTGGGGTTATGCTTTAGAGACGGCCGCATTCACGTTAAATAGGGCACCATCAAAATCCGTTGAGACGACGCCTTATGAACTATGGTTTGGCAAGAAACCAAAGTTGTCGTTTCTTAAAGTTTGGGGCTGCGATGCTTATGTGAAGAAACTTCAACCAGATAAGCTCGAACCCAAATCAGAGAAATGTGTCTTCATAGGATACCCAAAAGAGACTATTGGGTACACCTTCTATCACCGATCTGAGGGCAAGATTTTTGTTGCTAACTTCGGATCCTTTCTAGAGAAGGAGTTTCTCTCGAAAGAAGTGAGTGGGAGGAAAGTAGAACTTTATGAGGTAACTATACCTGCTCCCTTATTGGAAAGTAGTTCATCACAAGAACCGGTTCCTGTGACAACTACACCAATCAGTGAGGAAGCTAATGAAATTGATCATGAAACTTCAGATCAAGTTACTACCGAACCTCCTAGGTCTACCAGAGTAAGATCCGCACCAGAGTGGTACGATAATCCTATTCTGGAAGTCATGTTACTTGACCATGGCGAACCTACGAACTATGAGGAAGCGATGATGAGCCCAGATTCCGCAAAATGGCTTGAGGCCATGAAATCTGAGATGGGATCCATGTATGAGAACAAAGTATGGACTTTGGTTGACTTACCCGATGATCGGCAAGCCATCGAAAATAAATGGATCTTCAAGAAGAAGACTGACGCTGATGGTAATGTAACTGTCTACAAAGCTCGACTTGTTGCGAAAGGTTTTCGACAAGTTCAAGGAGTTGACTACGATGAGACTTTCTCACCCGTAGCGATGCTTAAGTCTGTCCGAATCATGTTAGCAATTGCCGCATTTTATGATTATGAAATTTGGCAAATGGATGTCAAAACTGCATTCCTGAATGGATTTCTGGAAGAAGAGTTGTATATGATGCAACCGGAAGGTTTTGTCGATCCAAAAGGTGCTAACAAAGTGTGCAAGCTCCAGCGATCCATTTATGGACTGGTGCAAGCATCTCGGAGTTGGAATAAATGCTTTGATAGTGTGATCAAAGCATATGGTTTTATACAGACTTTTGGAGAAGCCTGTATTTACAAGAAAGTGAGTGGGAGCTCTGTAGCATTTCTGATATTATATGTAGATGACATATTGTTAATTGTAAATGATATAGAATTTCTGGATAGCATAAAGGGATACTTGAATAAAAGTTTTTCAATGAAAGACCTCGGTGAAGCTGCTTACATATTGGGCATCAAGATCTATAGAGATAGATCAAGACGCTTAATTGGACTTTCACAAAGCACATACCTTGATAAAGTTTTGAAAAAGTTCAAAATGGATCAGGCAAAGAAAGGGTTCTTGCCTGTATTACAAGGTGTGAAGTTGAGTCGGACTCAATGCCCGACCACAACAGAAGATAGAGAGAAAATGAAAGATGTTCCCTATGCTTCAGCCATAGGCTCTATCATGTATGCAATGCTGTGTACCAGACCTGATGTATGCTTAACAATAAGCTTGGCAGGTAGGTACCAAAGTAATCCAGGAGTGGATCACTGGACAGCGGTCAAGAATATCCTGAAATACCTGAAAAGGACTAAGGATATGTTTCTCGTTTATGGAGGTGACAAAGAGCTAGTCGTAAATGGTTACGTCGATGCAAGCTTTGACACTGATCCGGACGATTCTAAATCGCAAACCGGATACGTGTTTTTATTAAACGGTGGAGCTGTAAGTTGGTGCAGTTCTAAACAAAGCGTCGTGGCGGGATCTACATGCGAAGCGGAGTACATAGCTGCTTCGGAAGCAGCAAATGAAGGAGTCTGGATGAAGGAGTTCATTTCCGATCTAGGTGTCATACCTAGTGCATCGGGACCAATGAAGATCTTCTGTGACAATACTGGTGCAATTGCCTTGGCAAAGGAATCCAGATTTCACAAGAGGACCAAGCACATCAAGAGACGCTTCAATTCCATCCGGGACCAAGTCCAGGTGGGAGACATAGAGATTTGCAAGATACATACGGATCTGAATGTTGCAGACCCGTTGACTAAGCCTCTTCCACGAGCAAAACATGATCAGCACCAAGACTCCATGGGTGTTAGAATCATTACTGTGTAATCTAGATTATTGACTCTAGTGCAAGTGGGAGACTGAAGGAAATATGCCCTAGAGGCAATAATAAAGTTATTATTTATTTCCTCATATCATGATAAATGTTTATTATTCATGCTAGAATTGTATTAACCGGAAACATGATACATGTGTGAATACATAGACAAACTTAACGTCACTAGTATGCCTCTACTTGACTAGCTCATTAATCAAAGATGGTTGTGTTTCCTAACCATAGACATGTGTTGTCATTTGATTAACGGGATCACATCATTAGGAGAATGATGTGATTGACTTGACCCATTCCGTTAGCTTAGCACTTGATCGTTTAGTATGTTGCTATTGCTTTCTTCATGACTTATACAAGTTCCTATAACTATGAGATTATGCAACTCCCGTTTACCGGAGGAACACTTTGTGTGCTACCAAACGTCACAACGTAACTGGGTGATTATAAAGGAGCTCTACAGGTGTCTCCAAAGGTACATGTTGAGTTGGCGTATTTCGAGATTAGGTTTTGTCACTCCGATTGTCGGAGAGGTATCTCTGGGCCCTCTCGGTAATGCACATCACTATAAGCCTTGCAAGCAATATAACTAATGAGTTAGTTATGGAATGATGCATTACGTAACGAGTAAAGAGACTTGCTGGTAACGAGATTGAACTAGGTATTGGATACTGACGATGGAATCTCGGGCAAGTAACATACCGATGACAAAGGGAACAATGTATGTTGTTATTGACCGATAAAGATCTTCGTAGAATATGTAGGAGCCAATATGAGCATCCAGGTTCCGCTATTGGTTATTGATCGGAAATAGTTCTAGGTCATGTCTACATAGTTCTCGAACCCGTAGGGTCCGCACGCTTAAGGTTTTGATGACAGTTATATTATGAGTTTATGAGTTTTGATGTACCGAAGTTTGTTCGGAGTCCCGAATGAGATTACGAACATGACGAGGAGTCTCAAAATGGTCGAGACATGAAGATTGATATATTGGAAGCCTATATTTGGATATCGGAAGTGTTCCAGGTGAAATCGGGATTTTACCGGAGTACCGGGAGGTTACCGGAACCCCCCGGGGGCTTAATGGGCCTACATGGGCCCTAGTGGAGAGGAAGAGAGGAGGCAAGGGGCTGGCCGCGCCCCCTCCCCCTAGTCCGAATAGGACAAGGAGAGGGGGGCGGCGCCCCCCCCCCTTTCCTTCCCCTCTTCCTCCTCCTTCCCCCCTTCTCCTTCTCCAACTACGAAAGAAGGGAGCCCTACTCCCGGTGGGAGTAGGACTCCCCCTTGGCGCGCCCTCCTTGGCCGGCCGCCCCCTCCCCCTTGGCTCCTTTATATACGGGGGCAGGGGGGCACCTCTAAGAGACAACAATTGATCTCCAAGATCTCTTAGCCGTGTGCGGTCCCCCCCTCCACCATAGTCCTCGATAATATTGTAGCGGTTCTTAGGCGAAGCCCTGCGACGGTAGAACATCAAGATCGTCACCATGTCGTCGTGCTGATGGAACTCTTCCCTGACACCCTGCTGGATCGGAGTCCGGGGATCGTCATCGAGCTGAACGTGTGCTAGAACTCGGAGGTGTCGTAGTTTCGGTGCTTGATCGGTCGGGCCGTGAAGACGTACGACTACATCAACCGCGTTGTTCTAACGCTTCCGCTTTCGGTCTACGAGGGTACGTGGACAACACTCTCCCCTCTCGTTGCTATGCATCACCATGATCTTGCATGTGCGTAGGAATTTTTTTGAAATTACTACGTTCCCCAACAACCCTTCCTTAATGGAAATTGAAATCTAATGTTTCCTTCTTTCATATCAATACTTGCACCAATCGTTCTAAGGAAATGTCTACCAAGTATAATAGGCCATGAATGATTGCAATCTATATCAAGCACAATGAACTCTACAGGCACATAAGTCTTATTTTCAACAATAAGAACATCATTAATCCTTCCCATAGGTTTCTTAATAGTGGAATCCATTAGATGCAAATTCAAAGAACAATCATCAATTTTATGGAAACCTAGCACATCACATAGAGTTTTTGGAATCGTGGAAACGCTAGCACCCAAATAACACAAAGCATTATACTCATAATCTTTAATCTTAATCTTAATAGTAGGTTCCCATTTATCATAAAGCTTTGTAGGGATTGAAACTTCCAACTCAAGTTTTTTCTTCAAACAATTTCATCATAGCATCCATGATATGTTTAGTAAAAGTCTTATTTTGATTATAAGCATGAGGTGAATTTAGCATGGATTGCAACAAGGAAATACAATCTATTAAAGAACAATTATCATAATTAAAATCCCTAAAATCCAAAAGAGTGGGTTCATCACTAATTAAAGTTTTGACCTCGCCAATCCCACTTTTATCAATTTTTTCGTTAAGATCTTCACCCTCCAAATTAATGGGATGCCTTCTAACTAAAGTTGACTCATCTCCAGTCTCATCTTTATCAAGTTTTATATTAGCAAACAAAGATTCAATAGGAGTCACACCAATCACTTTAAGATCCTCATCATTATTTGAAGACTCCGGTTTAGCAGCTATCTTATTTATAAGCGTAGTCTGCTTGTCGGAAGTTTGGCCTACTAAATTTTCTATATGAGAAAATTGAGATTTAAGACCAAATATTTCCTTAGTAACATCATCAAGTTCTTTGGTGATATATTCCATCATAGTTTTTTGTTCTTTAAGTTTGTTCCTAAAGAAACTATTATGCTCAAACTGTAAGGAAATAAAACTTTTTTGTATTGTTTTCAACTTCTTCCAACTTTCTAAAGTAAAGATCAAGATTCTTGGGTTGAGACGTGATGGCAAGGAAGCAATCTAGCACACAAGCAAACAAAAGCAAACGAAAAGACGAATGAAAGAAGGTGAATAGAAAGGCAACTATTTTTTTGTTTTTCTAAAAATGTTTTAGAAGTGGGGAAGAGGAAAAAAAGAGACAAATGAAAAATAATGTAAGTGCAAGAGATGAGAGTTTATCATAGGTACTTGGTAGGCTTGATGTAGAACCTCCCCGACAGCGGCGCCAGAAATTCTTCCTGCTACTTCTTGAGCTTGCGTTGATTTTTCCCTTGAAGAGGAAAGGGTGATGCAGCAAAGTAGAGATAAATAATTCCCTCGGTTAAGAACCAAGGTATCAATCCAGTAGGAGGCACAAGCAAGTCCCCAATAGATGCACCTACACAAACTAACAAACACTTGCACACAACGCGAAAAAGGAGTTGTCAATCCCTTCACGGTCTCTTGCAAGAGTGAGATCAAATAGAGATAGATATAAAAGATAAGTAAAAGGCAAAATAAAGTAAATACAAATAAATTGCAGCAAGGTATTTTTGGGTTTTTGGCTTTATAGATCTTAAAATAATATGATGGAAAATAGACCTGGGGGCCACATGTTTCACTAGAGGCTTCTCTCTCGACGAAAGCATACAGGGGGTAAACAAATTACTGTTGAGCAATTGATAGAAAAGCGCAAAGTTATGATGATATATAAGGCAATGATCATGAATATAGGCATCACGTCCGTGACAAGTAGACCGAAACGATTCTGCATCTACTACTATTACTCCACACATCGACCGACTCTTGCCTGCATCTAGAGTATTAAGTTCATAAAAACAGAGTAACGCCTTAAACAAGATGACATGATGTAGAGGGATAGATCCAATCAATATGGTAAAAACCCCATCTTTTTATCCTTAATGGCAACAATACAATACGTGCCTCGCTACCCCTACTGTCACCGGGTGAGGACACCGCAAGATTGAACCCATCACAAAGCACCTCTCCCATTGCAAGAAAAAACCAATCTAGTAGGCCAGACCAAATCGATAAATTGGAGAGAAATCCAAAGCTATCTTAATCACGCATAAAAGAGTTCAGAGAAGACTCAGATAATATTCATAGATAATCTGATCATAAATCCACAATTCAACAGATCTCAACAAACGCACCGCAAAAGATGATTACATCGAATAGATCTCCAAGAACATCAAGGAGAACATTGTATTGAAGATCAAAGAGAGAGAAGAAGCTATCTAGCTACCAGTTGTGGACCCATAGGTCTGTGGTAAACTACTCACACATCATCGAAAGGGCAGCAAGCTTGGTGTAGAGGCTCTACGTGATCGAATCCCCCTCTGGCGGAGTGCCGGAAAAAGGCCCCAAGATGGGATCTTACGAGAATAGAAGCTTGCGGCGACGGAAAAGTTTTTTTGTGTGCCCCCTGACATAAGAGGAATATTTGGGAATTTAGAGTGTTGGAGTTAGGGTTAGAAGAGCTGCGAGGGGCCCACAAGCCTAGGGGGCGCGCCCCTAGGGCTTGTGGCCTCCTCGTGGGTCTTCTGGCCTCCCCCCGAAGCTTCCTAGGTGTCTTGTTGTCTAAGAAAAATCGTCAAAAAGTTTCAAAAATGATATAATATAGCATATTAATGCATGTAAAACATTCAAGATAGATAATATAATAATATGGAACAATAAAAAATTATAGATACATTGAGACGTATCACTTCATTGCATTTGATTTCTCTGATTCCTCCTTTAGGTTCATATGCAAAGTCTTTACTTTATGCTGCACAACTCTTAGACTTGCATGTGTAGGGTGTTACTTGACTTGGTAGAATTGATAAAACTTGCCCACAACTAAAATTAGGAAAATAATAAGTTTTATTTGATCAAGTAGTCTAATCACCCCCCTTTAGACATAGTTCCAGTCCTACACTTCTCTCTTCATTCGCATATTTCCTTCCTTGTGCACGCAACAGGCAAGCACCACTTCTTCCTTCAGGGTGTGTTTGGTAGAGTGCACAGAGGGTGCATGAACTCAAGAGTTCCCTCCCAGCCCACTTTTGAGTGTTTGGTAGCCCGCACGGAGCCTCCTCAGCATGCACGAGCTCAGCTCAAATAGCCTTTTAGCATGCACGAAGAGAGAACACCCCAACAGGCGTTCACTGGTCAGCATGCATGAGCGAAGCGAGTGACATTGTGTTTAAAAAATGTTCAGAATTTGTAAAAAATAATTTAATTTTCAAAAAATGTTGAGAATACCAAAAAATTGTTTGATTTTTTGAAAAATGTCCAGATTTGAAAATTTTGTTAAGTTTTTTGAAAAATGTCCAAATGTTCAAAATTTGTTAGATTTTCAAAAACTTCTTAGAATTTTAAATTTTGTTACAAATTTTTAAAAATTCGTTTTTTTAGAAAAAATGTTTTTTCAAAATAATTTCAGATTTTCAATTTTTGTTTAAATTTTTTAAAATATCAAATTTCAATTTTTTTTAGTTTTTTAAAAAAACTTTAGAATTTTAAAAATATTTTTTCCCATGTTTCAAAAAATTGATCACATTTTTAAAATGTTTTGTTCACTTATTTGAAAATACTGATTGCTACAGTGCCAACCGACATGTCTAAACAGATGCAAGCTGCCAAACAGAGTCTCAACTTAGCATGTCTCAGCACATACACTGCTACCAAACAATAACAAATGCATGTACTCAACATGTCCACACTGAACATGTATGAAAGGAGAACAACCATGCTAGGTTTGGAATGCTATCAAACACACCCTCAAGCGCAATTCCTCCCCTGTTGTCCCACATCACTGTCACCGGCGGCGAGCGCGTGCTCGCAGTTAAGCTCACCCGCAACATACCGTCGCATCTGTTGCAACACTGCTCCTAGCAGCAGCTTTGACGCTCCTCGCAACATCGCCTTCGAGCATCGCCGGTGGCCCTGCAGCATGGTCTTGCAGCAACAGATGCTTCCGACGAGCACCTCACAGCACCGGTGCTCCTGTCGGTGAGTGCCTCGCAACACCTGATGCTTCCGGCGAGCGGCCTCACAGAATCAAAATGCTTTTGGCGAGCAGCCTCGCAGCACTAGCGCTCCTGCCGGTGAGCGGCCTCACACCATCGGATGCTTCTGATGAGCGGCCACAGAGCATGACAGGTCGCAGCTTCGCCAATAATTGTTGCAACAACCGGTGGTGGCTTGGTAGCGGCGGCGCTGCCTGTGCAACACCGGCGAGCCCCTCACGCATGACAATGTCGGGACTAGGAGCACTGGTTCTCCACCAATGGGTGCTCTTCAGCTCCAGGTATGCAACAACGGGTCGCGAAGGCGAAGTGGCTGTTGAGATGGGTAGTAGAGGTGTAGTGACGGTGTAGCAAAAGCAACAGTGCGCCATGGTGAGAAGGTAAGAGAGAGGGCGTGCTTGGATGAGGAAATCTGAAGACGGAAGGATAAGTAAGGAGATACCGAAGCGACGGACATGGGCCAGGGATCGTTGTGTTTACAGCCGGATGAATCTAATCAATCCCCCTAAAAAATTCAAAATATCTCTTTTTATGATTGTTATTACATTTATTATTAACTAGCTAAGGGTACAGGTACCTGATATCCATCAATTTGCACCCCAGCTTCACATCCCTTTACCCTTTTTTATTTTAGCATCGACAGTGCTACTATCTATCTGCCAGAGCTATGAGTTGATCACGAGATCTTATAGATTTCACCTCTAGCTTACTTCAATTTGTTTGGGATTAAAGTCTTTGTTGTCGTCGTCGTTGTTGTGGTTGTTATCAACGGCGCTACTAGTCAAATTGTCCGGGTTTCTCGGCCTTGGAATCGTTATACACGCGTTCATGCGCGGAAGACACGGACGAAGGCATGTAGCCCAAGCCCATCATGGGATCTTGCCCAGCCCACACGTACCAGTAACGGGCTTGTATTCTCTCTGAAGAGTAGCCTATCGTGTTCGACTTCTCGCCATTTGCCATTTCCAGGAGAAAATATCCCCAAATCCCTAGCTAAACCCTCGTCGGCTCGCCGTCGTGCTCCGTGGCCGCCATGGCGCTCTCGAAGCCCCTCTTCTCCCGCCTCCTTCCCTTCTCCCTCCGCCTCCTTCCCTTCTCCCTCCGCCTCCCCGTCCGCTCCCAGCACCGTCTCCTCTGCCTCGCCACCCCCACCGATCTCCCGGATGCCCCCACCGACGCCTCCGCCGAGCGCCGCCGCCGCAAGCGCCGCCTCCGCGTGGAGCCGCCGTCCTCCCGCGGCCCGACTCCCCAGCGCACCCCTGGAGGGCCCCGCCCCTCGTCTAACCCCAACGCTCTCAAGCTCCCCGAGCCAGCGTCCGTCCTCTCCGGCAAGCGCCTCGATCTCCATCGCCGCATCCTCACGCTCGTCCGCGAGAACGACCTCGACGAGGCGGCGCTCCTCACCCGCCACTCCATCTACTCCAACTGCCGCCCCACCGTATTCACCTGCAACACAGTACTAGCCGCGCTCCTCCGCCAGGCGCGCTACGCGGATCTCCTCTCCCTGCACCGCTTCGTCACCCAGGCCTCCGTCGCGCCCACCGTCGCCACTCACAACCTCCTCCTTCAGGCCTACTGCGACTGCCGTCGCCCTGAAACCGCGCTGGAGCACTTCCGTCTCCTACTCAGGGACGACTCCCCTGTCCTCCCATCCCCCACCACATATCGCATCCTTGCCCGCTCCCTCGCCGAGAACGGCAAGCTCGATCTGGCGCTCGAGCTCAAGGACGGCATGCTCGAGCGTGGCCTTATCGCTCCCGACCCCCAGGTCTATGCGTTCGTCATGGGCGGTTTTGTCAACGCCGGGGATGGTGACACGGCGGTCTCACTGTACGAGGAGCTTAAGGAGAAGCTTGGTGGCGGGCTAATCCTTGATGGTGTGGTGTACGGGAACCTTATGAAGGGGTACTTTCTAAAGGGTATGGAGAAGGAGGCCATGGATTGCTACACCGAGGTGCTTGGAGAGGGATCCAAGGTGAGATTTGAGGCTGTTAGCTACAACATGGTGCTTGATGCGCTTGGTAGGAATGGGAGGTTAGATGATGCAGTCGAGTTGTTTGATAGGATGTGCAAAGAGCATGACCCGCCTAGGAGGATTGCTGTGAATCTTGGTAGCTTTAATGTGATGGTTGATGCGTACTGCCATGTGGAAAGATTCCAGGACGCAGTTGAGGTGTTTGGCAAAATGGGTGAGAAGAGCTGCACACCTGATGCACTCTCATACAATAGTCTGATTGACTGGCTGGGGAAGAATGAACTTGTTGGTGAGGCAGAAGGACTGTACAAGGAGATGGGGGAGCGTGGTATTAATCCTGACGAATACACTTATGTCTTGCTCATTGAGTCCTGCTTCAGGGTTGGTAATGTGGATGACGCCGTTGGTTACTTCAATAAGATGTTTGATGTTGGTCTCAGGCCCAATGCCAATGCCTTTAACAAAGTCATAAGTGTCTTGGTGAAGGTTGATAGGATTGACGAGGCACAGAGGTTCTTTGATCTGATGCCCGAAAGGGAGGTCAAGCCAAACATTGCTAGCTATGAATCACTGTTGAGAGCATACATCAATGTTGCAAGGTTGGATGATGCAATTAAGATGGCCAAGGGTATTCTTTTGGATGAGAGTATTGTGTTCACTGATGAATTGAAGGCACTTCTAGATGGGGCATTGCAGAAAGAGGGGAGAAACGGCGATATGACAAAGTTGTATGAGGATGTTGAGACGGAGAAAGCAGAGGCTGCAGCACGTGCAGCTGAAGAGAAGGCTAGAGCAGAGGCTCTTGCTAAAGAAGAAGAGGAGAAGAAGAAGGCTGAGGCTAAGGCTAAGGAGGAATCTGCTGCCAGAGCAAGTAGAGCAGCTATTGACGCGGTGCTGTGTCGCAAGAGCGGAGCAGAAAATGGTAAATCGTCTCAAGAAATGAGTGTTGAGGAGGCACAGGTTGTTGAATCTCACAGTGACGCTGTTGGTGCTGCAGAACAGAATGAAGGCGATGACCAGAAGAAAGAGTCTGGTGATGCAGCGTCGCAGGTCATAGCTTCATCATCTTAGAGGTTCTTTGTGCCTCAGTTAATGATTTTAGTTTCATTCCAATAGTACAATATGATTAGAAGAGCTTGCGTTATGAGAATGGTTAATGATTAGTTTCATTCCAATAGTACATCTAGTGATGCTTATGTTCATGGTTTGAATGGAATTTACATGTTATGAGAGCTCCCAGTAATTGTATGCGGGAACCATTTTGTACCACATCTCTTATTTCGGAGACAGTACAGATTTCTATGCCCCTGAAATCACTCAATTTATTATGTCATATGATCACAGACTAGATAAATTCTCCTTTTCACACTCTTTCTCCTGCAAGTGTAAAGTGATCAGCTTTTCATTTACTTAAGTATTGCTTATAATAAGACCCATAAGAGATGACTGATATTGCACTAGTAATTCTTCTTTCACCTTTTCTTATTTGCCCTTATACATTTTGTAAAGTATACTAGGTAAGTGCCCGTGCGTTGCAACGGGGAAACACTCTTGTATGCATGGGTGATATATTTATGATACTATCAAGAATCAACTCAACCAAAAACTTCATTTAGCTTTACCATCATGTAAATGCAATTTACTCATTTCCCAATTGAACCTAGGTAATTACCTTCAACTGGACAATATGTGACTAAATTTCAAAATTGAGCTTTACCATCATGTAAATGCAATTTGCTCATTTCCCAATTGGGCCTAGGTAATTACCTTCAACTGGACAATATGGGACTTACCTTCAAAATTGAGCTGTGTAAATGCAATTTGCTCGATTCCCAATTCAACCTATGCTTCGTTTGGATGTAGACATTCGCACGTAGAATTGGATATTGGCATTTGCCTACCCGAATGTGGCTGTTTGGATGGTCTTGGCATTCGCGAATGGAATCACACCTCGATATCGAACCATCCCCGACAACACTAGCGCCATCCCGTCCCGAATTCGGACCTCCACCCCTCCGATTTGCTTGATATTGCCTTGCCCCTGCGTACCCCTTCGCCTTTCCCTTGAAAAAGAAAAGGAAGCAGCGCTCGCACGGTCATCGGTCGATGCAGCTGTGCGGAACAGGCACTCCCACGCCAGCAGCCGCCGGACCTTCTCCCGGACCTGCAGCAGGGCCAGGCATATGCAGTGCTTGCGCAGTCAGCGGTTGGCCCTCTTCAACCCAAACGCCACCAGAACTCTGCTGGGATCTAGTCTGCATCAATCCGGTCGCCCCATGTCGCGGTGGGAGATTGAGGTGTGGTCACCGTTGCAAGATGCGAACATCTACGTCCAAGGCCTGAATCCCCAGGACCTCGTAGACGAGGAACAACAAGGGGACACGAAGATGAAGATGCACAACCATGTTTCGTGGCGGGGCAGCGCCCCCGTTGGGCTGATGATGCTACTGTTGTCCATGGCGGCCATCGCCGCCGGCAATAACCATCGGCCTCTGCCTCGACATCTCACTCCTAATTGAACGACTCCGCCGCCTCTTCGACCTCATGCCTTCACCTGTGCTGCCGCGGTTGTCCTAGATCGGCCGCGTGTTTGCTTGGGTTGACCGGCAAGGACTTGAGTCCGGCTTCGTGTGCGCTCGCGACTCTGGTGCGTCTCTCGTCGCTGTTGTGTGGTTTGGTTCCGCCTCAGGGACCACGTCATGGATGGGTGTTGTGCTTGTAATCTCACGGATGATCCAATTCAATACTTTGACCATCCAAACAAGAATTAACATCGGTCTCTTTTCTTGAATTCCAAGTGCCAAATGCTTACACATCCAAACAGCAGAATTCGGGTTGAATCTCAATATCAATGTCTCAGTGATTTGATATTGCAGCCAATTCAAATCCAAGGCCTCGAATGTCTACATCCAAACGGAGTGCTAGGTAATTACCTTCAAATTTGGTCAACTGGGACATATATTAATTACATTCAAAATTTCTTGACGACCTATATGGAGCCGTTACATCCATGAACTAATAAGGTATAGAGAACAAAACCAGATCATAATGCTATTTGTTAGTCAAGCATACTGACAAGTACCGCCTAGCTTCTTTGTGAATAAATTCGGTCACAGTCAAACCTCTGAAATATAGCCTGCACAATACATGTGGGAAATGTAACATATGGGATGGTAAAGTAAGTTCATTAAGTTAGTTGATTGGTTACCTCACGGATAAGCAAGGGAACTTGCAGCTGTACTGCTGTAGCATCTCACCCTCCAATTCTGAAGACTGTAAAACACACAAGTGAACTCATCTGGCCCTAAACAAATCAAAGGTAATGTATTTAAAGTTGAGAGGTTAAGGTAAAAAGGTATAGAAGATAAGATGAAAATATCAGATATGGAAAACAGTGCATGTATACTTCATACTTTAATAAATAAGTAAAGTCAAAATACAAATGGCAGATAATTCTACGTAGCAAGCTACAAACATGAAGGGCTGATTAAGATCATTTCATGTAATAAATATTGAGCGAAATTCCAAGGCATAAACCACAAAATTATTGCACCGTGATGGATCACACAACAAAATATCCCGCTAAATATTGCCAGCAAACCACAGTTTCACCACAACAGAAACTACCTCCAGTTTTGTTGAAGGACAATTACGAAAAGTATCTAAAGCTTTCAACTAACCTTCTGTCAAAATAACATCGGCCAAGTGTACATATGGATTTATCGAAGCAGTCGTCAAAATACTCCCCCCCAAAAAAAACGTCAGCTCATTAAGTGTGAACACTTTTTGGGTGCTGCAGTTTCTCCTAAACCATGAGAAACATTGTCTTAATTGGGCAGTTGCACATGGTCGTAAGACAAATTTATCCAAGTACTCCTACACTAGGCGTTCACTTTGCTCCAGCTCTACTTGGACTAGTAGAACGCCCATGCGTTGCTACGGGCAAAAGCCGAATACTCATGCATTGCCACAGAATAATAAAAATATGAACACATTGATTAAATTATTCTTCTAATTTAGAAATACGGGTTAAGCATGGTTACATCCGGTTTTCATCATGCGACGAAGAATATAGATTCTCTTCCACTTTTCTCCGCAATCTTCCTATCTCCTTAACCATCCAAATCGCTCGCCACCCAAGAACTCATAACTGCATATAGATTGTCCATTTTTTAATAGTATTAGTACTCCCTCTAAAGAAATATAAGTGACCTAAACGCTCTTATATTTCTTAACGGAGGGAGTATCACTCAACTTCGCACATCCACGTGTCACTATTACAAGGTACACAAAGATTGACAGACACTATTACACGGTACACAAAGATCGCCAAATTCATAAGCCTCTCATTTCAGCAATAATAGCACAATCGACACAACCTTCAGCAATAAGCTCATTATGTATGGGAAAGGTTTCATTTATCTTGAATCAAAAGTTTTCAATAATAAGTTGGATATGTATCTAATGTTTCCGAAGCTCATTGTATATAGGAAAGGTTCCATTTATCTTGAATCAATATTTTTCAATAATAAGTTGGATATTTATCTAATGTTTCCAAAGCTGAGGGATATGTAAACAATTATTATCTTTATTACCAACACAATGGTCATGACCACGGTCGTGGTCGCGACAGCAGGCGTCGAGCTATTCACGACGCCACCGCTCTCCTTCCACGTCCCCACCAAGTTCAAAGAAGGTGCGACGGCGGCGAACCTGTCACCGGCCTTTAGGTCTATCACCTTTCACACCGGCAACGGTGGCCAACCTCTCCCGGGGCATCGACTTCTTTAGCTACGCGATGGCGGATGCCTCGCTCTCCCTTGGAAACATCATGATGGCCACGGTCAACCCTGCCCTGCCTGCCGGCATGGTCGCTGTCGCACGCATCACCTTCCCCTCCAGCCTGTGCTCGCCGACCGTCTCTCGCACGACCCGCTCCACAACTACCCGGCTCCTGCTTGCATGAAAACGCCATATACTTCATATTCACCAAGAAGCAACAAAAGTAAGATCACTAATTAAATCCTAGTAGGATGAACCATTTATGCCGAAATAGATACAGAGCAACTCATAGGTTAAAGTTGAATCTAGCAATATAGTACACTTGGCACCGGAGTAAACCCCAGATTAAACAATGTGGTAGATAGTGTTTACCTGAACGCTGACGGAGGTATACCAAGTAACAAAGCTAGTTAGAGCGAAAGCTCAATGCCTCCAAGCCAAAGTTTAAGTCCTAACAGGAAATGTCTCCAAATCAAGCTAGCTACGGTCAAACTTTGACACCTAAAAAAATGGAGGGGATAACAAAATCATGAAAGGCAAGAGAAAGAAAGTCATATAGGAAAAAGTTACCTCACTGCTCCAAACATATACAGTACTACTAAGAAATCTCCTTATTAGTTGTTCTATAGAATTAACCCACTGATGAGATAAGATACTAAATATAGTTATTTATTACAACAATCTCTGGAAGATTAGTATTACAGCAAATTTTGCCGAGAAACATACACATTGAGAGTTGAAGTGGTTTTGTTTCAGAGAACTAACTGAACAAAGAAACTACAATTAATAAAGTAGCACATAGTTCGTGATGTAATTTGTAGCAGTCAGGTCCATTGATGTTATTGCATCAAGAAAGTGGTGCAATCAATTCTTACCACACGAATACAAATTACCTGAAGCCTGCCGATCAAATCGAGTATGATACATATTAAGAGAACTAATATGTGAGCCAAGGAAGCAACATCAAGGACACGCAAGGAAGTCACTTGTCAGTACATTCCCCTAGTCTCACCAATTATACACTGCATGCTCATACACTCTGTTTTTGCATCCTATATTATGTTTGATACCTCAATTGATCATGAATTACACCAGATAGAATATCAATTCTTTTGGAAAGGTAGACATCCATATAAAAGAAATGATGTTTAAATACTTCTGAAAGCCATTACTTGAGTTTGCATAAGCAATCGAAAAAATGATCTATGGTTTCCATGTGCTCTAGATTGTAGGTTTATCTCAGGTGCAACATGAGAAATTTAATTGCTTTGAAGAATGTAAAGATAGCAAATGAAGAAAAAATTGAACTATGCACCATTGAAAGAAAAATTAGGAAGTCATTCAAGATTTATTCACAGAAGACAAAAAAAGGTCGGTCGATTTGCAAAGCACATATATGCATGGATATGTCACAAGTATTGTATTAAGGTTACATAATGGTGACCAATTCTCAGGATAAAACTAACTGTAACATGCCTCTCATTCTTATTCTTGTTGCAGAAGAAGTTACATTTATTACGTACTAAAAGGCACCAGGTCGCATATTAGGTCATCACATAATCTTCTGGACCAAGTTCCTATTTCCTACCGCTTCACTGATTTCTTGTAGTTGTTGGAAAAATAAGATTTTTGTGTCAAACAGAAGCATCCTTCCGCCGGCCACTGCCATGCCACCGACGATGTGTGAATATTATGTGAGCAGGTACAACCTTTTCTTAACAATGAGGCGATGAGTAGCTACAACCTTCCTGGTCATCTCATTCTTCCAAAGAAAATAGGAACATAAATTCATGCATTTCAACCCAGCCCCTTCTTCACATAAACTTCCGGTTTAAATGAAAATACTGTTTTCTCGATGAAAGGCGCTTTATTACTTAAAAGGCTTAAGCATTACACCCGGCCTCTGCATAAATGAAAATACTAATAGCAACAAAAAAACTCAATAAGAAAACTCCGACAATATGGACCACGCGTCCAATCTTTGCTCAATGAGAACAGATGAAGAAGTCTGTAACTATCGTACACCACACTGATCATTGAATGACATCAATATTTCTCTTTATAGAACTAAATTTGGACAACCATGTAAGCTCTAAATATTGTTCTTGATTAAAAGGACAAAAGATAAAGAAATGGAAAATCTCACCATCAGTACTCAACAATGTTTGCGCGCGATATTGGCGGCGGCGTGGTACCCGGCCTTCAAACCTAAGGTATCAAATGTGCGGAATCTCTGTCAGGATAACAGAGGTACCTCTTATAAAGAAAATTATGTACAATACTAACTCTCAGTAAAATCGATTACCAATTTGTATCGCTCCATCAACAACCTGACATTACCATGTTCACCGTGATGCTTCGGTGCACCATCGTGCACTTGTCCTTGCTGTCCTAGCAGGTCTGGGAGATTCAAAAGGAGTTGCCACAATAGATAACTTCAGCGTTAGTCACACAAGCTCAGAGTTCAGAAACTGCTTTCATAGATAAGTTCAGAGGGCCGTTGAACTTGGCATTGAATAAACTACAGAAAGTAAACAATGTAAATTAATTAGTTCACCTTTGGAGGAGTGATTCTGCTTCATGGTGAACAACACATTCACCTCCGTCACTTTGAGCTGAAGAGCAGATAACTTATCTGCCATCTTGTTTATGTTAGTACGTACATGTCCTCCTGCATGAGGCTCAAGTGGGTCCCGGCGATTGCCACCTTCCCGTTGATCTCCGTGTACCAGCACCGCAATCCAGCAGTAGTGACAGCCGGACAGACCCACATTTGGCGACACTCTCCACAATGTCCTCCACCAGCCTTTTAGAGTTCAACTTCAGTATGAGTGAGTACATGCCTGAATTCTAAACACCAATACACACCACGTGACTGAACCGAACAATATATTTCTTACTCTCGGAGACTACACATACATAATGCTAAGATGTAGGCTACATAGATAGAAATCTAAAGCATCAAAATTGTGTACCTCGGCAGCTTGGGAGCCCTGGGAATCATCCTGCAAAGGAAACCCCAAATGAAAAAAGCTACTTAGTGCATCTACGCTAGTCAAGCAGAGCACATGTGAAACAAGGAGAGGAGAACTCTGCAGAAGGAGAAGCTGTATACCGATGTACCCGATGACACGGTGGCCGCCATGGAGCACCTTCCACTGCTGCATGTGCTCGTCTGTGCACATCTTCACCAGTGCCTCGTGCCCTGCATTGTTGCTGTAGAACATGCGTTGCAGTGTGTCAAGGAACCTGAATGTCAGCAGAAAATTGTGATTTTCCTCTACAACTTGATTCAATCACACAACTTCTCATATGGTAGATGATATCAATTGTTGTCCAGATGTTAGTTTTTGGATCGAAATTGACAAGAATACAAAAGAACTCATTGAAGAAAAGAACAAAACTAAAAGGACATGTATCAAGCGAATTAAAATCAATTAGTTTTAGGGGTTATGCACAAACCTTCAGTCTAGCCCGGCTGCTCGCTTCAGGCGCTTGTTCTAGTTCCCATATATTGTCGTCCAAAAAAGATATAGATCCATTTTTTAAGATGACATTCCATATTGAGATGATGTACTGAATGATTCTTCGACATCTGAAAGTAGTTTTCGCTATACCATAAAAGCACAACATTTCATTAGGAGGCAGACAGTTAGTTTTTCTTGTAGCATAAAGCACAACATTTCATCATGATTCAGAGTAATCCTCGGACTGTATGAATTAAAGCTAATTAGCATTACCTTAGCATACCAAGTGTACCCATCAAAAAGCAAACGAAGTGGAAAATAAAGAGTCACTGCTCCATGCATACACATTGTTGGATCTGATCTGTACAAAAAGTACACCACCAGGCAATCATCAGGGCTTTATAAAAAGACCAAAACACATGAGTACATATTTTCTCTAGAAAACATCATGAGTCAAATTGAATGTTGCACAAAAATTTCAGAACACGATCTCCCAACAATATTGACAAAAAAATTACATTTATACTGTTACATCAACAGGAAAGTCGAATGCACGCATCTATAGATGTACATAGAAGCGGTTGTGGAGCTAGACAAGTTTTTTTTGTATTACTTGTTTCAAGGTTTCCATGCATATGTTGCAATCCTTCCATCAATGGCGATAGTAGACCCTACTCGAGGAAGCAACATGCTTCTTCAATTTAAGAAAAACAATACAAAGAGTCATACCATTTCGAAATGCAACAGTATTGTCTAATACCTCAAGCAAGCAGTTCACCATGCCCTGTGTCCATCCTTGTTTGAGCACTCCCTCGCATAGTTGTTTCACTTGAAAATACCGCCTATTCCTTTCCATTTTTCCTTCTTATCACCAAGAAATAAAACAATATGGATAGGTTGTGCACCATTAAATTCATGATCATTGTATAGGTAGTAGGCCAGATTAAGATGTTAGTTCTAGGTTGCAGACTTAGAGTAGATAGATTCAGTTGCATAAGTTGAGAAGGTACTCAAACTTGCAACCCGTGATCTGCGATAGACACGACGACAACAATAGTAATAGTAAGCACGTCGATCACGAGCAGCTACTTGATAGGACGGACAGTACAATAACAAGTAAGAGGACATTCCAAAATATAAATACTAGAAAGATGACTTTTCCGTACACCATTCCGTAATTAGAAGAAAATAAAATAACCTCTTCCTTTGTCCTCTTCCTTTAACCTCTTCCTATGCATGTTTTCTTTCTAGTTAGTGTCTTACCAACTGATGTAGTTTATTCAATAGCCATTAATTGGTACTTCTCCATCCATTTACAGATTGAAACAGAACACTTGCAAGAGGGATGACAATTCCATATGCTCCAGCGGGCGGCACTAATTATTTCCATCAAGAAGGAGAGTTGCAAATGCCGCTTTGATACAACTAATGGCTACAAGCATAGATAACTGAAATTAGAAATCATCATTGCCTTGTTACATGCTAAACAGGATACAACCTGTGATCTTGGGGAAAATGAATATGATTTTGTAGTACCATTTGCAATATCAATTTGAGACCATATGCTTTCGGTAGAAAAATTTGTTATGATCAAGACATAAAGTAATAACCGTACGACTACTTAAGTGTGAGCTAAAGCTCATTTATGATAGGACGCTACTCATTTTGAACTTTGAAGAGCAAACATTTCCCTTACCATCACAAACCTTAGAGCATGTCTTGGATTCTCTTTGGCCAGAGACTATAATGTAGGGAGCAATAACCTAACATCTTGTCACCCTAGGCCAATGTTGTGAGCAATCACCTATATCCACAACCATTTATGTGATGCTTAGTTAGCCCGGCTAATTCACAGAAGATTTGACACTGGTTTGATTTTAGTTTTGAATTTAGAACAGTGGTAAATAAATGAAAAACAGAGAAGAAAAGAAAAGGAAAGAAAACCAAAAACATACCTGAAGCCAAGCCAGCCCACGGCCATGTCTTCTTGAACGTCTGCCTGTAGGCAGAGGCGTGTCGCGCGGGCTCACCCTGCTGCCATCTCCTGCTTAGCGCTGTCCCCCACGTCCTCGTCCCCATCCGCTCGCCTGGGAGATGCCCTGCACTCCCTCTCACTTTCCCGTTGCTCTGGAGCTCTCTCCATCTCCTCTAGCGCTCGATCTCAAGCTCGCCCGAGTGCACAGCCGTAGCCATCGTTGATCGTCCATGTGACCACCGCCGAAGAATCGCTGCGCCTTCATGTCCACAAGCATCACGAGGCCTCGCAGCGTCTCTTTGCAGAAGCATTCGAGCAGAAGAGCGTTGAGATGACGCTATCGACCACAACTTTGCCCCTCTGCCCGGCGATCGCCTCTGACTGATTCAGCCGCTGCAGAGCCTCCCCTAGCCCGATGAGCACCTCTATAGATTCCCCGTTAGGTCCTCTTCGATTCCAATATAGCCATCTGCTCAATTACGTCCTCTAGTCACGATCCCCTGCAAGTCCGATCACCATGGTCCCTATCACAAAATCTGAATAAAAACTGAATACACTACGATGGAGGTGCACAGGAGCACATGCGGTGGGAGGTACATGGCAAAGAGGTGGTGATTAAGAAGAAGAGGAGACTTACCATGGAGGAAGGAGTGGATGACGGAGGGCAAACGCCGGACGGAGCGCGACCACCATGAAACAGTCTAGGAGTGGATTGTGAAGGACAAGAGCTTGTCCATCCTCTGACCGAGCGCACCAACCTCATCTCTTGCCATTGGATTGGACCGGGAGGAGGGGTGGAGAGGGCCGGATCCAGCAGCAAGGACCGGATCGGCAGCATGGCGGCTGCAACCACCTCTCTTGAACGCCATAGAGTGAATACCCACCGTGGAGGCAGAGTTGTGCGGGGCTGGCAGAGAGGAGTGGCGAGGAGGAGAGAGATCAACAGACCTGAGGCAGTGTGTGACGGCGGCGACCTGGAGGAGGCGGTGTGTGATGGCTGCGACCTGGAGGCGGCGGCGACCTCATTCCCCGACGGAGGCGGCGGCTTCTCTCGGCGCTGGGGCGGCTCCTCTCAGCGGCGGCGGCGGCGGTGGCTCCTCTCGGGGCTAGGGCGTCTCCTCGGAGGCGGCGGCTCCTCTTCGGGCTGGAGGCTGAGATGAAACAGATCGAGATTGAGGGAGCCTCTTTGGTTGTTTGTTTTACGTGCGGGGTGAGATTCGAAAGAAAAAACAGATGAAAAAAAAACCATGAAAAAAATCCGGAGGAAAATGGTGGGACGAAATTTAACCGGTGAAGAGAGACTATCAACTGAGACATTAGAGTATCTTTAAAAAAAACTGAGACATTAGAGTAGAGATTTGTGCTACTACCTCCGTCTCGGTGAATAAGTCATTATTCACGTAGTTCTAGGTCATTAATTTGAGGAATTGAATATTTGACTCTATATATATATATATATATATATATATATATTGTCACATATAATACATATTTAGATAGTTAAATTGTTGATCTAGAACTAAGAGAATGACTTATACACCGAGACAGAGGTAGTAGTTTTTAAATTACAGATAATTCCGGACGAGGCAGTAGTTTGCAGAGATGCACACTAACCAATACCCTGGCCTGGACACAATACCATCGATTGTGCCTAGGCTAAAGATTGGTAGCTGGCTATATGATGTTGCCATGTCATATATGGTCATCATTTGTAACCACTCATACAATAAGGTTAGCTATAAAAGTACTACTTTTTTTTATCTTCTCTCTATCTTTTTCCTCACATTTATTGTATCTACTTAGAGCATGATTAATAGTATAGCCAGCCGCTGGCTATAAAAAAGTGCCATGTCATCTATAGCCAACCCTATAGCCAACATGTATAACAATTAGCTATAAGTATATGTTATTTTATTAATACATGACCCACCTTCCACTCTCACACAATGCCTAGGAGCACATGCTACAGCTGGCTCTTGCATGGGAGCCCGCTTACATTCTCTCTCCTATCCTCTCTCCTCCAACTAAGCATAGAAATATTATTGCACTCCTTATAGCCTGCTGATTGTACCTTATTGTACTTGCTCTTAGGAGCGTGTATATAGCTAGGCTCTTGCATGAAAGCCCACACCCCTCAATTTTTCATATCTCTCTCCTCCACATAGGCAAAATTGCCATGTAAGCAAGTTATAAACCCACTATTGTACTTACTCTAAGTGGCATAGGCTTGCATGGAGCATCGTTGTCCAGAGAGCTGATTTCAGAAATATGAAATTTATGGGTGCAGATATTTACCATGTTGCAGCCTTCATCAGTGGAGCGGCCTCTCGGGTTAGTCAAGATACCGCTCAAAAAGAAAGGAATTAGTCAAGATTTCTATGCTTTTAGACTGAGATTCACCTTGTATATCTTAGTGCACCTCCTCCAAGGAAAGTCATACTCTATCCTTGGGGGAGATGGACCTTCGCAAGAAACTAAAACGGAGGGTGATCTCCTTATCGGTCATCAAGAGAGCTCAAAAATGCCAGTGTGCTAAACTGACAAATCTGAAGGAGGGTGATGCAAAAACCAAATTCTTTCACCAGAAAATTAGTGCAAGACGTCAGAAAAATTATATCCACAGGCTCAAACACAACCAGGGGTGGATCACCGAGCATGAGAAAAAAGTGGAGCTCATTTTTTATCATTTTAGAGAGGTGCTGGAAAAAGGGGATCTTGGTCCCAGGACCTAAACTGAGATGAACTAAACTTTGAGACTCATGCCCTGTCAGAGCTGGAGGATCCCATCAACGAAGAGGAGGTGAAGGCGGCGATCAATGACTTGCCTTCTGACAAGGCTCCGGGCCTGGACGGCTTCACCGGTCTTTTCTTCAGAAAATGTTGGAAAAAAGTAAAGCGAGATGTGATGCGTGTGATCCGACTCTTTGAGGACCTTCATGGTACTAATCTCCATTGGTTGATTTCGGCCAACGTGGTGCTTTTGTTGAAGAAGGAGGGTGCAGAGGGAATCTCAAAGTATAGGACAATTAGTCTCATCCCCGCCATTGCGAAGATCATTGCGAAAATCCTTCAAACAGATTGCGTCATCACATGAATGGCCTCGTCGGTAATTCACAAAGTGCCTTCATCAAGAGAAGGATCATCCACGACAACTTCATGTATGTCAGAAACCTTGCTCGTAGACTGCATAAGAGCAAAACTCCTGTCACTCCTATTCAAGTTAGACATCCGTAAAGCCTTCGATTCGCTCAAATGGGAATACATCATCGACCTTCAAAAGAGAGAATTCCCCGCTAAGTTCAGAAATTGGATCACTGGCCTACTATGCACCTTTTCTTCCAGGTTCTTTCTAAATGGGGTGTCGAGGCCTCTGATCAAGCATGGATGTGTTCTTCGACAAGGAGACCCTATTTCTCCATTGTTATTTGTCCTTGCCATTGATCTGCTTTAGCAACTCCTGAACAACGGCACCTCAAAGGGCCTCCTACACAAGATTCGTGGTCGTGGTGCCATAGTGCACACCTCTCTCTATCCAGATGATTTGGCAGTCTTCATGGCGCCCATCAAGAGTGACATTGATCGACTCTGTCAGATTCTACTCTGTTTTGGCGAGGCCTCAGGTCTCGCAACCAACTTTCAAAAGAGCTCAGTCATACCAATCAGATGCGGTCACATAAACTTAACGCCCATCCTTCATAATCTGCCAGCTAAAAGATCCTCCTTCCCAATGAGATACTTGGGTCTACCCCTCTCGGTGTGTCAGCTAAAAAAAGTTGACTTTCAATTCCTGGAGGACTAGGTGGCGGCTAAGTTCACTCCTTGGGATGGAAGCAACATCACCGCAATTGGACATGCCATCCTTGTCAAATGGGTCCTCTCCTCCCTAGTGTTACACCACATTATGCCACTCATTATACCTCCAAGCACTCTTTGTAGCACCAATAAGAGCTTTCCTGTGGTCAGGATCGGACAAGACAACAGGAGTGAAATGCAAGGTGAACAGGGGCATGGTATTCAGGCCATACGAGAGAGGAGGCCTTGGAGTGCTCAACACAGACAAGTTTGCGCGAGCTTTGCGGCTTCAATGGCCTTGGTTTGAATGGAAAGAGCCTTCCAAACTGTGGATTGGCATGTACCACCCATGTGATGAGCATGATCTTGACTTCGTCTATGCATCCACCATCATCATATTTGGAGACGGAGCAAGAACCTTTTTTAGGAGGCTCCTTGGATAAATGATCGGAAGCCCAAGGAGATAGATCCGCTCATTTTTTTGAGGCTTCATCTCGCAAAAAACTAGAAGGTCAGAGAGGCACTGAAGAATAATGCTTAGGTTGCCAAGGTCAAAATTTCTGCAAACTTCACCATCACTACTAGGAAAAGGCCTACTAATGGCGCACCGGTTTTGCCTACTAATGGCGCACTACCGGTGCGCCATTAGTAGCATGCCACTAGTATTTTTTACTAATGGCGCACCACTGGTGCGCCATTAGTGTCTGGTATACTAATGGTGCACCACGCAGTGTGCCATTAGTATGTAAGAACATGCGCCATTAGTATGCCTCCCGGGGGGCCATACGTAACCATGTGCTTTGTCATACTAATGGCGCACTCTGAGGTGATGCGCCATTAGTATCCTTTGGCATACTAATGGCGCACCTGGAGGTGATGCGCCATTAGTATGAATATTTGTTTTTTTTCCTTTTCTGATTTTTGCACAGGTTACAAAATATATTATTGGACAAAATATAGACAGCAGCACACAACAACAGCAGATTCATCGAATACAATAGAAGATTAGTCTCCGAATACAATTCATCATATTAGTCTCCGAATTCAAAAGACCGAACAAAGATAAAACATTACAAGTCTCAAGACCGCGAGTATCGAGTTTGTCTTCACATTACAAGTCGATATCGATCATCTAAACTACCATCACATAGAAGAGAGCTGCGGTCATCACGATGAGCATCATCGCGATCAAACTGATCTTCATTCGGTTCCTCCAACGCTCCCTCCTCTCTCCCGCTAGATAGCGGGCGTATCTAGATTCGGCCTCCGCCCTAGTGGTGTACCCTTTGTAACTGTTACCGCTGAAACGGTGAACCTGTCTCCGACACTCCTCCCAGTCGTCGTAGACTCCGGGAACCTTACCCTTGTACACGACATACGACGGCATCTCTATGCACAAGCCAAACAACAGACAATACATAAGCAATATGTAAGTATGCAACAAAAGGATCGAAAGAGAAAAGCAAGACATTAATAGCACGATTCATGGTCCTACTAATAAATAGCATCGATTACATCTAAGTTGAACGACTGTCCAAACCAAAGAGACATACGAATTCATTAAAGTTTAATTACAACATGAGCCAATCAATGTTTCAGAACTACACATCACTACTTTCGACTCGACTCATCGGACAGGAGCGTGGATGAAGCCGTCGTCTGTCGTGATGGTCATGAAATCGCGGTCGTTGTCACCCTGCATTTGTAGCATTCCATCTATCTCACTGTTGGACGGTTGATATCTGCGGAAGAACTGCCCCGAGGTATGAAGGACATCTTGATGGATGATGTCCGCAAACTCCGACTGGATGCGAAAGAATTCTTGTCTGAGGTCCGCGTCCTGGGTTGCCGACAACCTCGCGGCCCAATCTTTGAGACTATCTGGTAGCAGAAGGTGATGATGGTCCCTTACGATCGCCCGCATGTGATGGAGGGCGTAGTAGGCATCCTTCTGACCGCCAGGCGGCTGCTTGACGCAGCAGAACTTCGTATTGTGTGAGAAGGTGTGCTTGCCGTACTTACGAACTGCCCTGGTGAAGGTGCCTCCAGATTTGGCGTAGCCGGGGAGAACATCATCAAGAACTTTCTTGACATTTGTGTAGTCTATCTTGGAGTTACGGTTCGGGTCGAAATACGTGGCCATGGAATATTTCGGGCTTAGGAGGATGAGTGTGCAATGTGTGTCACTGCACAGAACACGGAATGTTAGAAAAAAAAGAACGATCGAAATCTAAGAAATCATATGTTACGGGGCGGTTAAGGGATGACTTACTCGGGAAAGTAAGCCACAAGGAAGTTATCCTTATCTGGGTTTGCCAGAATGACGCCTTCGAGGTGTGAACTCGCAACTTGGCGGTCCCCAGCGCTGCTCAAGTGCTTGGCACGCATGTAGAAGGGGTCGACTATCACGATGTCCGGGGTCTTGTCTCTAATGATCCGCATCTCCATACTCAGCGAAAACAGCCGAACGAAGGTGTAGTGCAGCGGATGAAGGTTAAACATAGCAAAGATGTCATCAAACCGCAGGACGATCGTACCCCCGATGTCGCCATCCACAAAGCCCTTGCCCTCTGGCACCTTGGCCACGAAAACCGGGTATGCCACATCATTCTCTCTGAGACGCCGCTTCTCCAAAGAAAGAACACTGTCGTGCAGACTCCGCATAGCACCGGTTGCAGCATTGAGCATATTTGGCGGTAGCATCGCCCTACCCGCCACATGCACCCTCCTCGAGATATCCTTAGGTGAAGGTGGCCCGTCCTGAGCACGGATCGAACTCGGTGCCGGCTGGCTCGCACCGGCGCCCTTGTTAGTCTTTCGTTTCCGTCCCTTCTTCTTGATCTCCTGTAATGGGACCGAGTTCTGCTCACAGACCGCCTTCTTGAGCGTGTTGGGGCTGATAATATTTCGCACCTCAGCTATCTGAGGCTCGGTGAAGGCGGGAGCTGGAGGCGTCTCCTGAGAACTGAACGCAGACGACGCCTGTTGCAATTGGATTTCTCCGCCGTATCAGCTAGATTGCGGTCGTCTTGGTTGGGTTCTTGAGAAAGAGGCCCGCAGAACTCGTCAGCGTACCCATGTTCGGCAAAGTACTTATCGACATTGGTAAATGTACCGTCGTCGTTGTCGTCGTCGTCCGGATCCTGTGCCATAGGGATGTCCGTATCCTGTGCCATAGGGATGTCCGGCATAGGGATGTCCGGCAGGTCCGGTAGCGTTGCGGCGTTCTTGCCATGGCTTGGCGCCGGCACGACTGGCGGTCTTGTCTGTGGGGTGGTGTCCCCCGCCCCCAAACGAATCTGGCTCTTCGGCCAAAGCAGGGGCCAGTTTACGCAGGCGCTGAGGGTCATCTCATCTTCTTCGTCGGCCCCAGCGGGTCCAATCGGAGGTAACAGCTCGTCGCAGCCTGGCAGCACCCGAACCACTTCAACCCTATACACTGTGGGTGCCATCGGATTACCGTGGAACATGCGGTTGCCCGGTTGAACGATTCTGCCCTTGGCGACATCGACCAACTCGCCGCCCACGAAGTGCAGAAGAGTGCAAGGAACGTCGGCGGCGCCCTGCGAAAACATGTAGGGCGTCAGGGATGCCCAGTCAAAGGCAAGGAGATGAAGTCATCGGCCGAGAGGCTTAGTTACCGTGATGCCGTCGAGCTCGGCTAATGTTGAGGCACCGCCAACGGCGGGCGTGCAACTGACGGAGGGGGCGCTTGCTGGCGAGGTGCCGGCCGGCGTACACCCGGGTGCATTAAGCTCCAATGCCCGTGCCGGCGCCGGAGACACGAATACCGCCTCCGCCGGAGACACCAATGGCGCGCCGGAGACACCAATGGCGCCGCCTGCGCGCTGTGCGAGTTGCTGGCCGTGAAGCTGGGAACCGGGGGAGGCCCCTGTTGGCCGCCCGCAATCCACGTCGTCAGCCCATGAATCAACGTAGGCACCATGGCGTTGAGCTTCGTTCCCAGTTGTTGTTCCACTTGCTCTTGGACAAGCTCCGGAATCCGCGCCACTTGTGCCTTGAGTGCTTCAACCTCGCGCGTCTGGCTTTCCGAGCTGGTCTTTTTCTCCTTCCGCACACCAGCGGTATAGTATGACCCCCATTTTGTGGACAAGCCTTTGCCGGCCACACGACCAGCTGACGTCGGCTTAGTGAGCTTATCCTTGTTTTTCATTACATTCAACGCCCTATTTAAAGGGGTGTCGAAAGGGGAGCTCTGAGACGACCCCGCGCTACTGCTTTCAGTTTCCTGCGGAAGGAACGTGAACCATTTAGAAATATTGGGGATTAATTAGAGTGCAACCATATGGAGCTAATTACGCGGGGGTGTATTCCTTACCAGAACAAGCTCAAGCGCCCTGGTCTTCGGATCCGTGGTAAGCTCCTTTGTTATCGGGTCCTCCTTGTACCGGGCCCTGACAAAGTTCCTGGTCTGCTTGTCACCGCTGTATTTCTCGAAGCGGGGCGGTAGGCCTTGCTCGGCACGCTCCGCGTCCTCCTTGTCCCATATAGGCTCCGCCACTCTGTAACCGCCGGGACCGAGTTTGTGTTCCCCTAAGTTCAACTCCCGCATTTCTTTCCCCCACTGACTTGATTCGGAGGTTGCGCTGCTCTCACACTTGATCTTGAACTCCTTGTAGTCATCTTCGCTGATCGAAGAATATTTCGCCTTGATCTTCTCATAACTATCACCTTTATCAATCATTCTCTTCACCGCGCTTCTCCAAGTAGATAGGGCCGTGCTCATCCTCGTGAGGGCGGCACTGTTCACTTTATTCCTTGAGAGGCGTGTGTTTTCAAAATCGGCGGGGAACTTGTATCGTTCGTGCAGCTTCGTAAAGAGGAGGTTGCGCAAATTCCCTCGGTCCTTATGCCCAAGGTTCTCGGTGTTGATCGAGACGGTGCTCCGGAGAATGCACCCGAGCTGAAGCGAGTACCCCTTGACTATATGTTTGGGCTCCCTTGGATGCCCGTCGGAGTCCACTTGAGAAAATTCCTCCTTGAGGGTGCTAAGCGCATTCGGGCGCCGGTCCTTCCTTTGCTTCTTCGGTTGGCTGCCATCTGTGTGTGCGCCGCCATCATCAGTGGTGGCATCCTCGGCGGCACCATCAGTGGTGTCATCCCCGACGCCACTAGGGGTTGTGTAGTCAGGATCAGTGTCTTCCGTGGCGTCCTCATAGCGGTGAGGTTGTTCCTCCATCTCCTGGGACAGCTCCCAGAATTGCTTGCCGCCCGAACCGCCGGCCTCATCGTTGTGGGCCATGTTTCGCTCTAAATAGGAAAAAAGTTTGGTCAAAAAGTTGGTTATTGTCAAGGAACAAGATCATGGTCTCATCATTTAGGGTTTGTCGACACCGAGGCATCCTAAAAGCTAAGCTTTTATCATTTAGGGTTTGTCGACACCGAGGCACCCTAAAAGCCTAAGCGTACATCATTTAGATTCTCATCGACACCGAGGCACCCTAAAAGCCAAGGTTTCATCATTTAGGGTTTGTCGAAGCCGAGGCACCCTAAATGCTAAGTTAAGTTTTCATCATTTAGGGTTTATCGATGCCGAGGCACCCTAGGTTGGGCCTAATCACTTGGCACTAATCACTTGTCTCTATTGCCACATATGTTGGGTTTATCATCTAGGGTTTATCGATGCTGAGGAGAATTCTAAGTTGGGCCTAATCACTTGGCTCTATTGCAACCTATGGTTTAATGCAGCAAGAATAAAGGGACAGTTGATCCTACTTAATTAAGTACTAAGATACCCCGGCCCATGCATTAGTAGCAAGTACCCCATATGTCCGATTTTTAGCAAAGTCATGCTAAAATTCATGGAAAATTTCAGCATGACCTTTGCTGAAAATAGGACATATGGAGTACCCGAGTTTGCCGGCAAACTCAAGGGCCGCTTGGGGTACCTACATAATCATCACGACACAATGGTCGGAGACAAAACCCAGCCACAGACCATATGGTCCTCTGCTTTCATATGGACAAAAATCAGCTCAACTTATGTGAGCTTCCATTCCAGATATAATAGGTCACCCAACAAAAAATCATCAATAGTTTAGCAAGTCTGTACAAACACAGAAAGAATAGAAAGTTTGCTGCCTATTCAAACACAGAAACAAAACACTACTTGAAACTTCTGCTACATTTGGACCATGGCAATTTACTTTCATGGAGCATGACAAATGTATTTTACAGATCATGGCATTGTTTTTACTATATGCACCATGGCAAATTTCTTTTCTTTTTGCAACATGGCAAATTTCTTTTGCACCGGGCCATGGCAAATATAGTCTATGCATCATGAAAATTATAGTGTATGGATCATGGCATTTTTTATTCTACATTTTTATTCTATGGATCATGCCAGGAAATTATAGTCTATGCATTTTTTAATCTCTGGATCATGATCCAACAAAATTGCCATCTCCCATGGCAAATATAGCCTATGCATCATGGAATTTATACTGTATGGATCATGACATTTTTTGTCTATGGATCATGATCTATAGAACATTTTAGTCCATGTCATTTTTGAAACATATTTTTGCCATGGCAATTTTGAATCAATAGACATACTTCTCAAAAGAGGCATGATCAAATTCTGGTGCCCTTGAATTACTAGTATTTATCTCTTATGACTGATGAATGTGCATTGAGTCCAGAAGCAAAGACTCTACAGTGAAATGAAAAAAACCTTGGAAATATATTTATGATAACTCTAAATGGATCAGAAGGTGCAGATGCACTTGTAAAAAAAGGTATGCATTTGCAGCAGCTTTGTTCTGATTATGACACCATTCTGTTAAGAAGGCAAAATAACATTATCATCCCAATTCATAGTTGAAGTTGAAGACCCTAAGCTTTAAAATGCCATGTCTCACTTACGCATGTTAACTTATTTACCAGTTCAGAACTATCACCAGAAAATAGTAAATCCACATTGACCACATAATATTATTTTGCAACCACTCAGTTTGTCCTTGACTGGGACACTTGAAGCACAAAACAGAATTGAGAGTGCAGACCCTACCTTCCTAGCGGACCCTACCTTCTTCTAAATGGCTCTTGTGATTTTTTGAGAGTGCAGACCAATGAGATTAGCTTAACTAAATTATCTTGCAATTCCATTAGAGACTACAGCAGCAGCAAGAAAGCATCATGGTTCAAGTTATGCAACTACCAACCTGTGTTTTATTGAAACAGAAGAAACTTAGCTTAAGTACATCATCCTACTTTATCGAAAAAAGTACATCATCCTACAACTTCCTTAGAGACTACGGAAGCAGCAAAACGCATCATGGTTTACGCTTTGCAACTACCAAAATGTGATCTCATGCGAAAAAAGGACAATAAATTGTTCAGCTTAGCATCATGTTGCAGCTTACACAAGTACCAAAATGTAAGTGTAACCCATTGTTTAAAGGTTTCAGAAAAAGGATTACGAGAAAGGTCACCCATCGATGTGATTCAGATTGCAGATAGCAAAGCAAAGCAATTAGCTAAAGACCTTAATGATGCAGGCCCTAAACCAGCAGCGCCACTAAATTAACTAGCACTATTTTCTTCCCCCAAGAAACCCACAAACATTTAACATAAGCATCAAATTGGTCACCCAAATTACCCAAAACACATAAGAAGAGCAGTTGAGACTTCAGTCTACATGCTACAGCACCCAGGGCGCGGGAGGTGCACATGACAGTGAGGTAACGGTCCCACAAAGCATGGCTGGGCGTGGCCCGAGCATAGTGGAGGCGCGTCGCGATGCTGTGAGCGCGCCTGGGCGCGGCCAGGGCGCGGCCCGAGCGTAGTGGAGGCGCGGTCGTGGTGCGGTGAGCGCGCTTGGGCGGGGCCAGGGCGCGGCCAGGGGCCGAGGCTTGCGGTGGTTCGTTGGCGGCGGTGGAGTGAGGGAGGGTGCGGGGGGTCGGTGGCGGCGGTGGAGCGGGGGGAGGGTGCGGGGGGTGCTCGGCGGCGAGGGGGATCTGGTGAGAGGGATAGCTATCGAGAGGGAGGGGGATCGAGATCGAGTGTCCTCATGAATATTCAATATTTTTTCATATTGAATATGAAAAAATATTCATGAATTCAAAAAGTGCCCATGAAATTTAAAAATATTCATGATATCAAAAAGTTCCCGAGAAATGAAGGCTACAATTTAAATACAATCGATCTTAGCTAGCTATCTGTTCACAATCTTCTTGCCCTTCTTTTTCGCAAATGGAGTTCTTCTGTGGAACGGACGTCCTTTAGGTAGGGTGGTCCTGCTTCTTCTTGTGGTGTGTGCTGCTACTTCATCGTCATCATCATGTTCGATCTTCGGGTCGCCGTACTTGTCGAAGTCTTGCTCATTGGCTACTCCATCCATTCCGATGATCCTCCTTTTGCCTCTCCTCACGACAACACGACTGGGCTTTGGCGGGTCGGTAATGAAGAAGCATGGGTCCACTTGGGAAGCCAGTACCCATGGCTCATTTTTCGCGGTGACGTTTGCGCCCGCGGTCTTGGATTTGGCTTCGGGTATAACCATGGTGGTGAAATACTGGTCTTCTTTTAGGACGCTCTTGGCCCATCTGACACGGAACATCGGGACCTTCTCTCCAGCGTAGCTCAGCTTCCAGATCTCCTCGATCCTTCTGTAGTATCTGTCCTTGTCGTTGCCGGTGTAGGATTCCATCGTTACCCCGGAGTTCTGATAACCATCGCTCTTCATGTCCTTGTTCTCGGTGTAGAATGTGTAGCCGTTGATATCGTACGCCTCATAGGTCATCAGGTTGTGCTCAGCGCCCTGTGACAAGGCGAATATGAGTTGTTCTTCCATGGAAGAATCCTCATGTAAAGGGTACGATAGAAGCTTCTGCTTGAACCAACGCGTGAAACATGAGTTGTGCTCTTTGATTATATCTCCGTCTGTCCTCTGTTGGCCTCGGTCATTGTACGTCTTATCAATAAAGGTTTTGTGCTCTACCACCCAAGGATCAACCACGTCTATGTGTTGTAGCGCGACTAGGTTTGCTCTTTCAAAGTTGGCGAGTCGACCCTCGAAGTCGACATGCATTTCGCGGCGACCCTCACGGTGACCCCATCCAGCGAGCCTGCCGAGGTGCCTGTTGACGGGCAGACCAACGGGGTTCTCGATGCCTAGATAATTCATGTAGTAGGAGATGCACTCTTCGGTCAGAAAGCCCCTGGCTATACTTCCCTCTGGACATGACATGTTGCGAACGTATCCTTTGATGACACCATTCATCCTTTCGAACGGCATCATGCTGTGCAGGAACGTCGGCCCGAGTTGGATGATATCCTCCATGATATGGACCAGCAGATGCACCATAACATTGAAGAATGCGGGTGGGAAGTACATCTCAAGCTCGCATAGTATCACCACAATCTCTTCCTGTAGCCTTGTGAGTTGCCTCACGCCAATCGACTTCCGAGAGATGACGTCGAAAAAGTTGCATATGCCAAATAGCGTTTCACGGACGTGCGCGTCCATGATCCCACGGATTGCAACTGGAAGTATCTGCGTCATCAGCACGTGACAATCGTGAGACTTCATCCCGCTGAACTTCTGCTTCGCTGGGTCTAGGTATCTGCTTATCTTCCCCGCGTAACCGTAAGGAAGTTTTACTCCTAGGAGGCAGGTGAAAAACTGCTCGATCTCCTCCTAACTTAGAGTGAAGCACGCGGGAGGGTAGTCATTTCCAGTCTTCTTAGCCTTTTTGCCTTTGTGGCGACTTTCTGTGTCCTGCTTCGCCTCATCATCATCATCATCATCATCATCATCATCATCATCATCATCATCATCATCATCATCATCATCATCATCATCATCATTAGCGTGAAGCTCCTGCCTAATGCCCATTGATTTCAAGTCTGCCCTTGCTTTCAGCCCATCTTTGGTCCTCTCTGGCATGTTGAGCAGGGTACCAAGTAGACTCTCGCACACGTTCTTCGTGATATGCATGACATCAAGGCTATGAGGCACACGGTGGATCTTCTAGTACGGCAAGTCCCAGAAAATAGACCTCGTTTTCCATACCTTCAGCAGCGGCTCTGGCGCCTTTCGCTTCTTTCCCGGCTCTGGCGCCTTCTGCTTCTTTCCCGGCAGTGGGCGGTCTTTCCAATTTTTCAACAGCTCGTCTATTTCCTCGCCGCTCCTCGTACACGGGCGTTTTCGGGGTTCGGTTTCACCATCGAACAGATCCTTGCGTTTCCTCCACGGGTCATCATCGCGAAGCCACCTTCGATGTCCCATGAACATGGTTTTCAAAGACCAGGGATCCCTATCTAGCTAGCGATACATTGTGTCATCCATGCACCTTACGCATCCAGAAAATCCGTGGACTACTTGCCCCGCGAGATATCCGTAACCGAGATAGTCATGCACCGTCGTGAGCAATGCGGCTCTCATAGGGAAATATTCTTTCTCTGCGGTGTCCCACATATTGGCTGGCGTTTTCCACAGTGTGTCTAGCTCCTCCTTCAGCAGCCCCAGATACAGATTGATGTCATTCGCTGGTTGTTTCTGCCCTTCAATTAGCATACTCATGTGAATGTACTTCCTCTTCATGCACAACCAGGGGGGAAGGTTGTACATCCACACAAACACAGGCCAGGTGCTATGTGTGCTTCTCTGGCTGCCAAACGGATTGACTCCATCGGTGCTCGCGCCCAGCACGATATTCCTTGGATCCTTCCCAAATTCTGGGTATTCAAAGTTCAATGCTTGCCACTGGCTCGCATCCTTAGGGTGACTCAGCATCTTGTCTTTTTTATTTATCTCCGGATCATTTCCGTCATCTTCCCGCTTCTTCTCCTCCCTATCCGCGTGCCAACGCAGGAGCTTTGCTACCTTAGGGTCCGCGAAATACCGCTGCAGACAAGGAGTGATCGGAAAGTACCACACCGATTTTCGAGGAGCTTTCTTCCTCTTCTTGTATCGAGTGACGCCGCACACCGGACATATGGTAGACTCCGCGTGCTCGTCCCGATAAATGATGCAATTGTTCATGCACACATGGTATTTCACGTGCGGTAAATCCAGAGGACACACGATTTTCTTCGCCTCCTCGAAACTGGTCGGGCACTTGTTCCCCTTGGGAAGACGTTCGTGCCAGAATGACATGTTCTCATCGAAGCATGCGTCGGTCATTTTGTGTTTTACCTTCATCTCCAGAGCCATGAGCGTTACTTTCAGGCGGGTATCCTCGGGCCTGCATCCTTCATACAATGGAGTAACTGCGTCTATCTCCAGTTGATCCAGCTTGGCTTTCTCTCGGGCGGCAGCTCTTGCGTTATCCGTCTGCTTAAGAAGCAACTCTTGAATATGAGGGTCCTGCACCCAGCCTCCATCGTCGTCTGCTCCGGCATCTTCATCTTCATGATCATGCCCTTCGTCTTGATCTTCCTCATCATCATGTACGACATCTTCTACATGATGACTGTGTACAGCATCACCGTCGTGATCATGTCCTGGAGATTCTTCGTCTTCTCGCCCGTCCTCACCGCGGTGGTTGTCTTGTTGCCCTTCCTCATTTCTTGCCCGGCCCCCATGGACGACTTCATAGTCATCTTCATCACCTTGCCACCGATAGCCATCCATGAAACCACGCAAGAGCAGGTGGTCCCGCACCTGCCCGGAATCCGGGTCCGCAATAAGGCTCTTCAGCTTGCATCTTCGACACAGACATCTTATCTCCGTCTCGTTCTTTTGAAGCATCTCGGCCTTCGCGGAGCTCAAAAACCTATTCACGATGCCTTCGGTCATCGTGCGGACCATGGTCGCCTGCGGGGTAGAGCAAAACGATATTTTAGAACCAAGAAAAAATTTGGCATGACCTTCCCTAAAAATAGGACCAAAAAGAATGCATAGTGCCAAAATTCTCGCCGAAACGGAAATGAATCAACATTCCGTCAAAATATTGGCAACTATCGCATTTCAAATACTGGTACCTGCAAACACAAACATATATGCAACACCATAAACATATGCAACATCACAAACATACATAGATCTAGCTAGGCCACAAAAAGTGCATGTGCACGTTGTTGGAGCGAGCTAGGGAGAAAAAAAGTAGATCTACAACATGAAGATAGCTTTCCCCTTACTTACCTATCAAAAAAGGTAATTTCACCACTTAATTTTGATGAATCTATGGTGCAAATGAGGTGAGGAGGAGGAGGCAACCGAAAGTTTGGAGAAGGAGGTGGAGGGAATGAAGTGGGGAAAGTGAGTGGGTAGGTGTGGCTGTCCAAAATATCTTGTTGGGGTCCCAGGTTACTAATGGCGCACCACCAGCAAATGCGCCATTAGTATGCCTGCTTACTAATGGCGCACCTGCAGGTGGTGCGCCATTAGTAGTTCTGCAAAAAAGTAAAAAAAATACTAATGGCGCACTGTCTTCCTAGTGCGCCATTAGTAGTTAGAACTAGTAATGGCGCACTTCGGTAGGATGCGCCATTAGTATGTATGTAAATATGAAAAAAAAACTTTATTACTAGTGGCGCACCGTTTTTCTGGTGCGCCATTAGTGTCTTCCACACTAATGGCGCATCACAAACTAGTGCGCCATTAGTATATAGTAGTGGCGCACTACAATCCTGATGCGCCATTAGTGTGAATCCTATCTATAGCCCTTTTCCTAGTAGTGCATGGAGCAACTCCATCAATTTGTGGCCCTCTGGACGTCCATCCAAGGTCTCCATGTTGATGAGCATGCTAAAGATGACATTGTGTGGAAGCACATGGCCAACGGGCATTACTCGGCGGCCTCTGCCTACACGGCCCAATTTTTGGGAACGGTATACTCTCCCATAGAGCACACGATATGGAAAGCTTGTGCCCCTCCCAAGGTCAAGTTCTTCGCTTGCTTGGCTAACCAAGATCGTATTTGGACCATCGATAGACTGGCCAAGCAGGGATGGCCTAACTGGGGTATGTGCCCGCTATGCAAGCAAGTTCAGGAATTCAGGCCACACATCTTATACAAATGCTGGTTCACGCTTAGACTTTGGAACTTGATAAATGAATGGCTACACTTGATTGACTTTGATACTTCAGATTGGCACCTTGAGGACTCCGTTACCAAATGGTGGTCCAAGAGATCCATGACAGCATGCCCAAGAGGAAGGCCATGGCGTCCCTAACAATGCTTATGGGATGGACCATTTGAAATGAGTGGACGCCCGTGTCTTTGAGCACAAGAATACACTAACACCAATCTTGTTCAACAATATTAGATGTGAGATCAAACTTTGGATTTCTGTCGGAGCAAAGAAATTGGGAACTATTGTACCGGGAGAGTGAGGCCTTTGTATTTGGGTCTTGTAACACAAATTATATCTACTTCTTAATTAATATATGAGGTAAATATTTTGCCTCCGTTTAAAACAAAAGAATTCCTCCTCCTCAACCTCGAAAGGCCATCTTCTACAACATCGAAAAATCTCTGCTAGGGTTCGAGGAAATCACAGAGTTATCTGTTAGAGAACTCAAGCGTGCATCCAGCTAGATCGAGAACAAAATTAAATAACCACCAAAACCCATAGAAATCAGCAACGAAATCACGTATGTATGTGCCTCCTCATTAGAGACGGTTGTGCATCATTCCATTGTAGTCGAGGCAGTGGCGGCAAGAACCATCGATAGTAGAAGCTAGTTTGTCTGACGGATACTGGGGAATGGGGAAACCTCTTTCTCCATTTGGGTTGGGGATGGGTGGGTGAGGGGAGGAGGAAGTGATGCAGAGGATCCTACGGACATCACCATGTCAAGAGTCCGTTTGGAAAGTGACACATGCGACATCTACTTCACATACATAAAGGTGAATCATCTCCTTTACACATGTTCACTTGACCCCTTCGAGGATGGTATACTACTTGGCACTCCTTTCGTGTGCGTACATAGGTATTGTCAAAGCATCACGGATAACGAGGAGGAGTTGAAAGTGCAACTACTCCCAGGGTGGTTTTGGTAATCCATAACAACATATAGCTCATTGAACTAATATCTATTCAATTTAATGTTTCAGAAAGTTCAATGATAGGCATGGCATGGACTAGAGATGTGGACCCCTCAAAATGCTAAGGACATGTATTGGCAAAAGCTCAAGACTCTTCATTTCCATTTTAGTGATCCAAGATCACATTGAGTCCATAGGAAAAACCAATACTATTAAAATGGTCTACTTGCTCAAAATGCTTAGTGATATGCTCCAAAGCCCTCAACTACTTTCTCATTTCCACATTTGTCCTAAACCTAAAGTCAAACTCGGCCCCACCGATTTGATCCATCCGGCGCCACCGAGATCACTTGACATAGCCATATCCAGAAACCCTAATCAGTTCGATCTCACCGATAGGGATCTCGGTCTCACCAAGATGGGATTGCAAACTCTCTGTTTCCCTTCGTACCGTTTCGGTCATACCGAGATGAGTGATCGGCCCCACTGAGTTCGCAATGCAAACTCTCTATTTCCTTTTCTTAACATTTCGGTCTCACCGAAATAAGTGATCGGTCCCACCGAGTTTGCTTGACCAAGTCTCTGCTTGCTTATTGCTGAAAGCGGTCTCACCGAGTTCATGCGATCGGTCTAACCGAGATGAGATTTTGCCCTAACCCTAGCGCAGCGGTCCCACTGAGTTGATCTCATCGGTCCCACTGAAAATCCTAACGTTCACATTTGAACTAGACCGGTCCCACCGAGTTTCTGCATTCGGTCTAACTGAGTTTGGTAAATTGTGTGTAACAGTTAGATTTTGTGTGGAGGCTATATATACCCCCCCACCCCTACTCCATTTGTGTGAGAGCCATAGAAATGTGCCTACACTTCCACTACTTATTTTTTGAGAGAGAACCACCTACTCATGTGTTGAGACCAAGACATTCCGATCCTACCACAAGAATCTTGATCTCTACACTACAAAAAGAAGACACATCCGTGAAATTTTGGGCCGAACAATTTTTTTCTGTCATACTTATGACACTTCTGTGACGATAATTATGACAAAACCCGGTATCATCATAGATGTGGCGGGCTCCTACTTCTATGACAAAAAATCATGATAGAAAATGCGCTTTTTGTCCTGGGCAGGCCTGAGATGCACCTGCATGACATTCTTTGGTCCGTCCATGACGGAAAAATTATGGTAGAAGCGAGGGCGAGGAAAATTTCGGGGAGTTCCCGGTTATGGTGGGCCGTCGGGGCCAAGCGATGCATTGAGGTTTGTACATTTCTCTCATACACGTATGCATGTGTGTGCGAGGCTTTGTGCTCTAACTGAACCCAAGCGAGGCGTTCGCCTACTGAACCCGAGCGATTGCACTGCAGGCTATGCGTTACTGAACCCAATGATCGATCAATCCCTGGCTGTTAACTAAACCCGATCGAGCGATTCCTTCGCTAATGCTGCTAACTAAAGCCGACTGAACCTGCTACCTCATTCCCTTGATGAACAGTGAGTGTTGTTGGGGGGGGTGTCGGATTTCGGGTTCCGGCAGACCCTTGAGGTTCGAACACTAGGGTGCACGCGGAGATCACACCCTCAGCCTACCCATGTTTCACCGCCTCGCTAGGATCTAAACTACATGAAGAACAACACTAGGGACACAAGATTTATACTGGTTCAGGCCACCATTGTGATGTAATACCCTACTCCAGTTTGTGGTGTGTGGATTGCCTCTGGGGCTGATGAGGAACAGTACAAGGGAAGAACAGCCTCACGAGGGTCTGTTCTTGGTTGGTGCGATGAACTGCTAGGGGGTTCAGTTGCCTCTCTCTCTCTCTGTGTGTGTCTTGGGTGCGGATCCGATCAGATCTCGATCCCGTACCCTGTGGGTGGCTAGTCCTATTTATAGGCGAAGGCCCCGGGCCTCTTCCCAAATATTGAGCGGGAAGGGTGCCAACAATTGGCCGTTTTGAAGGGGAACATCTAGTACACTTATCCTGACTAAAGTTGGTCCTCGCCTGCCAAAGGACCCTGACGATGACGCTGGCTTGGGCTCCACGATGACCTCCGTTCTGCCGTCCTGCTGGTCTCGGTCTTGTTGCACCGAAATGGTTGCCTTTAATTGATACCCTCGCCTGCGCTTGCCCCCTTTGCACCAAAGGGGAAACAAGGATTCTGCGCAGGCCGGCGCCCGCCTGGCGTCCGCCTGGCCTTGGTCGTCATGGCTTGCGTCACGGGCACCTCGTGAGGTACCCCGCCTTGATCTCTCCTCCTCCTCACGAGCCAGCCTGATGAGGCTACGCGATTCTAACTGCTCTTGGTTTTGTAACTCACTGCTCTTGGTTTTCTACGTGGGAGTTGGTCCGGATAACATATCTTAACGAGGGATATAAAAGGGCGAAGGTCAATGAAATGGGGTCCTTATAGGTATCTGCCCATGTTCAATCACTGAAGTAATGAATCTAAACAAGAAAACGAAGTAGAAGTGAAAAGCTTTTCGAATATATTTTTATATCTCTTTGCTCAGTTTTCCCCTTTAATGTCCCTCTCCATTATTATTCAGAGTAATGTGCTCCTCGCTGAGCTTTATGATTTCCATTGTCATTCTTCCCTCTCCTCTCTGATTGCTTTTCATCGTCTCTTTGCGTTTACCCTATTTTCGTGACTCTCCTCTCTTTCTTCTCCCCGTACCATTATTTTGATCGTTTCTGAATCTTGAGATTGCTTCAATGCATGTGATCCCTCTCCTCAGCCTTCCCCTCCTAAATCTTAGAATCCTAATGCCGCAGGTGCTATGTCGGAAATCCATTTTTTTTATCCCCAAGGAAAATCAAAGAAGAAGAAAGCCCTGGTATTCTCTACTTGAATTCAGGAAGATTCAGATACCGAAAGCAATAGGAATGGGAAAGCGGAGCGGGCAATAGGTTTATGACTGAGCACTAGAGCCTGGAATAGCAGGAATGAAGGTTGGGAAATATGCCATGCAGAATTCCAATAAGTTGGCACTGCTTTCCCTTTCCATATGAAAAATGGAGAGGAAAAGCATGGGTGGACCAAGCGTTTTAACCGGAATCTAGTGACGGAGAAAGAAGAAAGAATGGGAAGAAAGCAGCCATGGGCAAGCTTTAATGAATAGAAATAAGTAGGAGTTACAGCCTTTAAATTCGAGTGAAACGAGCCTTTGACGTAGTCACAAATTCGACTGCCCTTTCACTATTATTATTATTTCGAGTAATAGCGGAAGGAGTGCCAAAGCCCATTTTAGTAGAAAGCTGCTGCCCTTTTATAGTAATGCGGAGTGACATAATCAATCGAATTCGACTGGTTGGTTCCCCTTATTAGTCAATTGCTTTTGACGTATCAGGTGGGAATGGGAGAGCCTCTTTTCTTTCCGCAATGGAATCGGCTTAAGCTCGACCTTTTCTTTCATTTCCTATCATAGGGATATAAAAATAAATCCAATTGCGTTTTTCTTAGTTTAGAATATCAAAAGACATCCCACAACCCGGTCTTAGGTTCAGAGTCGCTTTGTGGGAACTTCAAGAGAGAGAAGAGAGATCATAGCTTAATATCAAAGGTCAGGTATACCTGCCTACGTTCGGCATACACATTCACTAGTTCCATTCGGAACCTTTCTCTAGATGGAATCCTGATTCGACTTTCAAATGCAAGAGCAAGAATGCCGTGAGGGAGCCCTATCTAAAAAATGCAAGGCCAGATCCCACTTTCTTTAATCGAGCGGGCAAGGGATCGCAAACATCTTTTCTTTTCAGAGAAAAGGTTTTCAAAAGATATCCCGAAGGGGTCTTAGGTAAGGTAAGGAGTGACAGCTCTATTCAATAAGCTGGCTCTTTAAGGGAAGATAGGGCATCTCCTAAAATGTGGAAGTTTGGTGCTTTAGAGATAGGGCCGGCACGCTTTGCTGGAAAGCAATAAGTCAACAAAACAAGGTAGGTCTACCCCCTAATAAAGGTTTCGCTCGACGACCCTGTATCCATTCTCGATTAAAGCACGGAGAGTTAGGTTTATTATCTCCAGTTTGATGCTATCTTCTCCACGACTTGGTTCTTATGGATCTCCTCCAGGTCCTAGGCATCTTGTCTCTAGCTCTGCTCTCTATCGGTAGTAAAATCAGTACTTTGTCTTTGCCTGTCTCTGTCCATTCCTTCAACACTGATGGACTCGGAGTGGCATAACCCCTTTAATAAGAAGCATAAGACCTAAAGCGAGGAGATAGAATCGAAAGAATGATAGCAAGTTCTTTGAAAGTGGGAAGAAAGCCAAGGATACGGTGGTGTGTAGGGTCTTTCAAATCAACCAGGAAAGCGTGAGCTGAGAAGGAACACGGCTTTCCGCGCCTTGACAAGTGGATCTACCAAGAATAGCTTTTTCAGCCGTTACTTATTATATAATAGCTCGATCCGCTCACGCATGTGATTGATTTCTCCCCTCTCTTTCGAAAATCTTCCATTCGAACAGGAAGATTCCCTTCTCGCTGTGTATCCAGAACCTGAGGATGATGAGGATCTATAAAGGTTCTTTGATCGAGCTCTCGCTTCGGCTTCTTTTGTTGCCGAAGACCAGGACCCGTCTTATTTGCTGAAAACCTGTCTGTTTAGGGACTCTTTCCTTTCAATGGACATACTTGCCTGGAACTGATTCTACCTTGAGAGCGCTTCCCTCTTTTCTGATTCCTTCCCTTTGACCACCGAAAATACAACTTCTAATAGCCATTTCTATTTTTTAGATGTTTCAAACAAGTGATTTTACACTTTTATCCTTCCTGTCTTTCCCCGATAGAGGAGTTTGACCCTTCCACTTCTGCCTTTGCCCTTTGTTTCTGATGAGGCTTGGCCCCTCGCGAGGGTCTTGAGCATGTGTTGACAAAGATGGGTCGTACTGGGCCACTCCTTGAGCCACACTGCAGGCCGCAGGCAGGCAAGTCTGGGTACCCCCGTTCCCAGAACGCCGACAGTAGCCCCCGGGCCCAAGGCGCACTTGGACTTGGCTTAGCAGAGAAGCGAAGAGGCAAGTGCGAAGCGTCGCGGGCCCCAATAGCCTGCGGCCTTGGGCACAGCGTGGTGGTTGATTGGACGTGGGCGTCCTGGCTCCCCCGCGACGCCTCGGTGGCTGCACGATTTGACAAGTCCCTGCATGCAAAACGGGTCATGATTACCTGTGATTGTGGAGGCCGTCGGTTGGCCTCCCTCAGCTATATGTATGGAACGGCGTGAGCCCCTCTGGTTCATCCCTCCTTGCTACTCTCTGTCTTCTTCTCGGCCGCTCGCCATCCCCATGGCTCCGCCGAAGAGGTTCCCGGCCGCGGAGAAAGGGAAGGCTCGCCAGGAAGGGCCCGGCTCCCCTCCGACCAAGCGCGGCCGGGGCCGCCCTCGTAAGCATCCCACTGCCCCTGCCGCGGCTTCCGGGGGCCGTGGAAGCAGCCCTCCGCGCAACGGTGGGCGCCCGGCTGCCATTGAGAGGTACGCTGGGGCTGCGCGACCCCCAAGGCCGCGCTTCCGCTTGGCGGAGGTGTTGCCGGAGTTCGTCGTGTGGTCGGCGGACCCGACCGGCACCTGGCTCCAACTTCCCCGTTTCTTCATAGGTGAGCTTCCGGCTGGTGCCCCAGGCGGCCTTTGGCTTCAGGCAGATGGTTGTTGCAGCAGGACCTCTTAGGCTACCCTAGAGGTCTCCACCGCCGGGGAGGCAGCCTTGACCCGTGGCTGGCAAACATTTGCCCCCGCGCGCGGCCTGCGCCGACGTTGCACTCTGCACTTCAAGTTCGATGGCGACGCCACCCTCTACGTGCGGTGTTCGGGGAAGACGGCCGCCATGCCGGATGCTGTCCCGAAGATGATGACCGCGGTCACGCGCCCAGCCCCGGTGTTGGTCGGGGTGAAGGGGGCGGAGGGCGCGCGGGCAGCAGTGCCCGAGATCTGCCAAGCTCCGGCGACTCCCCTTTGGGTAGCAGCTCCTCTAGTGGTGGTCGCGACCAGCCCCCTCGTCGTCGCCCTCGTCTGGGAGAGGGCAGCAGGTCGGCCCGCCGCCGCGCTCCGGTGAAGCGGGAGGCGGAATCCAGCTAAGCTTCGGAGGCAGTACGAGCCTTCGCTGAGAGCTGGTGCCGAGCAAGTCGTCCCCCCTTTTGCTTTCCTTTCTCTCCTGCGCGAAAAGAATGTAATATGTTGCCCCGAACTGTTGTTGTTTTAATTGGTGCGTTGTTTCTACTGCTTATGTGCTATGTTTTCATTCTGTGTGCCTATGCGTGAAAACTACTTATCTTGGGGGGGCTCGTCGCGGTCCTCGCCTCCCGAGGCCAGTGCCTCGTCCTGCGCCTTGTGTCCTGTAGAGTTTAGTCAGCAGGGGTAGTGTCACATCCCTAGCTTCTGGTAATGCACTAGGCTAGACCTCTTGCTGCATCATGTCTAAATTCAAATGAAATTTGAATTGAGGAATTTTCAAAGCCTCAGAAACCTCTAAAAATAACCAACAATTAAATCTTCTCAAATGTGTCCAAGAAAATGTTCCTGATATCCTCTGGAAATATTGGCAAGAGGTAAAATCCAAACCAATAATTTTGGTGTCTCAGAAACATTTAATTTGGGCATTTGAATTAAAGCAATAATTATTTGAATTGGATTTATATCTACTATTAAATAAATATAGGTCCAATAATTCTGAAATATTTTGTGGAGCATTGTTTTAATTCTTTTAGCTCCTAAAAATATTGTCAGAAGCAAAATAAATTGAATTGGTTTCAAAACCAAATTCAAAACAAACCTGCAAAATAGAAAACAGAATTAACAAAAGAAAGAGAGAGAGAGAGACTACACGGGCCACTTACCTGTAGCCGGCCCAGCTGGCCAGCTCCTCCCGCTGGCCCAGCCCACCGCCGCCTCCCTCCCCTGTCGCCTTCCTCCTCTGCCAGGAGGACGGGCACGCGCCCGGCGCGCGCGGCCACGCGCCCCGGCCACCTCCTCCCTGCTTCGGTCACCTCCTGCCTCCCTGCTTGCCTCCACTACTCCCTGGAGACGCCACGCGGCCCCACGAACTCTCTCACTCTCCCGTATCTCTCCCTCCGTCCCTATCCCCTCTGCTCTCTCTCTCTCTCACGATCGACCACGAGCACCCGAGAGCACCGACGAGCTCCACCGCGGCCAGTGTCCACCCCTCGCCTCGGCGATGCTTCCAGAGGAACCGTCGCGCCTTCCTCTTCGTCCCCACCAACTCACGTGACGCCGGGAGCCCTGCATCGCCGGCCACGTCGCCGTTCCCCTCCTCGGCCACCGGAACTCGCCGCCGTTCGATTTGCCGGCTCCGGACCATCCCCGGCCTCGTCTCCGCCTCGAATGGATCCGCTGTGAGCCTCCGCTGCCTCTCCTGTGCTCGCCCCCTCCGTTCTCGCCCCCTAGCCCCATCCCCCACCGCGGCCGAGAGCTTCTCGCCGCCGGCCATGGCGTGGCCGTGGCCACAGCCACCGCAGCTCGTTCCCGAGCCCACCATCGTGATCAGCACGATCGCATGAAACCGTAGACACCCACAACGCCTCCTCCCGTGCTCTGTAACGCCACCCCGAGATTGCCCGAGCTCCGGCAGCCGCAAAAGAGCTCGCCGCCGGCAGCTCCGGCCACCCCAGCTCCTCCCACTTGCACTACCAGACGCGCGCGAGTCTGGGCTTCGCGTGGGTGGTCTCCGCCGCCCGAATGGTCGCCGGAGCGGCGATCCCGAGCCCCTCCGCCGCGTTTGCTGTCGCCGGCGGCTAAACGCCGGCGCATTAGCCCCGGTTGACCAGGGGGTTTGACCTCCCCTGGGTCAATGACATGTGGGCCCGGCCCTGACTAATTCTAGTTTAGGATTAGTTTAAATTTAATCAACTCTGTTAATTAATCCTGACACTGATCAGTGGGCCCGACCCCCGCTAACCTTTTAATTAAATTAAATTAACCCCTGTTAACCCCCCTGTCACTGACGTGTGGGTCCCACACGTCAGATTTGACCTGGACAGCCGCGTTGACCCGCTAATGTAGTGATGACGTCATGCTGACGTAATTATTTATTTTCTGGAATTAAAATAATTCAGAAAATCCAGAAAATGATTTAAACTTCAAAAATTCATAACAATTCAACCGTAGCTCAGATTTAAATAATTTATATATGAAAAATTATCAGAAAAATGCAATCTTTCCATCTGTACTAGTTTCATGCATGACAAACCAACTTATACATGCTGAATTTGAGGAAACACATTATGGCATATATAAGAGACCTAATTTAGAAATGCATTTGAACCTTTGGTTCAAATGGACTTCAAGCTAATTGAACACTAGTTGCATTAGCTCAACAGCATCACATCTACATGCCATGTTCATGCATCATATTGTGCATTGCATTGATTGTGTTCCCTTTTGTGTTGCCGGTATCTGTCCCCTCTCGATAGACGTGATACCGTTGATGTGATCGTTGACACTGATGAAGACTCAATGTTATCTTCAGAAGTGCCAGGCAAGCAAAACCCCCTTGTTCATTCCGATAAAATCCCACTCTCTCGCTCCTGCTCTCTTTTACTGCATTAGGGCAACAACGACATATTTGATACTTGCTGCGGTAGCTGAACCCTTTATCCTTTGCATGACCTGTCATTGCCACAGTAAATAGATGAAACCCACTAGCATGAGTAGGAGTTGTTTGAGCCCTGTTGTGCCTACTCATTCATGCTTGTTTGTCATGCCTGCTACTGCTTAGAGTTGAGTCAGGTCTGATTCATCGGGGATGAATCAGAGGCGTGTGAACATGTCCCCATGTGTGTGAGCTAAGTGTGTGAACACGTTTTGGTAAAGGTAGCGGTGAGAGGCCATGTAGGAGTACGTGGTGGGTTGTCTCATTGCAGCCGTCCTTAGGAACTGAGTTCTGTGTTTGTGATCCATGACCAGCTACTACCACACATTGGAATGCTTAAGTGCCCCTCTCGACTATTAATCAACATGATCTCTGTCCAGGAGTTGCAACTAGTTTCTGGTGTTTGTAGGTAGTGTTAGTAGCCTACCAAGTGGCACTCGGTACAGGTGGGCTTGGGACAGACTAGGCACCGTGGCACGGTGTACCAAGTGGCACCCGGTTGGTGGGCTTGGGAACCCTGCACACATCGTTTGGGGCCGTGAGCGACACCCCGGCCGGATCTCCTTGCGGATGGAACCCGAATAGGCGATAAACCTGGACTAGAGACTTGTTCGGTTAGTCAGGTCGTGGCCGACTCCCTCGCCCGGCTTCCGCTTGAAGGTTGCCGAGGTACATGACGTGTACAGGGCGGTAAGTGGCGGGAGCGTGTGTGAAGAAGTACACCCCTGCAGGGTTAACATCATCTATTCGAATAGCCGGATTCCTCGGATATGGAAACTTGGACCCCTTGCATAGTTCATAGACAAGTGAAAGTGGATACTCTAAAATACGCAAGATAAGCGTGAGTGCTATGGATGGCGTTCTCGTAGGGAGACGGGAGCGGATCCATAGTGGTGTATTGATATGGTGAATATGTGGACTCGTGTGCGCCACCTCAAAAGAGTTACTTGCAGTCGTAGTTCAGGATAGCCACCGAGTCAAAGCTGGCTTGCTGCAGTCAAACCCCACCATCCCCTTTGTTGATAATGATGCATATGTAGATAGTTCTGATGTAAGTCTTGCTGGGTACATTTGTACTCACGTTTGCCTATTTTATGTTTTTGCAGAGAGACTTCAGTCTCACTAGTAGTTCCACGTGGACTTCGACGTTTAGCTTGATACCTCAGCTACGATCTTGTGCCCTCGGCAGGATCTGATAGATAGTCAGGCTTCTCAGCCTTTTTCATTTATAGATGTCTGTACTCAGACATGATAGCTTCCGCTTGTGCTTTGACTTGTATGCTCTGATTGTTGGGTCGTGAGACCCATGTTTGTAATGTCTCGCTCCTCGGAGCCTAATGAATAATTACTTGAGTCGTAGAGACATGTTGTGATGCCATGTTGTATTTGCACATATCGAGCATATTGTGTGTATGTTATTGAAATGCTTGGTATGTGTGGGATCTGACCATCTAGTTGTTTATCTTTAGTAGCCTCTCTTACCGGGAAATGTCTCCTAGTGTTTCCACTGAGCCATGGTAGCTTGCTACTGCTCCGGAACACTTAGGCTGGCCGGCATGTGTCCTTCTTCGTTCCTGTGTCTGTCCCTTCGGGGAAATGTCACGCTTTGAGTACCGGAGTCCTGTTAGCCCGCTACAGCCCGGTTTACCGGAGTCCTGCTAGCCCAGTGCTACAGCCCGGACCCACTTGCTGATGACCGACACGTTCGAAGCTGGGTCATGGATGCCTGTCCCTGTAAGTCTGTGCCACTTTGGGTTTACGACTAGTCATGTCAGCCCGGGCTCCTTATCATATGGATGCTAGCGACACTATCATATACGTGAGCCAAAAGGCGCAAACGGTCCCGGGCAAAGGGTAAGGTGACACCCGTGGGGATACCGTGCGTGAGGCCGCAAAGTGATATGAGGTGTTACCGGCTAGATCGATGTGACATCGAGTCGGGGTCCTGACAGCGTTGGTATCAGAGCTTGACTGCCTGTAGGATTACCAAGCCAAACTGATCGAAGTTGAGTCTAGAAATGCTTTAGTTATATGTAAGGGAATTGATTGTGGGATGGAACGTAAGGCTCTTTTACTCCTTATACCTTATGCCCTTCTGATCTGAGTCATCATCTTATCTTCTACGGGGATTAAGAACTAGGCTATCTCTTCTTTCTATCAGGATCACGTGTTACTAATCCGTAGACTTATAAGATTGTTGATTCAAGCCTCAGTTCAGCTCCTACTATTTCCGTATGTTAACTGTTGATCTCGAAACCTTGACATTGTGCTTCTGAGTGGTTATGCCACCATTTTTGTGAATGTCTCAAATCTTTTCTGAGCATTTACAGCCGTTATGCTGTCCGAGTCATTCCAGGTTTCTAAATAGTCTGATGCATTTGCAAAATCCTTTCCCTCTGGTTTCGATGTTCCTTTATGCCAGCTCAATCACACTAATTGTTGAGTTGAGGTATTCTATTGCCTTGACATTATGTTGGAGCTAGTATTATGACCCTAGGTGTCTTAGGGGATCATCTAGTAATTTAGCCATGATTTGTGTTCCCAGTGTGATGATTCTGGCCATCATTCTCGAAAGCATCCCGTGATGCTACTTAGTAGTAGGTATTCTATTCCTGGGTTTTTGAACCCGAGATTCACTCTACTTAAATCATGTTGATAGTGTTGCTAGTTCCTTCAGGATATTAGTAACCCTTGCATTAGTCCTCGAGGTCCGTGGTATTTCCTTCTTCCAAATACTATGAACCGTTTATGGCAGATGTTCCTCGCTGATCGAAAGATCACAATCAGAGTGCTCTCGATGGGTTCTCGATTCTATATTGTGACTCTGCCAGTTCTACCTTTCTGCATGGGTTATCCGGAAGAAATATGTTGAATTCGTTCGACATGCTAGTCCATGCATCCACAACTTGGAAAATCATATGTTCTTTTGAGTTGTCCCTCTTTAGTTGTTTCTGGCCCTCGTCTATCAATTGATAGTCAAGAGTATGCGTGCATTCGTTCGTCGATGCCTATTACCCTTGTGGTCCGCCAAGCCATTCTATTTCAGAATGAATAGGAGAAACAAACTCCAGTACCTCATCCATATTTAGGATTGGGTCAAAGTAGTTGTGTTCCACAGATCAAGTCACAATCCAGCTTCTGGTCTGCTCTACCCTGAAGTATTACCATCATTATATCAGGAATATCATGGGAATTGCACCACTTTTTGTGAATTCTTGACATAGTGATACTTCTCGCCATTTTTTTTCATTCCTCGGTTCCGTGTTGTTGCAGCCGGAGTGCCGACAAGTGAATCATGATGTGTGAACTCAATACTCCTAGCAACCCCATTGCTTGGTAGTTAAAGGACAATAATTTCATTCTTAGTGTGTCGGTTTTTGAATCACCATTCTAAGATTGATCGTGCTACCTAGTCCTTATTTCCTGGTGCACTCTTTGATTCATGAGTTAGGATTTTGTCAAGTCCTCGCTCATTTGATCATATCATCTTGCCCTGAAAAGCAAGATTGTTCCCGAGCTTAGTAACATATCGGTGGTTCGTGATTTTCTGAATGTCTTCTCAGAAGTATTACCAGGTTGTCACGTGACCGCTATGTTGAGTTCGTGATCAAGTTGGTTTATCCTGTAAACCATCCTTCTCCAAGAATCCGTGTTGGATATCCCTGAGCTAGTTGGTTAAGCTAGACAACAACTTGGAGGGTTGGAAGATAAAAGCTTGCCTGACTTAGTTCGTTCCAAAGGGATATTCTTGTGTAGTGTGTGTTGAAGAAAGATGATATCTTCATCGATTGGTCCCTGTGATCAGTTGCTGGACCTATCGTCTTATCAATCCTTTGATTTGAGTGTGGGCTATCGTCAAATCAAGTCAGAACCAACGATGTTCGTAATGTTGTCTTCCTCGTGGTTGATCCCTCGAGCATACACCATTATATCTTTTGGGTCTGACCAATGCTATCACCGTGTTCACACGATGGTGGAAGTTCAGTGATATGGAAATTCCGATGAGTTGTTGTTGAGCCCATTGACAACATTCTTATCTCCTCCATGATGTTGTTGAACATTAAGTTAGTGTTGGAAACTTTTGAAAGCATTTTCTTCATGCTAGTTCATGAAGTATATGTTTGGATAAAAGAAGTGACTTCCTTTGATTCACGTGCATTTGATGTAAGTTGCCGACGTGAATTCGAGAAAGCATGTTTTTGCCTCCTCTGGAACCATCCCAAGTCAGTTATGCACGTGCGAAGTATTCTGTGGTTCGATAGACTGATCATCTTCATTCCATATGTGTATCCTAGCACATCAAGCCACCGACTGATTTGTTCAAGGAGAAGGAGTATCTTCATAAGAGCTAATCCGGACTTATGAAAGAACTTCGATATCCTCGATGATGGCTCCCAACCAGAACTCGGTAGTGTTTTATTGTAAGACTACCATGTGGGCATGCTTGTCTGGAACAACGTGTTCACATGTTTGTAGCAGAACCAGCTCATGTTTTGGAGCTTGCTATCGTAGTTCATACCTGATGAATCCCGCAACGTCATCTCGTCGATTTGTGTTGCAAACTTTCATTTTTCTTCCTAGACTCGATGAGTCTAGAATAACCTGACACCAACCAGATCTGAATCTCAGGCAGATATGATGGTTGGAACATTTCCCAAGAACTATAATATTGGTCCCTCGATAACCGGTAAAGTGGATGTCATGGCCAACACACCCAGCCGGAAGGCCTATTATTGTAGTATCTTGTTCGAGGAAGTTGGCCACCTCCCCATAAGGATTTCGTAGGATTTACCTCCCTAGTTGTTCCTTATGGATTCTTGTGCTCCCGAAGTCCGACCTTTTACTTGATGTTCTAGATACCAAACCATATCTATGAATGGGTTACACTAGCACATCAAGGAGAACATTAGAAGCGGAGTGCTAAATGTCTCTCGGTCGATCATCCAGATTTTTATTTCCTTGGCCTCGCTAAGGTGAAATCTGAGAAAGTGTTATCTTCCTTTGCATCTGCATCATCCATCATCATTCATCATGGTAGCAAGTTGTGTTACCGGACCCTTGCCACGGATGTGGTAAAACCTTGATGAATATGGAAATGCTCAAGTTCTTGAGAGCACGCACAAGCGCTACGTGTTATCATCGGCACTAACTGGGTTTGCTCTCAGTTTCCTCGGCAATGCTATGATCTTTTCAAACATAGAATTCACTCTCTGTTGTTGGGTTCTTCCCGAGTTACCAGAATCATTCCAGCATTTGCATTTTGTTCCCAGCTTGCACCACCAATGTGCCATTCTACCATGGGTCTCTTCCATCTCCGGTGGTAAGCAAATTCATCCATTACGTTGTCTTCAACAAGGTAATTCACATCATCCAAGTCCGGGTATGCCATTCTACCGACCCCTCCAAACGATCATTGTGAATTGCCTTATGCTGGTATGAAGAGTTTCAATGATCTTTGAATCAAAGGTAACTCTTTTTGCCACTTAAGATAATACCCTACGATCACCCTCCTCCAGGATGTTTCGTCGTGGTATCATGGCAATTCAACTCCTCGCTACGTTGACAATCGTTTGCCACCTTCTTAGGTATGAAATTGTTGTCTACCTAGCGAACCTTCGTCATCTGTTCCACTCCATCCCTCTAGAGGTGTGCTTCGTCTCTCAGCTCGAGAGATATTGTTATGTCTCATTCCGTGAGTTGTTCGATCTTCGAGAAGATCGACCCTTCTAGAGTCTCCTTCTTCCCTCCATGTCATGTTGACAGGATTTCTCAGAGCAAGACGACAAGACAAAGATGGTGAACAAATCAACGTTCAGTTGAAGTGCAACCTGGATCGTGAAGATTATACTAGTTGCGTTTACCTTTCACCTTACCCTACGCTTGAATCTCGAGACGAGATTCTTGTTTAGTGGGGGTGAGTTGTCACATCCCTAGCTTCTGGTAATGCACTAGGCTAGACCTCTTGCTGCATCATGTCTAAATTCAAATGAAATTTGAATTGAGGAATTTTCAAAGCCTCAGAAACCTCTAAAAATAACCAACAATTAAATCTTCTCAAATGTGTCCAAGAAAATGTTCCTGATATCCTCTGGAAATATTGGCAAGAGGTAAAATCCAAACCAATAATTTTGGTGTCTCAGAAACATTTAATTTGGGCATTTGAATTAAAGCAATAATTATTTGAATTGGATTTATATCTACTATTAAATAAATATAGGTCCAATAATTCTGAAATATTTTGTGGAGCATTGTTTTAATTCTTTTAGCTCCTAAAAATATTGTCAGAAGCAAAATAAATTGAATTGGTTTCAAAACCAAATTCAAAACAAACCTGCAAAATAGAAAACAGAATTAAAAAAAGAAAGAGAGAGAGAGAGACTACACGGGCCACTTACCTGTAGCCGGCCCAGCTGGCCAGCTCCTCCCGCTGGCCCAGCCCACCACCGCCTCCCTCCCCTGTCGCCTTCCTCCTCTGCCAGGAGGACGGGCACGCGCCCGGCGCGCGCGGCCACGCGCCCCGGCCACCTCCTCCCTGCTTCGGCCACCTCCTGCCTCCCTGCTTGCCTCCACTACTCCCTGGAGACGCCACGCGGCCCCACGAACTCTCTCACTCTCCCGTATCTCTCCCTCCGTCCCTATCCCCTCTGCTCTCTCTCTCTCTCACGATCGACCACGAGCACCCGAGAGCACCGACGAGCTCCACCGCGGCCAGTGTCCACCCCTCGCCTCGGCGATGCTTCCAGAGGAACCGCCGCGCCTTCCTCTTCGTCCCCACCAACTCACGTGACGCCGGGAGCCCTGCATCGCCGCCCACGACGCCGTTCCCCTCCTCGGCCACCGGAACTCGCCGCCGTTCGATTCGCCGGCTCCGGACCATCCCCGGCCTCGTCTCCGCCTCGAATGGATCCGCTGTGAGCCTCCGCTGCCTCTCCTGTGCTCGCCCCCTCCGTTCTCGCCCCCTAGCCCCAACTCCCCACCGCGGCCGAGAGCTTCTCGCCGCCGGCCATGGCGTGGCCGTGGCCACAGCCACCGCAGCTCGTTCCCGAGCCCACCATCGTGATCAGCACGATCGCATGAAACCGTAGACACCCACAACGCCTCCTCCCGTGCTCTGTAACGCCACCCCGAGATTGCCCGAGCTCCGGCAGCCGCAAAAGAGCTCGCCGCCGGCAGCTCCGGCCACCCCAGCTCCTCCCACTTGCACTACCAGACGCGCGCGAGTCTGGGCTTCGCGTGGGTGGTCTCCGCCGCCCGAATGGTCGCCGGAGCGGCGATCCCGAGCCCCTCCGCCGCGTTTGCTGTCGCCGGCGGCTAAACGCCGGCGCATTAGCCCCGGTTGACCAGGGGGTTTGACCTCCCCTGGGTCAATGACATGTGGGCCCGGCCCTGACTAATTCTAGTTTAGGATTAGTTTAAATTTAATCAACTATGTTAATTAATCCTGACACTGATCAGTGGGCCCGACCCCCCCTAACCTTTTAATTAAATTAAATTTACCCCTGTTAACCCCCCTGTCACTGACGTGTGGGTCCCACACGTCAGATTTGACCTGGACAGCCGCGTTGACCCGCTGATGTAGTGATGACGTCATGCTGACGCAATTATTTATTTTCTGGAATTAAAATAATTCAGAAAATCCAGAAAATGATTTAAACTTCAAAAATTCATAACAATTCAACCGTAGCTCAGATTTAAATAATTTATATATGAAAAATTATCAGAAAAATGCAATCTTTCCATCTGTACTAGTTTCATGCATGACAAACCAACTTATACATGCTGAATTTGAGGAAACACATTATGGCATATATAAGAGACCTAATTTAGAAATGCATTTGAACCTTTGGTTCAAATGGACTTCAAGCTAATTGAACACTAGTTGCATTAGCTCAACAGCATCACATCTACATGCCATGTTCATGCATCATATTGTGCATTGCATTGATTGTGTTCCCTTTTGTGTTGCCGGTATCTGTCCCCTCTCGATAGACGTGATACCGTTGATGTGATTGTTGACACTGATGAAGACTCAATGTTATCTTCAGAAGTGCCAGGCAAGCAAAACCCCCTTGTTCATTTCGATAAAATCCCACTCTCTCGCTCCTGCTCTCTTTTACTGCATTAGGGCAACAACGACATATTTGATACTTGATGCGGTAGCTGAACCCTTTATCCTTTGCATGACCTGTCATTGCCACAGTAAATAGATGAAACCCACTAGCATGAGTAGGAGTTGTTTGAGCCCTGTTGTGCCTACTCATTCATGCTTGTTTGTCATGCCTGCTACTGCTTAGAGTTGAGTCAGGTCTGATTCATCGGGGATGAATCAGAGGCGTGTGAACATGTCCCCATGTGTGTGAGCTAAGTGTGTGAACACATTTTGGTAAAGGTAGCGGTGAGAGGCCATGTAGGAGTACGTGGTGGGTTGTCTCATTGCAGCCGTCCTTAGGAACTGAGTTCTGTGTTTGTGATCCATGACCAGCTACTACCACACATTGGAATGCTTAAGTGCCCCTCTCGACTTATTAATCAACATGATCTCTGTCCAGGAGTTGCAACTAGTTTCTGGTGTTTGTAGGTAGTGTTAGTAGTCTACCAAGTGGCACCCGGTACAGGTGGGCTTGGGACAGACTAGGCACCGTGGCATGGTGTACCAAGTGGCACCCGGTTGGTGGGCTTGGGAACCCTGCTCACATCGTTTGGGGCCGTGAGCGACACCCCGGCCGGATCTCCTTGCGGATGGAACCCGAATAGGCGATAAACCTGGACTAGAGACTTGTTCGGTTAGTCAGGTCGTGGCCGACTCCCTCGCCCGGCTTCCGCTTGAAGGTTGCCGAGGTACATGACGTGTACATGGCGGTAAGTGGCGGGAGCGTGTGTGAAGAAGTACACCCCTGCAGGGTTAACATCATCTATTCGAATAGCCGGATTCCTCGGATATGGAAACGTGGACCCCTTGCATAGTTCATAGACAAGTGAAAGTGGATACTCTAAAATACGCAAGATAAGCGTGAGTGCTATGGATGGCGTTCTCGTAGGGAGACGGGAGCGGATCCATAGTAGTGTATTGATATGGTGAATATGTGGACTCGTGTGCGCCACCTCAAAAGAGTTACTTGCAGTCGTAGTTCAGGATAGCCACCGAGTCAAAGCTGGCTTGCTGCAGTTAAACCCCACCACCCCCTTTGTTGATAATGATGCATATGTAGATAGTTCTGATGTAAGTCTTGCTGGGTACATTTGTACTCACGTTTGCCTATTTTATGTTTTTGCAGAGAGACTTCAGTCTCAGTAGTAGTTCCACGTGGACTTCGACGTTTAGCTTGATACCTCAGCTACGATCTTGTGCCCTCGGCAGGATCTGATAGATAGTCAGGCTTCTCAGCCTTTTTCATTTATAGATGTCTGTACTCAGACATGATAGCTTCCGCTTGTGCTTTGACTTGTATGCTCTGATTGTTGGGTCGTGAGACCCATGTTTGTAATGTCTCGCTCCTCGGAGCCTAATGAATAATTACTTGAGTCGTAGAGACATGTTGTGATGCCATGTTGTATTTGCACATATCGAGCATATTGTGTGTATGTTATTGAAATGCTTGGTATGTGTGGGATCTGACCATCTAGTTGTTTATCTTTAGTAGCCTCTCTTACCGGGAAATGTCTCCTAGTGTTTCCACTGAGCCATGGTAGCTTGCTACTGCTCCGGAACACTTAGGCTGGCCGGCATGTGTCCTTCTTCGTTCCTGTGTCTGTCCCTTCGGGGAAATGTCACGCTTTGAGTGCCGGAGTCCTGTTAGCCCGCTACAGCCCGGTTTACCGGAGTCCTGCTAGCCCAGTGCTACAGCCCGGACCCACTTGCTGATGACCGACACGTTCGAAGCTGGGTCATGGATGCCTGTCCCTGTAAGTCTGTGCCACTTTGGGTTTACGACTAGTCATGTCAGCCCGGGCTCCTTATCATATGGATGCTAGCGACACTATCATATACGTGAGCCAAAAGGCGCAAACGGTCCCGGGCAAAGGGTAAGGCGACACCCGTGGGGATACCGTGCGTGAGGCCGCAAAGTGATATGAGGTGTTACCGGCTAGATCGATGTGACATCGAGTCGGGGTCCTGACAGGTAGTCCCCAGCCTTGGTAGTGAGGGGAACCAACCCAAACCCCGTGATCGTGTCGCGATGCCCGTTGGGCACGGACTGGGAGGGGTGTTCCCGCAGCGGACTCGAACAGGGAAGTTCCAAATTGCTGGGCAGAAAACACTCGCGAGGGTGCCCACGCTCCCCCTCGTGAGACTTTGCGCGGGAGAAAACAAAACGAACAAGTAAAACAGAAGAGTCGCGAGCTCGAAATGGCAACAGCTTCGGGAAAAGTTCAAATAGGAACAAACATGCCAACTGCGGAAAGCAAATGAAAGAGGCTGCGTCCGGCACCTAGTCTAGTCTTTGACGTCTTCTCACCAGCGCGGAGCTAAGTGCTGCCACTGGGCGTGGGCGGGAGCCCCCGAGGCCCAAGGGCGGCACTCCGGAGACTTCGGGGCGTGTACATCCCCACTCATTATTACGTGAGAGTGTCACGGGCGGCGAGCTTCACAGGCGTTTGCCTTCTTCACAGGCACCGGGCCTTTTCCAAAACACAGCTACTTCATAGGACTTCGCCTTATTCACAGGCACCGGGCCTTTTTCAAAACACAACTACTTCACAAGCATTCGCCTTCTTCACAGGCACCAGGCCTTTTTCAAAACACAGCAACTTCACAGGCATTCGCCTTCTTCACAGGCACCGGGCCTTTTTCAGGGGTAAAACCTTCGGAGGTGTTGGATGTTCCACGCGTTCTGGATGGGCACCCCCTCCTGGGTCTCCAAGCGTGCGGAGCCGGGCCTGAAAACATGAACAACCTTAAACAGGCCCTCCCACATGGGAGAGAGCTTATGTAGCCCCTCCCTGGAGAGAACCCGTCTGAGCATGAGGTCCCCTACCTCGAGAGTCCTGGGGCGGATGTTGCGGTAGTGGTATCGCCGCAGTGCTTGTTGGTACCTTGCCGCCCGCAGGGCGGCTCCTCGGTGATGTTCCTCCCCCAGCAAGAGATCCGTACCCCGCATGGCATCCTGCTGCGCTTCGTCGAACGCCAGGACCCGCACGGAACGACGTCTGACCTCGTGAGGGAGAACGGCTTCGGCTCCATAAACCAGAAAGAACGGGGTCTCGCCAGTCGGCTTGGTTGCGGTCGTGCGGATTGACCACAGCACGGACTGGAGCTCGTCGTACCAGCCCCTGCCGTAGGCCTCCAGCTTATTCTTGAAGGTTCTGGTCTTGAGGCCTCTCAGGACCTCTGCGTTGGCTCGCTCGGCCTGACCGTTGCTGCGCAGGTGCGCCACCGAAGCGTAGCATATCTGCATTCCAAGGTTAGCACAGTATGTTTTGAAGAGGTTACTGGTGAACTGCGAACCATTGTCGGTGATGATGCGGTTCGGCACCCTGAATTGGCTCATGAGGCCCTTGATGAACTTGACCGCGGAGCCTACGAGGATGGTGCGGACAGCTTCCACCTCAGCCCACTTGGTGAACTTGTCCACGACAACGTAGAGGTAGCAGTAGCCCCCTAGCGCCCGAGGGAACGGGCCTAGGATATCCAGTCCCCAGACTGCGAAGGGCCACGAGAGGGGTATAGTCTGCAGACCTCCCGCCTGCTGATGGATCTGCTTGGCATGGAACTGACAGGCCTCGCAAGCTTTCACCAGTTCTGTAGCGTCATTGAGTGTCGTGGGCCAATAGAATCCGCTGCGGAACACCCAACCGACGAGAGTTCGTGACGACGAGTGATGCCCACAGTCGCCACTGTGTATGTCTGCCAGTAGCTCCTTCCCCTGCTCCCTGGAAATGCAACATAGGGACACATCATTCAGTCATCTTCGGTAGAGCTCCCCATCCTTAAGGCAGTATGCTGTGGCCTGCCGTGCCACACGCTCCGCCTCCTCCTCCTTTTCTGGCAACGTGCCTCGCGTCAGGTAACTCCTGAGCCCCGTGATCCAGCACCCCTCCTGAGGTTCCAATGCCAGGAGCAGGCGCGCTCCTGATGTCGGGCCGCAGACCGAGGCTCCCGAGGCAGGCGGTTGGGGGAGCTCCCCTCGGGGCTGCACTGTGCTTGATAGCGATGGCGTCGCCGAGGGCTTGAAGAGCCGCTCCTCGAAGACGCCAGGCTCCTGAGGTAGCCGCCTGGATGCCCTTTTTGCGATGTCATCAGCCTCTTGATTGGTGTCGCGAGGCACATGCTGCAACTCCAGCCCCCAAAACTGCTTCTCCATCCTGCGGACCTCCACGAGGTAGGCTTCCATGTGCTCGTCCTTTGGTTCATATACTTTGTTGGAGAAGTTGACAAGGAGCTGCGAATCACCCTTGATGGTGAGGCGCTTCATCCTGCGGCCTTCAGGCCTGCTATCAGGCCTTCGTATTCTGCTATGTTGTTGGAGACCTTTTCCCCATGCTGAAAACAGAGTTGCACGGCGTAGTAGAGCTTGTCTTGAGTGGGGGATACGAGTACCGCACCAGCCCCTGCGCCGTGTCGGGAGAACGCCCCGTCGAAGTACATGACCCATCTGTCCGGTGCCTCGCTCCCTGGGGAGAGCGATCGATCCTTGCGAGCCTCAAGGCCTGGCGCCTCTGCCCATTCCGCCATGAAGTCCGCAAACGCAGCCCCTTTGATGACTCTGGTTGTGCTGAATTCTATCTGAAATGCCTGCAGCTCGATGTTCCACTCAGCGACTCTTCCAGCTGAGTTGGGGCTCCTGAGCACCCTTTCCAAGGGGTATGCTGAGACAACCTTGATGGGATGGTCTTGGAAATAGCACCGCAGCTTGCGCGAGGCCACCAATAGCGCGAGGTGGAGTTTCTGGGGCATGGGGTACCGCGCCCTTGCGTCCCGCAATACCGTGCTGACGAAGTACACTGGGTGCTCGACTAGGTTGGGAGTGTTGGTGCCACTAGCGTCCTCCGGAGGCCGGGGCGCCTCCTGAGACAACAGAGCCCCCGGCGACTGGTCACCTGGAGGAGGGGCCTCTTCTGTTTCGGGTGTGCTTCCCTTCTGTGGCTGGTCCTCCTTGGCTGCAGCCGCAGTCGCTGTGAGGCCCTCTCGGCCCTGCTTTGCTTTAACCCGGATGGTTGCTGTAGCCTTGGTCCTACGCTCCTCCCTAACAGCCACCAGGGCTGCATTGGCAGAGTAGGGGGTGGCCGCAAGGTAGAGCACCAGGGGCTCCTGAGGGCGCGGAGCCACCATCATCGGGGGGCTGGTCAAGTACCTCTTGAGATCCTGGAACGCCTTGTCGGCCTCTTCAGTCCATTCAAAGGGGCCCTTTTTCTTCATCAACTTGAAGAAGGGCAGCGCTCATTCCCCCAGCTTGGAGATGAAACGCCCTAGTGCGGTCACGCGCCCGGTGAGCTTCTGCATCTCTGTGAGGGTCTTCGGCGGGATCATGTCCTCGACTGCTTTTACCTATTCCGGGTTAGCCTCGATGCCCCGGTGGGATACTAGGAAACCCAGGAGCTTGCCCGAGCGGACTCCAAACACACACTTCTCCGGGTTGAGCCACAGGTCCACCTTGTTAAGGCTCTTGAAGGTTTCCTCCAAGTCCTGTATCAGAGTTTTTGCCTCTCGAGACTTCACCACAATGTCATCAACATAAGCCACCGCATTCCTCCCGAGCTGCCGACCCAAGGCGATGTGCATTAGCCGCTGAAAGGTCGCACCGGCATTGCGCAACCCGAATGACATGCACGTATAGCAGTAAACCCCGCATGGGGTCAGGAAGGCCGTCTTTTCCACATCTTCTACTGCCATCTTGATCTGGTGTTAGCCGGAGAAGGCATCCAGGGAACACAACAAGTCGCACTCGGCGATGGAGTCAACGATCTGGTCGATGCGAGGGAGCGGGAATGGATCCTGCGGGCAGGCCTTGTTGAGGTTGGTGAAGTCAACACACATGCGTTCCTTTCCCCCCTTCTTCGGCACGACCACAGGGTTAGCCAGCCAGTCTGGGTAGCGGACCTCGCGAATGACCACCACCGCTTCCAACTTGCGGGTCTCTTGGACGATGAAAGCTTGCTTCTCAGTGGACTGCCGCCTTGCCTTCCGCTTCACTGGGCGCACGTTGGGGCACACATTGAGGTGATGCTCGATTACGCCCCTCGGGACCCCTGCGAGCTGATCAGTTTCCCATGCGAATACCTTCTTGTTCGCGCGCAGGAATTTCACCAAAGCTTCCTCCTGTTCGGGCTCGAGGTTGTCACCTATTGTTAAGGTGGCACTGGTGGATCCGTCCTCGTCAACTAGTACTTGCTTGGTTTCCGCCTTGTCCTAAGTGAATAGCTGCTTCTTCTTGGCCGGTGCAGCCCCCTTGGGCTCAAAGGCGTCTGAGTCGACGGGCCGCGCCGCCGCCGCGGCCTTGAAAACAAGCTTGAGCGCTTGCAACGCGTCCCTGGTGTCCCCAGACACGGTGAGGAGGCCGCTACTCCCGGGCATCTTCATGAGGTTGTATGCCGGGTGAGTCGCAGCCATGAACCAGGCTAGCGCTGGGTAGCCAAGGATGGCGTCGTATGGGAGGCTGATGGGGGCGATGTCGAAGTCAATTAGCTCCGTGCAGAAGTTGTCGTAGGTGCCGAAGGTCACCGGAAGGCGGATCTGCCCCAGGGAGCCAATGTAGCTACCTCCGACGCCCAAGAAGGGCTTGCTGGGTTGCAGCCGTTCCAGCGGTACATGGAGAAGGCTGAAGGCCTCCATTGAGAGCACGTTGAGGCCAACGCCGCCGCCGATGAGGGTCTTTGCGCCTACCATGGAGCGACGTCTGCATGAAATTTTATTGCCACGCAAGGCTCGTCTCTTTTGCTCTACATGTTCAGTTCCATTGTTTACAATAACTATCATGCATAGGAATAAAACATAGTGAGATTATGTAAGGAGTGCATGTAGAAATCCAGAGTGATGGTAGCAACCTGTGGATAGACCCAAAACCAATAATAGCAGGCAGATAATGGCTTCAGTTAAAAAATACAGATAATGGCTTCTTTACTGTTTGTTTCCCACCCAACATGAAACTCATAGTAGACACCGGAGATTAACCAGATAGTAGATAGATACTATTGATTGCGGCCCCGATATGTACCCCACAACTATTTAAAAACTCAAGTTTGACCATTAGTTTGGAGCTGACTTAGAGTCTAATCGGTGAACAGGACGATAAAGTAGCATGTAATATTAAGTGATGCATAACGTAAGTAGACACGAAAGAGTTTGACCTCTCTAGCGGACCCGTGTAGTCCTCAAGGTCACCTGCTCGGTTGATGATGGTAATGCAGTTTTCAAGGCTGCCGGCGGCGGGGAAGAATATCTGAGGCGGCGAAAGACAGTCTGGAGGCCGGATCCCTGCTATGCTGGACCCTTCTGTCGTTGGAGCAACTGAGCTGCGGTGGACGACAGTGCAGCAGGAGCGAGACAAACCACGCAAGGTTTTCTTTGACAACTATCTGTAAGAGAAGTAATTCTGTAAGGGCTCGTTTGAATTGGAGGATTCCAACAATGCAGGGATAGGAAATAGACAGGAATAGGATAGGAATGCACGTGCAGAATAGAAAATTTAAAAACATAGGATTTCTGCCAATCTGGGTGTTTGATTCACAACAATGGGAAGATCACAGGATGTAAAGAAGCATGGTGAGATAAAGTCAAACCACAAGAAAAATGTACGGTTATAATGCTATTATGCTACTATCTCTTAGTCTTATGCTTCATGAATAGGAATTTGAAAAGGAGGACAAGTGAAAATTAAAATTCCTACATTTTTTCTTTCAAGGCGACACTGAAGGAAGAAATCCTACAGTTTTCTCCATTCCTTTCAACCAAATTCATGAATAGTAGTACCATAGGAAACTTTCCAATTCCTATGTTTTTCATTCACTTTTCCTTTCAAGCACTGTCAATTCTAGTAGGCAGGCTTGAGCAAGGAAAAGCCTACTCTAAAAAAATGTTTTTGTGCTACTTCTATTACTTTGGACCCATGCCACTGCCCTACTAGCTCAACTCCCAGGGCCATCGACAAATGCACAGCTCAAACGCGCAGAGATAAATAATGATGGCATTCATGAGAGTCCATCATGGAAAGCTAAGTTGCCTGGTACCTCACTGCTTGTCATATAGTAGGATATAATAATCGTATTTCCTGTTACTACGTGTGCTCAGTGGACAATATATATAACATGTAGAGTAAAAAAGAGATGCAACAAGTGTACATCCTCTTTGGCGAAGCCATGTCGATCTCAGCGTGATTGGGTTGGTCGGTGAGGATGCTCCGGTTGACTTGGCTGTCGGAGGAGGGGAAGAAGATCTTAGGCATATGGAGATGGAGCCCAAGGTACTGCTCCGCTATGATGGAGGGTTTCATCGTTGGAGCAGCTCCGGTGAGTTGTACGACGCCGAGGCTGAAGCAGGACAAGAGAGACAACATTAACCTGAGTGGAATTCTAATAGCATATCCAATACATGACGTAAAATACATAACCACAAAGGTCTAGATGTAAAATACATCAGCCGCTCATCTCTGAACATAACTGTCGAAACTGAATTTAACTGTCGAAACTGAACTTAACTGTCAAAACTGAATTTTGCTGTCAAAACTGAATTTTGCTGTCGAAACTGAACGCACTAGCAAGGTGAGGCTACACGTCGGTCGACTGACTTTTTCATCTCTGGTCAGTCAATTTTGCAGCCGTTGGATACAAAATCAAGGGCCTGCAGTTCATCTTCAACCTCCACCCCCCTGAGCTGTTAGCCACGAACGGCCAAACAACAGCCCCCTGCCGCCCGCGGCTGGTGGTGCGCCACCCCGCCCACCCCGAAAACACTCCCCACCGCCGGTCCACCGCCACCCCGACCATCCCTCTAGGCCCCCTCGTGCCAAGCTTTTTCTCCGGCAAGTCCCACGCCACCGCCCCACCACCGCCGGCGACCACCGCCCCCACCCTGAACCCTAAGATAGATAGTGGGATACCTCTCCGGCGAGCCCCCCTCCCAGCTGCGGCTGGTTCTTCCTTCACCCCGGCGAGCCCCCCCACCCCCTGAAAATCGACTGACCCAAAAGTCAATTCAGTCGACTGAAGTGTAGCTAAATCGGAGTAGCATCGCAAGCAAGAGCAAGAGCGCGAGCAGCAGCGCGAGCAAGAGCAATAGCACGAGCAGACCAGGCAGGGGACTGAGAGCAAGAGCAGAGCAGCAACGCGAGCAAGAGCTAAACCAGCAGCATCTCCTACTGATGTGGACGTCGCCGCCGAGGGAGCGGCGTTGTGGACGAAGTGGCCGGCGACGCCACCGTGGATGGAGCCACGCCGTGTCGGCTCGGTACCGAGCGCCGGCAGCACCGTGAGATCGAATCAAGAATAAAATGCGGTGATTAGTGTACAACCTCTTTGGTGGCGCCGTTAGGCCGCAACTTCATCCAAGGAAATGGTGATGATGATGCTCTTTCGGTGGTGCAGGTGAAGACGGCGGTGTGGGAATGGAGGTGGTGCGAAAGACGAGGGGAACATCGAGGCATTTCCTTGGAGGTGGAGGACGGGGTGGCTGAACCGGCGGGACGATGAGATCGACGACACATCCTCATCTGGTACGATGGATGAGGGACATCGAGGTGTTGCGGTGGACGACGTCGTCGGGGAAGAGGCTCCGGCTGGGTGGCGGACGAAGCAGGGTGTGGGGCTTCGTCACGGGTTTTCGCGGCCTTGGTGTACGAATGGGTGGGCGGATGGGATGGTAGTGGGGAACCATGGCTTAGGGACACGCTTGTCCGAAATGTGGGGTAAGTTACAAAAGTACCCCCACCGATTTGAGGCGGTTCTTTTGGTTCAGGGGTACCACGGGAATTTCGTGTGTCGGGATTTCACAGGAGGTGGGAGTTTTTGCGCGTGTTGTAATTTTGGAATGGCAAGGCGCGAGTTGAGATGGAGGGAGTTGTCGGAGCACGACGAGACAAAGATATATCTTAAATATTTCGGGCTAACAAGGCGCGGGTTGAAATTTCCGGACAAGCCTAACGTGTACTGTACCAAATCAATGCACACTACAAATGTCATTCAAAACTTTGAATTCATGTTATGTTCAATTAAAATATTTCGCTATGTGTATAATGCATGCAACCTACTACTCAAATGAACGTTTTAGTGCATTCCAAATGTATATACTACCGCTTCAATATGAACTAAATTTGAATTCATTTCTTTATTTGAATAAGATCTACAGTAATGATTGTTGTGAAGTCAAAGCATTTGAATCCATTTCTCTGTTTTAATAAGATCTACAATCATCATTATTGTCAAGTTAAACCATCGTTTGTGTATTATCTTCACAGCACACCACATGATTAGTCTCGAGTTACATATGAACTATGTGTACTATATGAACTCGAACTCGATTTTTTGAATCCACTTTATGTTGATTTCAAATCACATTACATTTCTAGCTCTAGCTAGATCTTCATAATCTAAACCATGTCTCATATGTATAATGTGTTTATCACATTATGTATGGTGCCCCGCCCCCTACGCCTACAAGTATTTAGATGTGAGTTGCAAACACCACACATTACCGCAAATTCAAATAAAATGTGAGAATGTTCGATATATAGTATTGTTTAGATTGTTCGATATTTAGTTGTAAGCTGCAAATGCCACACATTATCACAAATTCAAATAAAATGTGAGATTGTTTGATGTATAGTATGGTTTAGATTGTTCGACATTTAGCTGTGAGTTGCAAACGCCATGCATTATCACATTATGGTATAACATGTGCACATCACGTGTATCACCGCTATATTCATGCATGCATATGTTTAAAACACTATGATCTCCTATTCAAATATATGAATCCGCTTTCATATGAAATTATGATCTTTGTTAGTCTCTTACACCCACACAATACTCTAACCTTTGTAGCTACCACTAACTTTCTCTCGTGCATGCACACGCCCTCCTCCCCCTCCCCCTCCCTCGGCATTCTATCCACCGGGCACATTCATTTTTTTCTTTAGGTCGTTCTCCCAGAGTCTCCACAACTCCTTTCCGACACACACCGATCGATAAACCTCTCCAGCGATGCCTGCCTACAACATACACACACTCCTTCAATCTCCTCCTTTATGTGTCCTTGCCTCGTGTCTCTCATATGTCCACACACACGTGTAAACTCTCGCCCCTCTTTTCATCAATCTCACAACCGCACACTCCCCCCTATCTAGTTAGTAGCTGGGCCTCTCGCACCACCTCCTAGCTCCATTCTCTCTGTCTATCCGTCTCGCTGGGCCTTATTTGCCACTAACAAATGGACGTACACCGACCGATCTCTCTCTATACATATAGCTAGCTAGGTCCTTATAACTCGCTTTTACCCACGCGTCGATCGATCTACCTCATTAGTTATGTCTCTCCCTCCTCCGACAAACAACAATTGATCTACCGATCTAGTTAGGTTTGCTTACCAAACACATGGTTCTCCTTCATCATCCATGGATGCGTCCCAACAGATCTATCACGCACAGGCACACACAGAAACACATCCCCACTCTTATTGATAACATTGCAGTTCCACCCTCAGTTTGTCTAGTAGGCCTCTCCCACCATCTTCGAGAAGCAACTCCATCACCCATCCAGCACTCTACCCCTCTTCCTCCCTCCCTCTCTCTCTCCTCTCTCTCTCTCTCTGTGTGTGTGTGTCCCATCATATTTCTCGTCCTTCAGTTATGTATGGATGTCGACCGATCTCCCTCAAGACATAGCTGGGTCTCTCCTTCTCAACACATATACGAGTCGTTCTACCTCTATAGTTAGGCCTCTGCCTACCCCTCCCCCACCCCCTCCCCCCCACACACACCGATACATCGAGCGCTCTAGTCATGTTTCCCTGCCACACACAAACTTGACATGTGCCCTCTGACATTCTGGTAGGTCAGTCGCCCTATATCTTTGACTTGCACACACACACAATTTCGATGGCTCTCTTCATCGATCTCGCACCCACCCACTTGATCCTCTCTTCGACTCTATCGATATCTATGACCCCTCCCTCTCTTGTCGTGGATTGCCCGACCCTCTATATATGATATGGATAGGCCTCCATTTCACACACATCGCATGCAAATTTTGTTTGAGATGTCATCGACACATATTACCACAAATACATTCATGAAATCAAACCCCACCCCACCCCCACCCCAACCCCCACCCCAAAACAAAAAACACTCATGAACATGGTTTGCATCTCTCACACACACCCACGTAGGTGGGGGACTTGCACGAAGAGAAGAGGTGCATGCACGACGCACATACTCCCGTCTCTTTCCCAACCACACCCGCACGATACACGGTGGAGCTCATTTCTGTACGAAAAAGGCAGCCCACATGGTAATTTGGCACGTGTACTAGTTGTCCACTTGGTGCAGGGAGGATCGTCTACCACGGGTGAACAAACAAATTGCGACTTGACGCGTTATGTTAAAAAAAGAGGCAAACCATGTGGGGCCTACCTTAGAAGCAAGGCTCTATACACTGGAGTACTTTTGATGTGTCCCGTCAACTCACAGAACAAGGAGAAGCTTGCATATACGCCGTCTCCCCCGCCCACGGGCGCGGTGGCTCGCAGGATGAGGTGAAGCTTGCTTAGTACTGTCCGCCTTACTCCCGCTCCTTCGCCCATGCGTGCGGTCGCTCGCAGGACGAGGAGAAAAATTTACTACTCCCTCCGTTTACTCCTCGTCCCTACTACCTTGGTTATAGAGATTATATCATATTGTTTGGAATATATATGCCCTTTAGTAGATTTCAATATGAACTACTAGTACATACTCCAAACACCGATGTATATAGACGTATTTTAGAGTGTAGATTCACTCATTTGCTCCGTATGTAGCACTCTCCCTCGCCCCTTGACCCTCGCCCACGTGGTGGACGTGCAGCAATTCATTCGGTCTCATATAGCCAGAACGATATATAGTGCACTACCATTATTGCTCGACTTCCCGAAGAGGCAAAAAGCCAATCGCAAGGTTAATATTTTGGAGATGCCAAGCGCAAGGTTATAGGAGAACGAGTAGTAGGTGCCGCGTCATTTATAAATAATTTTTTTTCTTCAGTGGCACATATGCAATATGATAGGTTCATATGGAGAGAAAAGGAAACCGCTCCACTATATACATAGTCAGGACGGGCCAGCCTACACGGTTGCTTGCTGGGGTTGTTCTCTTCACACTCTCTCACACAAAACGACTGTGGACACATCTCTAACATCCCGGTAGATCACGTCCGCCGGCGGAAGGGGTGGATGCTTAGTGTAGATGCGGTCGCCGTCGCCGACGGCGAAAACCCACTGTCGGCACGTCCCGATCAGGGGTCCCCGCCATTCTCTCTCACAAAGCCGGTGAGGTTGCCTTCGTCCTTTGCTCACTGCCGTGACGTGGGAAGTTGCCGCCTCCCGCCGCCCTCCTCAAGGTTGAGCTACGTCCCTCAGGTACAACTCCCTTTACAGCCGGCTTGCACCACTGCTCCAGCTGCCCACATCACTCCATGTGGATATTTCTCTACTTCTTTGCCCCGCACATACCTCTACTGGCTTCTACGTACTGTATTTGTGACGAGTTTATGTCTCATCAACTAGTCCCAGTAATCTTATTCTAATCATGCTTCTTCAATTTCTTTGCCACAGGGATGCTCATCTTGATTTTGGTGAAACTGCACAAAATGATCCGATGGTCAAAAGGTTGCAAACTTCATTTCTTAGGAAGCTCGAATGTTGCCAGCAAATTGAAGCCTTGTTAGGGTTCATGGTTCAAGAGCTAGGGACTGCATGGATCGTTTTTTTCTTTAGCTGCCTCTGTTCCAAAATAAGTGTCAACTTTAGTAGTAGTACAACTTTGTACTAAAGTTTACATAAAGTTGAGACACTTATTTTGGAACGCAGGGAGTACATATTTGCTATGATCTGTCAATCATTGAGATGCAATAGCCTGCATGTTAGTCTCCTTTGTATTTGATGAAATGTTGCAACGGGCAACCTTGGACGCAAGATACATGTAACAGAAGCTGGAAGCTTCATAGCATTGTACAAATTTATCTCACTGATAAATTACAGTACGTACTATACTAGTACTTCCTCCGTTCCTAAATATAAGTCTTTGTAGAGATTTCACCATGAACCACATGCAGATGTATATAGATGCATTTTAAGTGTAGATTCATTCATTTTGTTCCGTATGTAGTTCACCTAGTGGAATCTCTACAAAGACTTATCTACTAGTAATAGCTAGCCCCCACTACTAGGAATTCTCTATCCTCTCCTTGAGCCACATCATCAAAATTAATTTAGCCGTTAGATGAACTAAATCAGTCCATAATAGCCGTCTGATCTAGACTTTGAGAGGCTCCGTACTAAGCCACATGCAAGCATGCAAAAATACTGTGGCATGCATGTGAGTGGGTTTTAAATCACATCAACATGTCTTCACGCAAGCATGCGCCGGTAGCATGCATGTAAGTGAGCTTTTAAGTCCCATTAAAATGTCAAAAAGAAAAATATAATCCCATTATGCAGTAGGAGTTGGCTGACCTTTTTTCCTTACGTGGGATGATCTAAATGACGATGTGAGTTTTTTTAGTTTGGCTACCACATTTGTCATGCGGTTATAGAGTTTTTTTAGTTCTATGAAATCGACAATTTTACGCAGAGAGATATACGGCTGTTCCGCGGCAACGCGCGGGGACCCATCTAGTATTTAGGAATGGAGGGAGTACTATGTAAAGAGTTAGGTGTCACACGGTGTCCAGAAAATATGGTGATAGTGTGAGATGGGCCATGTAATCACTGAGCCTGCGTGTTTTCACTGCTCTTGCACTCCTCCGCTGTAAGAATGGAGAAAATTGTAATCTAGTAGTACCTCCTTTCGCTGAAAGCATGGTACATCCAGCAGTCCTACCACCTCAGTAATAAAGACCAATGAGCCGTTAAATCACATAGACTCAACAGTAAGTTGGACGGATGGAGCAACCATCACTCTTGCGCCAGTGAGAGGTCGCGCCTGCTCTGCTCGGGCATGAATGCGGCACCGATTCTTTGGAGCGGCGCTGACCGTTTCGTGCGGGAAGCGCGCGCAGGCGATGAAGGGGCTTTGGGTGGGCCAGGCTGGTTAGGAGCGGGCGTGGCAGCTGTCCGCATGTCCCTAACGGACACGCTCGGAAACGAGAGGATGCACCAACTCTCGTGGCTAAAATCGTACACTACACACCATCTCTCTGTAGGAGTAGGTTGATCTATCGCTCTCTCTAACACGCACATACTATTAAACACACACACACACACACACGCAAACGCACGCACCTGGTCCCGCTGCACCTTCTAACGTGACTTATTACACCGAGACAGAGGGAGTAGTAAGTACGAGATATGGTGGCACACTGACTTAGGTCGAATACAAGTGCCCAAAATTGTGTGCATGTTATAATAAGGATTCACTTAAAATAGTACGTGAGCGAACAGAGGGATCAATTGGACAGTGTTCCCGAGCAGTAGCGAGATGTGTGAGGTAAGATACACCGCTGGCGCTTTTAATTTTTCTTATTAATTTGTTTGTTTCACCCTCTGACTGGTGGGACCCAACATACTACGTGAAGAGAGGTAAGGTGACTAAGGCTGCATTATTTCTGCACCACTGTGGATAGTCTTACCACCAAAGCCACATGACACGATTATGATTTAAATTCCAATGACTCCCACACACACAAAAAAACACGGCATGCTTGTCACACGAATGCAGGAATGTATACAAGGTTATTTTCCTCTCGTTGAACATAACGGGAGGGTTGTGTAGCTGGTTAGCCTGTTCGCTCATCAAACTTGAGGTATCGGGTTCGATAAGTACACTTGAGCATAATTTGTGCGAGGAGGATTGAGGGAGTCCTGGACTAGGGGGTGTTCGGATAGCCGAACTATCATCATCGGCCGGACTCCAAGACTAAGAAGATATAAGATTGAAGACCTCGTCCCGTGTCCGGATGGGACTTTCCTTGGCGTGGAAGGCAAGCTTGGCGATACGGATATGTAGATCTCCTACCATTGTAACCGACTCTGTGTAACCCTAGCCCTCTCCGGTGTCTATATAAACCGGATGGCTTTAGTCCGTAGGACGAACAACAATCAAACCATAGGCTAGCTTCTAGGGTTTAGCCTCCTTGATCTCGTGGTAGATCTACTCTTGTAACACACATCATCAATATTAATCAAGCAGGACGTAGGGTTTTACCTCCATCAAGAGGGCCCGAACCTGGGTAAAACATCGTGTCCCGTGTCTCCTGTTACCATCCGCCTAGACGCACAGTTCGGGACCCCCTACCGAGATCCGCCGGTTTTGACACCGACATTGGTGCTTTCATTGAGAGTTCCTCTGTGTCGTCACCGATAGGCTCGATGGCTTCTTCGATCATCAACAACGACGCAGTCCAGGGTGAGACCTTCCTCCCCGGACAGATCTTCGTATTCGGCGGCTTTGCACTGCGGGCCAATTCGCTTGGCCATCTGGAGCAGATCGAAAGCTACGCCCCTGGCCGTCAGGTCAGATTTGGAAGTTTGAACTTCACGGCTGACATCCGCGGGGACTTGATCTTCGATGGATTCGAGCCACAGCCAAGCGCGCCGCACTGTCACGACGGGCATGATTTAGCTCTGCAGCCGGACAGTACCCTGGAGGCCGTACTCGAACCTGCTCCGATCTTCAATTCGGAGCCGGCTGCGCAGATCGAGGACGGATGGCTAGACACCGCCTCGGGGGCTGCAACCTCTACGGCGATAGAGCCGAACACTGACCTTGTCCCTCACGAAGCTCGTGACTCCGAGGTGCCGGACTCCTTGCCGGACTCCGAACCTCCCGCGCCCCCTCCAATCGAATCCGATTGGGCGCCGGTCATGGAGTTCACCGCAGCGGACATCTTTCAACACTCACCTTTTGGCGACATCTTGAGTTCGCTAAAGTATCTCTCGTTATCAGGAGAACCCTGGCCGGACTGCGGTCAGGACGGTTGGGATGCGGACAACGAAGAAATTCAAAGCCCACCCACCACCCACTTAGTAGCCACTGTCGACGATCTAACCGACATGCTAGACTACGACTCCGAAGACATCGACGGTATGGACGACGATGCCGGAGACGACCAAGAACCAGCGCCTCTCGGGCACTGGAAAGCCACCCCAACCCACAACGTATAAATGGTGGATACACCAAAAGGAAGTGATAATGAGGAACAACAGGACACGGCGAAGGAAAACTCCACCAGCAAACAACCAAAACGGCGACGCAAGCGCCACCCAAAGCCCCGCCTCGATAAAAACGGCACCCATACAGACCCGGCCCTAGAGCAGGGCGAAGCAGTGGACGGTGAACACGCAACCAAGCAACCATCCGAACACGGTGAACTAGACAAGCAACCCATCCCCGGCGAAAACAAGGGCCTAGACGATCTCACGCCGAACACATCACCAGAGCATAAGAACCTTCATAAAAGGCTCGTTGCTACTGCAGGAAGTTTGAAGAAGCAAAAGCGGAAGCTCAAAACAGCAGAAGACGCACTCAGAATGAGATGGAGCAAAGTACTCAATACCGCAGATAAATATGACGCTAGTCGCCAGGCAAAGAGTTACCCGAAGCGCAAGTTGTTGCTCGAATTCGACGAGGAGGCCTTAGAGCCCCCGCAGTCAAAAAAGAAAGAGGCCGCCTGGCCGGATAGACGACCAGATGACAGGCTAAGAGCAGCAAGGGGCTCCGCACACAAGCCGACACATGATCAGCATAAAGATACTCAGAAAAAGGATGACCCGGTCAGGTCTATCTATGGGCCAAAAAAGAAGACTCCAAGAAGAAACACAACCCGCCGAGCGTTTGAAGACAACGACACACCTAAATACAGGGGCGCCGCACACCCACTATGTTTCACCGACGAGGTACTGGATCATGAATTTCCAGCGGGATTCAAACCCGTAAACATAGAGGCATATGACGGAACAACAGACCCCGGAGTCTGGATTGAGGATTATATCCTACACATACATATGGCTAGAGGAGACGATCTCCATGCACTAAAATACCTACCCCTCAAGCTCAAAGGGCCAGCTCGGCATCGGCTCAAAAGCCTCCCAGAAAATACCATTGGAAGTTGGGAAGAGCTCGAGGATGCGTTTCGAGCAAATTTTCAAGGGACCTATGTCCGCCCTCCGGATGTAGACAATTTAAATCACATAACTCAACAGCCCGGAGAGTCAGCACGCAAATTCTGGAACAGGTTCCTCACCAAAAAGAACCAAATAGTCGACTGTCCGGATGCCGAAGCCTTAGCAGCCTTTAAGCACAACATCCAAGACGAATGGCTCGCCAGACACCTCGGCCAGGAAAAACCAAGAACAATGGCCGCACTAACAAGCCTCATGACCCGCTTTTGCGCAGGGGAGGACAGCTGGCTGGCTAGATGTAGCACCAGCGACCCAAGTACATCCGAAGTCAGGGATGGAAATGGAAAATCACGACGCAGAAAAGATCAGCGCCGGAATAAGGAAAATGGCCCAAATAGCACGGCGGTCAACGCCGGATTCAAAAGCTCTAGGCCGAATAACAAAACACTTCCCGTAAAGGATAACAGTGACGAGCTATCCAACCTAAACAAAATTCTGGATAGGCTATGTCAAATACATAGTACCTCCGGAAGGCCTGCAAACCATACCCACAGAGATTGTTGGGTCTTCAAACAGTCTGGCCGACTTAACGCCGAACGCAAGGGGATCGATACACCAAGCGAAGACGACGACCCCCACAAGCAGAACGCCGGAAAATAGAAGACTTTCCCACTAGAAGTCAAAACAGTGAACTCACTTCATGTGATAGCACGAAAACACAGTGCGGCACCTGCCATACCAGGACACCATCCGCAGAATGGGGATAGACCCTACCAGAATTCGCTGTAGCAGCACTTCCTTCAAAGGAGTGACGCCAGGCCTTTAAGCCGATGGAACAAGCTTTGCACCACTAGAGGCTGTGTCCGGTACATCCGACAACCTCCGTCGCGAAAAGCTCACTCTCCATACCGCCCCATTTCATAGTGGCCCTCAAGCACTACCGGGACGCGAAGCTTTCGCCCGCTTTAACGCAATAACGCATTACGCGTCTCTTATGCTTAAAATGCCCGGTCCACGCGGCACAATCTCATTAAAGAGTAACTTCGAGTGTTCCTCGACCACGGAGAACGTGAGGCCGCCTTGACAGCCACACACTAATCCAACCTTGCAGGTCAAAGCCCCTAAAAACAGGTCATTCAGACCTCGGACACGGTTAGGCGAGTCCGGCGTAAATAAACAAGGGGCTTCCCAGCCGCATACCCCTTTTACAAGGGGCTGCACGTTTAAACGATGAGAGCCAATAAAGCTCAACTTTATTCATCTTCCAAATTATACTTTATTTTAAGTACAACCTTTGCACGATATTTCTTCCAAACTAAGTCCTTCTCTTTTACAGATGAAGCACGTGCTACACCCGTCCAGGATACAGCACAACGGAGACACAGGCGCAGATGTGCAGCAGGGACCCGTTGCAAGGATTCTTTTCAGATTAAGACCCTGCGTAAACCTTTCTTACTGTCTCTTGTTGATACACATCCCCCGGTTTTCTACCATAACCGAGGAGGAGGCTGGCGTTTTGGCATCGGCCGCGTCAGAAGTTCCCGCCTGTACCTGGACACTAGGGGCTTAGGGCATTGTTCTGCCCGGTATCATAAAGACCGAACACCTCAGGGAGTGTTCGGCGTCTCGAGTTAGGCCTTATATGCATCAGCTCCGAATCATGTCTTTGGTCAAATGTTGGGTTTGCCCGGCTCCTGTGTTTTGCTGCCTTACGTTCCGCTCCATCGGCTAACGCGGCACCAGGAGAACTACTGCGATTGTGCCCCGGTTCGGCCGGGCGAGCACCTCAGTAGAGAAAGCCGAAAACTGACTGTCATGATATAGCGAGAGACTGGTCAACCACTCGATCGACTATTGGAATGTTTAGAATTCCTCCGCTTTGACGAAGGACCGCTTCCCGGTCAGGCACATACGCGCCCCAAGTTCGGAGAGCGCGGTGCCTCTAGGGGCTATATAGTAGCCCCACCATCGAGCTCCTATGGCTAAGTGAAAGTGATAAAGCATTATAGTCCGGTTGCCTAGTTTGCTATGCTATCACCTCCTTCAAAGGACCAAGACGTTGGATTAAGTGTGAAAAAGCGCTTTTTTTTGCAAACACCCCCGCACCATGTGCGTGGGGGCTGAAGCCAAAGACTGCAACTTTCAGGTTATTCATACATATACGGCCGCACAGGAGATAGTTCAATACTTGAACGCACAAGTATAAAAAGCTATTGCATTATAAACATGATCTCACAAATCATACACGTCATTTGAACATGACATCTTTCGAGCACTGCGACTCTATTAAACGAGCGCCCTGCAGGACTTCCTCAAAATAGTGCTCGGCGGGTAATCGGCTCTTGTCCGAACCCCGGGATGCAACAGCGGTGGCATCCATGTCCGCCCAGTATGTCTTCACACGGGCGAGAGCCATCCGTGCACCTTCTATGCATGCCGACCGCTTCATCGCCTTGATATGCGGCACCGCCCCAAGGAATTGCTGCAACAAGCCAAAATAACTCTTCGGCTTGGGCCTTTCCGGCCACAGATGAGTGACCACATCCGTCATGGCAAGTCCGGACAATCTATTCAGCTCAGCCCACTCAGCCAGCCGATCAGTCAACGGAAGTGGACGCTCCGGACTATGGAATTGAGACCAGTAAAGCTCTTCCATTTCGTGATCCTTCTGGCTTCGGAAGTGCACGACTGCGTCCGCCGCACTCGCCGCCAAATCCAGATAAGGATCCTCCGCACCACACAACTGGCCCAGCTGAGCATACTTCGGATCCGTGAACTTCCTACGCAGAAGAAAGGGCTTTCCAGCCGCAATGTCTCCGGCTTGACGCAGTTCCTCCTTCATAGCCCGCATCTCACTCCGGGCATCCTTGACTTCGGCGCCGGCCTTCTTCAGGCCCTCTTGCTCCACTCGGCGTTCTCCTTCAAGAACCTCACAACGGTCGGTAGCATCTTTTAATTTCAAGGCCATTCCGGCCAACTCTTCCCTGCTTCGGCAGTGAGCAGCCTTTTCGGCTTTTAGCTCTTCTGCTGCCTTCAAGGCAGCCGCATCACTTATCCTGGCTTGCTCCTTGGCTCGAGCAAGCTCTGCTCGAAGATCTTCCACAGCAGCGGCGCCATCTGCATCAAGCATACAAATTGTAAGGAACGGGCACCAGCTCCCTTACTAGGCAACCGCGGAGCAACCACCTACCTTGCGACTCGTTAAGTCGTTTATTGACCAGCGCGATGTCCGCATCCGCAACATCGAGTTGCCTCTTCAGTTCGGCAACTCCATCAGTCCGGCTGGCCACCGAACGTTCCGCCACCTGCATAGGAAAGGCGACATTCTATAACTGAGATTATGATCCTTGGCACGCTATCGCTTTCGACAGCATACCAAGTCTCAGGGGCTACTATCTATACAGGGCGCACTTCATGTGCAAAACTGTCAAAAGGTATGTCATTTTTTGCGTACCTCAAACCCCGTCAGCAAGCTTCCGACGGCCTCATACAACCCGCTCTCGGCGGATGAGATCCTTTCAATCACCGTACTCATTAATGTGCGGTGATCTTCCGAGACAGACGCCCTCTTGAGTAAATCCTGAAGCTCCACCGGCCGTACTCCAATGGGTGCTGGACTCTCCGGCCCCGCCGGACTCGGGGAGACCCTCCGTGACGACACCTCAGGGTTGTCCGCCCCGCCCGACGGGGTGGCAGTTGGAGGCGTCTCGCTTTCCATCATCTCCGGACGAAGGTCCCCCGAAGTTGAGCTCTGCTGAGATGGGCTGAGATCCGAACTACAAGGTGAAAACTTCAGTTACCTTTGGAAATAATATAGGGGCGTTCCCTATTACAAAATTCCCCCTTTTTTACTTACGGCTCGCTGGAGGGCTGATTCCTGTGGGGAGACTGTGCGGCCGGGGCCCTTCCCGGCACAGGACCTTCCGGTGCAGATTTCTTTCCCCGCTTTGAGGCCTTGGCCTCCGGGTCTTCGGAAGCAGTCCTCTTCTCCCCCTGGAAGGAGGGACTCTCGATTCCCCCCTTACTGAAAGCCTCCTTGGCGGAGGTGGTAGTTTCCCTGTGCCCCCCTTCGCCCTCCTCTGAAGGCTCAAACTCCAACATTTTGACTAACACGGGATCCGGCGTGGTCTCAGGGAGGGGGGCCGGACACCGTATCAGTTTTGCTTGCGCTATCCACTCCTGTCCAAGGGATAGCTGGTTAAAAGGCAAACCCATGATAAATAAATGGACAATATGTCCGGACACAGGGCTACTTACTTGAGTATCCGGGCGATTGCAGCTTAGGCCGGCGTCCTCGGTCAAGTCCGGACGCATCTCTTGCGATCCGAAGAACAGTTTGTACATCTCCGCGGGTGTCAAACCCATGAAGTGTTGGAGAGCTCGTGGCCCCTCCGGATTAAATTCCCACAGGCGGAGGGGGCGACGTTTGCAGGGCAGAAGGCGCCGGATCAGCATAACCTGTGCCACCACCACCAGATTAATCTCCCTTTCTTGGAGGTCTCGAATCCGGTCCTGCAACAGGGGTACGTCTTTGGACGGCCCCCAGTTAAGCCCCTTGTTGACCCATGACGTCAGCCGTTGTGGAGGGCCCGAGCGGAAGACGGGCGGCGGCTTCTGCCTGCTGCCCCTTGGAGCGGTGATATAGAACCACTCCTGTTGCCACGAGCCGAGCTCCTCCTGAAAAGAGCCCTCGGGCCATGGAGCATCGGCCCTCTTGCTTATAACCGCCCCGCCGCACTCTGCCTGACGCCCCTCAATCATCTTCGGCTCCACGTTGAAGGTTTTGAGCCACAAGCCGAAGTGAGGGGTAGTGCGGAGGAAGGCTTCGCAAACGACAATGAATGATGAGATGTGGAGGATGGACTCCGGAGCCAAGTCATGGAATTCCAGCCCATAGTAAAACATGAGCCCCCTCACGAAGGGATCCATCGGGAAGCCTAAACCCCGACGGAGGTGAGACACGAACACAACGCTCTCGCCGGGCTCGGGAGTAGGAATAACTTGCCCTCGGGCAGGCAACCTATGCGAAATCTCGTAGGTCAAGTACCTGGCGTCTCTCAGCTTTAGCACGTCTTCTTCCGTGACGGAAGAGGGCATCCACCGGCCTCGTAGGTCGGAGCCGGACATTGTCGAAGGTCGAAGGTACCCGAATCTGGAGCCCTGGGTGTTGGAACTCGGGGCGAGGGGCGGATTCGATTGAGGATTGAAGAAAAAGAACTGGCCTTGGTCTCATTATAAAGAGGAAGAATACCAAGAGCCGTCCCCGTGACCGTTTGGAACCCGCCTTCGATGGAGGGGGCGTGGCAACGGGCGCGGTTGGGTTACCCACGTCCGTATTAATGGAATCCCGGAATAAGGGGAACACGATCTCTGCTTCGACAAGACGTGCCAAGGAAACCGCTTCGCTAAACGCGCTGAGGTGGTACAATAAAAACAATTCGAGTAAAGGCTTGGTAGTGGTGTGACGTCACGCCACGAAATACGTCAGCAGATTGAACTTGTGTAAATATTATTCTCTCTACGGTGGTATGTGGAATTATTTTGCAGAGCCGGACACTATCCTGGTGTTCACAATCTTCTATAAATTATTCGGAGGAGGAACCCGCCTTGCAATGCCGAAGACAATATGCGCGCCGGACTCGTCGTCATTGAAGCCTGGTTCAGGGGCTACTGAGGGAGTCCTGGACTAGGGGGTGTCCGGATAGCCGAACTATCATCATCGGCCGGACTCCAAGACTATGAAGATACAAGATTGAAGACTTCGTCCCGTGTCCGGATGGGACTTTCCTTGGCGTGGAAGGCAAGCTTGGCGATACGGATATGTAGATCTCCTACCATTGTAACCGACTCTGTGTAACCCTAGCCCTCTCCGGTGTCTATATAAACCGGATGGCTTTAGTCCGTAGGACGAACAACAATCATACCATAGGCTAGCTTCTAGGGTTTAGCCTCCTTGATCTCGTGGTAGATCTACTCTTGTAACACACATCATCAATATTAATCAAGCAGGACGTAGGGTTTTACCTCCATCAAGAGGGCCCGAACCTAGGTAAAACATCATGTCCCTTGTCTCCTGTTACCATCCGCCTAGACGCACAGTTCGGGACCCCCTACCCGAGATCCGCCGGTTTTGACACCGACAAGGATTCTTTGACTGGTAAAAATGGATGGATATGGAGCTATACGATCTCGTAGTGACCGTATAATCACCTCATCACGTATAAGCTGCAGCCGCGGTGCTTGTTTTATAGGGTTTGCATGCTTCACACACTCTCTCTCTAGTATATATATACACGATGGAGCCTCAGCTCTTGTAGTTGCTCTCTTCACACTCTCTCACCCTCTCCAGATCTAAACAAGACTTCGTTGGCCTCTCTCTCCCCTCATTGCTGCTCAAAGAGCCGACAGGATCCTTCCACCGGGAAGGGATGGAGGCTTAACGCTGTCGCCCTCGGCGAGGGAGGGAATCCACTACCGGCGCAGCTGTTCACTTTCACCTAGCGGCGGTGAGGGAGGGCCTCCGACCCCTTCTTCTTCGCTACCGTCCCGTCGCCCACCGAACCACGCCCCAAGAACCTTAAGGTATAATTTACTTATTCCACATGCATTGCTCTAGCTGCATGTATACCATGAATCTAGGACGTGGTTCAAAGAGGAAAGGAGTGGGGGAAAGTAGTGGTTAAAGTTGTATAGCATGAATCTAGAACGTGGTTCAAAGAGGAAAGGAAGGGGGAAAGTTGTATATCATGAATCTAGGATGTGGTTCAAAGAGGAAAGGAATGGGGGAAAGTAGTGGGGAAAGTTGTATCACATAAATCTAGGACGTGGTTCAAAGAGGAAAGGAAGGGGCAAAAGTACTAGTACAGACTGGCTATCCAGCACCTACGTTGGTCGAAAAGGGAAAACAATGACAAACTATTGGAAAAAGTCCCAAAAAGACTCCCCCGGGGTCTTCTTTCTTTAGTCCCAAATGCCCACTTTTAGTCCCGAAAAGTCCCTCCTGTTTGGTTTAGATGGGACTGACACGGAGTTTTTTTAGTCCCTACACCAAAATGTCCATGTAAACAAACACCCTCTAATAATGCCGCTGGAAAATTGATGCAATGCCACAGTTAAAAGCAAATTACATGTTTAACAAATTTTATTGTTAATATAATCTCTATGTTAATATTAATCAATGCCACCGTTTGAGAAATGCTACTATCTTGCTTTCTTTCCCATTTAGATAAGGTAGATGCTTCTGTTTGTTGGCTTTTGTGTCATCCACCGTTATTGACCACTAGTTGTTTCCTTTGCACCTCTGTGTAAACAGGGTTATCTACTTCACCTCGTTGCCATTGTGACATTTTGTTGCACTGCACAAAACACTTTTGTTTTAAGAGTGTTTTGTGCAGTTCAACCAAAATGTCACACCGACAATGTTGCTTGATTGCTTGATCTTAGTGGAACTGCACAAGAGGATATCTTACTTCCTATCCATGTTGGCAAATTTGGTTCAGATCTTCTTCTTGTGAGTTGTTTGAATTCCGCATCATGAGAGGTCAGTACTAGCCTTCTTTCACATGATTCTGCAGTGTGCTTTCATATGTTGTGCTACTTGTACGGTAATGTTGCTTGATTTTAGTGAACTACACAAACGGAGACAAGACTTCCAATCTGTATGTGCACCATAATATCCCATTGAGGTAAGATAAGGATATTTCACAACTGTTGGCCTGTATTTTGCCACTTTCATCAGAAAATTAATGTCATTGTTTAGTGCTATACTTGTGCTCTCTAATTGACATGCCAAATCTTACATTGAAGGTGAAGCTTGTCTGTTATTGAACCAAGTGATGAAGGGGAAGAATAAGTGGAAGAAAAACAAAAATCAACTCCCGGTGCTGTAATGAAGCACTGGAACTGTGATGACACAAGTAATGATATAGTTTTGCATCTTAATTTATTGTTATGGCTGGAACGAGCAATTGTTTTGCCACTGATTTGATGCCACTCTTAATGTAATATGTAATTATCTCTACTTGTGCAAACAGGGATCTTCTTTGAAGATACCATATATTTTAGTGGAACTGCACAAGAAGATGTTGGAAATATTAAACTAATCGAGGAGTATATAGTAAGCATGGCCACCATAGTAGATAGCAACAGATGGTTCCAGAGAAGTGCTTCATCTGTATGCTCTAACAATAAGCCTCCTGACAAAGGTTGGTACTCGCCCACTGATTTCATCCATATGATTGAGCTTTGTCATCTCTATTGGAGTTGTGCTACTGTTTAGATACTGTCATGAAAAAGTGGTATTGTCCTTGAGAAGTGATTCATCTGTGCTATTTTAAATATTTCCTTTCCTTTTTTTGAGCAAACAGGGATGCTAGCATTTAGTTGTCCTCTTGTGTTTGCACAACAGGATCATCTTCCTCTGTAGAAGAATATGGACTATGTGAAGTGACTAGTTCCGATTATGCCAGTATGAAGAAGCCCTGTCTATCTTCTCATCAGAAGGAGCAGTTGAAGGATGGTTACATTACTCCCCACAAGACCAAACTAACTTCAGCTCAGAAGGACTGACAAATCTCCATTTTTTTGCTGTGATGCGCGAGTACAATGTTGTTCTAGGATTTTTTCTGGTGAGTTCCATTTTTCCAAAAGTGTGCTCTAGATGGACCATGTAGGTGCCTGTTTAAACTGTCAATTCATAGTACAGTTTGCTTTATACTAATCACTTTTTTTGTATTTGTGCAAACAGGGGTGCTTAGCTTGATTTCAATGGGAACTGCACAAAATGTTCATGAATACATCGAATCATTCATTTCCACCACAAGAAAGGAGGTGCCGATAAGTTCAAGGCATTGCAACATATAAGGGCGAAATCATCCAAGCTACGTGCGAATTTGGTTGATTTTGGTGGAACTACACAAAAAGAACAACTGGTTTATTTAGCACGAGGTGCCATGTCAATGTCCGAACTGATGGCAAACCCTGCCCATTCCACAATCGTAGGCATTTGATTTTGGAATGGGACAACCTTGTCAAATTTTGCTCATTGACTTTAGCAAGACATGCGTTTGATATTTTCGAATGGGACGCCCTTTGGTGTCAGCAGTGTCGATCAATTTTTTATTTATTCTTTAATTGTGAAGTAAATATTGCCTTTGACATGTGATTCGCTGAGATGCATAATAATCGATTGTTTTGAATGTTCTCTATGAATTGACAGCCCTGTGTGTTTGATTGCAATGTACAGAAACGCTAAAAAGCTGCTCAAACTCTTTTTACTCCTTCTGTTCCTTTTTAGTTCGCACATTGTGAAAGTGCATACTTTTTTCTATAAGATTGGTCAAAGTAGAGATACTTTGACTGCAGACAAAACTTGTATGCAGACTAGAAAGGACCGGAGGGAGTACATGTGAAACTGCTACAAACGAGGTGATCACCCTGGGAATAATGCTAGTACGTATTATTTTGCATGTTCATCCAATGCCAGTGATACAGGAATTCAAACTAATCGAAATAAATTCATTCATACATGGTCGGATTTCATATAAACATGTCGGATTACATTAAATTTCATACATTCTTCAACTAAAAAGGGGTGCGCTGGAGGTATAATTAATTAACCGAAGCTACCCACCTGTGTCCCGCTGAGCCGAACAGAAGCTTCAGTGACTTACTTAACTGTAGGTGCAGTTGCATAACTGACATGTGGCCTGTTGGGCCCACGTGTCAGTCAGCCAACTGCACCAGTAGTTAAGTAGAAGCAGCGTTCTTCTCCAACACAGCTCTCCGACTCCATGTCGCCGCCAAGAAGCTAACTGGCCGTCAATGGTCAACCTGCCTAGCTTGGCTTCAATCGGACGGTAGCAGCGGTGGCCTTACTTGGACCCGAGCGGTGGCGACCTATCGTATTCTACTATTCCTCGTTTTCTGTGTGGCGCGGCCTCGTTGGCAGCGGGGCGGGGGCTCGGCGGAGCAGGCGATGTCCTCTGTCTCGTTGCCGGCGGGCGGCGCCTCGGCGGAGCGGTGGAAATCCTCCCCCTCATTGCCAGCAGGGTGGGGCCTCGGCTGAGCCGACGATGTTCTCTTCCTCATTGTTGGCGGGGCGGGGCCTCAGCGGAGCCGGCGGTGTCCTCTGCCTCGTTGTTGGCATCGCGGGGCCTCGGCGGAGCAGGGCCTCGTCGACGCCAGCGGAGCGGGCACTCGTCAGAGCCAGCATTGTCCTCTGCATCGTCCTCGGTCTCGCCAAACAGCGCCTCGCCCGCTTCATCGCCCTCTTTGTAGGCGGCCGCAGCCTCCGCCACCCACATGCGGTACCGCCAGCGCTCGAGGCGGCCCTCACAGGTGGTGCGGTACGAGTCGAGCAGTGCCTCCTGCTCCGCTCGCTCCACGGTGATCTGCTCCTCCGCCTGTAGGTGCTCCTGGAGGAAATGGTGGTTGTAGGTGGCATCGGCCTGCACCTCCCGGAACTACTCCTCACGCATCTACCTCACCGTGTCCATATATTGGGCATGGGCCTCGCTAATGGTCATGGTGCAATGCACCGGCGAGGATGGTGTGGAGGAGGGGGTTGGCACCGGATCATCGACTACCATGTTCTCCATTGGGACGTCGTCGTCCTCCGGCTGCCTGCCGGCCAGCCGGTCGGCAGCAATGGCTGCCATATCCTTGTGGTCCGTCATCCACCTGCCTCGAAGAGCGCTGGAGCATGAGGAAGCCATGGTGGGCAGTAGTGGTGTGGACAGGAGAAAGGGAACGGATGCGGATGACTACGGCTATGGCCGGCGCAACAGTTTATATAGCAACGGTGGGCAGCAGAGGGACAGACGTGTGGCACCGGAGTAGCCGCCTCGACAACCGCGTATCATCAATGTGGGCGGCAGATGGACGGACGGACGACACTTGTGTTGTTTGAAGGCGGAGCAATCACCTGCACCGGGAAGCGGGGCGGGCGGCGCTGACTGTTTAGGGCAAAAAGCGCGCGCGGGCGAGGAGATGACTTTACTTAGAGAGGATGACAATGGGGACCCACCAGGGCCATAGCTTCACATACGCAAGTGCCTCCTTATTTCCTCACTGCCCCCTACTACTGCCACCGCTGGCCAGGCCATCCCTCCATTCACCCACACCCCCTGTTATTCTGCGGTGACGGCAGCCTCACACAGCAGCCGAACCAGTGAACCCTCATACTCCACTCCGCGTGGGCATCCACTGTCGCGTCTTCTCTGGCTCCGTGTCGTCCCCTTCCTAGGCCTCGCCATCATCCACCGCCATGGTGCTCTCGGCGCGGCGTGGTTAACGTGGTCAAGGAACGACTTCCATCGGACGTGGACTGTACGTGGAGAGGCTGACAACTGGGTCCACGGCCGTAGCAAGGAAGTGCCTCCTTATTACGCAGAAAATAATGATTCCTCCACCTGACAGCTGGGACCCACCAGATGGGCCACTATATTTTGTGAAAAAACGTTTCCCCCTGACTGCTAGGACCCACCAGCTACACCTTCGCACGCAAGGAAGTGCGTCCGGGCAAAAAAAAAACGATTCGCCCCCTGACTTCTGGGACCCACCAGCTACATCTTCGCACGCAAGGAAGTGCCTGACAGTCGAGACCCACCTGGTCGAAGCATACGTAGCATTGTCATTCTGGTCGCAAACGTGTACGTACATACTGGTCGATGTAGAGGCACGCACGTGTCGTAGTAGAGGCGCGCACGTAGCATGTACACTTACGTACTGTGGCCAGTGTGCAAGAAAGAAAATACGGCCACGTATGTGTACATACGGGCGGGGTATCAAACGCCTACTCGCGCATATATACGTACGGCCAGGGCTCGTGTACATGGCTGGGTCGGAACAGAGAAACAACATCGTCGTCGTGTTCATGGGGAGCTAACCGGCTGGGTCGGAACGGAATGCGCCGTCGTGTTCATCGGGAGGGCTTGGACGGAACAGGCGATGGAAACGAGGCCTGGCGTACCGCAGAACGGAGGAAATGGCCTTGTGTTCGACCGGCCACGTTCAAAACGGGATCCTATTCATCGGGAGGGGTCTGGCGTACCGCAAAACGGAGGAAACAGACCTCCTACGGTCGAAACGGGGGTCCTGTTGATCTGGAGGGGTGTGGCGTACCGCAAAACAGACGAAACAGACTTGTGTTGGAGCGCTACGGTCAAAACGGGGGTCCTGTTCATCGGGAGGGGTGTGGCGTACCGCAAAATGGGACTCCACGAGATACTGTTCATCTCCACCTTCGACCTCCTCCAGCCTCCACGTGCTACTGTTCATCCACCGTCGACCTCCTCCAGCCTCCACCTGCGACTGTTCATCCACGGGCTCTTCTTCATCCAGCCTCCACCATGCGCTACTCCACCGGCTACTGTTCAAGCACCCCTCCATGGGCTACTATCCATCCACCCCTCCACCGTCTACTGTTCATCCAGCCCTCCACGGGGTCGCCTATTCATCCAGCCCTCCACGGGTTCTGTTCATCCAGCCCCAACCGGCTCGATCAATCGGCGTCCTGTTCATCCAGAGGAAACGCCACGGGGTCCTGTTCATCCACCCCCACTGCTCACTGTTCATCCAAACCCCCCTTAACGCTCACTGTTCATCTAGAGGCAGCATCGATCGACTTCAGTTAGCAGCAGTAGCGAAGGAATCGCTCGATCGGGTTCAGTTAACAGCCATCGGTCGATCGCTCGGGTTCAGTAATGCGTAGCCTGCAGTGCAATGACTCGAGTTCAGTTACAGCCCAACGCCTCGCTCGGGTTCAGTTAGAGCCAATGCCTCGCACACACGCGCATACGTGTACGAGAGAAACGCGCATCGCACGGCCCCCGACCTCCCACCATAACCGGGAACTCGCCGAAATTTTCCTCGCCCTCCGCTTCTACCATGGTTTTTCATGCAACTGCATCTCCGGCCCGCCCAGGACAAAAAGCCCATTTTCTATCATGATTTTTTGTCATAGAAGTAGGAAGCCACCACATCTATGAAGATATCGGGTTTTGTCACAATTATCGTCATAGAAGTGTCACAAGTATGACAGAATTTTTTTCATTCGGCCCAAAATGTCACGGATGTGTATTTTTTTGTAGTGCCTTCTATCCTCTGAATTTCGTCGACACGGCTGGTGATGGGCTTGATACGCTCCTCGAGCGTCGCAAGGTCCACATCCTCGGGCAAGCTCTCCAGCACGGCATCAAAGTCGAGGTTGGGATTCCAGTACACCACCTTGGTGAGGGCCTTGGTTAGGGCACCCCGGAAAGGCTGCCGGGCCTCATTGGCTAGAGAGCTTGCTTTGTTAGAGCGAAACTGCTCCAAGGCTCCAAGAACGCCCTCAAAGAACAGGGTCAACTTGGCATTGGGACTCATGTTCGGCTCCGGGGCGTACCTCACGTTCGGCATCCCCATGGTAGCCAGCTTCGTGGTGATCCTGCCGGCGACGTCGGCGAGGCGGCTGATCCAGAGGTTTTCGCCCTTCACATAATCCTCGTGGTTGGCGGCGTCATTCCTCCGCAGCTGCCTCTCCTCCTCCAAATTCTTGGTCAGGGTCTCCTCCCGGGCCCTGACCTCCGAAAGCGTCCCCTCAAGACCCTCCAGCTTCAGCTTCAGGTCTTTGATGGAGTCGTTGGCTTGGGAGAGTAGCTCGGCCTTGTCGAGGACTGTGGCCTGCACCTCCATCAAGGCGCAGCTGATCGGGTCCTTCTCCTTTGCCAGCTCCAGGGCCTTGTTCTTCAGGCTGTCCCGCTCCACCTCCAGCTCCTTGACCTTGTCGTCGTGGACCAGGGCTTGAGCATCGAGTGCTTCCCTGTGCCTCTGCTTCAGCTCCTGGGTCCGCGACCCGACGAGCCTCTCAACCTCCTCGTCCTTGCCGCGGAGCGTGGCGGCGAGCGCCTCCTCACGAGCGTCGAGGTCCTCCTCCTGGGAGTTCAGCTCGGCCTGGTGCTGGTGCCGGGCGGCCTCGGCCTTGGCGGCCTGTTCCCTCGCCGCCTCATGGGCCTTCTCGATGTTGGCCTGCTTCAAGATGAGCTCTTGCTTGCGCTCGGCCATCAGATCTTGGGCAGCCTTCAGCTCCTCGTGGGCCTGGCGGAACCAGGCCTGTGTCTCGGCGATGCGCTCCTCAAGGTTTGCCTCCGCCTTGTCCACCACTGCTACCCTGGACTTCACCTTGTCTAGATGGGCACGGTGGAGCGCCTAGAGCTTCTGGAAGTTGGCGTTCATAGCCCGAAGAAGCCGCTCCTCTTGAGAACCGCCACCACCGGCGCTCGGTTCGTCAACAACCTGGAGCCCGGCGGAGGCGAGCGCCTTGTCGTCAAACACCTCTCCCTCGGCTGGTGCCCTGGTGCCCGCCGTCCCTGGAAGGTGGACGAACAGGTCGTCGCCCACCTTCAAATACCTTCCCGAGCAAGAGGTGGCGGAGGAGGAGGGTTCATCATCGACCACCCCCTCCTCGGCAGCAGCCTTGCCGGCCTCCTTGGCAGCAGCCTTGCCGGCCTCCTCGGCAGCAGCCTTACCGGTCCCTCCGGCAGGCCCCTTGCCGCCCTCTTCGGCGGCAATCTTGGCGGCCTCCTCGGTGGCGATCCTGTGGGCCTCGGCCTCGGTGTCCTTGGCGACCTCCTCGATGACGGTGTCAATATCCTCCCAGTCCGCCAAGGAAGGATCTGGATACCAAGGAGATTGAGATGGAGCCAAGATCAAAACTCAAAAAGAAGAAGAAAGAATAGGGACAGAAAGCAAATAACTTACCCGTGCCGGGCTGGGAATAAGTGGCCCCTCCCCGCCAACATCCATCGCCAGGACGGAGCCACCAGCGCCCAGGTTCGCCTCCTCCTCCTCCGCGCGCATGGGCTCGGTGCTTGGCGCCCTTGTAGGGGACGCCCCTCGGGGCGGCGTGGTTGATGGGGGCGGCATGTTGGGGGTGGCCCTCAGTGGCTCCTCCTGTTGCCGTCCTCCTCCTGCAGCCACGGCAAGGTCAGTGCCAAGTGATTGTACCCCAACACACGTTGATGAGGAGTGAGTGGTAAACGCATGCTGGGGGCTGAGACGGGGGCTGTAGTCCGGGCTGATCTCCACCACCGGCATGCGCGAAGCGCCCGCCGGGGGCTGGTCGCACGTCGAGGCCCTGGCCCTCTTCGCCACCCTCTGGGCAAGTGTCTCCCTGTCCCTGCAAAGATGAAAACAAGTCACGAAAAGCGGCGCGGTCTGAAAGGGTGGAGATGACAAAGGGCAAGATGCTTACTCGTCTTCCACCTTCTCTTCCGCTGCCTTCCTTTTCATCCTTGGGCTGAGAGACCCAAAATCAAAGATGACCTCCAAGTCGACATTGATAACCCGCAAGTATACAGGATAATTGTAGCCTCTTTCGATAAGTAAGAGTGTCGAACCCAACGAGGAGCTAAAGGTAGAACAAATACTCTCTGAAGTCCTATCGGCCACTGATACGACTCTACGCACGCTTGACGTTCGCTTTACCTAGAACAAGTATGAGACTAGAAGTACTTTGCAGGTGTGATAGGATAGGTTTGCAAGATAATAAAGAATGTGTAAATATAAACTAGAGGCTGTTTAGATAAAGAAGCAATAAAGTAAATATAGCGAGTGTGGAAAAGTGGTGGTAGGAGTTGTGAAATTGTCCCTAAGCAATTGACTACGTTACTAGACCGATAACAAGTATTATGTGGGAGAGGCCACAACTAGCATGTCATCCATGACTTGGAATTCTATGCACTTATGATTGAAACTATTAGCAAGCGTCCGCAACTACTAACGTTCATTAAGTTAAAACCCAACCATAGCATTAAGATATATTGGTACCCCTTCAATCCCATATGCAACAATCCCCTTACTCGGGTTTAAGCTTCCGTCACTCTAGCAACCCACCATAAAAGAATCATGAACGTATTGCAACACCCTACAGTGGAATCCCTCATGCTTGCGCGACACGGAGGGCACAATAGGACAGCAACATAACCACAAGCAAATTAAATCAATCATAGCAATTCATCAACCACCAATAGGACAATGAAAATCTACTTAGACATCATAGGATGGCAACACATCATTGGATAATAATATGAAGCATAAAGCACCATGTTCAAGTAGAGGGTACAACGGATTGCAGGAGAGTGGACCGTTGTAGATAGAGGGGGGAAGGCGATGGAGATGTTGGTGAAGATGGCGGAGGTGTTGGTGAAGATCGCGGTGATGATGATGGCCCCCGGCGGCGTTCCGGCGCCACCGGAAGCAAGGGGGAGAGAGCCCCCCTTCTTCTTCTTCTTCTTCCTTGACCTTCTCCCTAGATGGGAGAAGGGTTTCCCCTCTGGTCCTTCGCTCCCATGGCTTGGGAGGGGAGAGAGTCCCTCCTAGATTGGATCTATCTCTCTGTTTTTGGGTTCTCAGATTCTGCCCCTTCACCGTTTCTTTTATATCTGGAGACCCGTAACTCCGATTGGATCGAAACCTTCGGCCAGATCATTTTCGAAAAATTAGCTTTCTTGCGGCCAAAGAAGGGCATCAACCGCCTTACGGGTGGCCCATGAGAGGGTAGGGCGGGCCCACCTGGAGTGGTGGCGTGGGCCACTCTCGTGGCCACCTCGGGCACCGTTTCACGTTGATTCTTCCTCCCGAAGATCACAAATATTCCAAAATAATTCTCCGTCCGTTTTTATCCCGTTTGGACTCCGTTTGATATTGGGTTTCTGTGAAACATAAAACATGCAACAGACATGAACTGGCACGGGGCATTGGATTAATATGTTAGTCCCAAAAAATAGTATAAAAAGTTGCCAAAAGAATATGAAAGTTGTAGAATATTGGCATGGAACAATCAAAAATTATAGATACGACGGAGACGTGTCAGCATCCCAAGCTTAATTCGTGCTCGTCCTCGAGTAGGTAAATGATAAAAAGATAATTTTTGATGTGGAATGCTACCTAGCATAATCTTGATCATATGTCTAATCATGGCATGAACATTAAGATACGAGTGATTCAAAGCAATAGTCTATCATTTGACATAAAAAAATAATACTTCGAGCGTACCAATAAAGCAATCATGTCTTTTCAAAACAACAAGGCCAAAGCAAGCTTATCCCTACAAAATCATATAGTTTGGCCATGCTTCATTTTCGTCACACAAAATGCTCCCATCATGCACAACCCCGATGACAAGCCGAGCAATTGGTTCATACTTTTTAATGCGCTTCAGCTTTTTCAACCCTCACGCAATACATGAGCGCAAGCCATGGATATAGCACTATAGGTGGAATATAATATAATGATGGAGGTTATGTTGAGAAGACAAAAAAGGAGAAAGTCTCACATTGACGCGGCTAATCAACGGGGTATGGAGATGCCCATCAATTGATGTCAATGCGAGGAGTAGGGATTGCCATGCTACGGATGCACTAAGAGCTATAAGTGTATGAAAGCTCAACAAAAGAAACTAAGTGGGTGTGCATCCAACTTGCTTGCTCATGAAGACCTAGGGCATTTGAGGAAGCCCATCATTGGAATATACAAGCCAAGTTCTATAATGAAAATTCCCGCTAGTATATGAAAGTGAAAACATAGGAGACTCTCTATATGAATAAGATGGTGCTACTCTGAAGCACAAGTGTGGAAAAAGGATAGTAACATTGCCCCTTTTCTTTTTCTTTTTTTTGGGTGGGCTTCTTTGGCCCCCTTTTTTATTTAGGCTTCTTTGGCCTTTCCTTTTTTTCTTTTTTTCTTTTTTTTTCTTTTTTTCACGGGGCAATTCTCTATAATGATGATGATCACACTTTTATTTACTTACAACTCAATATTACAACTCAATACTAGAACAAAGATATGACTCTATATGAATGCTTCCGACGGTGTACCGGGATATGGAATGATCTAGCGTAGCAATGACATCAAAAAACGGACAAGCCATTAAAACATCATGCTAGCTATCTTACGATCATGCAAGGCAATATGACAATGAATGCTCAAGTCATGTATATGATGATGATGGAAGTTGCATGGCAATATATCTCGAAATGGCTATGGAAATGCCATGATAGGTAGGTATGGTGGCTGTTTTGAGGAAGATATAAGGAGGCTTATGTGTGATAGAGCGTATCATATCACGGGGTTTGGATGCACCGGCGAAGTTTGCACCAACTCTCGAGGTGAGAAAGGGCAATGCACGGTACCGAAGAGGCTAGCAATGATGGAAAGGTAAAAGTGCGTATAATCCATGGACTCACATTAGTCATAAAGAACTCATGTACTTATTGCAAAAGTTTATTATCCCTCGAAGCAAAGTACTACTACGCATGCCCCTAGGGGGATAGATTGGTAGGAAAAGACCATCGCTCGTCCCCGACCGCCACTCATAAGGAAGACAATCAAAGAAACACCCCATGCTTCAAATTTGTCACACAACAGTTACCATACGTGCATGCTACGGGACTTGCAAACCTCAACACAAGTGTCTCTACAATCCACAACCACCCACTAGCATCACTCTAAAATCACCATCTTTATATCACAAAACTATTGCAAGGAATCAAACCTATCATATTCAGCGATCTATAAGTTTATGTAGGATTTTATGACTAACCATGTGATTGACCAATTCCTGTCATCTCTCTAAATAGATATAAGTGAAGCAAGAGAGTTTAATTCTTTCTACAAAATATATGCCCACGCTCTAACAAATATAAGTGAAGCAAAAGAGCATTCTACAAATGGCGGTTTTCTATATGAAGAGAAACAGGCAATCCAGACTTCAAATGATATAAGTGAAGCACATGAAGCATTCTATAAAGCCATACTCAAAAAAATTTAAGTGAAGTGCAATGAGAATTCTATAAATCAACCAAGGACTATCTCATACCAGCATGGTGCATAAAGGAAAAGTGAAAACTAAATGTAAAAGATGCTCCAAGACTTGCACATATCACATGAACGAAACGAATACGAAAACATACCGATACTTGTTGAAGAAAGAAGGGATGCCTTCCGGGGCATCCCCAAGCTTAGATGCTTGAGTATCCTTGAATATTTACTTGGGGTGCCTCGGGCATCCCCAAGCTTGAGCTCTTGCCTCTCTTCCTTTTCCTCATATCGAGATCTCCTCGTTTAGACATTTCATCCACACAAAACTTCAACAGAAAACTCGGTAAGATCCGTTAGTATAATAAAGCAAATCACCACTCTAAGTATTGTTGCAAACCAATTTATATTTTGTCTTTGCATTGTGTCCACTGTAACATAACTTTTTCATGGCTTAATCCACTGATATAAATTGATAGATTCATCAAAACAAGCAAACTATGCATCAAAAACAGAATCTGTCAAAAACAGAACAGTCTGTAGCAATCTGAACATCCACCATACTTATGGTACCCCAAAAATTCTACCAAAATTAGGAAAAATAAACAAGTTGTATAGAAAGACAGTTCAGAAGAAATCAGAACCAATTGACGTTCTAGTAAAAAATGTAAAATTGCGCACTACAGCCAAAGTTTCTGTCCTGCACCGTACAAACCAACAAGCATTGTAAACATCCTAAAGGCAAACCTTGGCACATTATTTTTATAATACAATGGAATTGTACAAGGGGATAATTATTTTTGATGAAAAGTTTCTGTAATCAAAATTCACAAAGTTTCCGTGAGCATGAACAAAGTTCAAGGCTAGCTCCCACTTCAACAATGCTTCTCTCTCTCACTTTCACTTTCCTTTTTGAAAAGTTTTTAGGTTCCCCTCTTTATTTATTTTTTGTTTTTAGACTATATGAAAGCACTCTAGTTCCTCTCTCATAATAATTGCAAGTAGGAGCAGCAAGCACATGCATATTATATCCATCAAAATCATCATGTGCAACGGTAAAAGGCAACCCATCAATATAATCCTTAATAAGCACCAACTTCTCCGATATAGTGTGGTTGGGAGAATACAAAGAGATAATAGGACTATCATGCGTGGGTGCAATAGCAACGGTTTCATGTTTAACATAAGGAACTATAGTAAGTTCATCTCCATAAGAGTAATTCATATTGGCATCTTGGCCACAAGCATAGCAAGCATCATCAAAAACGATATTTCAAGAGAATCAACGGGATCATAGCAATCATCATCATAGCAATCATCCTTCGGTAAGCACGAAGGGGAATTAAACAATGTATGAGTTGAAGAGTTACTCTCATTAGAAGGTGGGCACGGGTGATCAATCCACTCTTCCTCCTTTTGTTCTTCGCTCTCCTCATCATCTTTTTATCTAATGAGCTCACAGTTTCATCAATTTCTTCTTCCATAGCTTCCTGCAAAATATTAGTCTATTCTTGGACAGCGGAGACTTTCTCAATAAATGCATTAATATAGTAATTATATTCATAATTTTCATAGCAATATCTAAGTATAGCAAGATTTTCTGGTCTATAAACTGAATCATCAAAATCATCAAATGCTTTAAACATAGATTCAACCTCATAAGCACCCATAAAAGCAACAAATTCTTCTATTTGTTCCACATCATAGTAATCAAAGATACCATTAGCATAAGAAGCTAAGGTTTCATTATCATTGAATTTGCATGAAAACGGAAGGTGTGAAGCCTTCATCCTAGAGCAACAATTATAATCATATCTCGAGCATAGATCCCATGCATACCAACGCAACATAGTAAATTAGTCCCATAATAGTTTCCCTTTTTGTGTCGAGCGATAATCCCTAAAGTATTCACGTTGATCCAACATGTCTCCCATTATAAAGTTGAATGGGGTTTTCTCAGGATTATCAAAGTAGTACATAATATCTTTCACATAATGAGAATCGAGGGTTTTAGGAGTTACCCCATCTTCATGAGTAGCAAGTACACCTAAGTTTTTTGGTATTTTGTGTTCCATATCCATAACTAAAGATAGAGAACAACTTAGAACAGCAAATAAAAATTACTTAGTGATAAAGCAAACAAGCACACACGAGAATATTCACCCCACACTATGACTCCCCGGCAACGGTGCCAAAAAAAGGTCTTGATAACCCGCAAGTATACGAGATAGTTGTAGCCTCTTTTGATAAGTAAGAGTGTAGAACCCAACGAGGAGCTAAAGGTAGAACAAATACTCTCTCAAGTCCTATCGGCCACTGATACGACTCTACGCACGCTTGACGTTCGCTTTACCTAGAACAAGTATGAAACTAGAAGTACTTTGCAGGTGTGATAGGATAGGTTTGCAAGATAATAAAGAACGCGTAAATATAAACTAGAGGCTATTTAGATAAGGAAGCAATAAAGTAAATATAGCGAGTGTGGAAAAGTGGTGGTAGGAGTTGTGAAATTGTCCCTAAGCAATTGACTACGTTACTAGACCGATAGCAAGTATTATGTGGGAGAGGCCACAGCTAGCATGTCATCCCTGACTTGGAATTCTATGCACTTATGATTGAAACTATTAGCAAGCGTCCGCAACTACCAACGTTCATTAAGGCAAAACCCAACCATAGCATTAAGATATATTGGTCCCCCTTCAATCCCATACGCAACAATCCCCTTACTCGGGTTTAAGCTTCTATCACTCTAGCAACCCACCATAAAAGAATCATGAACGTATTGCAACACCCTACAACGGGAATCCCTCACGCTTGCGCGACACGGAGGGCACAATAGGACAGCAACATAACCACAAGCAAATTAAATCAATCATAGCAATTCATCAACCACCAATAGGACAACAAAAATCTACTTAGACATCATAGGATGGCAACACATCATTGGATAATAATATGAAGCATAAAGCACCATGTTCAAGTAGAGGGTACAACGGGTTGCGGGAGAGTGGACCGCTGTAGATAGAGGGGGGAAGGTGATGGAGATGTTGGTGAAGATGGCGGAGGTGTCAGTGAAGATCGTGGTGATGATGATGGCCCCCGGCGGTGTTCCGGCGCCACCGGAAGCAAGGGGGAGAGAGCCCCCCTTCTTCTTCTTCTTCCTTGACCTTCTCCCTAGATGGGAGAAGGGTTTCCCCTCTGATCCTTGGCTCCCATGGCTTGGTAGGGGCGAGAGCCGCTCCGAGATTGGATCTATCTCTTTGTTTCCGCATTCTCAGATTTTGCCCCTTCACCGTTTCTTTTATATCTGGAGATCCGTAACTCCGATTGGATTGAAACCTTCGCCCAGATCGTTTTCCAAAAATTAGGTTTCTTGCAGCCAAAGAAGGGCATCAACCGCCTTACGGGTGGCCCACGAGAGGGTAGGGCGCGCCCACCTGGAGTGGTGGCGTGGGCCACTCTCGTGGCCACCTCGGGCACCGTTTCGCATTGATTCTTCCTCCCAAAAATCACAAATATTCCAAAATAATTCCGTCCGTTTTTATCCCGTTTGGACTCCGTTTGATATTGGGTTTCTGCAAAACATAAAACATGCAACAAACAGGAACTGGCACTGGGCACTGGGCACTGGATCAATATGTTAATCCCAAAAAATAGTATAAAAAGTTGCCAAAAGTATATGAAAGTTGTAGAATATTAGTATGGAACAATCAAAAATTATAGATACGACAGAGACGTATCAGACATCTGCGGGAGGAGGGGAAGGGGATGGAGTCCGGCAACGCTTGGACGAAGAAGAGGCGGTCGCTTTCCTCTTCGTCACCGCGGCCTTCACCACCTTCTTCGCTGCCGCGGCCCTCGTCAGACGCATGGACTCCCCCTGGACCACTTGCCGCAGTTCGGTCCTGCCGGGCCAGACCGGCTCGCTAGAGCTGGTCCGCCGCAAGACACGCCTTTTTCCCTTGGCCAGAGGGTTGTCAGTCTCGGCCTCTTCCTCTGTCGACTCCTCGACCACATCCTCAACAAGGGGGGCCTCGGTGTTGACACCGCTGGCCTCCCCGGCAGACCCCGCCCACTGGGTGAGCTCCCTCTCCTCTGCGACCGTGTCGGCCTCGTCCTCCATGCCGCCAGCATTGTCGGCCTCCCTGGCAAGCTCCGCCTCAGCCACCCTGGCGGTGATGTAGTCCAACTCTGCCTTGGTGGTGTCCTGGATGAGCAGCGGCTTGTCGTGGTCATAGCCCTCCGACAAGTTGTCAAATAACTCCTGCACTTCGTGTGCCGGGGGCTCGGCCCAGGACGGGTTGAGTCCGTGCACGTTGAAGTCCGGCATCATGGCAATAATGTCGGACCGGAGAGAGTTGTTGCTCAGCGGGACCACTCCTGTTGGCAACCCAAACAAGGGCCCCTTGACGGCCTTGCCGGCCTTCGTGGCCCTGCCGGTCCTCTCCACCCTGCCGTCGCTGTACACATTGAGCTGAAAGAGCCTTTGACAGAAATAGGCGTATCCCATCACCGTGAAGTTATGCTTCAGGCCGGGGCGGAGCCTCATGATATCGGCCGCATTCCTAAAGTCCCAGGCCGGCCTCCCCTTGTTATGCAGCGTGGCGATTCGGCGATGGATGAAGTCCGCCCCAATAATCTCAAGGGTGAGCCCTGCCGTGGTGAGGCGATGGATCCTAGTGGTGGCGATCGAAAGCTTCTCGTTGTTGGCGTCGAGGTCACTCCAGTCCTCGCGGTGGGTCGGCGGACTCTAACGAACCCGGTAGAACTCCTGCGGGATCTTCTCCTCGATCCAGCACCACCGGCCCCACCACTCCTCCCACCTCTCCTTCTGGGCCCTCGGAATCCAGGAGATGCTCCCAGAGATGGCGCCCCCTGGTTGGATGCGAGGGGAGAAGTAGTGGTGGAAGAGCGCCGTGCTGGGGAACACCCCGGCAAAGCCCTCACAGAGGTGGGCAAAGAGAGCCATGCACGCCACGGCTTCGGCGTGAGATCCAAAAGATGAAAGCCGTAGGTGTGCATGACGTCGTTGAAGAAGTCAGAGAATGGGGGGCAGAGCCCGCATGAGAAGAAATCGACAAAAAAGGGGTATCGATTTGGGCCGGCCGTGGCGGAATTGGCTGGGACGACACGCGTGGCAGGGTGCCCCGTCGTCTCCCTCCCCCACAGGGGCAAGAAGATGTTCTTGAGGTGGACCGCATCGACCGTCGACGGGAAGTAGGCGAACTACGTCTGCCACATCGCCGCCTCGCTCTTCGATGCCTCCCTCTCCCCAACATCCTTGGCCGTTCCCTTGCCCCTGCTTGTTTTGGGTGCCATGGCGGCTGGAAGGAGGCGAAGGATCAAGAGCAATGGGGGCACAGCGGCAGCAAGCAGAAGCAAGAGCTTCGAATCTTTTGCCTGAGGAAGAAGAGAGGAACGGCGGTCCTGAGATTGGGAGAGGCGCGGAGGGTAAATGAGCAGCGCGTCTGTGGTTATTCCTTTTTATGGGGAAGACGCGGGCCGCCTCTTTACCATTTACTGCAACGCATGTGTGCAGCAGAGCGCCCCACGCATGACCCCCATGTCACGCACGACCCTACACGTCGCGCATTCAACGCGGGTCATGGGGAAGCGCAGAGGACGAAGAATTTACCGCGGTAAAAATCTGCCCCGCCTGCCCGCGCACGGTTCTGGGCCTAGCCCAACAACGCGTCGCGCTTATGTGTGGCCCAGGCCCGGGGGCTCCTATCGGTGTACAAAAGTAGGGGCTCTCTTTTGTACACCTTTACTTGTGCACGGGCAGTCAGAGCAGCGCCCGCGGCCACACTTAGCAGGGCAGAGGAGGGAAGGCAAAGCCACAAGACAACCAAAGCAAGGCCAAGACCAGAGACACAAAAAGCAAGAGGGCGAGGTGTCTTGCCTGGGCTGCCTCCGCAGCCCCGACAAGAGCCTTGCCAGGGCAACTTGCCCAAATGCCAGCAGAACGCGCCACCCTTGAGTCCAAGGGTTCCAACGCCATCAACCACATTGGGACCAAGGCTCGGGAGGCACCTCCATGGTGGCATGCAGATCTTTGTGAAGATCATAAGCACACAAGATCAGATGAGGACCAGAAGACGACGATCCTCGGCAAGATCCTTGCCGAGGAAATCCACGAGACCTCCGGCAAGATCCTTGCCGGGGACGACCATGACGTCATGGCAAGACTCTTGCCGGGGCCCCGACAAGACCCTTGCCAAGGACGTCAGTGGGGCCGCGGCCAGGCCCACATCTGCCAAGACTCCACCGCCGTTCCCATACAGCTGCGAGCCCACCAACTAGGCGAGCACCTGTGTGGCAATGTGCGGCCTCTAGGCCAACTCAGCAAGAACCTGCGTGGTGGCATGCAGATCTTCATGAAGACCCTACCACCACACCAACTCAGCAGCCAGCCAGCCTACATGGCACTGCACGCCTCGTTGGCCTAGACGCGTGTCGAAGCAAGACGGAGCAGCGACGGACGGGATGTGCCTCGTTACCGTCCCCAATAAAGCAAGGGGACACCTAAGGAGCGCATTTAATGCATTTTGTCCCGTAATGGCAGGCAATAAGCTTGTACACTGTATACCTTTCCACCTCCTGTGTGCCACTATGGCGACCCCTTTGACTATAAATGGAGACCCGAGGCATACTGGAGAGGGATTCTGATCTTTTGGACTATGCACACACCGTAGCTAGGTCAAGAGCTCAAGAACACTCAAATATACACCAAAGCAGTACTAGGGTATTACGCATCCTCGTGGCTCGAACCTGGGTAAATGATATGTGTGCTGGCTCCTAGACCCGCTCTTTCCACAACCTCGCGCCCGCCAGCCATAGTAGGAATTCCAGTGATCCCATAGGTGTTGTTTTCCACCGACACTACCACACGGTTATTATATGGGCAAAGAGTATAGGCACTAATAATGACTAATAAGCCGTCAAATCACGAGGCCCACCTTTCTCTATGTTTGACCGAGGAAGCAACCATCATTTCACTCCTCGTTGAATATCCATCCGCTGCTACCTCCGCAAATAAATAAATATCTGCTTCTACCTCCGCATCATGGTTAATAATATAGCATGTCGATCACGATGTAGAAATATCATTCACTGATACAATAGAGCTGGCTCTAAGGCTGGTGATTTTTTTACTTTGTCTCTTTCTCCTTTTGTCTCATTTACTCATTTTACATAGGAGCACGTGTAGAGGATGGCTATTCCTTTCGATGGGACTTCTTCATGGGGTTTAAGACTAAGCAGCTCCGAATTATCCCCGTTGCCCACCACTCTGAATCGTGCCATCTATGATAGTACTCCCATTGTAGCAACCAGGTCCACTAGGTCTAGCACGTCCTGTAAGAAGTGACTGTCACACAAAACATACATCTTGTTGCCTTCTTCCTCATATAGTACATACCACTGGTACGTACTACTAGTACTACTACTACTCATTCTCCTATAAACCTTGTGCTTGGCATCTAAAAAAATATTAACCTTGCGCTTGGCTCTTCGCCTCCTAGGGAAGTCGAGCAATAATGGTACTATAGTATATGTTCTGGCTAGCTGAGACCGAATGAATTGCTGCACGTTCATCACATAGGCGAGGGCGTACTAGTACATCCGTTTCAATATGGACTACATATGGAGCAAAGTGAGTGAATCTACACTCTAAAATATGTCTATATACATCAGTGTTTCGAGTATGTACTAGTAGTTCATATTGAAATCTACTACTCCCTCCGTCCCATAATACTAGTGTCAAAACTGTTCTTATATTATGGGATAGAGGGAGTAAAACTAGATACATCCGTATCTAGAGAAATTTAAGACAAACATTTTTGGATGGAGGTAGTATATTTCAAACAATATGATAATCTCTCTAACCAAGGTAGGGACAAGGAGTAACGGAGGGAGTAGTAAAACTTTCTCCTCGTCCTGCGAGCCACCGCGCGTGTGGACGAGGGAGCGGGCGTAGGCGTCGGAAGCAAGCTTCTCCTCGTCCTGCGACTCTGCGAGCCACTGTGCCCGTGGGCGGGGAGACGGCGTACTAAGCAAGCTTCTCCTCGTTCTGCAAGTTGACAGGACACATCAAAAGTAATACTACGTACAGGGCATCTCCAGTGTATAGAGTCTTGCCTCTAAGTAGGCCCCACATGGTTTGCCTCTTTTTTAACATAACGCGTCAAGTCGCAATTTGTTTGTTCACCCGTGGTACACGATCCTCCATCAAGTGGACAACCAGTTCACGTGTCAAATTACCACGTGGGCTGCCTTTTCGTACAAAATGAGCTCCACCGTGTACCCGCACGTGTGTGGTTGGGAAAGAGACGGGAGTAGGTGCGCATGCAGTGCATGCACCTCTTCTCTTCATGCACGTCCCCCACCTACGTGTGTGTGTATGTGAGAGAGATACAAACCTAGATAGATGGTGTGCGTTCGTGAGTGTTTTTTCTTGGGGGGGGTGATTTCGTGAATGTATTTGTGGGAATATGTGTCGATGATATCTCAAACAAAAATTTGACACATGCAATGTGTGTGAAATAGAGGCCTATCTATATCATATATAGAGAGGGCGATCCACGAGAAGAGAGGGAGGGGTCATAGATATCGATAGAGTCGAAAAGACGATCAAGTGGGTGGGTGTGAGATCGATGAAGAGAGTCATCGAAATTGTGCGTGTGCAAGTACAAGATATAGGGCGACTGACCTACTTGAATGTTGGAGGGCACATGGCAAGTTTGTGTGTGGCAGGGAGACATGACTAGAGCGCTCGATGTATCGGTGTGGGGGGGGGGGAGGGGGAGGTAGAGACCTAACTAGAGAGGTAGATCGACTCATATATGTGTTGAGAAGGAGAGACTGATATGTCTCCAATGTATCTACTTTATCAAACACTTTTGCCCTTGTTTTGGACTCTAACTTACATGATTTGGATTAAACTAACCCGGACTGACGCTGTTTTCAGCAGAACTGCCATGGTGTTGTTTATTGTGCAGAAAACAAAAGTTCTCGGAATGACATGAAAATCCATGAAGATAAATTTTGGAAAATATAAAAATACCGGTGAAAGAATTAAGGCAAGGGGGCCCACACATTGTCCACGAGGGTGGGGGCCACGCCCCCTCCCCCTGGACGCGCCCCCTGTCTCGTGGGCTCCCTGCTGCTCCACCGACCTCAACTCCAACTCTATATATTCCGTTTCGCGGAGAAAAAAATCAGAGAGAAAGTTCCATCGCGTTTTACGATACGCAGCCACCGCCAAGCCCTAATCTCTCTCGAGAGGGCTGATCTGGAGTCCGTTCGGGGCTCCGGAGAGCGGGATTCACCGTCGCCGTCATCTTCAACCATCCTCCATCACCAATTTCATGATACTCACCGCCGTGCGTGAGTAATTCCATCGTAGGCTTGATGGACGGTGATGGGTTGGATGAGATTTACCATGTAATCAAGTTAGTTTTGTTAGGGTTTGATCCCTAGTATCCGCTATGTTCTGAGATTGATGTTGCTATGACTTTGCTATGCTTAATGCTTGTCACTAGGGCCCGAGTGCCATGATTTCATATCTGAACCTATTATGTTTTCATGAATATATGTGAGTTCTTGATCCTATCTTGCAAGTCTATAGTCACCTATTATGTGTTATGATCCGACAACCCCGAAGTGACAATAATCAGGATACTTCTCGGTGATGACCGTAGTTTGAGGAGTTCATGTATTCACTATGTGCTAATGCTTTGGTACGATTCTCTATTAAAAGGAGGCCTTAATATCCCTTAGTTTCCATTAGGACCCCGCTGCCACGGGAGGGTAGGACAAAAGATGTCATGCAAGTTCTTTTCCATAAGCACGTATGACTATATTCGGAATACATGCCTACATTACATTGATGAACTGGAGCTAGTTCTGTGTCACCCTATGTTATAACTATTACATGAGGAATCGCATCCGACATAATTATCCATCACTGATCCAATGCCTACGAGCTTTTCACATATTGTGCTTCGCTTATTTACTTTTCCGTTGCTACTGTTACAACTACTACAAAACTGCTATCGTTACTTTTGCCACTGTTACCATTACTACCATACTACTTTGCTACCAAATACTTTGCTGCAGATACTAAGTTATCCAGGTGTGGTTGAATTGACAACTCAACTGCTAATACTTGAGAATATTCTTTGGCTCCCCTTGTGTCGAATCAACAAATTTGGGTTGAATACTCTACCCTCGAAAACTGTTGCGATCCCCTATACTTGTGGGTTATCAAGACTATTTTCTGGCGCCATTGCTGGGGAGCATAGCTCTATTCTTTGAGTCACTTGGGATTTATATCTGCTGATCACTATGAGGAACTTGAAAGACGAAAGAACTAAGATTTTTCCCTCAACTACGAGGGGAGGTAAGGAACTGCCATCTAGCTCTGCACTAGATTCTCCTTCTGTTTTGAGTAAGCTTGCGACACCTAAACCTACTACTGCTATGAATTCTGATATGTCGCATGTTATTGATGATGCCACTTCTGCTATGCACGATACTTATGATGAAACTACTTCTGTGCTTGATACTACTTTGCCATTAGGTGAATTTCTAAATGAACAACTTGCTAGGGTTAGAGAGAATGAAATTATTGAAGATGAAATTATTGATGATAGTGATGATGAAGTTTCTCCCCCTAAGTATGAATTGCTCGTTGTTCCTGAGGGTTATGTTATGGATGAAGAAACTGCTAGAGATCTTTTTGCTTGCAATGATAGATATGATCTTAAGAAATTACTAGCTAAAATTAAACAGAAAACTCTAAATGCTAGAATGAAATATGACCCTACTTTTGCTACTTCACCTATCTTTGTTATTGATAAGGATTATGAATTCTCTGTTGATCCTGAGATAATTATTTTGGTTGAATCTGATCCTTTTTATGGCTACGAAACTGAAACTATTGTGGCACATCTTACTAAGTTAAATGATATAGCCACCCTGTTCACTAGTGATGAGAAATCCCGCTATTATTATATCCTTAAGATATTTCCGTTCTCATTAAAGGGTGATGCTAAAACTTGGTTTAATTCTCTTGATCCTAGTTGTGTGCGTAGTCCCCGGGATATGATTTATTACTTCTCTACTAAATATTTCGCTGCTCATAAGAAACAAGCTGCCTTGCGGGAAATATATAATTTTGTGCAAATCGAAGAAGAGAGTCTCCCACAAGCTTGGGGGAGGCTTCTCCGATTACTTAATGCTTTGCCTGATCATCCTCTTAAGAAAAATGAAATACTTGATATCTTTTATAATGGACTAACCGATGCTTCCAAGGACCACTTGGATAGTTGTGCTGGTTGTGTTTTCAGGAAAGAACAGTCGACCAAGCTGAATTGTTATTGAATAATATGCTGACTAATGAAAATAATTGGACTCTTCCTGAGCCAATTCCTGAACCAATTGAGCCAACTCCTGAGCCTATTCCTAAACCAACTTCAAAGAAGAGGGGTGTTCTATTTCTCAGTCCTGAAGATATGCAAGAGGCAAAGAAATCTATGAAAGAAAAAGGCATTAAAGCTGAAGATGTTAAGAATTTACCTCCTATTGAAGAAATACATGGCCTTCATATACCGCCTGTTGAAGAAACACTTTGTCTCGATAACCCGACACAGGTAGTAAAGGTAAATTCTTTCTATATATATGATAAAGTTGAAGTCCCATCTATTAAATTTCATAGCCAATGTTTAGATGAATTTGATGACTTTATGGCTAGACAAGAAAGTTTTAATGCTTATGTTGGTAGAGAATTAAATAGTAATGCTTTCATGATAGGACGCTTGCGTGATTATATGGCTAGAGTTAAAGGTGAACTTAAACTCATTAGCAAATATGCTTCTATGGTTACCACTCAAGTGGAGCAAGTACTTAAAGCTCAAAGTGATTTGCTCGATGAATTAAATAATAGACATGACTTTGCTGTTAGAGTGGCTACTAGAACTGGTAGAATGACTCAGGAACCTTTGTATCCTGAAGGCCACCCTAAGAGAATCGAGCAGGATTCTCAGAGAAACAATTTAGATGCACCTAGTCCTTCTAAAAAGAAGAAAAAGAAAAATGATAGGCCTTTGCATGCTTCTAGTGAACCTGTTGTAGACACACCTGAGAAGCCCAATGATATTTCTATTTCTGATGCTGAAACACAATCAGGTGATGAACATGAACCTAGTGATAATGTTGATGATAATGTTCATGTTGATGCTCAACCTAGTAATAATAATGATGTAGAGATTGAACCTGCTGTTGATCTTGATAACCCACAATCAAAGAATCAACGCTATGATAAAAGAGACTTTGTTGCTAGGAAGCACGGTAAAGAAAGAGAACCATGGGTTCAGAAACCCATGCCTTTTCCTCCTAAACCATCCAAGATAAAGGATGGTGAGGATTTTGAGCGCTTTGCTAAAATGATTAGACCTATCTTCTTACATATTCGCTTAACTAATATGCTTAAAGTAAACCCTTATGCTAAATATATGAAGGATATCAGTACAAATAAAAGAAAGATACCGGAAGCTTAAATTTCCACCATGCTTGCTAATTACACTTTTAAAGGTGGAATACCTAAGAAACTTGGAGATCCAGGAGTACCAACTATACGATGCTCCATTAAAAGAAACTATGTTAAAACTGCTTTATGTGATCTTGGAGCCGGTGTTAGTGTTATGCCTCTGTCTTTATATCGTAGACTTGAATTGAATAAGTTGACACCTACTGAAATATCTTTGCAAATGGCCGATAAATCAACTGCCATACCTGTCGGTATTTTTGAGGATGTGCCTATTGTGGTTGCAAATGTCAATATCTTAACAGACTTTGTTATTCTTGATATTCCTGAGGACGATAGTATGTCGATTATCCTTGGTAGACCCTTTTTGAATACTGCAGGGGCTGTTATTGATTGCAACAAAGGCAATGCCACTTTTCATGTTAATGGTAATGAGCATACAGTGCACTTTCCGAGGAAACAACCTCAAGTTCATAGCATCAATTCTATTGGAAAAGTTCCAACTATCATTATTGGAGGTTTTGAATTTCCTCTTCCTACTGTTAAGAAAAAATATGATATTCTTATTATTGGGGATGTTCATATCCCCGTTGAGGTGACCTAGTGTTATTCGAAATTTCTTCAGTTCCATGTTATTCGGAATGAGTTTGTTAACAAGACTTGATCAACCTTGTTAGTGGATTCCTTTTGATGATCATGAGATGGATGAAACTAGAAGGCACAACCTTCTGTACCCTCTTTTTACTTTCTGTTATTAAATAAAGCAAAAATAGTATTATCTATCAGTTTTCTGAATTATCCATGCAATAAAAAATATCCCGAAAATAAAAGTGCTCCAAATGCCCTGCAAATTTAGTATGATTTTTTATGGAATATTTGAGGATTTTAGGCACTGAGAACACAACAGGGGGGGGCAAGCACCTGGCCATGAGGGTACAGGGCGCGCCCACTCCCCCTGGGCACGCCCCCTGCCTCGTGGGCCCACGGTGGCCCCCCTCCACTTATTCCTGCACCCACACACTCCATCTTCCTCCCCAAAAAAATCCTCATCCAAGTCAAGCACGAGTTCTAGCTAATTTTGCTGCGATTTTCGATCTCCTTGCTCAAAGCTCCATTCACAAAACTGCTTTCGGAGATTGTTGCTTGGTATGTGACTCCTCCATTGGTCCAATTAGTTTTTGTTCTAGTGCTTTATTCATTGCAATTTTTTGCTGTATAGGTGACCCTGTTCTTGAGCTTGCATGTCAAATTTATGAGGTCCCAAGTAATTCTAATGCATGATATAGGCTCTAGGCACTTGTGGGAGTAGTTGCTACCAATCTTGTTTAGTTTGATTCACTTTTATTTTGAAGTTACTAAAAATTTCAGAAAATTTTCAGAGGAAGAAATATGTCCAGGAGAATGTACCAAGGTGGTTCCTCAACAAAGAGAGGACCCAGGCGTGATATGCGTGAGCAAGACGATGAACCACCAAGGGAAGCTGAGGTGCGGCCTTGTGAATGGCCGTCAGAAGAGTTTATGGTCAATGCAGGCATCAAGGATGAATTTGACGCATATGTGCGTAATGCCGATCTTGAGGACTTCATACACGATAAGTGTCCTCAGTACTACCAATTGACTGATTCATTCGTTAGAAGATTTAAATATACAGCTTCGCGTAATTCTCAGAATGTCCTGTTTGATATTTATGATCAATCTTATACCATGGACCTAGAAGATTTTACCACTGCTTGCAAACTCCCACAGTGGGGGAATGTTAATGAACCCCACAAATCTGAATATAAAGACTTTCTTGCTAGTATCACTGTGGGAGAATCTAGGGATATATCACAAGCTACCATAGGGAGCATTCATTTTCCTGCTATACATTATTTTGCTCTCTTCATTGGTAGATGCATTAACGGTAAAGATGAAGCATGTCACATGTGTGTCCTTGACCTTTGTGTCCTCAAGAGTGCTGTATTAGGTAATAAAGATTACAACTTGGGGGCAATAGTTGCACGTAGGTTGCATAATAATGGTATATCTGGAGATTTATTTGGAGGAATTTATGCGACCCGTGTTGCTAATTATCTTGGTATATCTCCACGTGAGGGTGATATAGAGTTGCCTGCCCCTTATTTAGATTTTGACGCTATGGTCAGGCACCATTTTCTTGTGAGAAATGAACATTTCCTCCAGTGTCGACTAATCTTTGACAGATTTTGCGCTGTCCATGTTACTCTCCCTGCTCATTCCCTTTTTGATTGCCAGGCAAAACAAAGATATGTTGTCACCAGGGAGGAGGCAATCGAACACGAGAGGAGAGCGGAGGCAGCTCGCCAACATGCCGCAGCTCAGGAGGCATTGGCTGCTGCATCTCAGTATGACCCCAGTTATAACTTTGTATATCAGCCAGGCTACCCTTGGCAATACCAACTTAGGCCAAAAGCCTAAGCTTGGGGGAGTACGTATTTCTCACCGATATTACATTCATGTTCACACACTTATTCTAGTTGTCAGTGCTCATACTCTTTCATTGTATTATCCTTGTTAGTTTAATTTATTTTTCTAGCTTTCTTCTTGTGTGTTTGGTAAACCTTAAGAAAACCAAAAAAATAGTTAGTTTACTTTCCATGCTTGTAGTGGTAATTAAAATGAAAACCCAAAAATATTTATCGTTCTTCTTTTGCTTGTTGGGAGCTTTCCCGTGTAAATAGTTTTATTTCTTTTCTTTCCTTTGGGGGTCGAGAGGAGAAGACCATAATGAAAATGTTTAGTGGCTCTCATATGCATGATTGTTGATTTAACCTAGAGCCCATATTACTTTGTCTTCTCTCTTGAATTGAATGCTTGCAGATTCCTGCTTAGTCCAATGCATGCGCACTATTATCATTATACACACCGTTCGGTCGTGCAAGTGAAAGGCAATAATGACGATACATGATGGACTGATTGAGATGAGAGAAGCTGGTATGAACTCGACCTCTTTTTTTGTAAATATGATGAGTTCATCGTCGTCCTGATTCAGCCTATTATGAATAAACATGTTTGCAATGACAATTAGATATTATAGTTGCTTATGCCATGCTTAATTAGCTAGGAGCTTATAATGGTTTACCTTGCATGCCAACATGCTATTAAAATGGTTGTGATGTGGTATGATAGGATGGTATCCTCCTTTGAATGATTTGAGTGACTTGACTTGGCACATGTTCACGCATGTAGTTGAAACAAAATCAACATATCCTTCACGATATTTATGTCCATGGTGGATTATATCCTACTCATGCTTGCACTCGATGTTGATTAATTTTAATGCATGTTCATGACTATTGTCGCTCTCTCAGTTGGTCGCTTCCCAGTCTTTTGCTAGCCTTCACCTGTACTAAGCGGGAATACTGCTTGTGCATCCAAACTCCATAAACCCCAAAGTTATTCCATATGAGTCCACCATACCTTCCTATATGCGGTATTTACCTGCCGTTCCAAGTAAATTTGTATGTGCCAAACTCCAAACCTTCAAATAAAATTCTGTTTTGTATGCTCGAGCAACTCATGTTTCAACTAGGGTTGTCTGTATCTTCCATGCTAAGTGGGTTATTCTTAAGGGGAGTGGACTCCGCTCCTCATTCACGAGAAAATGGCTGGTATCCGGGATGCCCAGTCCCATGATCAAAAAGATCAAAGCAAATCGAAATAAACAAAACTCCCCCAGGGCTGTTGCTAGTTGGAGGCACTCGTTGTTTCGAGCAAGCCATGGATTGATGCTTGTTGGTGGTGGGGGAGTATAAACTTTACCATTCTGTTTGGGAATCGCCTATAATGTGTGTAGCATCAAAGATATCGAGATCTCATAGTTGTCATGTTGACAGTGAAAGTATACCGCTCAAAATGTTATTCATCTCTATTTTAAAATCGAGCTCTGGCACCTCTACAAATCCCTGCTTCCCTCTGCGAAGGGCCTATCTATTTACTTTTATGTTGAGTCATCACCTTCTTTTTAAAAAAGCACCCAGTGGAGAGCACACTGTTATTTGCATGCAGTACTATTAGTTTATATTGGGTATGACTTGACTGGATCTCTTTTACCATGAATTACAATGTTTAGCCAGTCATTGGTCTTTAAAGGTGCTCTACAATTATGTTTTGCGGTCTCAGAAAGGGCTAGCGAGATACCATCTTGTTATATCATATTATGATTGTTTTGAGAAAGTGTTGTCATCCGAGATTTATTATTATTGCTCGCTGGTTGATTATGCCATTCATATGAGTAAACATTAGACCTAAGTGTTATTGTGAATATGGTTAGTTCATAATCTTTGCTGAAAACTTGAATGCTGGCTTTACATATTTACAACAACAAGAGCAAACAGAGTTTGTAAAAGTTTTTCTTTATCATATTCAGTCTATCAACTGAATTGCTTGAGGACAAGCAAAGGTTTAAGCTTGGGGGAGTTGATACGTCTCCAACATATCTACTTTTCCAAACACTTTTGCCCTTGTTTTGGACTCTAACTTGCATGATTTGGATGAAACTAACCCAGACTGACGCTGTTTTCAGCAGAACTGCCATGGTGTTGTTTATTGTGCAGAAAACAAAAGTTATCGGAATGACCTCAAAATCCACGGAGATAACTTTTGGAAAATATAAAAAATACTAGCGAAGGAATTAAGGCCAGCGGGGCCACACCCTGTCCACGAGGGTGGGGGGCGCGCCCTCTCCCCCTGGGCGCGTGATACATCTCCAACGTATCTATAATTTTTGATTGTTCCATGCTATTATATTACCCCTTTTGGATGTTTACGGGCTTTATTTTACACATTTATATCATTTTTGGGACTAACCTACTAACCGGAGGCCCAGCCCGTATTGCTGTTTTTTTGCCTATTTCAGTATTTCAAAGAAAAGGAATATCAAATGGAGTCCAAACGGAATGAAACCTTCGGGAGCGTGATTTTTGGAACGAACGTGATCTAGAGGACTTGGATTGCAAGCCAAGAAGCAGCCGAGGTGGCCATGAGGGTGGAGGGCACGCCCACCCCTACAGGGCGCGCCCCCTGTCTCGTGGGCCCCTCGGGCGGCCACCGACGTACTTCTTCCTCCTATATATACCCACGTACCCCGAAAACATCCAAGGAGCCAGCGAAAAAAAATTCCACCGCCGTAACCTTCTGTATTCGCGAGATCCCATCTTGGAGCCTTCGCCGGTGCTCCGCCGGAGGGGGAATCAACCATGGAGGGCTTCTACATCAACACCATTGCCCCTCCGATGAGTTGTGAGTAGTTTACCACAGACCTTTGGGTCCATAGTTATTAGCTAGATCGCTTCTTCTCTCTTTTTGGATCTAAATACCATGTTCTCCCCCTCTCTTGTGGAGATCTATTTGATGTAACTCTTTTTGCGGTGTGTTTGTCTTGATCCGATGAATTGTGGGTTTATGATCAAGTTTATCTATGAGAAATATTTGAATCTCCTCCGAATTCTTTTATGTATGATTGAGTTATCTTTGCAAGTCTCTTCGAATTATCACTTTGGTTTGGCCTACTAGATTGATCTTTCTTGCCATGGGAGAAGTGCTTAGATTTGGGTTCAATCTTGCGGTGTCCTTACCCAGTGACAGCAGGGGTTGCAAGGCACGTATTGTATTGTTGCCATCGAGGATAAAAAGATGGGTTGTATATCATATTGCATGAGTTTATCCCTCTACATTATGTCATCTTTCTTAATGCGTTACTCTGTTCTTATGAACTTAATACTCTAGATGCATGCTGGATACGGTCGATGTGTGGAGTAATAGTAGTAGATTCAGGCAGGAGTCGGTCTACTTGTCGCGGACGTGATGCCCATATACATGATCATGCCTAGATAATCTCATAATTATTCGCTTTTCTATCAATTGCTCGACAGTAATTTGTTCACCCATCGTAATACTTATGCTATCTTGAGAGAAGCCACTAGTGAAACCTATGGCTCCCGGGTCTATCTTTTATCATATAAGCTTTCAATCTACTTTTATTTGCATCTTACTTTTCTCATCTATATTATAAAATACCAAACATGTATTTATCTTATCATACTATCTCTATCAGATCTCACTTTCGCAAGTGGCCGTGAAGGGATTGACAATCCCTTTGTTGCGTTGGTTGCGAGTTCTTTGTTTGTTTGTGTAGGTGCGTGGCACTTTTGAGGAGCCTCCTACTTGATTGATACCTTGGTTCTAAAAAATTGAGGGAAATACTTACGATACTATTGCTGCATCACCCTTTCCTCTTCAAGGAAAACTAACGCAAGCTCAAGACGTAGCAAGAAGGATTTGTGGCGCCGTTGTCGGGGAGGTCTTCGCTCAAGTCAAGACATACCAAGTACCCATCACAAACTCATCTCCCTCACATTTACATTATTTGCCATTCGCCTCTCATTTTCCTCTCCCCCGCTTCACCCTTGCTGTTTTATTTGCCCTCTCTTTCCCAATCTTCTCCTCTCTTTTTCGCTTGCCTTTTTCTGTTTGCTTGTGTGTTGAATTACTTGTCGCCATGGCGCAAGATAATACCAAATTGTGTGATTTCTCCAATACCAATAATAATGATTTCCTTAGTACTCTGATTGCTCCTCTTAATGATGTTGAGTCTTGTGAAATCAATGCTGCCTTGCTGAATCTTGTTATGAGAGATCAATTCGCCGGCCTTCCTAGAGAAGATGTCGCTACTCATCTAAACAACTTTGTTGATTTATGTGATATGCAAAAGAAGAAAGATACGGATAATGATATTGCTAAATTGAAGTTATTTCCATTTTCACTTAGAGATCATGCTAAAGTTTGGTTTTCGTCTTTGCCTAAAAATAGTATTGATTCTTGGAACAAGTGCAAAGATGCTTTTATCTCTAAGTATTTTCCTCTCGCTAAGATCATCACTCTTAGGAACGATATTATGAATTTTAAACAACTTGATCATGAGCATGTTGCCCAATCTTGGGAAAGAATGAAATTGATGATTCACAATTTCCCTACTCATGGTTTGAATTTATGGATGATCATACAAAAATTTTATGCCGGATTGAACTTTGCTTCTAGAAATCTTTTAGATTCGGCCGCGGGAGGCACATTTATGGAAATCACGTTAGGAGATACTACAAAACTTCTTGATAATATTATGGCTAATTATTCTCAATGGCACACCGAAAGATCTACTAGTAAAAAAGTGCATGCTATAGAAGAAATTAATGTTTTGAGTGGAAAGATGGGTGAACTTATGAAGTTGTTTGCTACTAAAAATACTCCTCTTGATCCCAATGATACGCCTTTTTCTACTTTGATTGAGTAGAATAATGAATCTATGGATGTGAATTTTGTTGGTAGGAATAGTTTTGGAAACAATGCTTATAGAGGAAACTTTAATCCTAGACCGTTCCCTAGTAATTCCTCTAGTAATTATGGAAATTCCTACAATAACTCTTATGGTAATTTTAATAAGATGCCCTCTGATTTTGAGAATAGTGTGAAAGAATTTATGATTTCTCAAAAGAATTTTAGTGCTTTGCTTGAAGAAAAATTGCTCAAAGTTGATGATTTGGCTAGGAACGTTGATAGACTTTCGCTTGATGTTGATCCTCTTAAACTTAGATCTACTCCTCCTAAGCATGATATCAATGAGTCTCTCAAAGCAATGAGAATTTCCATTGATGAGTGCAAGGAAAGAACCGCTAGATTGCGTGCTAAGAAAGATTGCTTTGTAAAGGCCTGTTCTTCTAGTTTCCGTGAAAATAATGATGAAGATCTTAAAGTTATTGATGTGTCCCCTATTAGATCTTTGTTTTCCAATATGAATCTTAATAATAATGGGAGTGGAGATGAGTCAACTTTAGTTAGAAGGCGTTCCAATAATTCGGAGTTTTTAGATCTTGATGCTCAATTTGGTAAAAGTGGGATTGGAGAGGTCATGACTTTAAATAGTATTGAACCCACTATCTCGGATTTCAAGGAATTTGATTATGATAATTGTTCTTTAGAAGGTTGTATTTCCTTGTTGCAATCCGTTGTTAATTCTCCTCATGCTTATAGTCAAAATAAAGCTTTTACCAAACATATTGTTGATGCCTCGATGCAATCTTATGATGAAAAACTTAGTTTGGAAGTTTCTATACCTAGAAAACTTAATGATGAGTGGGAACCTACTATAAAGATTAAAATTAGAGATCATGAGTGTTTTGCTTTGTGTGATTTGGGTGCTAGTGTTTCCACGATTCTGAAAACTTTATGTGATATTCTAGGTTTCCATGATCTTGATGATTGCTCTTTAAATTTGCACCTTGCGGATTCCACCATTAAAAAGCCAATGGGAAGGATCAATGATGTTCTCATTGTTGGAAATAGAAATTTGGTGCCCGTAGATTTTATCGTTCTTGATATAGATTGCAATCTTTCTTGCCCTATTATTCTTGGTAGACCTTTCCTTAGAACGATTGGTGCGATTATTGATATGAAGGAAGGGAATATTAGATTCCAATTTCCTTTAAGAAAAGGCATGGAGCACTTTCAAAGAAAGAAAATCAAATTAGCTTATGAATCTATCATGCGAGCTACTTATGAATTGAGTGCCAAAGATGGCACTACTTAGATCTATCTTCGCTTTTATGCCTCGCTAGGGGCGTTAAACGATAGTGCTAGTTGGGAGGCAACCCAATTTTATTTGTGTTTTTTGTTTTTCTTTTTGTTTAGGAATAAATTTTGCATCTACCTTCTGTTTAGATGTGTTTTTATGTTTTAATTAGTGTTTGTGCCAAGTAGAACCTATAGGATAACCTATGGTGATAGTTAATTTGATTCTGCTGAAAAACAGAAACTTTGCACGCATGAAATTAGTTTTGTTAAATCACAGAAACGTGATTTTGCGTTGATTCTTTTTGCTGTAGATCAATAGACAAAGTTTCCAGGACTTACTATTTTGGTAGGATTTTTAAAGTTCCAGAAGTTTGAGTTAGTTACAGATTCCTACAGACTGTTTTGTTTTTGACAGATTCTGTTTTTCGTGTGTTGTTTGCTTATTTTGATGCATCTATGGCTAGTATTAAGTGGTATGAACCATAGAGAACTTGGAATACAGTAGGTTTAACACCAAAATAAATAAAGAATGAGTTCATTACAGTACCTTATGTGGTGGTTTTGTTTTCTTTCTCTAACGGAGCTTATGAGATTTCCTGTTGAGTTTTGTGTTGTGAAGTTTTCAAGTTTTGAGTAAAGATTTGATGGACTATGGAATAAGAAGTGGCAAGAGCCTAAGATTGGGGATACCCATGGAACCCCAAGATATTCAAGAGTATCCAAAAGCCTAAGCTTGGGGATGCCCCCTGAAGGCATCCCCTCTTTCATCTTCGTTCATTGGTAACTTTACTTGGAGCTATATTTTTATTCGCCACATGATATGTGTTTTGCTTGGAGCATCGTGTATGATATTAGTATTTGCTTTTTAGTTTTCCACAATCATCCTTGCTGTACACACCTTTTGGGAGAAGCCCACTTGATTGAATTTATTAGAATACTCTATGTGCTTCACTTGTATCTTTTGAGCTAGATAGTTTTTGCTCTAGTGCTTCACTTATATCTTTTAGAGCACGGCGGTGGCTTAATTTTGTAGAAATTGCTAGTCTCTCATGCTTCACTTATATTATTTTGAGAGTCTCTTAGAACAGCATGGTATTTTCTATGGTTATAAAAATTGTCCTAGAATGGTAGGCATCCAAGTTGGGTATAATAAAAACTATCATAGGAAGTGAATTGGATGCTATGATCAATTTGATACTTGATAATTGTTTTGAGATATGGAGGTAGTGATATTAAAGTCATGCTAGTTGGGTGATTATGAATTTAAAGAATGTTTGTGTTGAAGGTCACAAGTCCCGTAGCATGCACATATGGTTGAAGTTGTGTAACAAATTTGAAACATGAAGTGTCCTTGGATTGTGCATCCTTATGAGTGGCGGTCGGGGACGAGCGATGGTCTTTTCCTACCAATCTATCCCTCTAGGAGCATGCGCGTAGTGCTTGGTTTTTGATGACTTCTAAATTTTTGCAATAAGTATATGAGTTCTTTTGACTCACGTTGAGTCCATGGATTATACGCACTTTTACCTTTCCACCATTGCTAGCCTCTTTGGTACCGTGCATTGCCCTTTCTCACCTTGAGAGTTGGTGCAAACTTCGCCGGTGCATCCAAACCCCGTGATATGATACGCTCTATTACACATAAACCTCCTTATATCTTCCTCAAAACAGCCACCATACCTACCTATTATGGCATTTCCATAGCCATTTCAGGATATATTGCCATGCAACTTTCCACCGTTCCGTTTATCATCATGACACACATTACTATTGTCATATGGCCATTGCATGATCATGTAGTTGACATCGTATTTGTGGCAAAGCCACCATGCATAATTTTTCATAAATGTCACTCTTGATTCATTGCACCATCCCTGTACACCGCCGGAGACATTCATATAGAGTCATATCTTGTTCTAGTTTTGAGTGGTAATTCATGTGTTGTAAGCAATAAAAGTGTGATGATCATCATTATTAGAGCATTGTTCCCAAAAAGAAAAAAAAGAAAAAGAAAAAAAGGAAAGGCCAAATGAAAAAAAAGAAAGGCCCAAAAAAAAGAAAAGGAAAAAAAGAAAAAAGAAAAAGAAAATAAAATAAATAAAAAGGGGCAGTGTTACTATCTCTTTTTCCACACCTGTGCTTCAAAGTAGCACCATGTTCTTCATATAGTGAGTCTCATATATTGTGCTTCAAAGTAGCACCATGTTCTTCATATAGTGAGTCTCATGTGTTGTCACTTTCATATACTAGTGGAAATTTTTCATTATAGAACTTGGCTTGTATATTCCTACGATGGGCTTCCTCAAATGCCCTAGGTCTTCATGAGCAAGCAAGTTGGATGCACACCCACTGGTTTTCTTTTGTTGAGCTTTCATACATTTATAGCTCTAGTGCATCCATTGCATGGCACTCCCTACTCCTCATGTTGACATCAATTGATGGGCATCTCCATAGCCCGTTGATTATCCTCGTCAATATGAGACTTTCTCCTTTTTTGTCTTCTCCACACAATCCCCATCATCATATTCTATTCCACCCATAGTGCTATATCCATGGCTCACGCTCATGTATTGCGTGAAGGTTGAAAAAGTTTGAGATTATTTAAGTACGAAACAATTGCTTGGCTTGTCATTGGGGGTGTCGAATTTGGGAACATTTTTGTGTGACGAAAATGAAGCATAGCCTAACTATATGATTTTGTAGGGATGAACTTTCTTTAGCCATGTTATTTTGAGAAGACATGATTGCTTTTATTAGTATGCTTGAAGTATTACTATTTCTTTTGAATCATTTGGATCTGAACATTCATGCCACAATAAAGAAAATTACATTGAGAATTATGCTAGGTAGCATTCCACATCAAACTTTTTGTTTTTATCATTTACCTACTCAGGGACAAGCAGGAATTAAGATTGGGGATGCTTGATACATCTCCAACGTATCTATAATTTTTGATTGTTCCATGCTATTATATTATTTATCTTGGATATTTTTGATACATATCCCCCTGGGCGCGTGATACGTCTCCAACGTATCTATAATTTTTGATTGTTCCATGCTATTATATTACCCCCTTTGGATGTTTATGGGCTTTATTTTACACATTTATATCATTTTTGGGACTAACCTGCTAACCGGAGGCCCAGCCCGTATTGCTGTTTTTTTTGCCTATTTCACTATTTCGAAGAAAAGGAATATCAAACGGAGTCCAAACGGAATGAAATCTTCGGGAGCGTGATTTTTGGAACGAACGTGATCCATAGGACTTGGAGTGCAAGCCAAGAAGTAGCCGAGGCAGCCACGAGGGTGGAGGGCGCGCCCACCCCTACAAGGCGTGCCCCCTGTCTTGTGAGCCCCTCGGGCGGCCATTGACATGCTTCTTCCTCCTATATATACCCACGTACCCCGAAAACATCCATGGAGACAATGAAAAACAATTCCCACCGTCGTAACCTTCTGTATCCGCGAGATCCCATCTTGGGGCCTTCGTCGACGCTCCGCCGGAGGGGGAATCGACCACAGAGGGCTTCTACATCAACACCATAGCCCCTCCGATGAGTTGTGAGTAGTTTACCATAGACCTTCAGGTACATAGTTATTAGCTAGATGGCTTCTTCTCTCTTTTTGGATCTCAATACCATGTTCTCCCCCTCTCTTGTGGAGATCTATTCGGTGTAACTCTTTTTGCGGTGTGTTCGTCGAGATCCGATGAATTGTGGGTTTATGATCAAGTTTATCTATGAGAAATATTTGAATCTCCTCTGAATTCTTTTATGTATGATTGAGCTATCTTTGCAAGTCTCTTCGAATTATCAGTTTGGTTTGGCCTACTAGATTGATCTTTCTTGCCATGGGAGAAGTGCTTAGCTTTGGGTTCAATCTTGCGGTGTCCATACCCAGTGACAGTAGGGGCTGCAAGACACGTATTGTATTGTTGCCATTGAGGATAAAAAGGTGGGGTTTATATCATATTGCATGAGTTTATCCCTCTACATCATGTCATCTTTCTTAATGCGTTACTCTGTTTTTATGAACTTAATACTCTAGATGCATGCTGGATAGCGGTCGATGTGTGGAGTAATAGTAGTAGATGCAGGCAGGAGTCGGTCTACTTGTCGCGGATGTGATGCCTACATACATGATCAGGCCTAGATAATCTCATAATTATTCGCTTTTCTATGAATTGCTTGACAGTAATTTGTTCACCCACCGTAATACTTATGCTATCTTGAGAGAAGCCACTAGTGAAACCTTGGCCCCCGGGTCTATATATTATCATATAAGCTTTCAATCTACTTTTATTTGCATCTTTACTTTTCTTATCTATATTATAAAATACCAAAAATATATTTATCTTATCATACTATCTCTATCAGATCTCACTTTCGCAAGTGGCCGTGAAGGGATTGACAACCCCTTTATTGCGTTAGTTGTGAGTTGTTTGTTTGTTTGTGTAGGTGTGTGGGACTTTTAAGGAGCCTCCTACTGGATTGATACCTTGGTTCTCAAAAACCGAGGGAAATACTTACGCTACTATTGCTGCATCACCCTTTCCTCTTCAAGGAAAACCAATGCAAGCTCAAGACATAGCAGCGCGCCCCCCTGTCTCGTGGGCCCCCTGCTGATCCACCGACCTCAACTCCAACTCTATATATTCCGTTTCACGGAGCAAAAAAATCAGAGAGAAAGTTTCATCGCGTTTTACGATATGGAGCCGCCGCCAAGCCCTAATCTCTCCCGGGAGGGCTGATCTGGAGTCCGCTCGGGGCTCCGGAGAGGGGGATTCATCGTTGTCGTCATCATCAACCATCCTCCATCACCAATTTCTTGATGCTCACCGCTGTGCACGAGTAATTCCATAGTAGGTTTGCTGGACGGTGATGGGTTGGATGAGATTTACCATGTAATCAAGTTAGTTTTGTTAGGGTTTGATCCCTAGTATCCACTATGTTCTAAGATTGATGTTGCTATGACTTTGCTATGCTTAATTCTTGTCACTAGGGCCCGAGTGCCATGATTTCAGATCTGAACCTATTATGTTTTCGTGTATATATGTGAGTTCTTGATCCTATCTTGCAAGTCTATAGTCACCTATTATGTGTTATGATCAAACAACCCCGAAGTGACAATAATCGGGATACTTCTCGGTGATGATCGTAGTTTGAGAAGTTCATGTATTCACTATGTGCTAACGCTTTGGTCCGGTTCTCTATTAAAAGGAGGCCTTAATATCCCTTAGTTTCCATTAGGACCCCGCTGCCACGGGAGGGTAGGACAAAAGATGTCATGCAAGTTCTTTTCCATAAGCACGTATGACTATATTCGGAATACATGCCTACATTACATTGATGAACTGGAGCTAGTTCTATGCCACCCTATGTTATAACTATTACATGAGGAATCGCATCCGACATAATTATCCATCACTGATCCAATGCTTACGAGCTTTTCACATATTGTGCTTCGCTTATTTACTTTTCCGTTGCTACTGTTACAACTACTACAAAACTGCTTCGTTACTTTTGCCACTTTTACCATTACTATCATACTACTTTGCTACTAAATACTTTGCTGCAGATACTAAGTTATCCAGGTGTGGTTGAATTGACAACTCAACTGCTAATACTTGAGAATATTCTTTGGCTCCCCTTGTGTTGAATCAATAAATTTGGGTTGAATACTCTACCCTCGAAAATTGTTGCGATCCCCTATACTTGTGGGTTATCAGAGACCCAGGTATGTCATGAGGGAGATCTGTCGACATCCATACATAAGTGAAGGATGGGAAATAGGTTGCGATAGAGAGAGAGAGAGAGAGAGAGAGGAGGGAGAGGGGTAGAGTGTTGGATGGGTGGTGGAGTTGCTTCTCGAAGATGGTGGGAGAGGCCTAATAGACAAACTCAGAGAAGAACTACAATATTATCAATAGGAGTGAGGATGTGTGTCTGTGTGTGCGTGGTAAATGTGTCGGGAGGCATGCATGGATGATGAATGGGGATGATACGTCTCCAACGTATCTATAATTTTTGATTGTTCCATGCTATTATATTACCCCTTTTGGATGTTTATGGGCTTTATTTTACACATTTATATCAATTTTGGGACTAACCTACTAACCGGAGGCCCAACCCATATTGTTTTTTTTTGCCTATTTCAGTATTTCGAAGAAAAGGAATATCAAACGGAGTCCAAACGGAATGAAACCTTCGGGAGCATGATTTTTGGAACGAACGTGATCCAGAGGACTTGGAGTGCAAGCCAAGAAGCAGCCGAGGCTCGCACGAGATAGGAGGGCGCCCCCCCCATGTAGGGCGCGCCCCCTGTCTCGTGGGCCCCTCGGGCGGCCACCGACGTACTTCTTCCTCCTATATATACCTACGTACCCCGAAAACATCCGGGGGCAGGATGGAACACAATTTCCACCACCGTAACCATCTGTATCCGCGAGATCTCATCTTGGAGCCTTCGTCGGCACTCTGTCGGAGGGGGAATTGACCATGGAGGGCTTCTACATCAACACCATAGCCCCTCCGATGAGTTGTGAGTAGTTTACCACAGACCTACGGGTCCATAGTTATTAGCTAGATGGCTTCTTCTCTCTTTTTGGATCTCAATACAATGTTCTCCCCCTCTCTTGTGGAGATCTGTTTGATGTAAACTCTTTTTGCGGTGTGTTTGTCGAGATCCGATGAATTGTGGGTTTATGATCAAGTTTATCTATGAATAATATTTGAATCTTCTCTGAATTCTTTTATGTATGATTGAGTTATCTTTGCAAGTCTCTTCGAATTATCAGTTGGTTTGGCCTACTAGATTGATCTTTCTTGCCATGGGAGAAGTGCTTAGCTTTGGGTTCGATCTTGCGATGTCCTTACCGAGTGACAGAAACGGTTGCAAGGCACATATTGTATTGTTGCCATCGAGGATAACAAGATGGGGTTTATATCATATTGCTTGAGTTTATCCCTCTACATCATGGCATCTTGCTTAATGCATTACTCTGTTCTTATGAACTTAATACTCTAGATGCAGGCAGGAGTCGGTCGATGTGTGGAGTAATAGTAGTAGATGCAGACATGAGTCGGTCTACTTGTTATGGACGTGATGCCTATATACATGATCATGCCTAGATAATCTCATAATTATTCGCTTTTCTATCAATTGCTCGATAGTAATTTGTTCACCCATCGCAATACTTATGCTATCTTGAGAGAAGCCACTAGTGAAACCTATGCCCCCCAGGTCTATCTCTTATCATATTTGCTTTCAATATACTTTTATTTGCATCTTTACTTTTTGCATCTATATTATAAAATACCAAAAATATATTTATCTTATCTTACTATCTTTATTAGATCTCACTTTCGCAAGTGGCCGTGAAGGGATTGACAACCCCTTTATTGCGTTGGTTGCGAGTTCTTTGTTTGTTTGTGTAGGTGCATGGGATTTTGAGGAGCCTCCTACTGGATTGATACCTTGGTTCTCAAAAACTGAGGGAAATACTTACGCTACTATTGCTGCATCACCCTCTCTTCGAGGAAAACCAATGCAAGCTCAAGACGTAGCAAGAAGGATTTCTGGCGCTGTTGCCGGGGAGGATTTCTGGCGCCGTTGCCGGGGAGGTCTTCGCTCAAGTCAAGACATACCAAGTACCCATCAAAAACCCATCTCCCTCGCATTTACATTATTTGCCATTTGCCTCTCGTTTTCCCCTCCCCCAATTCACCTTTGCCGTTTTATTCGCCCTCTCTTTCCCAATCTTCTCCTGTCTTTTGCTTGCCCTTTCGTTTGCTCGTTTGGTTGGATTAGATGCTTATTTATTGCTAAATACAGAACCTAAGATCTATGGATCCTCATCCTCTTGCTAATCTTTTTAAGAGATCAAATTATGATGAACCAATTGCTAGTGAGTTTTGTGCACTAGATTATCTTTATGAAGCTTTGCTCAAAATTTGTGAATCTGAAAATTATGATGAAGAAATTTATGAAGAGATTCACGATAACTCCTTGAATAAAAAGCATGATTGTAATGATTTTACTATAAATTCTCTTGATGTCAATTGTGCTAATAATATGCAAAACCCTAAGCTTGGGGATGATAGTTTTGCTACGACTACTACTTGTTTCAATGATCATGATTGGGGTGATTCTTCTTATAACCTTGAAAATTTATTTAAGCCCCATGATGAATATGAGATTGATAATAATGTTTGCAATAATTTTGAAAGTGGGTTTGGAAGAGTGTCAACTTTAGATCCCACATATTTGGAGTATGTTCAATCTTATGATATGTTTGATAAAAGTGGGTTCAGAAAGGTCATGACTTTAGCTAATGTTAATCCCACTATCTTGGAAGAGTGTCAACTTTGCATGCATGTGGATCATGTTGAGAATATGTTTTGTGATAGCTATTTTGTTGAATTTTCCTATGATCTTACATGTAATTATTATGAGAGAGGAAAATATGGTTGTAGAAATTTTGATCTTATTAAATTACCTCTCGTCATGTTGAGATTGCTATCGCCTCTTTCTTCTTCCTTGGATATGATAGTTTTTGCTTGCCTTGCAAATTTGTTTGATTATAATATGCCTATGCATAGGAAGTATGTTAGACTTAGATGTGTTTGTCACGTGTTTCATGATGCTCTCTTTGTGCTTCAATTCTTGTCTTTCATGTGAGCATCATTGAAATCTCAATGCCTAGCTAAAACGGCTTTAAAGAAAAGCGCTTGTTGGGAGACAACCCAATATTTTTCCTTGTTGTTATTTAATAAATCTTGCATCTACCTTCTGTTTAGATGTTTTTTTATCTTTTAATTAGTGTTTGTGCAAAGTAGAACCTATAGGATAACCTATGATGATAGTTGATTTGATTCTGCTGAAAAACAGAAACTTTGCGTGCACGAATATAATTTTGTTAAATCACATAAACGTTATTTTGCGTTGATTCTTTTTTCTTCTATTCAAAAACAAATTTTCCAGGACTTCCTATTTTTGTAGGATTTTTAGAGTTCCAGAAGTTTGCATTAGTTACAGATTGCTACAGACTGTTCTGTTTTTGACAGATTCTTCTTTTCGTGTGTTGTTTGCTTATTTTGATGCATCTATGGCTAGTAAAATAGCTTATAAACCATAGAGAAACAGTAGGTTTAACACCAAAATAAATAAATAATTAGTTCATTGCAGTACCTTATGTGGTGGTTTTGTTTTCTTTCACTAACGGAGCTTATAAGGTTTCCTATTGAGTTTTGTGTTGTGAAGTTTTCAAGTTTTGGCTAAAGCTTTTTTGGACTATGGAATAAAGGGTGGCAAGAGCCTAAGCTTGGGGATGCCCAAGGCACCCCAAGATATTCAAGAATAGCCAAAAGCCTAAGCTTGGGGATGCCCCGGGAAGGCATCCCCTCTTTCATCTTCGTTCATTGGTAACTATACTTGGAGCTATATTTTTATTTGCCACATAATATGTGTTTTGCTTGGAGCGTCATGTATTATATTAGTCTTTGCTTTTTAGTTTACCACAATCATCCTTTATGTACACACCTTTTGGGAGAAGCCTATTTGATTAGAATTTGCTAGAATACTATATGTGCTTCACTTATATCTTTTGAGCTTGATAGTTTTTGCTCTAGTGCTTCACTTATATCTTTTAGAGCACGGTGGTAACTTATTTTTGTAGAATTTACTAGTCTCTCATGCTTCACTTATATCTTTTTGAGAGTCTTTTAGAACATCATGGTATTTGCTATGGTTATAAAATTGGTCCTAGAATGGTAGGCATCCAAGTTGGGTATAATAAAAACTATCATAGGAAGTGAATTGGATGCTATGATCAATTTGATACTTGATAATTGTTTTGCGATATGGAGGTAGTGATATTAAAGTCATGCTAGTTGGGTGATTATGAATTTAAAGAATGCTTGTGTTGAAGTTAGCAAGTCCCGTAGCATGCATGTATGGTGAAAGTTGTGTAATAAATTTCAAACGTGAAGTGTACCTGGCTTGTGCATCCTTATGAGTGGCGGTCGGGGACGAGCGATGGTATTTTCCTACCAATCTATCCCCCTAGGAGCATGCGCGTAGTACTTGATTTTTGATGACTTCTAAATTTTTGCAATAAGTATATGAGTTCTTTTGACTAATGTTCAGTCCATGGATTATACGCACTTTTACCTTTGCGCCATTGCTGACCTCTTCGATACCGTGCATTGCCCTTTCTCACCTTGAGAGTTGGTGCAAACTTTGCCGGTGCATCCAAACCCCGTGATACGATACGCTCTATCACACATAAACCTCCTTATATCTTCCTCAAAACAGCCACCATACCTACCTATTATGGCATTTTGTCAGGACCCCGATCCTAAGTCACACCGATCTAGCATGTAACACATCATATCACTTTGCGGCCTCACGCACGGTATTCCCACGGGTGCCACCTTACCTGGCCCAGGACCGTTTGCGCCTTTTGGCTCACGTATATGATAGTGCCGCTAGCATCCATATGACAAAGAACCCGGGCTGACATGGCTAGTCGTGAACCCAAAGTGGCACTAACTTACAGGGACAGGCATACATGACCCAGCCACGAACGTGTCGATCATCAGCGAGTGAATCCGGGCTGTAGCAACTGGGCTAGCAGGACTCCGGTAAACCAGGCTGTAGCAGGCTAACAGGACTCCGGTAGACACCGCGTGACATTTCCCCGAAGGGACAGACACAGGAACGAAGAAGGACACATGCCAGCCAACCTAAGTGTTCCGGAGCAGTAGCAAGCTACCATGGCTCAGTGGAAGCACTAGGAGACATTTCCCGGTAAGAGAGGCTACCAAGGATAAACAACTAGGTTGTCAGATCCCACACATACCAAGCATTTCAATAACATACACACAATATGCTCGATATGTGCAAATACAACATGGCATCACAACATGACTCTACGACTCAAGTATTTATTCATTAGGCTCTGAGGAGCGAAATATTACAAACATGGGTCTCATGACCCAACATTCAGAGCAGACAAGTCAAAGCACAAGCGGAAGCTTAACATGTCTGGGTACAGACATCTACAAATGAAAAAGGCTGAAAAGCCTGACTATATACCAGATCCTGCCGAGGGCACAAGATCGTAGCTGAGGTAACAATCTAAACATCGAAGTCCACGCAGAACTACTAGTGAGACGGAAGTCTCTGCAAAAACGTAAAATAGGCAAACGTGAGTACAAATGTACCCAGCAAGACTTACATTAGAACTAGCTACATATGCATCATTATCAACAAAGGGGATGCTGGGGTTTAACTGCAGCAAGCCAACTTTGACTCGGTGGCTATCCTAAACTACGACTGCAAGTAACTCTTTTGAGGTGGCGCACACGAGTCCACATATTCACCATATCAATACACCACTATGGATCCGCTCCCGTCTCCCTACGAGAACGCCATCCATAGCACTCACGCTTATCTTGCGTATTTTAGAGTATCCACTTCAAGTTATCTGTGAACTGTACAGGCAACCCAGAAGTCCTTTACCGCGGACACGGCTATTCGAATAGATCATATTAACCCTGCAGGGGTGTACTTCTTCACACACGCTCTCACCACTTACCGTCGTTTACACGACATGTACTCGGCAACCTTCAAGCGGAAGCCCAGCGAGGGTGTCGGCCACGACCTGACTAACCACACAAGTCTCTCGTCCAGGTTTATCGCCTATTCGGGTTCCATCCGCAAGGAGATCCGGCCGGGGTGTCGCTCACGGCCCCAAAAGATGTGTGCAGGGTTCCCAAGTCCACCATCCGGGTGCCACTTGGTACAGCGGGCCACTGTGCCTAGTCTGTCCCAATCCCACCTATACCGGGTGCCACTTGGTAGCCTACTAGCACTACCTACAAACACCAGAAACTAGTTGCAACTCCTGGACAGAGATCAAGTTGATTAATAAGCCGAGAGGGGCCGAGTTACCGGAACCCAATGTGTGGTAGTAGCTGTTCATGGATCACAAACATAGAACTCAGTTCCTGAGGACGGTTTCAATGAGACAACCCACCATGTACTCCTACATGGCCTCTCACCGCTACCTTTACCAAATCGTGTTCACACACTTAGCTCACACACAGTAGGACCTGTTCACACACCTCCAATTCATCCCTGATGAATCAGACCCGACACAACTCTAAGCAATAGCAAGCATGACAAACAAACATGAATGAGTAGGCACAATAGGGCTCAAACAACTCCTACTCATGCTAGTGGGTTTCATCTATTTACTGCGGCAATGACAGGTCATGCAGAGGATAAAGGGGTTCAACTACCGTAGCAAGTAACCGTTGTATCGTTGTTGTCCTAATGCAATAAAATAGAGCAGGAGCGAGAGAGTGGGATTGTATCGGAATGAACAAGGGGGGTTTGCTTGCCTGGCACTTCTGAAGATAGTATAGTTCTTCATCGGTGTCATCGATCACATCGTCGGTACACGTCTATCGAGAGGGGACAAATACCGGCAAACAAAGAAGAACACAATCAATGCAATGCAACAATATGATGCATGATCATGACATGGCAATATGCTGTGGTTTGAGCTAATGCATCTAGCAGCAGGTTAAATGGGGTTGGTTTGAACCCTAGGTTCAAATTCAAACTCCATATGTGAAGGTTTAAATGTCATTCATATGATTTGTCCTAAACAGCAGCTATAAGTTGTTCTAACATGCATGAAAATGGTACAGATGGATAGATTGGATTTTTCTGATCATTTTTCATATATAAATTATTTGATTTGGAGCTACGGTTGAATTTCTATGAATTTTGGAAGTTTAAGCTATTTTCTGGAATTTCCTGGATTATTTTTATTCCAGAAAATGATTAATTGCGTCAGCAGCGCGTCGGGGTGACGTCAGCAGAGTCAACAGGGCTGGTCCAGGTCAAACTTGACCTGTGGGGGCCACACGTCAGTGACACAGGGCTGGTTTAGGTCGCTGGCAGGTGGGCCCAGTCAACGGCCACGTCAGCGAGGTCAATGCCGACGCGTGGGGCCGCTGTGATTAATTTAAACTAAACAGGAATTAAAATATGGTTAGTTAAGTGTGTGGGGCCTAGTGTCAGTGACACGGGGCGGTGATTAGTGGCTAATTAAGCCAGCCACGTCAGCAAGTGACGCTGGCGACCACGGCGACGGCGGGACCTCACCGGAGTTGCTCGGGATGGCGCTACAGACGGTGGTTTGCGACGGGGTTTGGCTCTACGGGGAGCTGGAGGGGTGGTGCTTCCACGAATGTTAGTGAATGGAGCTGGGGTGGCCCGTAGCGGCGACGACGGCGAGTTGGGCGGCGGGCGGAGCTCGGGCGAGCTCGGGGTCGAGGCTACAGCGGTCTTGGCGATGCGAGGTTAGGACCTACGGTGTCTACGCGGCACGGCAAGGATGTTGGACGCCTGCCCGGGACCAAATGGTCACCGGAGCGTCATCGCCGGTGAGCTTTGGCGGCGGCGCTGTCGAGTGAGAGAGGCGCCGTGGCTACGACATGCTAGGGAGAAGACGGAGAGGGGGGGATGATCAGGAGCTCACATAGAACACGCGGAGCGGGTCGGCTGGCTCGGGGGAGGCCGGAGCTGAGCAGGGCGGTGAAGACGATCTCGGACACCCGAGGTTGAAGACGAGGGTGATGCAGGCGCTGTGGTGCTTCTTCGGTTTCGTGGGGCGTCAAGGAGGAAGAAGGAGCTAAGGCGGTTTTCTTGGACATGCTAGGTGGACTAGGGAGGGCCGGTGGCCGTGGCTACGGCGAGCGGCGGCGATGAGCGCGCTCGGGTGCGCTGCGGGGAGGGAGCAGAGGAGGAGGAGGGGGTCCAGAGTGAGGGGATGAGCATGGGGAGAGTGAGAGAGCGTCGAGGGGGCCGCGTGGCGTCTCCAGGGGGTCGAGGAAGCGAGCAGGGAGGCAGGAGGAGGTGGAAGCAGGAGGTGGCCGAGAGTGCGCGCGCAGGCGACACGCCGGCGTCCTTCTGGCGCAAGGAGGAGGGTGATTGGCACTGTGGGCGAGTGGGCCACACAGTGCTGGGCCAGCTGAGGCGCCGGATGGGCTGCAGGTAAGCGCCAGTCAGTTTTTCTCACTCTCTTTTAATTCCATTTTCTATTTTCTGCAATTGTTTTGGCTTTATTAAAAATGCCAGAGCATTATTAAAAATCCTGAAAATATTTGTGGCACTGTTGAAATTATTTTCAACAGCCCTCAACTAGTTTCATAATTATTAGAGCATTTAAAATATTTATAAGATTTAAATGCCCCAATTCAAATACAATATGAGTTAATTCAAAAATCCAGAAATGACCTATAAATATGTTCATCATTTTTGGCAGAGGTTTTTACCTTTATCAAAAATGATGAACATTTCCAAAGGGCATTTTGGGTTCATTGAAAATATTTTATGTTGAACCTATTTGATTTGATCTGGTGCTAGGGTTTGATCAGTCCCCATTTCAAGTTCATTTGAAAAGTTAAACATGATGCACACATGAAGGGCTAGCCTACTGCATACCAGGACCAGGGATGTGACAACTCGCCCCCGCTAAACAAGAATCTCGTCCCGAGATTCAAGCATAGGGTAGAATGAAGGGGAAACGCAACTAACACAATCTTCACGACCCAGGTTGCACTTCAAATGAACGTTGATTTAATCACCATCTTTGACTCGATGTCTTCCTCTGAGAACTCCAACTAACATGACAAGAAGAGGAAAGGAAAACTCTAGAAGAATCGATCTTCTCGAAGACCGAACAACTCAGGATCAGCTCATGGGGTGAGATACAAACATCTCTTGAGCTGAGACACGAGACACACATTCAGAGGGATGGGGTGTAACAGATGATGAAGGTTCACTAGGTAGGCAACAAATCCACGCTTGATCATGACGTAGCGGGGAGTTAACTGTCATGATTCCCCAACGGGGCACCTTAGGAAAAGTGACTCGAAGAATCATCCCTTAAGTGGCAAAAAGAATTACCTTTGATTCAGAGATCATTGAAACTCTTTATACCAGCCTAAGGCAATTCTCGAGCGATCGTTTGGAGGGGTTCGGTAGAATGGCATACTCGGACTAGTATGGATGATGTGGATTACCTTGTTGAAGACAACGTAATGGATGAATTTGCTTACCACCGGAAATGGAAGGGACCCATGGTAGAATGGCACATTGGCGGTGCAAGCTGGGAACAAAATGCAAGTGCTAGGAATGATTCTGGTAACTGGGGAGGAACCCAACAGTAGAGAGTGAATCCACTGTTTGAAAGGGTCATAGCATTGCCGAGGAAACTGAGAGCACTATGCAATTGATGCTGATAATAAACCCTAGCACTTGCGCGTGCTCTCAAGAACTTGAGCATCTCCATATTCATCAAGGTATTACCAATATCCATGTCAAGGATCCTGGCAACACAACGTACTACCATGATGAATACCGGTAGAAGATGCAGATGCAAAGGAAGATAACACCTTCTTAGATTTCACCTTGGCGGGGCCAAGGTATCAAAATCTGGATGACCGACCGAGAGACATTTAGCACTCCGCTTCTAATGTTCTCCTTGATGTTCTAGCTTAACCCATTCATAAAGACGGTTTGATATCTAGAACATCAAGTAAAGGTCAGACTTCGGGAACAGAAAAATCCATAAGGAACAACTAGGGAGTAGATCCTACGAAATCCTTATGGGGAGGTGGCCAACTTCCTCAAACAAGATACTACAACAATAGGTCTTCCGGCTGGGTGTGTTGGCCACGACATCCACTTTACCGGTTATCGAGGGACCAATATTATAGTTCTTGGGAAATGTTCCAACCATCATATCTGCCTGAGATTCAGATTTGGCTGGTGTCAGGATATTCCAGACTCATCGAGTCTAGAAAGAAAAAGAAAGTTTGCAACACAAATCGACGAGATGACGTTGCGAGATTCTCAGGAAATGAACTATGATAGCAAGCTCCAAAACATGAGCTGGTTCTGCTACACATATGTGAACACGCTGTCCCAGACAAGCATGACCACATGGTAGTCTTATAATAAAACACTACCGAGTTCTGGTTGGGAACCATCATCGAGGATATCAAAGTCCTTGTGCACTTATCGATGAACTTCTTATCCTTGAACAAATCAATCAGTGGCTTGGTGTGCTAGGGATACGTATGGAATGAAGGTTGCGAGCCTGTCAAACCATAGCATACTTCGCACATGCATGACTGACTTGGGATGGTACCAGGGAAACAAAAACAATCTTTCTCGAACTCACGGCGGCAACTTGCTCCAAATGCACGTGAATCAGAGAAATTCACTTGTTTCATCCAACATATTCTTCATGAATTGGACATGAAGATAATGCTTATAAGAGTTTCCAACACTAGGTTGATGTTTCAACATGAATCATGGGGGAGACAAAATGCTGCTGATGGGCTCAACAGTAACTCATCGGAATTTCCATATCACTGGACTTCCGCCATAATGTGAACACGATGATAGTATTGGTCAGACCAAAAGATGTAATGGTGTATGCTCGAGGGATCAACCACGAGTAAGACAACATTACGAATATCGTTGGTTCTAACTTGATTTGACGATAGCCCACACTCAAATCTAGGTTTGGACAAGACAATAGATTCAACAACTGATCACGGGGATCAGTCGATGAAGATATCATCTTTCTTCAACACACACACACTCACACCCAAGGATATCCCTTAGTGATGAACTAAGTCGGACAAGCTTCCATCTTCCAACTCTCCAAGTTGTTGTTTAGCTTAACCAACTAGCTCGGGGTATCCAACACAGAATCTTGGAGAATGGGTGGTTTGGAAGAAAACCAACATGATCACGAACTCAACATAGCGGTCAGGTGAAACCTGGTCATACTTCCGAGAAGATATTCGGAAAATCATGAACCACTGACACGTTACTAAGCTCGAGAACAATCTTGCTTTACAGGGCAAGACAATATGATCAAAAGAGCGAGGGATTGGCACAATCCTAACTCATTGATCGAAGGGTGCACCGAAAATAAGGACTAGGTAGCACGATTAGACTTAGAATGATGATTCAAGAACCAACACGCTAAGAATGAAATTATTGTCCTTTAACTACCAAGCAACAAGGTTGCTAGGAGTATTGATTTCACACATCACGATTCACTTGTCGACGTTCTGGTTGCAACAACACGGAACCGAGGATTGAATAATGATGGCAAGAAGTATCACTACGTCAAGAATTTATAAGAGAAGGTGCAATTCTCATGACATTCCTGGCATAAAGTGGGTAATACTTCAAGGTAGAACAGAATCAAAAGCTGGATCAACATTTTGATCTGCGGAATACAACTGCTTTGACCCAATCCTAGAAATGGATGAGGTACTGGAGTTTGTTTCTCCTAGTCATTCCGGAGTAGAATGGCTCGACGGAGCACAAGAGTAATAGGCATTGATAACACGAATGCATAATCACTCCTGACTATCAGTTGATAGACGGGGTCGGAATACAACTAAAGAGGGACAACTCAAAGGAACATATGATTTTCTGAGTCGTGGATGCATAGATTAATATGTCGAGCAAAGCTCATCATATTTCTTCCGGATAACCCATGCAGAAGGGTAGAACTGGCAGAGTAACATCATAGAATCGAGAACTCATCAAGAGCACTCTGGTTGTGATCTTTCTGTTCGACGAGGAACTACTGCCATAAGTAGTTCATGGTATTTGGACGATCGATATACCATGGACCTCAAGGACTAATGCAAAGGTTACTAATAACCTAAAGGAACTAGCAACACTATCAACATGAAGTAAGTAGGGTGAATCTTGGTTCGAAAACCCAGGAATAGAATACCTACTACTAAGTGGCATCACGGGATGCTCTCGAGAATGATGGCCAGATTCATCACACTAGGAACTCAGACATGGCTAGATTACTAGGTAATACTCCAAGACACCTAGGGCCATAATCATAATTCCAACATATATGTCAAGGCAATAGAGTACCTCAACTCACTGATTAGTGTGGTTAAACTGGCCAGAGAGGACATCGGGAACAGGAAGAAGGGATTTGCAAATGCATCAGATTGTTTAGAAACCTAGGATGACTCGGACAGCATAACGATTGTAAATGCTTGAAAACATTTGAGACATGCTACAAAAATGGTGGCATAACCACTCGATGATCATAATATCAAGGTTCTGAGATCAACTATGAACATACAGAAGATAGTAGGAGCTGAACTCAAGTTTAGAACCATCACTCCTATAGGTCTACGGATTAGTAACACGTGATCCTGATAGAAAGATGGGAAGCCTAGTTCTTAATCCCCGTAGAAGAGAAGAGGTTGACTCAGAACAGAAGGGGATAAGGTACAAGGAGTAAAAAGAGCCTTACGTTCCATCCCACAATCAATTCCCTTATATAACTAAAGAATTTCTAGACTCAACTTCGACCGGTTTGGCTTGGTAATCCTATAGGCAGTCAAGCTCTGATACCAAAGCTGTCAGGACCCTGATCCTAAGTCACACCGATCTAGCTTGTAACACATCATATCACTTTGCGGCCTCACGCACGGTATTCCCATGGGTGCCACCTTACCTGGCCCGGGACCGTTTGCGCCTTTTGGCTCACGTATATGATAGTGCCGCTAGCATCCATATGACAAAGAACCCGGGCTGACATGGCTAGTCGTGAACCCAAAGTGGCACTAACTTACAGGGACAGGCATACATGACCCAGCCACGAACGTGTTGGTCATCAGCGAGTGAATCCGGCTGTAGCAACTGGGCTAGCAGGACTCCGATAAACCGGGCTGTAGCAGGCTAACAGGACCTCGGTAGACACCGCGTGACATTTCCCCGAAGGGACAGACACAGGAACGAAGAAGGACACATGCCGGCCAGCCTAAGTGTTCCGGAGCAGTAGCAAGCTACCATGGCTCAGTGGAAGCACTAGGAGACATTTCCCGGTAAGAGAGGCTACCAAGGATAAACAACTAGGTTGTCCGATCCCACACATACCAAGCATTTCAATAACATACACACAATATGCTCGATATGTGCAAATACAACATGGCATCACTACATGACTCTACGACTCAAGTATTTATTCATTAGGCTCCGAGGAGTGAAATATTACAAACATGGGTCTCATGACCCAACATTCAGAGCATACAAGTCAAAGCACAAGCGGAAGCTTAACATGTCTGGGACAGACATCTACAAATGAAAAAGGCTGAAAAGCCTGACTATCTACCAGATCCTGCCGAGGGCACAAGATCGTAGCTGAGGTAACAAGCTAAACGTCGAAGTCCACGCAGAACTACTAGTGAGACGGAAGTCTCTGCAAAAACGTAAAATAGGCAAACATGAGTACAAATGTACCCAGCAAGACTTACATCAGAACTAACTACATATGCATCATTATCAACAAAGGGGATGGTGGGGTTTAACTGCAGCAAGCCAGCTTTGACTCGGTGGCTATCCTAAACTACGACTGCAAGTAACTCTTTTGAGGTGGCGCACACGAGTCCACATATTCACCATATCAATACACCACTATGGATCCGCTCCCGTCTCCCTACGAGAACGCCATCCATAGCATTCACGCTTATCTTGCGTATTTTAGAGTATCCACTTCAAGTTATCTATGAACTGTACAGGCAACCCAGAAGTCCTTTACTGCGGACACGGCTATTCGAATAGATCATATTAACCCTGCAGGGGTGTACTTCTTCACACATGCTCTCACCACTTACCGCCGTTTACACGACATGTACTCGGCAACCTTCAAGCGGAAGCCCAGCGAGGGTGTCGGCCACGACTTGACTAACCACACAAGTCTCTCGTCTAGGTTTATCGCCTATTCGGGTTCCATCCGCAAGGAGATCCGGCCGGGGTGTCGCTCACGGCCCCAAACGATGTGTGCAGGGTTCCCAAGTCCACCATCCGGGTGCCACTTGGTACACCAGGCCACTGTGCCTAGTGTGTCCCAAGCCCACCTGTACCGGGTGCCACTTGGTAGACTACTAGCACTACCTACAAACACCAGAAACTAGTTGCAACTCCTGGACAGATATCAAGTTGATTAATAAGCCGAGAGGGGCTGAGTTACCGGAACCCAATGTGTGGTAGTAGCTGTTCATGGATCACAAACACAGAACTCAGTTCCTGAGGACGGTTTCAATGAGACAACCCACCATGTACTCCTACATGGCCTCTCACCGCTACCTTTACCAAATCGTGTTCACACACTTAGCTCACACACAGTAGGACATGTTCACACACCTCCAATTCATCCCTGATGAATCAGACCTGACACAACTCTAAGCAATAGCAAGCATGACAAACAAACATGAATGAGTAGGCACAATAGGGATCAAACAACTCCTACTCATGCTAGTGGGTTTCATCTATTTACTGCGGCAATGACAGGTCATGCAGAGGATAAAGGGGTTCAACTACCGTAGCAAGTAACCGTTGTATCGTTGTTGTCCTAATGCAATAAAATAGAGCAGGAGCGAGAGAGTGGGATTGTATCGGAATGAACAAGGGGGGTTTGCTTGCCTGGCACTTCTGAAGATAGTATAGTTCTTCATCGGTGTCATCGATCACATCGTCGGTACACGTCTATCGAGAGGGGACAAATACCGGCAAACAAAGAAGAACACAATCAATGCAATGCAACAATATGATGCATGATCATGACATGGCAATATGCTGTGGTTTGAGCTAATGCATCTAGCAGGAGGTTAAATGGGGTTGGTTTGAACCCTAGGTTCAAATTCAAACTCCATATGTGAAGGTTTAAATGTCATTCATATGATTTGTCCTAAACAGCAGCTATAAGTTGTTCTAACATGCATGAAAATGGTACAGATGGATAGATTGGATTTTTCTGATCATTTTTCATATATAAATTATTTGATTTGGAGCTACGGTTGAATTTCTATGAATTTTGGAAGTTTAAGCTATTTTCTAGAATTTCCTGGATTATTTTTATTCCAAAAAATGATTAATTGCGTCAGCAGCGCGTCGGGGTGACGTCAACAGAGTCAACAGGGCTGGTCCAGGTCAAACTTGACCTGTGGGGGCCACACGTCAGTGACACAGGGATGGTTTAGGTCGCTGGCAGGTGGGCCCAGTCAACGGCCACGTCAGCGAGGTCAATGCCGACGCGTGGGGCCACTGTGATTAATTTAAACTAAACAGGAATTAAACAATGGTTAGTTAAGTGTGTGGGGCCTAGTGTCAGTGACACGGGGCGGTGATTAGTGGCTAATTAAGCCAGCCATGTCAGCAAGTGACGCCGGCGACCACGGCGACGGCGGGACCTCGCCGGAGTTGCTCAGGACGGCGCTACAGACGGTGGTTTGCGACGGGGTTTGGCTCTACGGGGAGCTGGAGGAGTGGCGCATCCACAAATGTCAGTGAATGGAGCTGGGGTGGCCCGTAGTGGCGGCGTTGGCGAGTTGGGCGGCGCCCGGAGCTCGGGCGAGCTCGGGGTCGAGGCTACAACGGTCTTGGCGATGCGAGGTTAGCACCTACGGCGTCTACGCGGCGCGGCGAGGACGTTGGACGCCTGCCCGGGACCAAATGGTCACCGGAGCGTCATCGTCGGCGAGCTTTGGCGGCAGCACTGTCGGGTGAGAGAGGCGCGGTGGCTACGACATGCTAGGGAGAAGACGGAGAGGGGGCATGATCAGGAGCTCACATAGAACACCCGGAGCGGGTCGGCTGGCTCGGGGGAGGCCGGAGCTGAGAAGGGTGGTGAAGACGATCTCGGACGCCCGAGGTTGAAGACGAGGGCTATGCAGGCGCTGTGGTGCTTCTCCGGTTTCGTGGGGCGTCTAGGAGGAAGAAGGAGCCGAGGCGGTTCTCTTGGACACGCTGGGTGGACTAGGGAGGGCCGGTGGCCGTGGATACGACGAGCGGCAGCGATGAGCGCGCTCGGGTGCGCTGCAAGGAGGGATCAGAGGAGGAGGAGGGGGTCCAGAGCGAGGGGATGAGCATGGGGAGAGTGAGAGAGCGTCGAGGAGGCCGCGTGGCGTCTCCAGGGGGTCGAGGAAGCGAGCTGGGAGGCAGGAGGAGGTGGAAGCAGGAGGTGGCCGAGAGTGCGAGCGCAGGCGACACGCCGGCGTCCTTCTGGCGCAAGGAGGAGGGTGACTGGCACTGTGGGCGAGTGGGCCACACAGTGCTGGGCCAGCTGAGGCGCCGGATGGGCTGCAGGTAAGCGCCAGTCAGTTTTTCTCACTCCCTTTTAATTCCATTTTCTATTTTCTGCAATTGTTTTGGCTTTATTAAAAATGCCAGAGCATTATTAAAAATCCTGAAAATATTTGTGGCACTGTTGAAATTATTTCCAACAGCCCTCGACTAGTTTTAGAATTATTAGAGCATTTAAAATATTTATAAGATTTAAATGCCCCAATTCAAATACAATATGAGTTAATTCAAAAATCCAGAAATGACCTATAAATATGTTCATCATTTTTGGCAGAGGTTTTTACCTTTATCAAAAATGATGAACATTTCCAAAGGGCATTTTGGGTTCATTGAAAATATTTTATGTTGAACCTATTTGATTTGATCTGGTGCTAGGGTTTGATCACTCCCCATTTCAAGTTCATTTGAAAAGTTAAACATGATGCACACATGAAGGGCTAGCCTACTGCATACCAGGACCAGGGATGTGACACATTTCCATAGCCATTCCGAGATATATTGCCATGCAACTTTCCACCGTTCCGTTCATCATCATCATGACATACTTTACTTTTGTCATATTGCCATAGCATGATCATGTAGTTGACATCGTATTTGTGGCAAAGCCACCATGCATTATTTTTCATACATGTCACTCTTGATTCATTGCACCATCCCGGTACTCCGATGGAGGCATTCATATAGAGTCATATCTTGTTCTAGTTTCGAGTTGTAATGTTGTAATCAATATAAGTGTGATGATCATCATTATTAGAGCATTGCCCAAAGAAAAAAAAAGAAAAAAAAGAAGAAAAAAGAAGAAAGGCCAAAAGAAAAAAAAAGAAAGGCCCAAAAGTAAAAAGAAAAAAATAAATAAAAAGGGCAATGTTACTACCTCTTTTTCCACACTTGTGCTTCAAAGTAGCACCTTGTTTTTCATGTAGTGAGTCTCACATATTGTTCTTCAAAGTAGCACCATGTTTTTCATATAGTGAGTCTCATAAGTTGTCTTTTTCATACTAGTGGGAATTTTTCATTGTAGAACTTGGCTTGTATATTCCTACGATGGGCTTCCTCAAATGCCCAAGGCCTTCGTGAGCAAGCAAGTTGGATGCACACCCACTAGTTTTCTTTTGTTGAGCATTCATTGATAGCTCTATTGCATCCTTTGCATGGCAATCCCTACTCCTCATGTTGACATCAATTGATGGGCATCTCGATAGCCCGTTTATTATCCTCGTCAATGTGAGACCTTCTCCTTTTTTGTCTTCTCCAGACAATCCCCGTCATCATATTTTATTCCACCCATAGTGCTATATCCATGGCTCACGCTCATGTATTGTGTGAAGGTTGAAAAAGTTTGAGATTATTTAAGTATGAAACAATTGCTTGGCTTGTCATTGGGGGTATAGAAGTTGGGAACATCTTGGTGTGACGAAAATGAAGCATAGCCTAACTATATGATTTTTGGAACGTGATTTTTGGAACGAACGTGATCCAAAGGACTTGGAGTGCAAGCCAAGAAGCAGCCGAGGCTCCCACGAGATAGGAGGGCGCCCCCCCTGTAGGGCGCGCCCCCTGTCTCGTGAGCCCCTCAGGCGGCCACCGACGTACTTCTTCCTCCTATATATATACCTACGTACCCCGAAAACATCCGGGGGTAGGACGAAACACAATTTCCACCACCGTAACCTTCTGTATCCGCGAGATCTCATCTTGGAGCCTTCGCCGGCACTCTGCCGGAGGGGGAATCGACCACAGAGGGCTTCTACATCAACACCATAGCCCCTCCGATGAGTTGTGAGTAGTTTACCACAGACCTACGGGTCCATAGTTATTACCTAGATGGCTTCTTCTCTCTTTTTCGGATCTCAATACAATGTTCTCCCCCTCTCTTGTGGAGATCTATTCGATGTAAACTCTTTTTCTGGTGTGTTTGTCGAGATCCGATGAATTGTGGGTTTATGATCAAGTTTATCTATGAATAATATTTGAATATTCTCTGAATTCTTTTATGTATGATTGAGTTATCTTTGCAAGTCTCTTCGAATTATCAGTTTGGTTTGGCCTACTAGATTGATCTTTCTTGCCATGGGAGAAGTGCTTAGCTTTGTGTTCGATCTTGCGGTGTCCTTACCCAGTGATAGAAAGGGTTGCAAGGCACGTATTGTATTGTTGCCATCGAGGATAATAAGATGGGGTTTATATGATATTGCTTGAGTTTATCCCTCTACATCATGTCATCTTGCTTAATGCGTTACTCTATTCTTATGAACTTAATACTCTAGATGCAGGCAGGAGTCGGCCGATGTGTGGAGTAATAGTAGTAGATGCAGGCAGGAGTTGGTCTACTTGTTATGGACGTGATGCCTATATACATGATCGTGCCTAGATAATCTCATAATTATTCGCTTTTCTATCAATTGCTCGACAGTAATTTGTTCACCCATCGCAATACTTATGCTATCTTGGGAGAAGCCACTAGTGAAACCTATGGCCACCGGGTCTATCTCTTATCATATTTGCTTTCAATCTACTTTTATTTGCATCTTTACTTTTTGCATCTATATTATAAAATACCAAAAATATATTTATCTTATCTTACTATCTTTATTAGATCTCACTTTCGCAAGTGGCCGTGAAGGGATTGACAACCCTTTATTGCGTTGGTTGCGAGTTCTTTGTTTGTTTGTGTAGGTGCATGGGACTTTTGAGGAGCCTCCTACTGGATTGATACCTTGGTTCTCAAAAAATGAGGGAAATACTTACGCTACTATTGCTGCATCACCCTCTTCTCTTTGAGGAAAACCAACGCAAGCTCAAGACGTAGCTGGGGACCATGTGTTTGGTAAGCAGACCTAACTAGATCGGTAGATCAATTGTTGTGTGTCGAAGGAAGGGAGAGACATAACGAATGAGGTAGATCGATCGGCGCTTGGGGGAAACGAGTTATAACGACCTAGCTAGCTATATGTATAGCGGGAGATCGGTCGGTGTACATCCATTTGTTAGAGGCAAATAAGGCCCAACGAGACGGATAGATAGAGATAATGGAGCTAGGAGGTGGTGCAAGAGGCCTACTAGCTAGACAGGGGGAGGACTGTGTGATTGTGAGATCAATGAAAAGAGGAGCGAGAGTTTACACGTGTGTGGGACCATATGAGAGACACGAGGCATGGACACAGAAAGGAGGAGATGGAAGGTGCATGTGTATGTGGTAGGCAGACATCGCTGGAGAGGTTTATCGATCGGTGTGTGTTGGAAAGGAGTTGTGGAGACCGTGGGAGAACGACCTAAAGAAAATAAATGAATTTGCACAATGGATAGAATGCTGAGGGAGGGGGAGGGCGAGAAGGGCGTGTGCATGCACGAGAGAAATTTAGTGCTAGCTACAAAGGATAGAGGATTGTGTGGGTCTAAGAGACTAACAAAGATCATAATTCAATATCAAAGTGGATTCATATATTTGAATAGGAGATCATAGTGTTATAAACATATGCATGCATGAATATAGCGGTTATACGCATGGTGTGGTTTTGGACATGTTATACCATAATGTGATAATGCGTGGCGTTGGCAACTCACAACTAAATATCGAACAATCTAAACCATGCATAATATACATCGAACAATCTCACATTTTATTTGAATTAGTGATAATGTGTGGCGTTTGCAGCTCACAACTAAATATCGAACAATCTAAACCATACTATATATCGAACAATCTCAAATTTTATTTGAACTTGTGATAATGTGTGGTGTTTGCACCTCACATCTAAATACTTGTAGGCGTAGGGGGTGTGGAACCATACATTATGTGATAAACACATTATACATACGATACATGGTTTAGATTATGAAGATCTAGCTAGAGCTTGAAATGTACTTTGATTTGAAATCAACATAAAGTGATTCAAAAAATCGAGTTCGAGTTAATATCACACATAGTTCATATCTAACTCGACAGAAATCATGTGGTGTGCTGTGAAGATAATATACAAGCGATGGTTTAACTTGACAATAATGATGATTGTAGGTCTTATTAAAATAGAGAAACGAATTCAAATTGTTTAACCTCACAACAATCATGATTGTAGATCTTATTCAAATAGAGAAATGAATTCAAATTTACTTCATGTTGAAGCGGTAGTATATACGTTTGGAATGCACTAAAACATTCATTTGAGTAGCAGGTTGCATGCATTATACACGTAGCGAAATATTTTAATTGAACATAACATGAACTCAAAGTTTTGAATGGCATTTGTAGTGCGAATTGATTTGGTACAGTACACGGTACTAGACTCTCTTGTGTGGTGCGAATTGATTTCTTTTTGCTTTTTTGTCCAGGGAAGTGCGAATTGATTTGGTACAATACACGTTAGGCTTGTCTCGAAATTTCAACCCGCGCCTTGTTACACTGAAATATTTAAGATATATCTTTGTCTCATTTTGCTCCGAAAAATCCCTCCATCTCAACCCGTGCCTTGTTATCCCAAAATTACAACACGCACGAAAACTCCCACCTCCTGCAAAATCCCGACACGCGAAATGCCCGTGATACCCTTGAACTGAAAGAACCGCCTAGCTCAAATCGGTGGGGGTACTTTCGTAACTTACCCCAAATTTTGGACAAGCGCGTCCCTAAGCCATGGTTCCCCCTCCCATCCCATCCGCCGACCCATTCGTACACAGAGGCTGCGAAAACCCGCGAAGCCCCACCCTCCTCCGTCTGCCACCTAGTCGAAGCCTCTTCCCTAACGATGTCGTCCATAACAACACCTCGACGTCCCTCATCCACCGCACCAGATGAGGACCCGTCGTTGATCTCGTCGTCCGCCGGTTTAGCCACCCCGTCCTCCACCTCCAAGGAGCTACCCCGATGTTCCCCTTGTCTTTCGCGCCACCTCCATTCCCACACCGCCGTCTTCACCTGCACCACCGGAAGAGCAGCATCATCACCGTTTCCTCGGATGAAGTGGAGGCCTAATCGGCGCCACCAAAGAGGTTCTACACTAATCGCCGCATTTTATTGTTGATTCGATCTCACGATGCTGCCGGCGCTCGGTCCCGAGCCGATATGGCGCGACTCCATCCACGGAGGCGTCGTCGTCCACTTCCTCCATGACGTTGCTCCCTCGGCGGCAACGTCCACATTAGCTGGACCTGCTGCTACTTTGTCTCTCGCTCGCACTGCTGCTTTTCTCTTGCTCTTGCTCGCGCTGCTGCTCTCGCTCTTGCTCTTGCTCTTGCTCTTGCTTGCGCTGCTGCTCTCGCTCTTGCTCTTGCTTACGTTGCTGCCCCGATTTAGCTACACTTCAATTGACTGAATCGACTTTTGGGTAGTCGATTTTCAGGGTGTGTGTGTGGGGGGGGGGCTCGCCGAAGTTAAGGAAGAACCAGCAGCAGTAGTAGGGAGGGGGGCTTGTCGTAGAGGTACCCCACTAACTATCTTAGGGTTTAGGGTGGGGGTGCTGGTCGCTGGCGATGGTTGGGCAGTGGTGTGGGGATCACCGGAGAAAAAGCTCGGCGCGGGGGGGGGGGCAAGAGGGATGGCCGGCGGGGCAGCGAGGCGGCGGGGAAGCGCTGTCGGCCGGTGGTGGCTGGCGGCTCAGGGGGGTGGAGGTTGAAGATGAACTACAGACCCTTGATTTTGTATCCAACAGATGGAAAATCGACTGGCCAGCCAAATCAGCCGGAGCATCCTCACCGACCAACCCAATCATGCCGAGATCGACATGGCTTCGCCAAAGAGGTTGTACACTTGTTGCATCACTTTTTTACTCTACATGTTATATATATTGTCCATTGAGCACACATAGTAACGTGAGATACGATTAGTTTCTCCTACTATATGATCAACAGTGAGGTACCAGGCAACTTAGCTATCCGTGATGGACTCTCTTGAACGCCATCATTATTTATCTCTGCGCGTTTGAGCTGTGTATTTGTAGATGGGCCTGGGTGTTGAGCTAGTAGGGCAGTGACCTGGGTCAAAGTAGTAGAAGTAGAACAAAAACATTTTTTGAGTGTAGGCTTTTCCCTGCTCAAGCCCGCCTACTAGAATCGCCACTGCTTGAAAGGAAAATTGAAGGAAAAACATAGGAATTGGAAAGTTTCATATGGTACTACTATTCGTGCATTTGGTTCAAAGGAATGGAGCAAAGGAAAACTGTAGGATTTGTTCCATTAGTGTCTCCTTCAAAGAAAAACCATAGGAATTTTTTAATAACCACTTGTCCTCCTTTTCAAATTCCTATTCATGAAGCACAAGACTAAGAGATAGTAGCATAATAGCATTATAACCGTACATTTTGTTGTGGTTTGACCTAATCTCACCATGCTTCTTTGCATCCTATGATCTTCCAATTCTTGTGAACCAAACACCCAGATTGGCAAAAATCCTGTGTTATTAAATTCTCTGTATTGTACGTGCATTCCTATCCCATTCCTATGTATTTCCAATCCATGCATTGTTAGAATCCTCAAACTTAAACAAGCCCTTACCCAATTACTTTTGTTACATATATGTGTCAAAGAAAACCTTGTGTGGTTTGTCCCGCTCCTGCTGCGCTATGTTCCACTCCAGCTTAGCTGCTCCAACAACGGAAGGGTTCACCACAACAGGGATCTGCCCTCCAGACTGTCTTTCACCACCTAAGATCTTCTTACCCGCCGTCGGCAGCCACGGCAACTGCATTACCATCATCAACTGAGTAGATGACCTCGAGGACTACATGGGTCCGCAAGAGAGTTCACACTCTTTCGTGTCTGCTTACCTTATGCATCACTTAATATTACATGCTACTTTATCGTCTTGTTCGCCGACTAGACTATGAGTCAGCTCCAAACTAATGCTCAAACTTGAGTTTTTAAATGGTTGCGGGGTACATATCAGGGCCGCAATCAATAGTATATATCTACTATCTGGTTAATCTCTGGTGTCTACTATAAGTTTCATGTTGGGTGGAAAACAAATAGTAAAGAAGCCATTATCTGTATTTTTTAACTTAAGCCATTATCTACCTGCTATCATTGGTTTTGGGTCTATCCCCAGGTTGCTACCATCACTCTGGATTTCTGCATGCACTCCTTACATAATCTCACTATGTTTTATTCCTATGCATGTCAGTTATTGTACACAATGGAACTGAACATGTAGAGCAAAATAGACGAGCCTTGCATGGCAATAAAATTTCATGCAGACGTTGCTCCATGGTGGGCGCAAAGGCAGTCCCCCTCCATCCATTTCGTATTGTAATCAAGAGGAAGACAACTGTTCTGAGGGGGATTCAGAAGGAGAAGACCACTCCTATTTACCCCCTGAGGTCTTTGCTCTAACTTGGCATGGTGATGTTGGTAATATCAAGCATATGGTGCCTTGCATTGCTTACTTTATACATCAAATATGCCATCTGCTTAGTTTAGACATGCTTTGTGTGAATGCCTTCTGTTTAGTTTCTTTATCGTATATGTGAATTATGCAACGCCATCTTGTTTAGCCAGGCATCATATATGTGAATTTTGCAATGCCATCCTACTTAGCCAGTAATCTTATATGTGAATTATATCATGCCATCCTTTTTTTCACTACGTATTACATTTGTCAACAATGTTAGTACATTCAACTACTCTTTGTGTGCATCAACCATTTGACACGGTGATGGAAAATTCTGGAGTGACAACAAGGTCTTCAGAGAAGACTATGCTATCTAACGAAGCGCATATCTCGCTGGTTATGGATAGCTCCTCAGAGGAGGATTCAGAGACAGATGACCAGTCCTATCCCCCCGAGGTGTATGCTCTAACTTGGCAGGGATATGTTGCTCATATCGTGCGTATGGTGTCTTGCATTGCTATGTCATTTGCTTAGTTTAGACATGCTTTGTGTGAATGCCACCTGTTTAGTGTCTAATTACCATATATGTGAATTATGCAATGCCATCTTGTTGCAGGACATTATATATGTGAATTATGCAATGCTATCTTGTTGCAATGCATTATATATGTGAATTATGCAATGCCATGCTTTTTAGCCAATCATCATATATATAATTATATCATGCTATCTTTTTTTGTACTACGTGTTCCATTTGTTAACAATGTTTGTATATTCAACTACTCTTCCTGTGCATCAGCCATTTAAAGCAGCGATGGAAGTATTGCTACCTCTTGAGCTTGTGTTGTTTTTTACCTTGAAGAGGAAAGGGTGATGCAGCAAAGTAGAGTAAGTATTTCCCTGAGTTTGGGAACCAAGGTATCAATCCAGTAGCAGACAACGCACAAGTCACCGAATACCTACACAAACAATCAACAACTTGCACCCAACACGATAAAGGGGTTGTCAATCCCTTCACGGTTACTTGCAAAAGTGAGATCTGATAGAGATAGATAAATGGTAAAGTAAATATTTTTGGTATTTTTGGTTTATAGATTGAAAAGTAAAAGATTGCAAAATAGTAGATCGGAAACTAGTATGATGTAAAGGAGATTCAATATAATGGAAAAGTGACCCGGGGGCCATAGGTTTCACTAGTGGCTTCTCTCAAAATAGGAAATATTACGGTGGGTGAACAAATTACTACCTAGCAATTGATAGAAGAGCGCATAATTATGATGATATCTAAGGCAATGATCATGAACATAGGCATCACGTCCGTGTCAAGTAGACCGAAACGATTTTGCATCAACTACTATTAGTCCACACAACGACTGCTATCCAGCATGCATCTAGAGTATTAAGTTCATAAAGAACGGAGTAACGCATTATGTAAGATGACATGATGTAGAGGAATTAACTCAAGCAATGTGATGAAAGCCCCATCTTTTTATCCTCGATGGCAACAATATAATATGTGCCTTGCTGCCCCTACTGTCACCGGGAAAGGACACCGCAAGATTGAACCCAAAGCTAAGAACTTCTCCCATTGCAAGAAAAACCATTCTAGTAGGCCAAACTAAACCGATAATTCGAAGAGACTCGCAAAGATATCAAATCATGCATATAAGAATTCAGGAAAGAACCAAATAATATTCATAGATAATCTAATCATAAATCCACAATTCATCGGATCTCGGCAAACACACCGCAAAAGAATATTACATCGAATAGATCTGCAAGAACATTGAGGAGAACATGGTATTGAGAATCAAAGAGAGAGAAGAAGCCATCTAGCTACTAGCTATGGACCCGTAGGTCTGCCGTAAACTACTCACACTTCATCGGAAGGGTAATGGTGTTGATGTAGAAGCCCTACGTGATTGAATCCCCCTCCGGCAGGATGCCGGAAAAGGTCCCTAGATGGGATCTCACGGGTACAGTGTAGGGGAACGTAGCAATAATTCAAAAAAAGTCTTACGAACACCAAGATCAATCTAGGAGATTCTAGCAACAAGAGAGAGAGAGAGAGGATGTGCATCTTCATACCTTTGAAGATCGCTAAGTGGAAGCGTTACTAGAACACATATGAGGGAGTCGTACTCGCGGTGATTCAAATCGCGGAAGATCTGATCTAACGCCGAATGGACGGCGCCTCCGTGTTCAACACACGTACAGCCCGAGGACGTCTCCTCCTTCTTGATCCAGCAAGGGGAGAGGAGAAGTTGAGGGAGAGCTCCGGCAGCACGACGACGTGGTGGTGGAGCTTGCAGTTCTCCGGCAGGGCTTCACCAAGCACTACAGAGGAGGAGGTGGTGTTGGAGAGGGGTAGGGCTGCGCCAGGGGAAGGGTGTGGCAGCCCTCCCACCCCCTGATACGTCTCCAACTTACCTATAATTTTTCATTGTTCCATGCTATTATATTACCCGTTTTGGATGTTTATGGGCTTTACTTTACACTTCTATATCATTTTTGGGACTAACCTACTAACGGAAGGCCCAGTCCGAATTGCTGTTTTTTTTGCCTATTTCAGTGTTTCAAAGAAAAGGAATATCAAACGAAGTCCAAACGGAATGAAACCTTCGGGAGCGATCTTTTTGGAACAAATGCAATCCAGGTGACTTGGAGTGGACGTCAAGCAACAGAGGAGGCAGCCACGAGGGTGCCCGGCGCGCCCCCTAGGGGTGGGCGCGCCCCCACCCTCATGGGCCCCTTGAGCGTCCACCGACCTACTTCTTCCTCCTATATATATCCACGTACCCCAAAAATATCCAGGAGCACCACGAAAAACTATTTCCGCCGCCGCAACCTTCTGTATCCGCGAGATCCCATCTTGGAGCCTTTGCAGGTGCTCTGACGGAGGGGGAATCGACCACGGAGGGCCTCTGCATCATCTCCAAGGCCTCTCCTATGAGTTGTGAGTAGTTTACCACAGACCTTCAGGTCCATAGTTATTAGCTAGATGGCTTCTTCTCTCTCTTTGATTCTCAATACAAAGTTCTCCTTGATCTTCTTGGAGATCTATTCGATGTAACTCTTTTTGCGGTGTATTTGTCGAGATCCGATGAATTGTGGGTTTATGATCAAGTTTATCTATGAGAAATATTTGAAACTCCTCTGAATTCGTTTATGTGCGATTAAGTTATCTTTGCAAGTCTCTTCAGATTATTAGTTTGGTTTGGCCTACTAGATTGATATTTCTTGCAATGGGAGAATTTCTTAGCTTTGGGTTCAATCTTGCGGTGTCCTTTCCCAGTGACAACAGGGGCATCAAGGCACGTATTGTATTGTTGCCATCGAGGAGAAAAAGATGGGGTTTATATCATATTGCATGAGTTTATCCCTCTACATCATGTCATCTTTCTTAATGCGTTACTCTGTTCTTATGAACTTAATACTCTAGATGGAGGCAGGAGTCGGTCGATTTGTGGAGTAATAGCAGTAGATGCAGAATCGTTTCGATCTACTTGTCATGGACGTGATGCCTATATACATGATCATGCCTAGATAATCTCATAACTATCTGCTTTTCTATAAATTGCCCGACGTAATTTGTTCACCCACCGTAATACTTATGCTATCTTGAGAGAAGCCACTAGTGAAACCTATGGCCCCCGGGTCTATCTTCTATCATATAAGTTTTCCATCTACTTTTATTTGTATCTTTTACTTTCCAATCTATATCATAAAAACACCAAAAATATTTATCTTATCATATTATCTCTATCAGATCTCACTTTCGCAAGTGGCCGTGAAGGGATTGACAACCCCTTTATTGCGTTGGTTTCGAGGTTCTTGTTTGTTTGTGTAGGTGCGTGGGACTTTTGAGGAGCCTCCTACTGGATTGATACCTTGGTTCTCACCCTTTCCTCTTCAAGGAAATCCAACGCAAGCTCAAGATGCAGCAAGAAGGATCTCTAGCGCCGTTGCCAGGGAGGTCTTCGCTCAAGTCAAGACATACCAAGTACCAATCACAAACTCATCTCCCTCGCATTACATTATTTTCCATTTGCCTCTCGTTTTCCTCTCCCCCACTTCACCCTTGCCGTTTTATTCGCCCTCTCTTTCCCATTCTCCTCTCTCTTTCGCTTACCCTTTTGTTTGCTTGTGTGTTGGATTGCTTGTCACGATGGCACAAGATAATACCAAATTGTGTGACTTTTCCAATACCAATAATAATGATTTCCTTAGTACTCCGATTGCTCCTCTTAATGATGTTGAGTCTTGTGAAATCAATGCTGCTTTGTCGAATCTTGTTATGAAAGATCAATTCTCCGGCCTTCCTAGTGAAGATGCCGCTACTCATCTAAACAACTTTGTTGATTTGTGTGAGATGCAAAATAAGAAAGATACGGACAATTATGTTGTTAAATTGAAGTTATTTCCGTTTTCACTTAGAGATCGTGCTAAAATTTGGTTTTCATCTTTGCCTAAGAATAGTATCGATTCATGGAATAAGTGCAAAGATGCTTTTATCTCTAAGTATTTTCCTCCCGCTAAGATCATCTCTCTTAGAAACAATATTATGAATTTGAAACAACTTGATCATGAGCATGTTGCCCAATCTTGGGAAAGAATGAAATTAATGATTCGCAATTGCCCTACTCATGGTTTGAATTTATGGATGATCATACAAAACTTTTATGCCGGATTGAATTTTGCTTTAGAAATCTTTTAGATTCGGCCGCGGGAGGCACTTTTATGGAAATCACCTTAGGAGAAGCTACTAAACTCCTTGATAACATTATGGCTAATTATTCTCAATGACACACCAAAAGATCTACTAGTAAAAAAGTGCATGCTATAGAAGAAATTAATGTTTTGAGTGGAAAGATGGATGAACTTATGAAATTGTTTGCTAGTAAGAGTGCTCCTATTGATCCCAATGATATGCCTTTGTCTACTTTGATTGAGAATAACAATGAACCTTTGGATGTGAATTTTGTTGGTAGGAATAATTTTGGTAACACTGCTTATAGAGGAAACCTTAATCCTAGACCGTTCCCTAGTAATTCCTCTAATAATTATGGAAAGTCCTATAACAAATCTTATGGAATTTTTAATAAGATGCCCTCTGATTTTGAGAATAGTGTTAAAGAATTTATTATCTCTTAAAATAATTTTAATGCTTTGCTTGAAGAAAAATTGCTTAAAGTTGATGATTTGGCTAGTAACGTTGATAGGCTTTTGCTTGATGTTGATTCTTTGAAACTTAGATCTACTCCACCTAATCATGATATCAATGAGTCTCTCAAAGCCATGAGAATTTCTAGGAATGTTGACAGGCTTTCGCTTGATGTTGATTCTTTGAAACTTAGATCTACTCCACCTAAGCATGATATCAATGAGTCTCTCAAAGCCATGAGAATTTCCATTGATGAGTGCAAAGAAAGAACCGCTAGGTTGCGTGCTAAGAAAGATTGCTTTGTAAAAGCGTGTTATTCTAGTTTCCATGAAAATAATGATGAAGATCTAAAAGTTATTGATGTGTCCCCTATTAAATCCTTGTTTTGTAGTATGAATCTTGATAATGATGGGACTGGAGATGAGTCAACTTTAGTTAAAAGGCGTCCCAATGATTCAGAGTTTTTAGATCTTGATACTAAATTTGGTAAAAGTGTGATTGGAGAGGTCAAGACTCTAAATATCATTGAACCCACTATCCTGGATTTCAAGGAATTTAATTATGATAATTGTTCTTTAATAGATTGTATTTCCTTGTTGCAATCCGTGTTGAATTCTCCTCATGCTTATAGTCAAAATAAAGCTTTTACCAAACATATTGTTGATGCCTTGATGCAATCTTATGAAGAAAAACTTAATTTGGAAGTTTCTATACCTAGAAAACTTTATGATGAGTGTGAACCTACTATAAAGATTAAAATTAAAGATCATGAGTGCTATGCTTTATGTGACTTGGGTGCTAGTGTTTCCACGATTCCGAAAACTTTATGTGATGTGCTAGGTTTCCATGATTTTGATTATTGCTCTTTAAACTTGCACCTTGCAGATTCCACCATTAAGAAACCTATGGGAAGGATCAATGATGTTCTTGTTGTTGCAAATAGGAATTATGTGCCCATAGATTTTATCGTTCTTGATATAGATTGCAATCTTTCATGTCCTATTATTCTTGGTAGACCTTTCCTTAGAACGATTGGTGCAATTATTGATATGAAGGAAGGGAATAATAGATTCCAATTTCCATTAAGGAAAGGCATGGAAAACTTCCCTAGAAATAAAGTTAAATTACCTTATGAATCTATCATGTGAGCTACTTATGAATTGAATGCCAAAGATGGCACTACTTAGATCTATCCTCGCTTTTATGCCTAGCTTGGGGTGTTAAACAATAGCGCTTGTTGGGAGGCAACCCACTTTTATTTTTGTTTTTTTTGCTTTTTGCTTCTGTTTAGTAATAAATATTTCATCTAGCTTCTGTTTAGATGTGTTTTCATGTTTTAATTAGTGTTTGTGCCAAGTAGAACCTATAGGATAACCTACGGTGATAGTTAATTTGATTCTGCTGAAAAACAGAAACTTTTGCGTGCACCACAATAATTTTAGTAATTCACAGAAACGTGATTTTGCGTTTATTATTTTTTCTGTAGATCAATAGACAAATTTCCCAGGACTTCCTATTTTTTAGGATTTTTAGAGTTCCATAAGTAATCTAAAGTTACAGATTTCTACAGACTGTTCTGTTTTTGACAGATTCTGTTTTTCGTGTGTTGTTTGCTTATTTTGATGCATGTATGGCTAGTATCGGGGGGTATGAACCATAGAGAAGTTGGAATAAAGTAGGTTTAACAACAATATAAATAAAGAATGAGTTCATTACAATATCTTATGTGGTGGTTTTTCTTTCTTGCACTAACGGAGCTTATGAGATTTCCTGTTGAGTTTTGTGTTGTGAAGTTTTCAAGTTTTGGGTAAAAATTTGATGGACTATGGAATAAGGAGTGGCAAGAGACTAATCTTGGGGATGCCCATGGCACCCCAAGATATTCAAGGATAACCAAAATCCGAAGCTTGGGGATGCCCCGGAAGGCATCCCCTCTTTCGTCTTCGTCTATCGGTAACTTTACTTAGAGCTATATTTTTATTCGCCATATGATATGTGTTTTTCTTGGAGCGTCTTGTATGATATTAGTCTTTTATTTTTAGTTTACCACAATCATCCTTGCTGTACACACCTTTTGGGAGAAACCCACATGATTTGTAATTTATTATAATACTCCATGTGCTTCACTTATATCTTTTGAGCTAGATAGTTTTGCTCTAGTGCTTCACTTATATCTTTTAGAGCACGACAGTGGCTTAATTTTGTAGAAATTGTTGATCTCTCATGATTCACTTATATTATTTTGAGAGTCTCTTTGGACAGCATGGTATTTTCTATGGTTATAAAATTTGTCCTAGAATGATGGGCATCCAAGTTGGGTATAATAAAAACTATCATAGAAAGTGAATTGGATGCTATGATCAATTTGATACTTGATAATTGTTTTGGGATATAGAGGTGGTAATATTAGATTCATGCTAGTTGGGTAATTGTGAATTTAAAGAATACTTGTGTTAAATATCATGATTCCCGTAGCATGCACGTATAGTGAACCGCTTTGTGATGAAGTTGGAGCACAATTTTATTTATTGATTGTCTTCCTTATGAGTGGCGGTCGGGGACGAGCAATGGTCTTTTCATACCAATCTATCCCCCTAGGAGCATGTGCGTAGTACATTGTTTTCAATGGCTTGTAGATTTTTACAATAAGTATATGAGTTCTTTATGACTAATGTCGAGTTCATGGATTATACGCACTCTCACCCTTCCACCATTGCTAGCCTCTCTTGTGCCGTGCAACTTTCGCCAGTACCATACACCCACCATATACCTTCCTCAAAACAGCCACCATACCTACCTATTATGGCATTTCCATATCCATTCCGAGATATATTGCCATGCAACTTTCCACCGTTCCGTTTATTATGACACACATCATCATTGTATCATCATACCTAGTTCAATCTCGTTACCAGCAAGTCTCTTTACTCGTCCTGTAATACTTCATCCCGCAACTAACTCATTAGTCACAATGATTGCAAGACTTATAGTGATGAGCATGACCAAGAGGGCCCAGAGACACCTCTCTGAAACACGGAGTGAAAAATCCTAATCTCGATCTATGCCAACCCAATGAACACCTTCGGAGACAACTGTAGAGCATCTTCATAATCACCCATTTACGTTGTGACGTTTGATAGCACACAAGGTGTTCCTCCGGTATTCAGGAGTTGCATAATCTCATAGTATGAGGAACATGTATAAGTCATGAAGAAAGCAGTAGCAATGAAACTGTAACGATCATAATGCTAAGCTAACGGATGGGTCATGTCCATCACATCATTCTCCTAATGATGTGATCCTGTTCATCAAATGACAACACATGTCTGTGGTTAGGAAACATAACCATCTTTCATTAATGAGCTAGTCAAGTAGAGGTATACTAGGGACATTATGTTTTGTCTATGTATTCACACATGTACTAAGTTTCCAGTTAATACAGTTCTAGCATGAATAATAAACATGTATCGTGAAATAAGGAAATAAATAATAACTTTATTATTGCCTCTAGGGCATATTTCCTTCAGTCTCCCACTTGCACTAGAGTCAATAATCTAGTTCACATCACCATGTGATTTAACACCAATAGTTCACATCTATATGTGATTAACACCCATAGTTCACATTGCCATGTGATCAACACTCAAAGGTTTTACTAGAGTCAATAATCTAGTTCACATCACTATGTGATTAACACCCAAAGAGTACTAAGGTGTGATCATGTTTTGCTCGGGAGAGAAGTTTAGTCAACGGGTCTGTCACATTCAAAGTCATATGTATTTTGCCAATATTCTATGTCTACAATGCTCTGCACGGAGCTACTCTAGCTAATTGCTCACGCTTTCAATATGTATCAAGATTGAGACTTAGAGTCATCTAGATCGGTGTAAAAGCTTGTATCGGCGTAACTCTTTAGGACAAACTCTTTGTCACCCCCATAACCGAGAAACATTTCCTTAGTGTCAGGCCCACGATCCTAAGTCACACCGATCTAGCATGTAACACATCATATCACTTTTCGGCCTCATGCACGGTATTCCCACGGGTGCCACCTTACCTGGCCCGGGACCGTTTGCGCCTTTTGGCTCACGTATATGACAGTGCTGCTAGCATCCATATGACAAAGAACCCGGGCTGACATGGCTAGTCGTGAACCCAAAGTGGCACTAACTTACAGGGACAGGCATACATGACCCAACAACGAACGTGTCGGTCATCAGCGAGTGAATCCAGGCTGTAGCAACTGGTCTAGCAGGACTCCGGTAAACCAGGCTGTAGCAGGCTAACAGGACTCCAGTAGACACCGCGTGACATTTCCTCGAAGGGACAGACACAGGAATGAAGAAGGACACATGTCGGCCAGCCTAAGTGTTCCGGAGCAGTAGCAAGCTACCAAGGCTTAGTGGAAGCACTAGGAGACATTTCCTGGTAAGAGAGGCTACCAAGGATAAACAACTAGATAGTCAGATCCCACACATACCAAGCATTTCAATAACATGCACACAATATGCTCGATATGTGCAAATACAACATGGCATCACAACATGACTCTACAACTCAAGTATTTTATTCAATAGGCTCCGAGGAGCGAGATATTACAATCATGGGTCTCATGACCCAACATTCAGAGCACACAAGTCAAAGCACAAGCGGAAGCTTAACATGTCTGAGTACAGACATCTACAAATGAAAAAGGCTGACAAGCCTGACTGTCTATCAAATCCCGTCGAGGGCACAAGATCGTAGCTGAGGTAACAAGCTAAACGTTGAAGTCCACGTGGAACTACTAGCGAGACTGAAGTCTCTCTGCAAAAACATAAATTAAGCAACGTGAGTACAAATGTACCCAGCAAGACTTACATCAGATCTAACTACATATGCATCATTATCAACAAGGGGATGGTGGGGTTTAACTGCAGCAAGCCAACTTTGACTCGGTGGCTATCCTGAACTACGACTGCAAGTAACTCTTTTGAGGTGGCGCACACGAGTCCACATATTCACCATATCAATACACCACTATGGATCCGCTCCCTTCTCCCTACGAGAACGCCATCCATAGCACTCACGCTTATCTTGCATATTTTAGAGTATCCACTTTCACTTGTCTATGAACTGTATAGGCAACCCAGAAGTCCTTTACCGCGGGCACGGCTATTCGAATAGATGATATTAACCCTGCAGGGGTGTACTTCTTCACACACGCTCTCACCACTTACCGCCGTTTATACGACATGTACTCGGCAACCTTCAAGCGGAAGCCTAGTGAGGGTGTTGGCCACGACCTGACTAACCACACAAGTCTCTCATCCAGGTTTATCGCCTATTCGGGTTCCATCCGCAAGGAGATCCGGCTGGGGTGTCGCTCACGGCCCCAAACAATGTGAGCAGGGTTCCCAAGCCCACCATCCGGGTGCCACTTGGTACACCGTGCCACTGTGCCTAGTCTGTCCCAAGCCCACCTGTACCGGGTGCCACTTGGTAGACTACTAACACTACCTACAAACACCAGAAACTAGTTGCAACTCCTAGACAGAGATCATGTTGATTAATAAGTCGAGAAAGTCAATTAAGGATCCCAATGTGTGGTAGTAACTGTTCATGGATCACAAACACAGAACTCAGTTCCTGAGGACGGTTTCAATGAGACAACCCACCATGTACTCCTACATGGCCTCTCACCGCTACCTTTACCAAATCGTGTTCACACACTTAGCTCTCAACAGTAGGACATGTTCACACGCCTCTGATTCATCCCAGATGAATCAGACCTGACTCAACTCTAAGCAGTAGCAGGCATGACAAACAAGCATGAATGAGTAGGCACAACCGGGCTCAAACAACTCCTACTCATGCTAGTGGGTTTCATCTATTTACTATGGCAATGACAGGTCATGCAAAGGATAAAGGGGTTCAGCTACCGCAACAAGTAACAGATGAATCGGTGTTGTCCTAATGCAGTAAAAGAGAGCAGGAGCGAGAGAGTAGGATTGTATCGGAATGAACAAGGGGGTTTTGCTTGCCTGGCACTTCTGAAGATAGTATAGTTCTTCATCGGTGTCATCGAACTAATCGTCGGAACCACGTCTATCGAGAGGGAACAATTACCGGCAACAGAGAGGAAACACAATCAATGCAATGCACATTATGATGCATGATCATGACATGGCAACATGCTGGTGTTTTGAGCTAATGCAGCTAGCAACAAAGTTAAATGAAGTTGGTTTGAACCCTAAGTTCAAATCCAAACTCCATATGTGAAATTCAAATGCCATTTATATGATTTGTGCTAAACAGCAGCTATAAGTTATTCTAACATGCATGAAAATGGTACAGATGGATAGATTGGATTTTTTTGATCATTTTTCATTTATAAATTATTTCATTTGGAGTTACGGTTGATTTTCTATGATTTTTAGAAGTTTAGGCCTTTTTCTGGATTTTTTGATTTATTTTAAAACTAGAAAATCAACTACTGCGTCAGCGTGACGTCAGAATGACGTCAGCAGGTCAACGGGGCATGGCCCGGGTCAAACCTGACCAGCGGGGTCCACTGGTCAGTGGCACAACTAATTAACCAAGTTAATTAGGCTTAAGTTAATTCTAACTAAATTGTTTGTGGGGCTGGGGCCCACTAGTCAGCGACTAATCAGCTAACTAACCTAGGTTAATTAGTGTTAAACTAATACCAATTAAAAATGTCACAGGGTGTCCCACGCGTTAGTGACACACGGGGGGAGGTCAAACCCTGGTCAGCGGGGTCAAACCCGCCGGACCTGGTCCACGGCTCATCGCCGGCAACGACATAGATGGCGGAGGGCTTCGGAAATCGCCCACGGTCGACCAAATCGACCGCGGTTTGATCCTATGTGTAGCTGGGGCTCGCACACGTCTGTTAGGCCAAGAGGTAGGAGCTGGGGTGGAGCGAGCTCGCCGGAGTCGAGCTCGTGGCGGCGGCCGGAATTCGGGCTAGCACGGGCGCGGGCTGTAGCTCGATTTAGAGCAAACGAAGAGCGCGGGCAGAGGCTACGTGGCAGCAGGAACTTGACCAGGTGCTCATACGCGGCGTTGGCCCACCATAACGATGACGACGACATTCGCGGCGGCGGCAAGTTCCGGCGGAGGTGGGGAACGGAGCTAGAGCATGAGCGCGAGCAGGGGAGGAGGGGGAATCGGTCCGTGAGCTCACAGCGGTTGCAGAGGTGGCCTCGGCGTGCTCGGGGAAGCACCAGTGCGAGCGGGGCAGCGAGAGGGATCTCCGGCGGTCCTAGGTTGAAGACGGCGACAGGGCTGGCGCTTCGGGGCGTTTGGCGTCGCGTGAGTCGACAGAGAGGCATAGACGATGGTGGCAGAGCTTCTGGGCATGTAGGAGAGGCGAGGGGGAGGCAGTGGCCGCGGTGGAGGCGAACGGCGGCGACGAACCCATTCGGGTAGGATGGGGAACGGTGAGGGAGAGAGCAGGGTGGGAGAATGAGGTGTCCACGGGGTCGGAGCGGCGACGTGGAGATCACCCAGGTGTCCAGGGGCGCGGGCGGCAAGCAGGTGGCGCCGTGGCGAGCTCGCGTTCGTCGGCGTCACCTCTGTGCCTGCCTAGCGAGGACGAAGTAGCTGGCTGGCATGGGACAGCACAGTGCTGGGCCTGCCAGGTGGGCTGCGGCCAGGTAAGTGGCCCAGGTAAAACCTCTCTCTCTCTTTTATTTATTGTTTCTGTTTTCTATTATTTCTGTATCTGTTGGGCTTTATTAAAAATATCTAGGCACTTCCAAAAATCATGAAACTAATCATGGCTACTGTTTAGAATATATCCAACAGTAAACATTTTAGTTTATGATTGTTTGAACATTTAAAATATTTTATAGTATTTAAATGCCCAAAATCAAATACAATATGATTTAATTCAAAAATCTAGAAATGACCTAGAAATATGTTCATCATTTTTGGCAGAGGTTTTTACCTTTATCAGAAATGATGAACATTTCCAAAGGGCATTTTGAGTTCATTGTAAATATTTCATTTTGATCCTAGTTGGATTCTTTCTGATGCTAGGGTTTGATCAATCCCCATTTCAACTTTAATTGAATCTTAAACATGATGCACACATGAAGGGCTAGCCTACTGCATACCAGAACTAGGGATGTGACACTTAGTCCTTACTAAGGATAATGTTGACCGTTGTCCAGTGATCTACTGCTATATCACTATTATACCCCCTTGCCAAACTCATGGCAAGGTACAGAATAGGTCTGGTACACAGCATAGCATACTTTATAGAATCTATGACTGAAGCATAGGGAATGCCTTTCATTCTCTTTCTATCTTCTATCGTGGCCGGGCTTTGAGTCTTACTCAATTTTACGCCTTGTAATACAGACAAGAACTCCTTCTTTGATTGATCCAATTTGAACTCTTTCAAAACTTGTCAAGGTATATACTCATTGAAAAAAAATCTTATCAAGCGTCTTGATCTATCTTTATAGATCTTGATGCCCAACATGTAAGCAGCTTCACCGAGGTCTTTCTTTGAAAAACTCTTATTCAAGTATCCCTTTATGCTATCTAGAAATTCTATATCATTTCCAATCAACAATATGTCATCCACATATAATATTAGAAATGCTACAGAGCTCCCTGTCGGTGTCAAAACTGGCGGATCTCGGGTAGGGGGTGCCGAACTGTGCGTCTAGGCGGATGGTAACCGGAGACAAGGGACACGATGTTTTTACCCAGGTTCGAGCCCTCTCGATGGAGGTAAAACCCTACTCCTACATGATTAATATTAATGATATGGGTAGTACAAGAGTAGATCTACCACGAGATCGGAGTGGCTAAACCCTAGAAGCTAGCCTATGGTATGATTGTTGTTCGTCCTACGGACTAAAACTCTCCGGTTTATATAGACACCGGAGAGGGCTAGGGTTACACAGAGTCAGTTACAATGGGAGGAGATCTTCATATCGTATCGCCAAGCTTGCCTTCCACGCCAAGGAAAGTCCCATCCGGACACGGGACGGAGTCTTCAATCTTGTATCTTCATAGTCCAGGAGTCCGGCCAAAGGTCTTAGTCCGGCCATCCGTACACCCCCTAATCCAGGACTCCCTCAGTAGCCCCTGAACCAGGCTTCAATGACGACGAGTCCGGCACGCAAGTTGTCTTCGGCATTGCAAGGCGGGTTCCTCCTCCGAATATTTCATGGAAGATGTTGAACACCAGGGTAGTGTCCGGCTCTGCAAAATAAGTTCCACATTCCATCGTAGAGAGAATAATATTTGCGTTTAATCGGATCTGCTGACGTATTCCGCGGCGTGACATCATGCCACGGCCAGGCTTTCATTCATTTTATTGTTCCACCTGAGCGTGTTTAGCGAGGCGGTTTCCTTGGCACGTCTTGTCAAAGCGGAGACCGTGTCCCCTTATTCCGGGATTCTCATCAATACGGGTGTGGGTAACCCAACCGCGCCATTAACCGTGGCGCTTCGGAGATAAGCGAGTTTTATTAGGCCGGTGGGGGGCTCGTAGTTTTGGCCGCCCATATAAGGGGATAAGAATCCGCCCTTTCCATTCACGCCTTCTTCCTCCTCTGCTTATCCGTCCCCGCGCGCTCGAGCTCCAGCGCCCAAGCCCGCACTTCCCACCTCAACCTTCTCCAACCATGTCCGGAGCGGGAGGTAGATGGATGGCCTCCTCCGTCACGGAGGGGCAAATCAAAAAACTGAGGAAGGCCGGATACTTGTCTAACGACATCGCGCATCGGCTTCCAGATATGGGGCAACTCATCCCCACTCCCAGGCCCCATGAGAGGGTTGTTTTTCTTCCCCATTTCCTCCGCGGACTGGGTTTTCCTCTTCACCCGTTCGTCCGGGGGCTCATGTTCTACTACGGCCTGGACTTCCACAATCTGGCCCCAAACTTCATCCTCAATATCTCGGTGTTTATCGTCGTGTGTGAGGCCTTCTTCCGCATCCAGTCCCACTTTGGCCTATGGCTGAAGATCTTCAGCGTCAAGCCGAAGGTTGTGAAAGGCCGACAAGCGGAATGTGGAGGTGCTATGGTGGGCAAGATGGCCAATGTCACTTGGCTCGAGGGTGCCTTCGTGGAAACCATCAAAGGGTGGCAATCAGGGTGCTTTTATATCACTAAGCCGCGTGACCCTAAGTGGGTAGCGGCCCTCGAGTTTCGATCCGGCATCCCCACCCGGCTCACATCTTGGAAGGAGACGGGCCTGTCGTGGGGCAATCCGGAAGAGGTGACCGGACTCCAAACCTGCGTCCAAGACCTGGTGACCAAGAAGGTCAAGCTTGTCAACGTGGTCCAGGTCATGCTCTTCCGCCGGATCCTCCCGTGTCAACGACGGGACTTCAATTTGTGGGAGTTCGACCCGGCCCAGCACCAGACTCTATCCCGGCTCTTCGAAACGAAGCACGAGCACGCCTGGAAGGTGCTTTTCAAGAGTTCCAAGGTCTCCCCTCCCGTCACCGAGGATCGCGGGTTCTGCGCCAAACGTCAAGCCTCCAAAGTAAGCTTACATTTAGTCCCTTACAGGATACCCGAATTTCATAGTGTGACTTTATGTGAGATCTAAACTCCCGTTCCTTTGACAGGACTAGAAGAGGACATCCGGACAGTTTGATTGTCCGGCTCCTTTGCCCGAAGGCCCAGCAGACGCGCAGTTAGCAAATCTACTGGTTCCAGCACCTCACGTGGTGCCGGAGAAGAAAGCCAAGGAGAAGGCCACGGGGACCCGAAAGAGTTCTCGGTGCCCGGTGGCGTCGGATTTGCCCGACAACCCCAACGCACCCTCCGCCTCCGAAGACGAGGAGGAGGAGGAAGAAGAAGAAGCCTCTCCCCCTCCAACGGGGGGAGGAACAAAAAGAAAGGCCGCCACAACTGGGGAAGCCGGAGGGTCCAAGAAGGGGGAAACCCTTCTGCCAGACTACGCCCCCGATGCCGAAGACGGCGGGGGGGAATGGCCATCCAGGGTCAAGCCCCTGGCAAAATCGTGAGTGTCCGGCTACCCGAATGACTTATTGCACTCCTTTATTATTCGATAGCTTCTAATGCCGAATCTAATTATGCAGTCTGCCCAGAGCTCAGCTTGGCGATTCGTCGAGCGGCTCTCTGAATTTGTCGGATGTGAATAGCGCTTCACTTCCGATGGACTCCTCCCCTCTCCCTACAGATGATGCTGAGGTGGAGTCCCGCAGGGGACAAAACCAGGACGAGGTGGTCCTGGAGGCGCCACAAGGCGACCTTCCTGACTCCAGGCCCAAAGGGGGTAAAGCCCCGGAGGGATCTAAGTCCGGCCCCGGGCCAGACACTGCTCCGAAACCATCAGCGGTTCTGGAGTCCGACAGGCGGCGCCTTCATAAGAAGGGCAAGCCTGCGACGCCGGCGACTTCCGTCCACCCGGAGGCGCCGGACAATTTGCTGGAGGCGCTTAACGGTGCCTCCATCGACGAGGAACACCGCACTGTTATGAGTGCGGTGATTCAGAAGGTTCAGTCCGCCAAGAGCGGGCTGACGGAAGCCTGTACAAGCCTGTTAACGGGCTTTGAGGTATGTGTTCAAAAACATATATATAAAAAATATTACCACATAGATAGTAGCCCCTGATGCTCTATTCGGTGTTCGGAAAGAAAAGCCGAGCTGAGGATCTAAAAAGATATACGCAGGAGTCTAATAGAAATATGTCAATATGGGAATGCAGGCTGCGCTGCTGACATCTGCCGCACTGACTGCGGAGGTCAATGTATTGAAGGAAAGCCTCGAGCGGTCCGAGAGCGAGCTCGGCCGTGCCAAGAAGCAGCTCGAGGATAAAGAGGGTACATAGTACCTCCTGTAAATGTATATAGAAATACTTGGTTGCAAAATAAGAATAGGACCAACGTTAATGTTGCAGGAGCCACGACCGAGGTGGCGACCCTGAAAGAGGCGGTCTCCAAGGCCGAAAAGAGTGCGGCCTTGGAGCGCACCGAGTGAGAGAAGCAGGAGGCGTGGGTGGAGGAGGTGCGGCAAGAGCTCCAGGCTCTCGTGGAAAAACACGAGAGTTTGGAGCGTGACTCGAAGACTCGAGAGTCCGAGCTTGCCTTGGCTCTTGAGAGTGCCTAGACCGCTAAGCCCGAAGCCCAGAAGGACCTTCAGGAGATCGAGGCGATGAAGAAGATAGCGGCGGGTAAGGCATTCTTTATGCAAAGCAAAAATATAAAAGTTAATTATCTGCTACTTACCCGAATCCGGAGCTCTCCAGGAGCGTTCGCCGATCTGCCCTATAGTGTGTCTGATGCCGCCGCATACTACCGAGCCGAAGAGGGGAGCTCGACGGAAAAAGTGTTCTGGTCTCAGTATGCTGAGGCCGAACATCCGGTGCCCCTGAGCGACCAGCTGAAGCAGCTGGTCGAGCTCCACAAAGTGGCCGAACAGGCCATGAAGGGCCTCATAGCTCGGCTGTGGCCTGGAGAAGTCATGCCTGGGAGCTACTTCGGTCTGGTGTGGCGGCTGGTGGACGCGTGTCCGTGGATTGAGGTCGTCAAGCACTCCATTTGTATTGAAGGTGCCCGTCGGGCCCTTGCCCGTGCTAAGGTGCACTGGGGCAAGCTAGATGCGGAGAAGCTGTTGACAGACACGCCACCGCCGGGCAAGGAGTATCGGACGCCTGAGATGTATTATAATGGCGTTCTGAAGGGTGCCCACCGTATAGCGGATGAGTGCTCCAAAGATGTAATTTTTGAGTAGACTCGCATTTGTTATCCTGTACGCTGAAGGTTTGTTCATATGTGTTAAGCAACGCTTGTTAATTTACAATATTACCTTCTGTGCGGCCGTTTATCAAATCTGAGAGATGCAAGTCGTCGGCTTCGACCCCCATGCCACGAGTGCTGGGGTGTTCGGGATAAACCTGAGCGCTCTTGTTCCCATTCTTGGGTCCATCTAGGGAGGCGTTCAGCACAACGAACCAGGCCGTCGGACTTATAATGCTTTATCACTCTCACTTAGCCATAGAATTCTATAATTTTAAATTTCGGCGAAGCCCCTAGTATTTGGAAGACCGAGTTCGGGGTGCTATCCACGCCTAGGCCGGATAAGTCCGGTTCCTTGCTCGAAGCGGCATAAGTCTTTAAGGACTCGAAGAAACCTCGCGAACAGCGACCGGTCTCTCGCACTATCATGACAGTCAGTTTTAGCTTTCTCTACTGAGGTGTTAACCCAGCTCAACTGGGGCACAATCGCAGTAGTTCTCCCAGCGCTACGTTAGCCAACAATGCGGAACATAAGGTACCAAAACATGGGAGCCGGGCAAACCCAACTATTGACCAAAGACATGATTCGGAGCCGATGCATATAGTGCTATAACTTCGGGGTGCCGCACTCGTGAGAGTGTTTGGTCTTCTCACACCATGTTATGGGGTGTTGTAAGCTCCTGGTGTATTGTCCACACCAAAGTGTACGGTTGCAGAATGTCATGACTGAACATATTTGTATATAGAAATAGATAAGTACAATAATAGGTAAGAGCTATATATTGTTTATTAAAAAAGGGCTGCTGCGAAAGCAGAACGATACAAGAAGTGCGGTAAGCAAGAGATGGGGGTATTTGACATATTCCCCTCCAGGGGCAAGCTGCAGGATTGTAAGTAAAACAGGTATTAAACTCGTTATAGAGACCACCTAGACTTTTGACGTGGCTTGCTCCCTTCCTGGCTGTTGCATCGTGGGTTCGGCGAGTGTATTGCCGGACAGGCCTTTCGAATAGTTGGGTCCTGAAAGTGTGTAAAAAGGAAAACGGTGAAATAGGGAGCCCCTTAGTGCGGTTGAGCCGCATTCTGGGCGTGCCGTTGTTGTGCCCCTCCCCTTATGCCCATGGTATCTCTAAGGCGTAATTATGTACGCGTGGTACCTGTATCGCCGTTTGGCGGGGGCTGGGGTTGGGGCCGCACTGCTATGCTTGCTCGGAACGTGCCAGCCGGATTTGTTGTAGGTTACTTCGGGCTCGCTTGACGTTGTCCGGACATTTGACGCCTGGATTGGAGAACTGCCTTGAGAGGCTACTCTGTACTTCCGCCGCCAGGGCCGCCATGTGCTCCTCCGTTCGGAGAGAGCGTTCGGTGTTTCCGTTTACCGTGATGACTCCGCGAGGTCCTAGCATCTTGAGCTTGAGATAGGCGTAGTGCGGCACCGCATTGAATTTTGCAAATGCGGTTCATCCAAGCAGGGCGTGATAGCCGCTGCGGAATGGGACTATGTCGAAGATTAACTCCTCGCTCCGGAAGTTATTCGGGGATCCGAAGACCACTTCGAGTGTAACCGAGCCTGTACAGCTGGCCTCTACCCCTGGTATGACACCTTTGAAGGTTGTCTTTATGGGTTTAATCCTTGAAGGATCGATGCCCATTTTTTGCACTGTGTCCTGGTAAAGCAGGTTCAGGATACTGCCGCCGTCCATTAGGACTCTGGTAAGGTGAAATCCATCGATAATTGGGTCTAGGACCAGTGCGGCGAATCCACCGTGACGGATGCTGGTGGGATGGTCCCTTCGATCGAAGGTGATTGGGCAGGAGGACCATGGGTTGAACTTTGGGGCGACTGGCTCCAGCGCATATACGTCCTTGAGAGAACGCTTCCGCTCCCTTTTGGGGATGTGGGTTGCGTATATCATGTTCACCGTCCGAACTTGTGGGGGAAAGCCCTTATGTCCTTTATTGTTCGGCGGCCGGGGCCCCTCCTCGTCATTGCTATGTAGACCCTTGTCTCTGCTCTTAGCACTTAACTTGCCTGCCTGCTTGAACACCCAACAATCCCTGTTGGTGTGATTGGCTGGCTGTTCGGGGGTGCCGTGTATCTGGCACGAGCGCTCGAGTATCCGGTCTAAGCTGGATGGGCCCTGGGGGTTTATTTTGAATGGCTTCTTCCGCTGACCCGATTTAGAGCCTATGAATCCGGCATTGACTGCCGTATCTTCAGTATTGTCACCGTTAATGCGGCGCTTATGCTTGTTGCGACGTGACCTGCCGTTGTTATCCTTGGTATCCGAATTGCCGGGGCTCTTGGTTATGTTATTGCTACGAGCTAGCTAGCTGTCTTCTCCCGCACAGAAGCAGGTCATGAATGTCGTCAGGGCTGCCATAGATTTCAGCTTTTCCTATCCTAGGTACCGGGCAAGCCATTCGTCTCGGATGTTGTGCCTGAAGGCTGCAAGGGCCTCAGTGTCCGAACAATGGACTATTTGGTTTTTCTTGGTTAGGAACCGTGTCCAGAATTGTCTGGCTGATTCCAATGGCTGCTGGATTATGTGGCTTAGGTCATCGGCGTCTGGTGGTCGCACATATGTGCCCTGGAAGTTGTCAAGGAATGCGGATTCCAGGTCCTCCCAACAACTAATTGACTCTGCTGGCAGGCTGTTAAGCCAATGTCGAGCTGGTCCTTTAAGCTTGAGCAGGAGGTATTTGATGGCGTGTAGATCATCACCACGGGCCATGTGGATATGAAGGAGATAATCCTCGATCCATACCGCAGGATCTGTTGTGCCATTGTACGATTCGATGTTTACGGGTTTGAAGCCCTCGGGGATTTGATGATCCATTACTTCGTCTGTGAAGCATAGTGGGTGTGCGGCGCCCCTGTACTGGGTTATATCACGACGCATCTCGGACGAGCTTGGTCTGTTGTATTCGGCCGGGCCATACTTATTATGTCCGGCATGACGGCTAGCGTCACGTGAAGCAGGGCGCCCATGCGATCCGTAGATCGATCTTGTTTGCCTTGCCTTATTCTCCAAGATGTCTCGCAGGTCTATTGCGTCTCCCCGTACTCTGGTATGTTTTGAGCGGTGTTAGGGTGCGACTTGGGTTGAGGGCCTGAAGGCCTCTCTATCACGGCCGCGGGGTGGCCAATCGGGCGCATCGTACGCTGGTGATGTAGGTTTAGTTGCTTCCTCCTCAAGTTGGGGTAGCAGCATGCGCTTTGGATAGCTCTTGGATGGGCGTTCTAGTTTATACTCTTCGGCCGCCAGGACATCGGTCCATCTGTCGGCTAGCAAGTCTTGGTCAGCTCTAAGCTGATGCTGTTTCTTCTTGAGGATGCTTGCCGTGGCTACGAGCCTACGTTTGAAACGCTCTTGTTCGACGGGATCCTCTGGCACGACGAATTCGTCGTCGTCGAGGCTTGCCTCGTCTTTGGAGGGAGGCATGTAATTGTCGTCCTCATCCTCTTTGTCGGCCGCTCTCTCATGAGGGCTGGCTCCTTCGTCCTCCTTCACTGAATTGTGCTGGAGGGGGTTGTCTTCGGCACTGTCCGGCGTGTTGTTATCTCCGGTGCCGGAGTCGCCGTTTTTGCTTTGGCGGGACTTAGAGCGGCACCGCTGACGTCGGCGCTTGGGATGCTTCTTGGAGGGGTCATCCTCCGTTTTCTCCTCGCCATCCCTCGCTTTAGGGGTGTCCACCATGGATATGTCATATGATGAGGTGGCTTTCCAGTTCCCTATAGGTGCTGGTTCTTGATCGTCTCCTTCATCGGCGTCCATCTCGTCGATGTCTTCAGAGTCAAAGTCGAGCATGTGTGTTAAATCGTCGACAGTGGCTACGAAGTGGGTGGTGGGTGGGCTTCGAATTTCTTCGTTGTCCGCATCCCAACCGTGTTGGCCTCGGCCAGGGCTCTCCTGACAAAGAGAGAGACTTTAATGAATTCAGGATATTGCCGAAAGGCGAGTGCTGAAAGACGTCCGCGGCGGTGAACTCCATGACCGGAGACAATCGGGCTTAATCAGAAGAGGTGCGGGATTTACGAAGTCCGGATCGGAGTCCGGCACCTTGGAGTCACGGGCCTTGCGAGGGACTAGGCTAGTATCCGGCTCTATCGCCGTAGAGGTTGCAGTTTTCGGGGCGGCGTCCAACCGTCCGTCCCCGACTGGCGCAGTGGGCTCCGAGCTAATGGTCGGAGCGGACACCTGAGCGACGCACTGGGTGTTGTCCGATGACAGAGCTAAATCATGCCCATCGTGACAGTGCGGCGCGCCCGGTCGTGGCTCGAATCCATCGAAGATCAAGTCCCCACGGATGTCGGCCGTCTAAGCTTCCAAACCTGACCTGATGGCTAGGGGCGTAGCTTTCGATCTGCTCCAGATGGCCGAACGAGTCGGCCCGCAGTGCGAAGCCGCCGAATACGAAGATCTGTCTGGGGAGAAAAGTCTCATCCCGGACCGCATCGCGATTGATGAACGAAGAAGCCATCGGGCCTAAAGGCGACGACACAGAGGAACTCTCAATGAAAGCACCAATGTCGGTGTCAAAACCGGCGGATCTCGGGTAGGGGGTCCCGAACTGTGCGTCTAGGCGGATGGTAACAGGAGAAAAGGGACACGATGTTTTTACCCAGGTTCGGGCCCTCTCGATGGAGGTAAAACCCTACTCCTGCTTGATTAATATTGATGATATGGGTAGTACAAGAGTAGATCTACCACAAGATCGGAGTGGCTAAACCCTAGAAGCTAGCCTATGGTATGATTGTTGTTCGTCCTACGGACTAAAACTCTCCGGTTTATATAGACACCGGAGAGGGCTAGGGTTACACAGAGTCGGTTACAATGGGAGGAGATCTTCATATCGTATCGCCAAGCTTGCCTTCCATGCCAAGGAAAGTCCCATCCGGACACGGGACGAAGTCTTCAATCTTGTATCTTCATAGTCCAGGAGTCCGGCCATCCGGACACCCCCTAATCCAGGACTCCCTCACTCCCACTCACTTTCTTGTAAATACAGGCTTCTCCAAAAGTCTGTATAAAACTATATGCTTTGATCACATTATCAAAGCATTTATTCCAACTCCGAGAGGCTTGCACCAGTCCATAAATGGATCACTGGAGCTTGCACACTTTGTTAGCACCCTTTGGATCGACAAAACCTTCTGGTTGCATCATATACAACTCTTCTTCTAGAAATCCATTCAGGAATGCAGTTTTGACATCCATCTGCCAGATTTCATAAAATATGGCAACTCCTCACATGATTCGGATGGATTTAAGCATCGCTACAGTTGAGAAAATATCATTGTAGTCAACACTTTGACCTTGTCGAAAACCTTTTGCGAAAGTCGAGCTTGATAGATAGTAACACTACTCTCAGCGTCTGTCTTCCTCTTTGAAGATCCATTTATTTTCAATGGCTTGCCGATCATCAGGCAAATCCACCAAAGTCCACACTTTGTTCTCATACATGGATCCCATCTCAGATTTCATGGCCTCAAGCCATTTCGCGTAATCTGGTCTCATCATTGCTTCCTCATAGTTCGTAGGTTCATCATGATCTACTAACATGACTTCTAAAACAGGATTACTGTACCACTCTGGTGTGGACCGTACTTTGGAAGACCTACGAGGTTTTGTAGTAATTTAATCTGAAGTTTCATGATCATCGTCATTAGCTTCCTCATAAATTGGTGTAGGAATCACTGGAACTGATTTCAATGATGAACTACTTTCCAATTCAGGAGAAGGTACAATTACCTCATCAAGCTCTACTTTCCTCCCACTCACTTCTTTCGAGAGAAACTCTTTCTCTAGAAAGGATCCATTCTTAGCAATGAATATATTGCCTTTCGGATCTGTGATAGAAGGTGTACCCCAAAGTTTCCTTTGGGTATCCTATGAAGACGCACTTCTCCGATTTGGGTTCGAGCTTATCAGATTGAAGCTTTTTCACATAAGCATCGCAGCCCCAAATTTTAAGAACCGACAACTTTGGTTTCTTGCCAAACCACAGTTCATAAGGCGTCATATCAACGGATTTCAACAGTGCCCTATTTAAAGTGAATGCAGTCGTCTCTAATGCATAACCCCAAAATGATAGTGATAAATCGGTAAGAGATATCATAGATTGCACCATATCCAATAAAGCGGTTACGACGTTCGGACACACCATTACGCTGTGGTGTTCTAGGTGGCGTGAGCTGTGAAACTATTCCACATTGTTTTAAATGAAGGCCAAACTCGTCACCCAAATATTCTCCTCCATGATCAGATCGTAGAAACTTTTATTTTCTTGTTATGATGATTCTCCACTTCACTCTGAAATTCTTTGAACTTTTCAAATGTTTCATACTTGTGTTTCATTAAGTAGATATACCCATATCTACTTAAATCATCTATGAAGGTCAAGAAATAACGATACCCGCCATGAGCATCAACACTCATTGGACCACATACATCGGTATGTATTATTTCCAATAAGTCACTATCTCGTTCCATTGTTCCGGAGAATGGAGTTTTAGTCATCTTGCCCATAAGGCACGGTTCGCAAGTATCAAATGGTTCATAATCAAAAAAGTCCATCTTTATGGAGTTTCTTCATGCGCTTTACACCGATATGACCCAAATGGCAGTGCCACAAATAAGTTGCACTATCATTACCAACTTTGCATCTTTTGGCATCAATATTATGAATATGTGTATTACCATGATCGAGATTCAATAAACCATCAACATTGGGTGTATGACCATAGAAGGTTTTATTCATCTAAACAACATAACAATTATTCTCTGTCTTAAATGAATAACCGTATTGCAATAAACATGATCTAATCATATTCATGCTCAATGCAAACACCAAATAACATTTATTTAGGTTCAACACTAATCCCGAAAGTATAGGGAGTGTGCGATGATGATCATATCAATCTTGGAACCACTTCCAACATACATCGTCACTTCATCCTTAACTAGTCTCTTTTTATTCTGTAATTCCTGTTTCGAGTTACCAATCTTAGCAACCGAACAAGTATCGAATACCCAGGGATTACTATGAACACTAGCAAGGTACACGTCAATAACCTGTATATCAAATATACCTTTGTTCACTTTGCCATCCCTCTTTTCACCAAATATTTGGGGTAGTTCCGCTTCTAGTGACCATTTCCTTTGCAGTAGAAGCACTCAGTTTCATGCTTAGGTCTAGCTTTGGGATTTTTCACGGGAGTTACAACTTTCTTGCCATTCTATTTGAAGTTCCCTTTCTTTCCCTTTGCCCTTTTCTTGAAACTAGTGGTATTGTCAATCATCAAGACTTGATGTTTTTTTCTTGATTGCTACCTTCGTCGATTTAAACATCACGAAGAGCCCGCGAATCATTTTCGTCATCCCTTGCATACTATAGTTCATCACGAGGTTCCAGTAACTTGGTGATGGTGACTAGAGAACTCTGTCAATCACTATCTTATCTGGAAGATTAACTCCCACTTGATTCAAGCGATTGGACTACCCAGACATTCTGAGTACATGCTCACTAGCTGAGCAATTCTCCTCCATCTTTTAGGCAAAGTACTTGTCGGAGGTCTCATACCCCTCGACACGGGCATGAGTCTGAAATACCAATTCCATATCTTGGAACATCTCATATGCTCTGTGGCATTCAAAACATTTTTGAAGTCTCGGTTCTAAGCCATATAGCATGGTGCACTAAACTATCACGTAGTTATCATATTGAGCTAGCCAAACGTTCATAACGTCTGCGCCTGCTCCTGCAATAGGTCTATCACCTAGCAGTGCATCAAGAACATAATTATTCTATGCAGCAACAAGGATAAACCTTAGATCACGGACCCAGTCCACATCATTGCTACTATCATCTTTCAACTTATTTTTATCTAGGAACATATCAAAAATAAAGGGAAGCTACAACGCGAGCTATTGATCTACAACATAATTTGCAAAATACTATGAGGACTAAGTTCATGATAAATTAAAGTTCAATTAATCATATTACTTAAGAACTCCCACTTAGATAGACATCCCTCCAGTCATCTAAATGATCACATGAACCATATCAACTAAACCATGTCCGATCATCACGTGAGATGGAGTAGTTTTCAATGGTGAACATCTCTACGTTGATCAAATCTACTATATGATTCACACTCGGCCTTTCGGTCTCTAGTGTTTTGAGGCCATATCTGCATATGCTAGGCTCGTCAAATTTAACCCGAGTATTCCGCGTGTGCAAAACTGGCTTGCACCCATTGTATGTGAATGTAGAGATTATCACACCCGGTCATCACGTGGTGTCTCGGCATGACGAACTGTCGCAACGGTGCATACTCAGGGAGAACACTTATACCTTGAAATTCAGTAAGGGATCATCTTATAATGCTACCGCCATACTCAGCAAAATAAGATGCATAAAAGATAAACATCACATGCAATCAAAATATGTGACATGATATGGCCATCATCATCTCATGCTCATGATCTCCATCACCAAAGCATTGTCATGATCTCCATTGTCACCGGCGTGACACCTTGATATCCATCGTAGCATCATTGTCGTCTCGCCAACTATTGCTTCTACGACTATCGCTACTGCTTAGTGATAAAGTAAAACTTTTACATGGAGATTGCATTGCATACAATAAAGCGACAACCATATGGCTCCTGCCAGTTGCCGATAACTTTGTTACAAAACATGATTATCTCATACAAAAATTTATATCACATCATGTCTTGACCATATCACATCACAGCAAGCCCTGCAAAAACAAGTTAGACGTCCTCTACTTTGTTGTTGCAAATTTTACGTGGCTGCTACGGGCTTCTCGCAAGAACCGTTCTTACCTACGCATCAAAACCACAACGAATTTTCGTCAAGTGTGATGTTTTAACCTTCAAGAAGGACCGGCCATAGTCAAACTCGATTCAACTAAAGTTGGGGAAACAGACACCCGCCAGCCACCTATGTGCAAAAGCACGTCGGTAGAACCAGTCCCATGGACGCGGTCATGTAATGTCGGTCCGGGCCGCTTCATCCAACAATACTGCCGAATCAAAGTAAGACGTTGGTGGTAAGCAGTATGACTATTATCACCCACAACTCTTTGTGTTCTACTCGTGCATATAACATCTACGCATAGACCTGGCTCGGATACCACTGTTGGGGAACGCGGTAATTTCAAAAAAAAATCCTACAATCATGCAAGATCTATCTAGGTGATGCATAGCAACGAGAGGGGAGAGTGTGTCCACGTACCCTTGTAGACCGAAAGCGGAAGCATTTCAATAACATTGTTGATGTAGTTGAACTTCTTTGCGATCCAACAGATCAAGCGCCGATCGTACGACACACCCGTGTTCAGCACACGTTCAGCTTGATAACGTCCCTCGTGCTCTTGATCCAACTGAGGACGAGGGTGAGCTTCATCCGCACGACGGTGTGGTGGCGGTGATGATGATGCTACCGGCGCAGGGCTTCGCCTAAGCTCTACGATGGTATAGTCGAGGTGTGTAACTGTGGAAGGGGGCACCGCACACGGTTGGGAGAGAAACTTGTGTATCTATGGGGTGCCCCTTAGCCACGTATATAAAGGAGGGGAGGGAAGAGGTGGCCGACCCAAGGGGGGCACGCCAGGTGTGGAAAATCCTACTAGGACTCTCTAGTTCAAGTAGGATTCCCCTCTTCTTTCCTATTCCTAGTAGGAGAAGGAGGGAAGGAGGAGGAGGAGAGAAGGAAATGCGGGCCGCCCCCCCAACCTAGTCCAATTCGGTTTGGGCAAGGGGTGCGCGTGCCACTCCCTGGCCGGACTCCTCTCTTCCACCACTAGGCCCATGAGGCCAAATAACTTCCCGGAGGGGGTTCCGGTAACCCCCGGTACTCCGAAATTTATCCGAAATGACCCAAACCATTTCGGTGTCTGAATGTAGCCTTCCAATATATGATTCTTTATGTCTCGACCATTTCGAGACTCCTCGTCATGTCTATGATCTCATCCGGGAATCTGAACAAACTTCGGTCATCAAAACACATAACTCATAATACAAATCGTCATCGAACGTTAAGCGTGCGGACCCTACGGGTTCGAGAACTATGTAGACATGACCGAGACACATCTCCGGTAAATAACCAATAGCGGAACCTAGATGCTCATATTGGCTCCTACATATTCTACTAAGATCTTTATCGGTCAAACCACATAACAACATACGTTGTTCCCTTTGTCATCGGTATGTTACTTTCCCGAGATTCAATCGTCGGTATCATCATACTAGTTCAATCTCGTTACCGTCAAGTCGCTCTACTCGTTCCGCAATACTTCATCCTGCAACTAACTCATTAGTCACAATGCTTGCAAGGCTTATAGTGATGAGCATTACCGAGAGGGCCCAGAGATACCTCTCCGAAACACGGAGTGACAAATCCTAATCTCGATCTATGCCAACCCAATAAACACCTTCGGAGACACCTGTAGAGCATATTTATAATCACTCATTTACGTTGTGATGTTTGATAGCACACAAGGTGTTCCTCTGGTATTTGGGAGTTGCATAATCTCATAGTCTGAGGAACATGTATAAGTCATGAAGAAAGCAGTAGCAATGAAACTGTAACGATCATAATGCTAAGCTAACAGATGGGTCATGTCCATCACATCGTTCTCCTAATGATGTGATCCCGTTCATCAAATGACAACACATGTCTATGGTTAGGAAACATAACCATCTTTGATTAACGAGCTAGTCAAGTAGAGGCATTCTAGGGACATTATGTTTTGTCTATGTATTCACACATGTACTAAGTTTCCGGTTAATACAATTCTAGCATGAATAATAAACATTTATCATGAAATAAGGAAATAAATAATAACTTTATTATTGCCTCTAGGGCATATTTCCTTCAGAAGTAGGTGCACTCAAACTCACATATGGTGGAGTCACTCATCTAGCTCAAGTGGTGGGGGTTGTGGCTCTCCTCACATGGGAATTGTGGCAACTCATCATATATGGGGCTAGTGGTGAACTCTCTCTCACTCTCAGTATGGTGGCACAAGTCACCCAAGTCATCATACATTGATGTGGTCGAAGGGAAAATCCCATGCTCAACCATCTCGTCGTCACCATGGACGATGGCCAAAAATGGCACATCATCACTCTCCTCCATGACCGAAGGGAAAATCCCATGCTCGATCATCTCGCATCATGGAGGAAGGCCGAAGTTGGCACATCATCACTCTCGCCTCCAAAGATGGAAGCATCATCCTTGCTCATCACCATGTTGCGTGCCTCCAAAGCATGTTCCTTGATATGCTCCGTAGTCATAGCCGTCACCGCACCATCTTGAAAAAGAGTCGTGGTAGACTCGGCATCATGCCACAAAGAGGGATGGCGGTGAAGTCAAACTTGGGAGAATCATCTTGGAGCTCGTCAGGCTTGGACATCTTGGTGGTACTACCCTCATGCTTGCTGTCTTGGAGCTTGGTCTTCGAGAAGTGTGCTTGGGGTGGAGAAGCCTTAACCTTCATGAGTTCTTTTCCTGCCTTGAGAGCACCAATGTAGTTGTCGTCAAGGGACTCGTAGTTCTCGAGGAAGATAGTCTTGTGGATGTCGTTGTGCAATCCCCTCATGAAGTGGAACTTCATCTAAATGGGGTCATCCACGCCGGCTCGTCGCAAGTAAATCTTCATCTCCTTGAAGTACGTGTCGATGGACATGGTCCCTTGGATGGTGTTCTCCAATTGGTGTAGAAGTTGTTTCGTGTAGGTGGGGGGCACGAACTCTCGCCGCAAAGCTCTCTTTGTCTTGGGCCAACTCATGTCGTTGCTGTTCGAAGGTATGTGAAGCCACCATGTCGACGCGTAGTCGTGGAAGTTTGTTGTGGCGCACTTCGCTTGATCTTCGTGAGGAACTTGATGTAGCTTGAGGTAGTCATCCATTATGCGCTTCCACTCGAGATACTCCTCGGGTTCTTGATTCCCATAGAAAGGAATCTTGTGACCGGTGTCGAGGTTGTAGTAGCTCGTGGAATTCACGGACTTGAGCTTGGGGAGCTTCTCATGAGCGTTGTCTTGTGGTGCTTGTAGGAGAAGATGTCGAATGTCCAAAGGCGAAGATGCCTTGAAGTCACTTGGCAAAGATGCCAAGGGAGATGGTGAAGTCGTTGAGCGGTTTTCGTGTTGAGCTCTTGACCTTCATGTTCTTGTCGGTGGTGGTGTCGATGCCGATGTGACCTTGCCGAAGATGGTAGCTCAGAAGGATGTGCACTTGAGCGTCTTCTCAAAGACGAGGAAGGTCGCTTGTAGGACTTGATGAGGGCTTTGATCTCCTCCATTTGAGCATCCATCTTAGCGTCTAAGTTGTTTTTATGGCACCAAACTCGTCGTTGTTGTTGTAGACCGAAGGAGGTGTGCTTTGCCTATCCATCACAAGATTCGAGAAAATGTGAGTGGAAGAAAGGAAAGAACTAGATCAAATGTACCTTATCCGATGTTCAAAATGGATCAATGATCACTCAATAGTGTATCAAGGAAATAGCACAATTGGTACCAAATCTTGTCAATTCGCACACCTACACAAGTAAGGCTTATGGAGTAGCTTGGTGAGGATAGTGGCACAAAATTTGATGTAAAATGTTAGCAAGAGTCAATTATGTTGAAAGGGATTCACAAATTTGCAAGTGAAAGAAGTAGACCAATACCAATATGTGGCACACTGAAACACATACACGGATAGATAAATGGGGTCGTGCAACCAACGAACGAGCTCAAAATGTGGAATCCACAGAAAATGCTCTTGTTGCACAACACTAGAGAGACGCTAGCTCGATTGCTTGATAGGCGGATACGACACTTGTGCACAGCATGTAAGAGACAAAAATGCAATGACTTCCATCCCAAGTATGCTATGTATATATGGTTCCCGGTGTTCCTCTCAAGATGATCCAAGATGATCGGATATGACAATCTTATGCATGTGGTATGATGCTATGGCTATTGCTTACAAGCTCTTTGTTCTCTTTTTCTTTGCTTAAAAGCTTATTCTTTTTTTGGCCACTTTGCAAAATGCACAAAACAAGATAGCAATTGTGTATATGCGGGAACAATCTTGTGGCACACGAGATGATATGATACAAAGATGATCCAAATATGATATGGTATGTATGCAATGGAAGGTGTAGATCGATGATCACTAACTTGCACAAGTAATGTTGCCGGCAATACTAAAAGGCTAGTCTCGATAGGCAAGTGACATAAAATGGGCTAGGGGTTATCAATACAATGGCAAGAAGAATGTATAAAGAAGGATACCACAATACCAAGATGATATAGAGGTTACCGTCTTGCTTACGATTAGGTTATCAAAATGGTGAAGGTGGTTGATATCGAATGCTTGTCGAAGTAGAGCGGAAGTGTTATCAATGTCGAACCCTTCCTACTTAGTTGAAACACCCTAGGAAACGTTAAAACCGCAAACCCAAAATCTCCAAAGGAAAATGTCAAATGGTGGTAGCGGAAAAATGGTGGTGGTTGCGTAAGTATTGGTGGAAACCCGGTCAAAATGGGTTAATGTGGCGAAAGGGTATGATGGGCTATACACGGTGTCGGATTTGAAAGCACGGTCCCTAAGTAGCCGAAACACCTTAGGAGACACAACTCACAACACAAAGAAAATTTGGTTAAGTTGGGGTGGCGAAAGTGTATGGTGGGCAAGATTCGGAAGTTATGGTCGTGGTTGATGAATAAGCAACCGTCCCTAAGTAACCGAAACACCTTAGGAGACTCGAATCACAACTCAAAAAAACTCAAATGCAATGGGGTACAAAATGGGTTAGGTTGCGGAAGCGGGTGGTGGAATGCGGATGATATCGTGGAAGGCCTAGGCAAAGATGCCAAAGTTCCAAAAATTTGATGGAGTCAAATGGTTATGGAAGTATTTTATGTGATGGGGGATGTCAATAGATTAAAAATGAGCTAAAGAAGGTCAAAAAAGGACTCCGTATGAATTAGTTATGGTCAAAAATATGAAATATGGGAGGCTGAAATCCCAGGGGCCGGACATCCGGGGTCGGGGCCAGAAATCCGAGACCTGATGTCCAGAACCGTGCGTGAAATTGCGCTCCAGGAGCGGGATCTCCGGGCTACGTGCGGGATGTCCGGGGGCAGGATGTCTGGGGCCACAGGCTAGATGTCCGGGCTCCAAGTCCGAGGATTAACTCGAGGAACTCGATTTTGGGGGCGGAAATTGATGATTTTGGGGGCAAAATTTGATGGATTTCGTGGATGGAAAGTGGGGAAACTGTTGGGAAATGTAGTAATTTCAAAAAAAAATATCCTACGCACACGCAAGATCATGGCGATGGCATAGCAATGAGAGGGGAGAGTATTGTCTACGTACCCTCGTAGACCGTTAAGCGGAAGCGTTATGACAACGCGGTTGATGTAGTCGTACGTCTTCACGAGTCGACCGATCCAAGCACCGAACGTACGGCACCTCCGTGTTCAGCACACGTTCATCTCGATGACGTTCCCTGTGCTCCAATCCAGCTAAGCGTCGGGGATGAGTTCCGTTAGCACGACGGCGTGGTGACGATGATGATGTTCTACCGGCGCAGGGCTTTGCCTAAACTCTGCGACGATATGACCGAGGTGGAATATGGTGGAGGGGGCACCGCACACGGCTAAGGAACGATCCGTAGATCAACTTGTGTGTCTATGGGGTGCCCCCCTCCCCCGTATATAAAGGGGGAGAGGAGAAGGGGACCGGCCTAAGGGGAGGCGCGCCCTAGGAGGGGGAAACCTACTCCAAGTAGGTTTGCCCCCTCCCTTCCCTATTCCAAGAAGGAGGGGGAAGGAAGGAGTGGGAGAGGGGGAAGGCAAGGGGGGCGCCCCCCCTTCCTTATCCTATTCGGACTCAAGGGGAGGGGGCGCGCCTCTTGCCCTCGCCGGCCCCTCTCTCTCTCCACTAGGGCCCATCAAGGCCCATTACTTCCCGGGGGGGTTCCGGTAACCCTCCGGTACTCCGGTTTTTCTCCGAAAACACCCGGAACACTTCCGGTGTCTGAATATAGTCATCCAATATATCAATCTTTATGTCTTGACCATTTCAAGACTCCTCGTCATGTCCGTGATCACATCCGGGACTCTGGACAACCTTCGGTACATCAAAACTTATAAACTCATAATAAAATTGTCATCATAACGTTAAGCGTGCGGACCCTACGAGTTCGAGAACTATGTAGACATGACCTAGAACTATTCTCGGTCAATAACCAATAGCGGAACCTGGATGTTCATATTGGTTCCCACATATTCTACGAAGATCTTTATCGGTCGAACCGCATAACAACATACGTTGTTCCCTTTGTCATCGGTATGTTACTTGCCCGAGATTCGATCGTCGGTATCCAATACCTAGTTCAATCTCGTTACCAGCAAGTCTCTTTACTCGTTCCATAATATATCATCTCATAACTAACTCATTAGTTACAATGCTTGCAAGGCTTAGGTGATGAGTATTACCGAGAGGGCCCGGAGATACCTCTCCGACAATCGGAGTGACAAAACCTAATCTCGAATTATGCCAACTCAACATGTACCTTTGGAGACACCTATAGAGCACCTTTATAATCACCCAGTTACGTTGTGACATTTGGTAGCACACAAAGTGTTCCTCCGGTAAACGGGAGTTGCACAATCTCATAGTTGCAGGAACTTTGTATAAGTCATGAACAAAGCAATAGCAACATACTAAACGATCAAGTGCTAAGCTAACGGAATGGGTCAAGTCAATCACATCATTCTCCTAATGATGTGATCCCATTAATCAAATGACAAAACATGCCTATGGTTAGGAAACATAACCATCTTTGATCAATGAGCTAGTTCAAGTAGAGGCATACTAGTGACACTATGTTTGTCTATGTATTCACACGTGTATCATGTTTCCGGTTAATACAATTCGAGCATGAATAATAAACATTTATCATGATATGAGGAAATAAATAATAACTTTATTATTGCCTCTAGGGCATATTTCCTTCAGTCTCCCACTTGCACTAGAGTCAATAATCTAGATTACATAGTAATGATTCTAACACCCATGGAGTCTTGGTGCTGATCATGTTTTGCTCGTGAGAGAGGCTTAGTCAACGGGTCTGCAACATTCAGATCCGTATGTATCTTGCAAATCTCTATGTCTCCCACTTGGACTTGGTCCCTAATGGAATTGAAGCGTCTCTTGATGTGCTTGGTCCTCTTGTGAAATCTGGATTCCTTTGCCAAGGCAATTGCACCAGTATTGTCACAGAAGATCTTCATTGGTCCCGATGCACTAGGTACAACACCTAGATCGGAAATGAACTCGTTCATCCAGACTCCTTCATTTGCTGCTTCCGGAGCAGCTATGTACTCCGCTTCACATGTAGATCCCGCCACGACGCTTTGTTTAGAACTGCACCAACTTACAGCTCCACCGTTTAATAAAAATACGTATCCGGTTTGCGATTTAGAATCGTCCGGATCAGTGTCAAAGCTTGCATCGACATAACCATTTACGACTAGCTCTTTATCACCTCCATATATGAGAAACATATCCTTAGTCCTTTTCAGGTATTTCAGGATGTTCTTGACCGCTGTCCAGTGACCCACTCCTGGATTACTTTGGTACCTCCCTGCCAAACTAACAGCAAGGCACACATCAGGTCTGGTACACAGCATTGCATACATGATAGAGCCTATGGCTGAAGCATAGGGAACTCCTTTCATTTTCTCTCTATCTTCTGCAGTGGTCGGGCATTGAGTCTGACTCAACTTTATACCTTGTAATACAGGCAAGAACCCTTTGTTTGCCTGTTCCATATTGAACCTTTTCAATACTTTATCAAGGTACGTGCTTTGTGAAAGTCCAATCAAGCGTCTTGATCTATCTCTATAGATCTTAATGCCCAATATGTAAGCAGCTTCACCGAGGTCTTTCATTGAAAAACTTTTATTCAAGTATCCTTTTATGCTATCCAGAAATTCTATATCATTTCCAATCAACAATATGTCATCCACATATAATATTAGAAATGCTACAGAGCTCCTACTCACTTTCTTGTAAATACAGGCTTCTCCAAAAGTCTGTATAAAACCATATGCTTTGATCACACTATCAAAACGTTTATTCCAACTCTGAGATGCCTGCACCAGTCCATAAATGGATCGTTAGAGCTTGCACACTTTGTTAGCACCTTTTGGATCAACAAAACCTTCTGGTTGCATCATATACAACTCTTCTTCCAGAAATCCATTCAAGAATGCAGTTTTGACATCCATTTGCCAAATTTCATAATCATGAAATGCAGCAATAGCTAACATGATTTGGACAGACTTAAGCATCGCTACGGGTGAGAAAGTCTCATCGTAGTCAACCCCTTGAACTTGTCGAAAACCTTTCGCAACAAGTCGAGCTTTATAGACAGTTACATTACCATCAGCGTCAGTCTTCTTCTTAAAGATCCATTTATTCTCAATGGCTTGCCGATCATTGGGCAAGTCAACAAAGTCCATACTTTGTTTTCATACATGGATCCCATCTCAGATTTCATGGCCTCTAGCCATTTTGCGGAATCTGGGCTCATCATCGCTTCCTCATAGTTCGTAGGTTCATCATGGTCAAGTAACATGACTTCCAGAATAGGATTACCGTACCACTCTGGTGCGGATCTTACTCTGGTAGACCTACGAGGTTCAGTAGAAACTTGATCGGAAGTTTCATGATCAATATCATTAGCTCCCTCACTAGTTGGTGTAGTTGTCACAGGAACCGGTTCTTGTGATGAACTACTTTCCAACAAGGGAGTAGATACAGTTATCTCATTAAGTTCTACTTTCCTCCCACTCACTTCTTTCGAGAGAAACTCCTTCTCTAGAAAGGATCCGTTTTTAGCAACGAAAATCTTGCCCTCAGATCTATGATAGAAGGTGTACCCAATAGTCTCTTTTGGGTATCCTATGAAGACACATTTCTCCGATTTGGGTTCGAGCTTATCTGGTTGAAGTTTCTTCACATAAGCATCGCAGCCCCAAACTTTAAGAAACGACAACTTTGGTTTCTTGCCAAACCACAGTTCATAAGGCGTCGTCTCAACAGATTTTGATGGTGCCCTATTTAACGTGAATGCGGCCATCTCTAAAGCATAACCCCAAAACAATAGCGGTAAATCAGTAAGAGACATCATAGATTGCACCATATCTAGTAAAGTACGATTACGACGTTCGGACACACCATTTCGTTGTGGTGTTCCGGGTGGCGTGAGTTGTGAAACTATTCCGCATTGTTTCAAGTGTAGACCAAACTCGTAACTCAAATATTCTCCTCCACGATCAGATCGTAGAAACTTTATTTTCTTGTTACGATGATTTTCCACTTCACTCTAAAATTCTTTGAACTTTTCAAATGTTTCAGACTTGTGTTTCATTAAGTAGATATACCCATATCTGCTCAAATCATCTGTGAAGGTGAGAAAATAACGATACCCGCCACGAGCCTCAACATTCATTGGACCACAAACATCAGTACGTATGATCTCCAACAAATCAGTTGCTCGCTCCATAGACCCGGAGAACGGCGTTTTAGTCATCTTGCCCATGAGGCATGGTTCGCAAGTACCAAGTGATTCATAATCAAGTGATTCCAAAAGCCCATCAGTATGGAGTTTCTTCATGCGCTTTACACCGATATGACCTAAACGGCAGTGCCACAAATAAGTTGCACCATCGTTATCAACTCTGCATCTTTTGGTTTCAACACTATGAATATGTGTATCACTACTATCAAGATTCAATAAAAATAGACCACTCTTCAAGGGTGCATGACCATAAAAGATATTACTCATATAAATAGAACAACCATTATTCTCTGATTTAAATGAATAACCGTCTCGCATCAAACAAGATCCAGATATAATGTTCATGCTCAACGCTGGCACCAAATAACAATTATTTAGGTCTAAAACTAATCCCGATGGTAGATGTAGAGGTAGCGTGCCGACCGCGTTCACATCGACTTTGGAACCATTTCCCACGCGCATCGTCACCTCGTCCTTAGCCAATCTTCACTTAATCCGTAGTCCCTGTTTCGATTTGCAAATATTTAGCAACAGAATCAGTATCAAATACCCAGGTGCTACTGCGAGCATTAGTAAGGTACACATCAATAACATGTATATCACATATACCTTTGTTCACTTTGCCATCCTTCTTATCCGCCAAATACTTGGGGCAGTTCCGCTTCCAGTGACCAGTCTGCTTGCAGTAGAAGCACTCAGTTTCAGGCTTAGGTCCAGACTTGGGTTTCTTCTCTTGAGCAGCAACTTGCTTGCTGTTCTTCTTGAAGTTCCCCTTCTTCTTCCATTTGCCCTTTTTCTTGAAACTAGTGGTCTTGTTGATCATCAACACTTGATGCTCCTTTTTGATTTCTACCTCCGCAGCCTTTAGCATTGTGAAGAGCTCGGGAATTGTCTTGTTCATCCCTTGCATATTATAGTTCATCACAAAGCTCTTGTAGCTTGGTGGCAGTGATTGGAGAATTTTGTCAATGACGCTATCATCCGGAAGATTAACTCCCAGTTGAATCAAGTGATTATTATACCCAGACATTTTGAGTATATGCTCACTGACAGAATTATTCTCCTCCATCTTGCAGCTGTAGAACTTATTGGAGACTTCATATCTCTCAATCCGGGCATTTGCTTGAAATATTAACTTCAACTCCTGGAACATCTCATATGCTCCATGACGTTCAAAACGTCGTTGAAGGCCCGGTTCTAAGTCGTAAAGCATGGCACACTGAACTATAGAGTAGTCATCAGCTTTGCTCTGCCTGACGTTCACAACATCTGGTGTTGCTCCTGCAGCAGGCCTGGCACCCAGCGGTGCTTCCAGGACGTAATTCTTCTATGCAGCAATGAGGATAATCCTCAAGTTACGGACCCAGTCCGTGTAATTGCTACCATCATCTTTCAACTTTGCTTTCTCAAGGAATGCATTAAAATTCAACGAAACAACAGCACGAGCCATCTATCTACAAACAAACATAGACAAGCAAAATACTATCAGGTACTAAGTACATGATAAATTTAAGTTCAATTAATCATATTACTTAAGAACTCCCACTTAGACAGACATCTCTCTTAGTCATCTAAGTGATCACGTGATCCAAATCAACTAAACCATGTCCGATCATCACGTGAGATGGAGTAGTTTTAATGGTGAACATCACTATGTTGATCATATCTACTATATTATTCACGTTTGACCTTTCGGTCTCCGTGTTCCGAGGCCATATCTGTATATGCTAGGCTCGTCAAGTATGACCTGAGTATTCCGCGTGTGCAACTGTTTTGCACCCATTGTATTTGAACGTAGAGCCTATCACACTCGATCATCACGTGGTGTCTCAGCACGAAGAACTTTCGCAATAGTGCATACTCAGGGAGAACACTTCTTGATTATTAAGTGAGAGATCATCTTAAAATGCTACCGTCAATCAAAGCAAGATAAGATGCATAAAGGATAAACATCACATGCAATCAATATAAGTGATATGATATGGCCATCATCATCTTGTGCTTGTGATCTCCATCTCCGAAGCACCATCGTGATCACCATCGTCACCGGCGTGACACCTTGATCTCCATCGTAGTATCGTTGTCGTTTACGCCATCTATTGCTTCTACGACTATCGCTACCGCTTAGTGATAAAGTAAAGCAATTACAGGGCGTTTGCATTTCATACAATAAAGCGACAACCATATGGCTCCTACCAGTTGCCGATAACTTCGGTTACAAAACATGATCATATCATACAATAAAATATAGCATCACATCTTGACCATATCACATCACAACATGCCCTGCAAAAACAAGTTAGACGTCCTCTACTTTGTTGTTGCAAGTTTTACGTGGCTGCTACGGGCTGAGCAAGAACCGTTCTTACCTACGCATCAAAAACCACAACGATAGTTTGTCAAGTTGGTGCTGTTTTAACCTTCTCAAGGACCGGGCGTAGCCACACTCGGTTCAACTAAAGTTGGAGAAACTGACACCCGCTAGTCACCTGTGTGCAAAGCACGGCGGTAAAACCAGTCTCGCGTAAGCGTACGCGTAATGTCGGTCCGGGCCGCTTCATCCAACAATACCGCCGAACCAAAGTATGACATGCTGGTAAGCAGTATGACTTGTATCGCCCACAACTCACTTGTGTTCTACTCGTGCATTTAACATCAACGCATAAAACCTGGCTCTGATGCCACTGTTGGGAAACGTAGTAATTTCAAAAAAAAATTCCTATGCACACGCAAGATCATGGCGATGGCATAGCAATGAGAGGGGAGAGTATTGTCTACGTACCCTCGTAGACCGTTAAGCGGAAGCGTTATGACAACGCGGTTGATGTAGTCGTACGTCTTCACGAATCGACCGATCCAAGCACCGAACGTACGGCACCTCCGTGTTCAGCACAAGTTTAGCTCGATGACGTTCCCCGGGCTCCAATCCAGCTAAGCGTCGGGGATGAGTTCCGTCAGCACGACGGCGTGGTGACGATGATGATGTTCTACTGGCGTAGGGCTTCGCCTAAACTCTGCGACGATATGACCGAGGTGGAATATGGTGGAGGGGGGCACCGCACACGGCTAAGGAACGATCCGTAGATCAACTTGTGTGTCTATGGGGTGCCCCCCTCCCCCGTATATAAAGGGGGAGAGGAGGAGGGGGCCGGCCTAAGGGGAGGCCTGCCCTAGGAGGGGGAAACCTACTCCAAGTAGGTTTGCCCCCTCCCTTTCCTATTCCAAGAAGGAGGGGGGAGGAAGGAGTGGGAGAGGGGGAAGGCAAGGGGGGCGCCCCCCCCCTTCCTTGTCCTATTCGGACTCAAGGGGAGGGGGCGCGCCTCTTGCCCTGTCTGGCCCCTTTCTCTCTCCACTAGGGCCCATCAAGGCCCATTACTTCCCGGGGGGGTTCCGGTAACCCTCCGGTACTCCGGTTTTTCTCCGAAAACACCCGGAACACTTCCGGTGTCCGAATATAGTCATCCAATATATCAATCTTTATGTCTTGACCATTTCGAGACTCCTCGTCATGTCCGTGATCACATCCGGGACTCTGAACAACCTTCGGTACATCAAAACTTATAAACTCATAATAAAACTGTCATCGTAACGTTAAGCGTGCGGACCCTATGGGTTCGAGAACTATGTAGACATGACCTAGAACTATTCTCGGTCAATAACCAATAGCGGAACCTGGATGTTCATATTGGTTCCCACATATTCTACGAAGATCTTTATCGGTCAAACCGCATGACAACATACGTTGTTCCCTTTGTCATCGGTATGTTACTTGCCCGAGATTCGATCGTCGGTATCCAATACCTAGTTCAATCTCGTTACCGGCAAGTCTCTTTACTCGTTCTGTAATATATCATCTCATAACTAACTCATTAGTTACAATGCTTACAAGGCTTAGGTGATGAGTATTACCGAGAGGGCCCAGAGATACCTCTCCGACAATCGGAGTGACAAAACCTAATCTCGAATTATGCCAACTCAACATGTACCTTTGGAGACACCTGTAGAGCACCTTTATAATCACCCAGTTACGTTGTGACGTTTGGTAGCACACAAAGTGTTCCTCTGGTAAACGGGAGTTGCACAATCTCATAGTTGCAGGAACTTTGTATAAGTCATGAAGAAAGCAATAGCAACATACTAAACGATCAAGTGCTAAGCTAACGGAATGGGTCAAGTCAATCACATCATTCTCCTAATGATGTGATCCCATTAATCAAATGACAACACATGCCTATGGTTAGGAAACATAACCATCTTTGATCAATGAGCTAGTTCAAGTAGAGGCATACTAGTGACACTATGTTTGTCTATGTATTCACACATGTATCATGTTTCCGGTTAATACAATTCTAGCATGAATAATAAACATTTATCATGATATGAGGAAATAAATAATAACTTTATTATTGCCTCTAGGGCATATTTCCTTCAGAAACTTGGGGGAAATATAGATCTACTCAAGACACAACGAATCCATGGATCAAAATCAACAAACATCATAAAACCAACAAATCACAAAAAAATGGGGGGCTATTTTTGGTGGGGATTTCTGAAATTAGGACGAAATCAAACAAAACAAGGCTAGAAAGTGGGGGTAGGGGCTCCAAATTCGTGATCAACGTGGCTCATGATACCAAGATGATGTAGGGTGGAACCCTAGGGGCCAATCTTTCATGAAATGGAGGGGATCCCTCGAAGAACACGAGGGAGAAAACACAAGGGGAACGAGAGGAATGACTCAAATCAACAAGAAACGGTCACACATGTGCTAGATCCATGAACACAAAGGGAGATACAAGATCCAAAGTCAACAAAGGATGATTCAAACAGTAACTAGTTCATCTCCATGAGGAGGCCTTAATCTGCGAGGGATCTTCCCGTGAGGGGTCTTGTATCGAAGCATGGATCTTCTCCATAGAGGCCGCGGTCTCTCGATCGAGAAGAACCACATAGATGAGAAAAGCTCTATCTCTCATATAAGATAAACCTATGCTAACCCTAACTAGGAGGAGGAAGGGGTCTATATATAGTGCTAGTCCATGAAGGGGTAAGTGAGAGGGGGATACATAGGCCTCTGGCCCATTGCTGCGCGCAGGCAGGTGCCACATGTCTGGGCTGGGGGCCGGATGTCTGGGACTTCGCGAGGCCCCAGATGTCCGGGGCGGTTTGCCGGATATCCGGCCCAAGCGGGGTGGCCTTCGACTGGCTTATGTTGTCGATGCCGGATTTTCGGGGGAAGGCCGGATGTCCGGGCGGTCGGGAGGCACCGGATGTTCGGTCGCTGATGCTGTTGGTCGTCCGTTGGTGCAGCTCCTTGGCGGTTGCACGGGCACCGGATGTCCGGCCTCGGACCCGGATGTCTGGCCGTTGTAGCTTCAATAGCTCTGTCTTCTTCCGTCTCCACTTCCATGATTCCCTCGCGGATGGTGTAGTTGTTCCTTGGCACTTGCACTCCTCCTCAACATCCATGAAGCTCCGACAATACCTATGCATGCACACGGGAGAAGTGTCAAGTAGTATACCATCCTCTAAGGGTCAAGTGAGCACGTGTAAACGACATGATTCACCTTTGTGTACGCGAAGTAGATGTCGCACGTGTCACTCACCGAACGGACTCTTGACATGGTGATGTCTGATGACCCACAAGTGTAGGCGATCTATCGTAGTCCTTTCGATAAGTAAGAGTGTCGAACCCAACGAGGAGCAAAAGGAAATGACAAGCGGTTTTGAGTAAGGTATTCTCTGCAAGCACTGAAATGGTAGGTAATAGATAGTTTTGTGATAGGATAATTTGTAACGTGTAACAAGCAATGAAAGTACATAAGGTGCAGCAAGGTGGCCCAATCCTTTTTGTAGCAAAGGACAAGCCTGGAAATGTTCTTATAATGATAAAAGCGCTCTTGAGGACACATGGGAATTATCGTCAAGCTAGTTTTCATCACGTTCATATGATTCGCGTTCGTTACTTTGATAATTTGATATGTGGGTGGATCGGTGCTTGGGTACTGCCCTTTCTTGGACAAGCATCCCACTTATGATTAACACCTATTGCAAGCATCCGCTACTACAAAATAAGTATTAATGTAAACATAACCATATCATGAAACATATGGATCCAAATCAGCCCCTCACGAAGCAACGCATAAACTAGGGTTTAAGCTTCTGTCACTCTAGCAACCCATCAAATACTTATTACTTCCCAATACCTTCCTCTAGGCCCAAATAATGGTGAAGTGTCATGTAGCCGACGTTCACATAACACCACTAGAGGAGAGACAACATACATCTCATCAAAATATCTTACAAATACCAAATTCACATGACTACTGATAGCAGGACTTCACCCATGTCCTCAGGAACAAACGTAACTACTCACAAAGCATATTCATGTTCATAATCAGAGGGGTATTAATATGCATTAAGGATCTAAACATATGATCTTCCACCAAATAAACCAACTAGCATCAACTACAAGGAGTAATCAACACTACTAGTGTTGGAAATATGCCCTAGAGGCAATAATAAATTAGTTATTATTACTATATTTCCTTGTTCATGATAATCGTTTATTATCCATGCTATAATTGTATTGATAGGAAACTCAGATACATGTGTGGATACAGAGACAACACCATGTCCCTAGTAAGCCTCTAGTTGACTAGCTCGTTGATCAATAGATGGTTACGGTTTCCTGACCATGGACATTGGATGTCGTTGATAACGGGATCACATCATTAGGAGAATGATGTGATGGACAAGACCCAATCCTAAGCCTAGCACAAAAATCATGTAGTTCGTATGATATAGCTTTTCTAATGTCAAGTATCATTTCCTTAGACCATGAGATTGTGCAACTCCCGGATACCATAGGAATGCTTTGGGTGTACCAAACGTCACAACGTAACTGGGTGGCTATAAAGGTACACTACGGGTATCTCCGAAAGTGTCTGTTGGGTTGGCACGGATCGAGACTGGGATTTGTCACTCCGCGTGACGGAGAGGTATCTCTGGGCCCACTCGGTAGGACATCATCATAATGTGCACAATGTGACCAAGGGGTTGATCACGGGATGATGTGTTACGGAACGAGTAAAGAGACTTGCCGGTAACGAGATTGAACAAGGTATCGGGATACCGACGATCGAATCTCGGGCAAGTACAATACGGCTAGACAAAGGGAATTGAATACGGGATTGATTGAATCCTCGACATCGTGGTTCATCCGATGAGATCATCGTGGAACATGTGGGAGCCAACATGGGTATCCAGATCCGGCTGTTGGTTATTGACCGGAGAGTTGTCTCGGTCATGTCTACGTGTCTCCCGAACCCGTAGGGTCTACACACTTACGGTTCGATGACGCTAGGGTTATAAAGGAAGTTTGTATGTGGTTACCGAATGTTGTTCAGAGTCCCGAATGAGATCCCAGACGTCACGAGGAGTTCCGGAATGGTCCGGAGGTAAAGATTTATATATGGAAAGTTGTTGTTCGGGTTCCGAGAAAAGTTCGGGTTTTTCTGGTATTTTATCGGGAAGCTTCCAGAAGGTTCCGGAGGATTCCGGAGGGGTCCGACGGTCCGGAAAATGTTCCACCACGTCCAATACAACAGCATGGGCTGTAAGGGGGCGCCCTAGCCTTAATGGGCCAGGAGCACCAGCCCCCCTAGGCCTATGCGCATGGGAGAGGGGAAAGCCTAAAGGGGAGGGCCTCCACTTGACTTGGGAGGCACTCCTCCCCCCCTTGGCCGCTGCCCCCAACACTAGATGAGATCTAGGGGGCCGGCCCCGTCTCTCCCCACCTATAAATAGTGGTGGGGTGGGAGGGCGGCCACACCCAAGTCCTGGCGCAGCCCCTCCCCTCCAATACCTCTCCTCCTCCGCATAAGCTTGGCGAAGCCCTGTCGGAGAACTACCACTCCATCACCACCACGCTGTCGTGCTACTGTTGGAGTCTCTTCCTCAACCTCTCCCTCCTACTTGCTGGATTAAGGCGTGGGAGACGTCTCCGTTTTGTACGTGTGTTGAACGCGGACGTGCCGACCGTTCAGCGCTAGGATCATCGGTGATTTGGATCACGACGAGTATGACTCCATCAACCCCGTTCACTTGAACGCTTCCGCTTAGCGATCTACAAGGGTATGTAGATGCACTCTCCTTCCCCTCGTTGCTAGATTACTCCATAGATTGATCTTGGTGATGCATAGAAAATTTTGAATTTCTGCTACGTTCCCCAACAGTGGCATCATGAGCTAGGTCTATGCGTAGTTTCTATGCACGAGTAGAACACAAGTTGTTGTGGGCGTTGATTTTTGTTCAATATGCTTACCGTTACTAGTCCAATCTTGTTTCGACGGTATTGTGGGATGAAGCGGCCCGGACCGACCTTACACGTACACTTACGTGAGACAGGTTCCACCGACTGACATGCACTTGTTGCATAAGGTGGCTAGCGGGTGCCAGTCTCTCCCACTTTAGTCGGATCGGATTCGATGAAAAGGGTCCTTATGAAGGGTAAATAGCAATTGACATATCACGTTGTGGTTTTTGTGTAGGTAAGAAACGTTCTTGCTAGAAACCCATAGCAGCCACGTAAAACATGCAAACAACAATTAGAGGACGTCTAACTTGTTTTTGCAGGGTATGCTATGTGATGTGATATGGCCAAAAGATTGTGATGAATAATATATGTGATGTATGAGATTGATCATGTTCTTGTAATAGGAATCACGACTTGCATGTCGATGAGTATGACAACCGGCAGGAGCCATAGGAGTTGTCTTAATTTATTGTATGACCTGCGTGTCATTGAACAACGCCATGTAATTACTTTACTTTATTGCTAAACCGTTAGTCATAGTAGTAGAAGTAATAGTTGGTGAGACAACTTCATGGAGAAATGATGATGGAGATCATGATGATGGAGATCATGGTGTCATGCCTGTGACGATGATGATAATGGAGCCCCGAAGATGGAGATCAAAAGGAGCAAAATGATATTGGCCATATCATGTCACTTTTGATTGCATGTGATGTTTATCATGTTTATGCATCTTATTTGCTTAGAACGACGGTAGTAAATAAGATGATCCCTCATTAAAATTTCAAGAAAGTGTTCCCCCTAATTGTGCACCGTTGCGAAAGTTCGTTGTTTCGAACCACCACATGATGATCGGGTGTGATAGATTCTAACGTTCACATACAACGGGTGTAAGCCAGATTTACACACACGAAACACTTAGGTTGACTTGAAGAGCCTAGCATGTACAGACATGGCCTCGGAACACGGAAGACCGAAAGGTCGAGCATGAGTCGTATAGAAGATACGATCAACATGAAGATGTTCACCGACGTTGACTAGTCCATCTCACGTGATGATCGGACACGGCCTAGTTGTCTCGGATCATGTAATCACTTAGATGACTAGAGGGATGTCTATCTGAATGGGAGTTCATAAGATGAACTTAATTATCCTGAACATAGTCAAAAGTTCTTTGCAAATTATTTCGTAAGGTCGCGCTTTAGTTCTACTCTTTTAGATATGTTCCTAGAGAAAATTCAGTTGAAAGTTAATAGTAGCGATTATGCGGACTAGGTCCGTAAACTGAGGATTGTCCTCGTTGCTTCGTAGAAGGCTTATGACCTTAATGCACCTCAGTGTGCTGAACCTCGAACGTCGTCTGTGGATGTTGCGAACATATGACACACACGTTTTGATAAGTACGTGATAGTTCAGTAATGTTAAACGGTTTAGAGTTGAGGCACCGAAGACGATTTCGAAACATCGCGAAACATATGAGATGTTTCGAGGGCTGAAATTGGGATTTCAGGCTCGTGCCCACGTCAAGAGGTATAAGACCTCCGACGATTTTCTTAGCCTGTAAACTAAGGGAGAAAAGCTCAATCGTTGAGCTTGTGCTCAGACTATCTGAGTACAACAATCACTTGAATCGAGTGGGGGTTGATCTTCCAGATGAGATAGTGATGTTTCTCCAAAGTCATTGCCACCAAGCTGCTAGAGCTTCGTGATGAACTATAACATATCAGGAATAGATATGATGATCCTTGAGATATTCACGATGTTTGACACCGCGAAAGTAGAAATCAAGAAGGAGCATCAATTGTTGATGGTTGGTGAAACCACTAGTTTCAAGAAGGGCAAGGGAAAGAAGGGATACTTCATGAAACAGCAAATCAGCTGCTGCTCTAGTGAAGAAACCCAAGCTTGAACCCAAACCCGAGACTAAATGCTTCTGTAATAAGGGGAATAGCCACTGGAGCAAAATTACCCTAGATACTTGGTAGATGAGAAGGCTGGCAAGGTCGATAGAAGTATATTGGATATACATTATGTTAATGTGTACTTTACTAGTACTCCTAGTAGCACCAGGGTATTAGATACCGGTTCGGTTGCTAAGTGTTAGTAACTCGAAATAAAATGTTGCGGAGTAAACGGAGACTAGTTAAAGGTGAGCTGGCGATATGTGCTGGAAGTTTTTTCCAAGCTTGATGTGATCAAGCATCGCACGCTCCCTCTACCATCGAGATTGGTGTTAAACCCAAATAATTGTTATTTGGTGTTTGCATTGAGCATAGACATGATTGGATTATGTCTATCACAATACGGTTATTCATTTAAGGAGAATAATGGTTACTCTGTTTATTTGAATAATACCTTCAATGGTCTTGCACCTAAAATGAATGGTTTATTGAATCTCGATCATAGTGATACACATGTTCATGCCAAAAGATATAAGATAGTAATGATAGTACCACCTACTTGTGGCACTGCCATGTAAGTCATATTGGTATAAAACGCATGAAGAAGCTCCATGTTGATGGATCTTTGGACTCACTCGTTTTTGAAAAGTTTGAGACATGCGAACCATGTCTATTGGTGTATATGCATGAAGAAGCTCCATGCAAATGGACCGTTTGGACTCACTTGATTTTGAATCACTTGAGACATGCAAATCATACCACATGGGCAAGATGACTGAAAGCCTCGTTTTCAATAAAATGGAACAAGAAAGCAACTTGTTGGAAGTAATACATTTTGATGTGTGCAGTCCAATGAGTGCTGAGGCATGCAATGGATATCATTATGTTCTTACTTCACAGACGATTTGAGTAGATTCTGAGTATGCTTACTTGATGAAACACAAATCTGAATTATTGAAAGGTTCAAGTAATTTTAGAGTGAAGTTGAAGATCATCGTGACAAGAGGATAAAATGTCTATGATATGATCATAGAGATGAGTATCTGATTTACGAGCTTTGGCACGCAATTAAGACATTGTGGAAATTGTTTCACAATTAATACTGCCTGGAACACCATAGTGTGATGGTGTGTCCGAACATCATAGTTGCACCCTATTGGATATGGTGCGTACCATGATGTCTCTTATCGAATTACCACTATTGTTCATGGGTTAGGCATTAGAGACAACCGCACTCACTTTAATAGGGCACCACGTAATTCCGTTGAGACGACACTGTTTGAACTATGGTTTGGAGAAACCCAAGTTGTCGTTTCTTAAAAGTTTGGGGCTGCGACGCTTATGTGAAAAAGTTTCAGGTTGATAAGCTCGAACCCAAAGCGGATAAAATGCATCTTCATAGGACACCCAAACAGTTGGGTATACCTCCTAATTCAGATCCGAAAGCAATAGGGATTGTTTCTTGAATCGGGTCCTTTCTCGAGGAAATGTTTGTATCGAAAATTGAGTGGGAGGATGGTGGAGACTTGATGAGGTTATTGAACCATCACTTCAACTAGTGTGTGTCAGGGCACAGGAAGTTGTTCCTGTGGCGCCTACACCAATTGAAGTAGAAGATTATGATAGTGATCATGAAGTTTTGGATCAAGTCACTACCGTACCTCGTAGGGTGACAAGGATGCGTACTACTTCAGAGTGGTACAGTAATCCTGTCTTGAAGGTCATGTTGCTAGACAACAATGAACCTACGAGCTATGGAGAAGCGATGGTGGGCCCATATTCCTATAAATGGTTAGAAGCCATGAAATCCAAGATAGGATCCATGTATCAGAACAAAGCATGGACTTTGGTGGACTTGTCCGATGATCGGCAAGCCATTGAGATAAATGGATTTTTAAGAAGAAGACGAACGTGGACGGTAATGTCACCGTCTATGAAGCTCGACTTGTGGCGACGAGTTTTTTTCACAAGTTCAAGGAGTTGACTACGATGAGATTTTCTCATCTGTAGCGATGCTTAAGTCCGTCGGAATCATGTTAACATTAGCTGCATTTATGAAATCTGGCAGATGGATGTCAAAACGAGTTTCCTTACCAGTTTTCGTCAGGAAAGGTTGTATGTGATACAATCAGAAAGGTTTTGTCGATCCTAAGGATGCTAAAAGGTATGCTAGCTCCAACGATCCTTCCATGGACTGGAGTAAGCATCTCGGAGTTGGAATATACACTTTGATAAGATGATCAAAGATTTTGGGTTTATACAAAGTTTATGAGAAACTTGTATTTCCAAAGAAGTGAGTGGGAGCACTATAGAATTTCTGATGAGTATATGTTGTTGACATATTGTTGATCAGAAATGATGTAGAGTTTCTGGAAAGCATATAGGTTTATTTGAAAAGTGTTTTTCAAGGGAAAACCTGGATTAGGCTGCTTGAACATTGACCATCAAGATCTACGAGGATAGATCAAAAACGCTAAATGGTACTTCCAAATGAGAACATACCTTGACATGATCTTGAAGGTGTTCAAGATGGATCAGTCAAAGAAGGAGTTCTTGCCTGAGTTGTAAGGTACGAAGTTAAGACTTAAAGCTCGACCACGGCAGAAAAGAGAGAAAGGAGGAAGGTCGTCCCCTATGCTTTAGACGTAGGCTCTACAGTATGCTATGCTGTGTACCGCACCTGATGTGTGCCTTGCTACATATCTGGCAAGAGGGTACAAAGGTGATCAAGGAGTGGATCACCAGATAGCGGTCAAAATTATCCTTAGAGGAATAAGGATATGTTTCTCGATTATGGAGGTGATAAAGAGTTCAGCGTAAAGGGTTACGTCGATGCAAGCTTTAACACCTATCCGAATGACTCTGAGTAGCGAACCGGATACGTATAGTGGAGCGACCATTTGGAATAGCTCCAAGTGGAGCGTGGAAGCAGCATTTTCAATATGACCTAGAGATTTGTGAAGTACATACGGATCTGAATGTTGCAGACCCGTCGACTAAAACCTCTCTCACAAGCAAAACATGATCAAACCCCAGAACTCATTGAGTCTTAATCACATGATGATGTGAACTAGTTTAGTGACACTAGTAAACTCTTTGGATGTTGGTCACATGGTGATGTGACCTGTGAGTGTTAATAACATGGCGATGTGAACTAGATTATTGACTCTAGTGCAAGTGGGTGACTGTTGGAAATATGCCCTAGAGGCAATAATAAATTAGTTATTATTACTATATTTCCTTGTTCATGATACTCGTTTATTATCCATGCTATAATTGTATTGATAGGAAACTCAGATACATGTGTGGATACATAGACAACACCATGTCCCTAGTAAGCCTCTAGTTGACTAGCTCGTTGATCAATAGATGGTTATGGTTTCCTGACCATGGACATTGGATGTCGTTGATAACGGGATCACATCATTAGGAGAATGATGTGATGGACAAGACCCAATCCTAAGCCTAGCACAAAGATCGTGTAGTTCGTATGCTATAGCTTTTCTAATGTCAAGTATCATTTCCTTAGACCATGAGATTGTGCAACTCCCGGATACCGTAGGAATGCTTTGGGTGTACCAAACGTCACAACGTAACTGGGTGGCTATAAAGGTACACTACGGGTATCTCCGAAAGTGTCTATTGGGTTGGCCCGAATCGAGACTGGGATTTGTCACTCCGCGTGACGGAGAGGTATCTCTGGGCCCACTCGGTAGGACATCATCATAATGTGCACAATGTGACCAAGGGGTTGATCACGGGATGATGTGTTACGGAACGAGTAAAGAGACTTGCCGGTAACGAGATTGAACAAGGTATCGGGATACCGACGATCGAATCTCGGGCAAGTACAATACCGCTAGACAAAGGGAATTGAATACGGGATTCATTGAATCCTCGACATCGTGGTTCATCCGATGAGATCATCGTGGAACATGTGGGATCCAACATGGGTATCCAGATCCCACTGTTGGTTATTGGCCGGAGAGTTGTCTCGGTCATGTCTACGTGTCTCCCGAACCCGTAGGGTCTACACACTTAAGGTTCGATGATGCTAGGGTTATAAAGGAAGTTTGTATGTGGTTACTGAATGTTGTTCGGAGTCCCGGATGAGATCCCGGACGTTAGGAGGAGTTCCGGAATGGTCCGGAGGTAAAGATTTATATATGGAAAGTTGTTGTTCGGGTTCCGGGAAAAGTTCGGGTTTTTCTGGTATTGTACCGGGAGGCTTCCAGAAGGTTCCGGAGGATTCTGGAGGGGTCTGGAGGTCCGGAAAATGTTCCACCATGTCCAATACAGCAGCATGGGCTGTAAGGGGGCGCCCTAGCCTTAATGTGCCAGGGGCACCAGCCCCCCCAAGGCCCATGCGCATGGGAGAGGGGAAACCCTAAAGGGGAGGGCCTCCACTTGACTTGGGAGGCACTCCTCCCCCCCTTGGCCGCCGCCCCCAACCCTAGATGAGATCTAGGGGGCCGGCCCCCTCTCTCCCCTCCTATAAATAGTGGTGGGGTGGGAGGGCGGCCACACCCAAGTCCTTGCGCAGCCCCTCCCCTCCAATACCTCTCCTCCTCCGCGTAAGCTTGGCGAAGCCCTGCCGGAGAACTGCCACTCCATCACCACCACGATGTCGTGCTGCTGTTGGAGTCTCTTCCTCAACCTTTCCCTCCTCCTTGCTGGATCAAGGCGTGGGAGACGTCTCCGTTCCGTACGTGTGGTGAACGTGGAGGTGTCGTCCGTTCGGCGCTAGGATCATCGGTGATTTGGATCACGACGAGTACGACTCCATCAAACCCGTTCACTTGAACGCTTCTGCTTAGCGATCTACAAGGGTATGTAGATGCACTCTCCTTCCCCTCGTTGCTATATTACTCCATAGATTGATCTTGGTGATGCGTAGAAAATTTTGAATTTCTACTACGTTCCCCAACAACTAGCAACCCACAGGTACCAATCTGAGGTTTTGGTACAAAGATTGGATACAAGAGATGAACTAGGGTTTGAGAGGAGATGGTGCTGGTGAAGATGTTGATGGAGATTGACCCCTTCCCGATGAGAGGATCGTTGGTGATGATTTCCCCTCTCCTGGAGGGAAGTTTCCCTAGCAGAACAATCCGCCGGAGCCCTAGAATTGTTCCGCCAAGGTTCCGCCTCGTGGCGGTGGAGTTTTGTCTCGTAAGCTTGCTTATTATTTTTTCCAGGGTAAAAGACTTCATATAGCAAAAGATGGGCACCAGAGGGCGTCCATGTGGCCCACGAGGTAGGGGGTGCGCCCCCACTCTTGTGGCCAGGGTGTGAGCCCCCTCTGGTAGTTCTTCCGCTGAATATTTATCATTAATTCCAAAAATGACTTTCGTGGAGTTTCAGGACTTTTGGAGCTGTGCAGAATAGGTCTCCAATATTTGCTCCTTTTCCAGCCCCGAATCCCAGCTGCCGGCATTCTCCCTCTTTATGTAAACCGTGTAAAATAAGAGAGAATAGCCATAAGTATTGTGACATAACGTGTAATAACAGCCCATAATGCAATAAATATCGATATAAAAGCATGATGCAAAATGGACGTATCAATGTCCATAGGATGCTCCGCATCAACTTTTGTTACACTTGTTACTTGTTACCCGTCACGAATTATCTTATCACAATACTATCTGTTACCAAAAAGTTCAATGCTTGTAGAAAATAGCTTGCTGAAAACCGCTTGTCACTTTCTTCTGCTCCGCATTGGGTTCGGCGCTCTTACTTATCGAAAGGATTACGATAGATCCCCTATACTTGTGGGTCATCAACTATCCCAAAGGCTTTACTTGACACTTTATTGAAACAAAAGCTATAAACATGATTACTTCAATAGCTTAATCATGTGAACACACAAAAATAGTAGGTAAATATATTGGGTTGTCTCTGAACAAGCACTTTTCTTTAGTGCCTTTTTAGCTAGGCATGATGATTTCAATGATGCTTGCTATGTCTTGAGCTTGTGTTGGTTTTCCTTGAAGAGGAAAGGGTGATGCAGCAATAGTAGCGTAAGTATTTCCCTCAGTTTTTGAGAACCAAGGTATCAATCCAGTAGGAGGCTCCTCAAAAGTCCCACGCACCTACACAAACAAACAAAGAACTCGCAACCAACGCAATAAAGGGGTTATCAATCGCTTCACGACCACTTGCGAAAGTGAGATCCAATAGAGATAATAAGATAAGATAAATATATTTTTGGTATTTTATAATATAGATGCAAAAAGTAAAGATGCAAATAAAAGTAGATTGGAAGCAAATATGATAAGAGATAGACCCGGGGGCCATAGGTTACACTAGTGGCTTCTCTCAAGATAGCATAAGTATTACGGTGGGTGAACAAATTACTGTCGAGCAATTAATAGAAAAGCGAATAATTATGAGATTATCTAGGCATGATCATGTATATAGGCATCACGTCCACAACAAGTAGACCGACTCCTGCCTGCATCTACTACTATTACTCCACATATCGATCGACTCCTGCCTGCATCTAGAGTATTAAGTTCATAAGAACAGAGTAACGCATTAAGCAAGATGGCATGATGTAGAGGGATAAACTCAAGCAATATGATATAAACCCCATCTTGTTATCCTCGATGGCAACAATACAATACATGCCTTGCAACCCTTTCTGTCACTGGGTAAGGACACCGCAAGATTGAACCCAAAGCTAAGCACTTCTCCCATGGCAAGAACGATCAATCTAGTAGGCCAAACCAAACTAATAATTCGAAGAGACTTGCAAAGATAACTAAATCATACATAAAAGAATTCAGAGAAGATTCAAATATTATTCATAGATAAACTTGATCATAAACCCACAATTCATCGGATCTCGACAAACACACCGCAAAAAGAGTTTACATCGAATAGATCTCCACAAGAGAGGGGGAGAACATTGTATTGGGATCCAAAAAGAGAGAAGAAGCCATCTAGCTAATAAGTATGGACCTGTAGGTCTCTGGTAAACTACTCACAACTCATCAGAGGGGCAAGGATGTTGATGTAGAAGCCCTCCGTGGTCGATTCCCCCTCCGGTAGAGTGCCAGCGAAGGCTCCAAGATGAGATCTCGCGGATACAGAAGGTTACAGTGGTGGAAATTGTGTTTCGTCTGCCCCCTGGATGTTTTCGGGGTACGTAGGCTTATATAGGAGGAAGAAGTACGTTGGTGGATGCCCGAGGGGCCCACAAGACAGGGGGCGCGCCCTATAGGGGGCCTCCTATCTAGTGGGAGCCTCAGCTTCTTCTTGACTTGCACTCCAAGTCCTCTCGATCACGTTCGTTCCAAAAATCACGCTCCCGAAGGTTTCATTCCATTTGGACTCAGTTTGATATTCCTTTTCTTCAAAATACTGAAATAGGCAAAAAAACAGCAATATGGGCTGGGCCTCCGGTTAGTAGGTTAGGCCCAAAAATGATATAAATGTGTAAAATAAAGCCCATAAACATCCAAAAGGGGTAATATAATAGCATGGAACAATCAAAAATTATAGATACGTTGGAGACGTATCAAGCATAACCAAGCTGAATTCCTGCTCGCCCTCGAGTAGGTAAATGATAAAAAGAGAATTTTTGATGTGGAATGCTACCTAGCATAATTCTCAATCTAATTTTCTTTATTGTGGCATGAATGTTCAGATCCAAATGATTCGAAATAAAAGTTCATATTGATAAACGAAATAGTAACACTTCAAGCATACTAATCAAAGTAATCATGTCTTCTCAAAATAACATGGCAAAAGAAAGTTCATCCCTACAAAATCATATAGTTAGGCTATGCTTCATTTTCGTCATACAAAGATGTTCACAACTTCTATACCCCCCATGACAAGCCAAGCAATTGTTTCATACTTACATAATCTCAAACTTTTTCAACCTTGACGCAATACATGAGCGTGAGCCATGGATATAGCACTATGGGTGGAATAGAATATGATGATGGGGATTGTGTGGAGAAGACAAAAAAGGAGAAAGTCTCACATTGACGAGGATAATCAGAGGGCTATGGAGATGCCCATCAATTGATGTCAACATGAGGAGTAGGGATTGCCATGCAACGGATGCACTAGAGCTATACATGAATGCTCAACAAAAGAAAACTAGTGGGTGTGCATCCAACTTGCTTGCTCACGAAGACCTAGGGCATTTGAGGAAGCCCATCGTAGGGATATACAAGCCAAGTTCTATAATGAAAAATTCCCACTAGTATGAAAAAGACAACTTATGAGACTTACTATATGAAAAGCATGGTGCTACTTTAAAGCACAAAAATATGAGACTCACTACATGAAGAGCAAGGTGCTACTTTGAAGCACAAGTGTGGAAAAAGAGATAGTAACATTGCCCTTTTCATTTATTTTCCTTTTTTTCTTCTTTTTTTCCTTTTTGGGACTTTTTTGGCCTTTGTTCTTTTTTTTCTTTTTTTTTTCTTTGGGCAATGCTCTAATAATGATGATCATCACACTTCTATTGATTACAACATATGAATTACAACTCGAAACTAGAACAAGATATGACTCTATATGAATGCCTCCGGCGGTGTACCGGGATGGTGCAATGAATCAAGAGTGACATGTATGAAAAATAATGCATGGTGGCTTTGCCACAAATACGATGTCAACTACATGATCATGCAATAGCAATATGACAAAAGTAAAGCATGTCACGATAATGATAAACGGAACGGTGGAAAGTTGCATGGAATTATATCTCGGAATGGCTATGGAAATGCCATAATAGGTAGGTATGCTGGCTGTTTTGAGGAAGATATAAGGAGGTTTATGTGTGATAGAGCATATCGTATCACGGGGTTTGGATGCACCAGCGAAGTTTGCACGAACTCTCAAGGTGAGAAAGGGCAATGCACGGTACCGAAGAGGCTCGCAATGGCGGAAAGGTAAAAGTGCGTATAATACATGGACTTAAACATTAGTCAAAAGAACTCATATACTTATTGCAAAAATTTAGAAGTCATCAAAAATCAAGCACTACGCGCATGCTCCTAGGTGGACAGATTGGTAGGAAAAAACCATCACTCATCCCCGACCGCCACTCATAAGGATGCACAAGCCAGGTACTCATGTTTCAAATTTGTTACACAACTTTAACCATACGTGCATGCTACGGGATTTTCTAACTTCAACATAAGAATTATTTAAATTCATAATCACCCAACTATCATGACTTTAATATCACTACCTCCATATCTCAAAACAATTATCAAGTATCAAATTGATCATAGCATCCAATTCACTTCCTATGATAGTTTTTATTATACCCAACTTGGATGCCTACCATTCTAGGACCAATTTTATAACCATATAAAATACCATGCTGTTCTAAAAGACTCTCAAAAAGATATAAGTGAAGCATTAGAGACTAGTAATTTCTACAAAAATAAGTCACCACCGTGCTCTAAAAGATATAAGTGAAGCACTAGAGCAAAAACTATCAAGCTCAAAAGATATAAGTGAAGCACATAGAGTATTCTAGCAAATTCTAATCAAATAGGCTTCTCCAAAAAGGTGTGTACAGCAAGGATGATTGTGGTAAACTGAAAAGCAAAGACTAATATAATACACGACGCTCCAAGCAAAACACATATCATGTGGCGAATAAAAATATAGCTCCAAGTAAAGTTACCAATGGACGAAGACGAAAGAGGGGATGCCTTCTCGGGGCATCCCCAAGCTTAGGCTTTTGGCTATTCTTGAATATCTTGGGGTGCCTTGGGCATCCCCAAGCTTAGGCTCTTGCCACTCCTTATTCCATAGTCCATAAAAGCTTTACCCAAAACTTGAAAACTTCACAACACAAAACTCAACAGGAAATCTTATAAGCTCCGTTAGTGAAAGAAAAACAAAACCACCACATAAGGTACTACAATGAACTCATTATTTATTTATTTTGGTGTTAAACCTACTGTATTACAACTTCTCTATGGTTTATAAACTATTTTACTAGCCATAGATGCATCAAAATAAGCAAACAACACACGAAAAACAGAATCTGTCAAAAACAGAACAGCCTGTAGCAATCTGTAACTGTAAAAATCCTACCAAAATATGAAGTCATGGAAAATTGTTTATTGATCAGCAGCAAAAAGAATCGACACAAAAGCACGTTTCTGTGATTTAACTAAATTATATTCGTGCGTGCAAAGTTTCTGTTTTTCAGCAGAATCAAATCAACTATCATCATAGGTTATCCTATAGGTTCTACTTGGCACAAACACTAATTAAAAGATAAAAACACATATAAACATAAGGTAGATGCAAGATTTATTACTAAAAAGGAGCAAAACAAAAAACAAAAAGAAAATTGGGTTGCCTCCCAACTAGCGCTATCGTTTAATGCCCCTAGCTAGGCATAAAAGCGAAGATAAATCTAACGACTGCCATCTTTGGCACTAAATTCATCAATAGAGCACTTGTGATCTCTAGCAATGGTTAAACCTTTAGGCAAAAATTCAAGAAATTCGTTGGTAGCAAAAGGTTCCTTAACGATAGAGAGACAATTGGGATGAACACTTATGGATTTGAGATCCGCGTCTCCATTACTAGAAGATTCACCCTTATTTTTAGGAACATAAATAAACTTGGTAGTTTTAGTAGGGGATTTTGGAGTGTTTTTCATGGAGGAAAACGCGGAACCTAAGTTTGTAATGATATCCTCAAGTTTACCGATTCTAGCAGAGTCTAGATCTATTTTTTCATTGACTATAGTTTCTTTTTATTTAAGATTTTTCAAAGTAACTCCAACCCTAGATCCATATTGGGTAATGTGATTATGTATCTTTTTATCCAAATTTTCAATCAAATCAACAGTGGCAATTTTATTTTCAGTAATCTCAAGCCGTTGCATAACATGTTCTAAAGTTAAAATAGTTCCATTGACCAAAAGAGGTGGTGGGCCAAACAAATCTAACATAGCATTATAAGCATCAAACGTATGGTTACTTATGAAATCACGTCCGGTAGCAATATCAAGAACACATCTTTTCCAAGGAGTGATGCCTACATAAAAATTGTGGAGAAGAACGGAAGTAGAAAGCTTCCTAGAAGATTTATATTGGGCATTGCAAATTCTATGCCAAGCATCTTTTAAATTTTCTCCCTCCCTTTGCTTAAAATTGATAATTTCATGTTCGGGAGTGATAATAAAGATAGGAGGACTAGCCATGACGACAAGGTAAACGAACTAACACACGGGCAAACGGAAAAAGGTAAGCGAAAAAGAGAGGAGGAGATTGGGAAAGAGAGGGCGAATAAAACGGGAAGGGTGAAGTGGGGGATAGAAAAACGAGAGGCAAATGGCAAATAATGTAAATGCGAGGGAGATGGGTTTGTGATGGGTACTTGGTATGTCTTGACTTGAGCGAAGACCTCCACAACAACGGCGCCATAAATCCTTCTTGCTACGTCTTGAGCTTACGTTGGTTTTCCTTGAAGAGGAAAGGGTGATGCAGCAATAGTAGCGTAAGTATTTCCCTCGGTTTTTGAGAACCAAGGTATCAATCCAGTAGGAGGCTCCTCAAAAGTCCCATGCACCTACACAAACAAACAAAGAACTCGCAACCAACGCAATAAAGGGGTTGTCAATCCCTTCACGGCCACTTGCGAAAGTGAGATCTAATAAAGATAATAAGATAAGATAAATATATTTTTGGTATTTTATAATATAGATGCAAAAAGTAAAGATGCAAATTAAAGTAGATTCAAAGAAAATATGATAAGAGATAGACCCGGGGGCCATAGGTTTCACTAGTGGCTTCTCTCAAGATAGCATAAGTATTACGGTGGGTGAACAAATTACTGTCGAGCAATTGATAGAAAAGCGAATAATTATGAGATTATCTAGGCATGATCATGTATATAGGCATCACGTCCGCAACAAGTAGACCAACTCCTGCATGCATCTACTACTATTACTCCACACATCGACCGACTCCTATCTGCATCTAGAGTATTAAGTTCATAAGAACAGAGTAAGGCATTAAGCAAGATGACATGATGTAGAGGGATAAACTCAAGCAATATGATATAAACCCCATCTTGTTATCCTCGATGGCAACAATAAAATACGTGCCTTGCAACCCTTTCTGTCACTGGGTAAGGACACCGCAAGATTGAACCCAAAGCTAAGCACTTCTCCCATGGCAAGAAAGATCAATCTAGTAGGTCAAACCAAACTGATAATTCTAAGAGACTTGCAAAGAAAACTCAATCATACATAAAAGAATTCAGAGAAGATTCAAATATTATTCATAGATAAACTTGATCATAAACCCACAAGTCATCGGATCTCGACAAACACACCGCAAAAAGAGTTTACATCGAATAGATCTCCACAAGAGAGGGGGAGACCATTGTATTGAGATCCAAAAAGAGAGAAGAAGCCATCTAGATAATAACTATGGACCCGTAGGTCTGTGGTAAACTACTCACAACTCATCGGAGGGGCAAGAATGTTGATGTAGAAGCCCTCCGTGGTCGATTCCCCCTCCGGCAGAGTGTCGGCGAAGGCTCCAAGATGAGATCTCGCGGATACAGAAGGTTACGGTGGTGGAAATTGTGTTTCGTCTGCCCCCTGGATGTTTCCGGGGTACATAGGCTTATATAGGAGGAAGAAGTACATCGGTGGACGCCCGAGGGGCCCACGAGACAGCGGGCGCGCCCTATAGGGGGGGCTCCTATCTCGTGGGATCCTCGGCTGCTTCTTGACTTGCACTCCAAGTCCTCTGGATCACGTTCGTTCCATAAATCATGCTCCCGAAGGTTTCATTCCATTTGGACTCCGCTTGATATTCCTTTTCTTCGAAATACTGAAATAGGCAAAAAAACAACAATATGGGATGGGCCTCCGGTTAGTAGGTTAGTCCAAAAAATGATATAAATTTGTAAAATAAAGCCCATAAACATCCAAAAGGGGTAATATAATAGCATGGAACAATAAAAAATTATAGATACGTTGGAGACGTATCAATGCTCACACAAAAGTAAAAACGGAAGCATAATGGGAGGATCATGAAGCATATGACTAGCACATTTAAGCTTAACCCACTTCCTATGCATAGGGATTTTTTAGCAAACAATTTACGGGAGCAAGAATCAACTAGCATAGGAAGGCAAAACAAGCAAAACTTCAAGATTTTCAATACATAGAGAGGAAACTTGATATTATTGAGATATATTAAAGCATATGTTCCTCTCTCATAATAATTTTTAGTAGCATCATGAATGAATTCAACAATATAACTATCACATAAAGCATTCTTTTCATGATCCACATGCATAAAAAAATTATTACTCTCCACATAAGCAAATTTATCCTCATGAATAGTGGTGGGAGTAAACTCAACAAAATAACTAGCACATGATACTTGATTTACATAATCAATTTGAGCACTAAAATCATGATGACAAATTTCATGGTTATCATTTTTCTTTATAGCATACATGTCATCACAATAATCATCATAGATAGCAACTTTTTTGTCATAATCAATTGACAACTCTTCCAAAATAGTGGATTCATCATTAAATAAAGCATGACCTCTCCAAATCCACTTTCATAATTATTACAATAAGATTCAACACCCTCAAAAATAGTGGGTTCATTACTTCCTAGAGTTGACACTCTTCCAAAACCACTTTCATCAATATAATCATCATAAATAGGAGGCGTGCAATCACTATAACAAATTTGCACATCAAATCTTAGGGAACTAAAACTATCATCTTCATCAAACATAGCATCCCCAACCTTACGACTTTGCATATCACTAGCATCATGGATATTCAAAGAATTCATACTAGCAACATTGCGATCATGATTATTATTCATGGATTTAATGCCACACATTTTGTTGAATTCTTCTTCTAACACTTTGGCACAATTTTTCGATCCATCATTTTCACGAAAGACATTATAAAGATGAATAGTATGAGGCGACCTCAATTCCATTTTTTGTACTTTTCTTTTATAAACCAAAATAGTGCTAAAATAAGAAACTAAAAGATTCAATTGCAAGATCTAAAGATATACCTTCAAGCACTCACCTCCCCCGCAACGGTGCCAGAAAAGAGCTTGATGTCTACTATGCAACTTTATTCTTGTAGGCTCGTGTTGAGCCTCCAAGCACAGAGTTCTGTAGGACAGCATTAATTTTCCCTCAAGTGGATGACCTAACTTTTATCAATCAGTGGGAGGTGTAGGATGAAGATGGCCTCCCTCAAACAACCTGCAACCAAATACAAGAAATATCTTGTGTCCCCAACACACCCAATACAATGGCTAATTGTATAGGTGCCCTAGTTCAGCGAAGAGATGGTGATACGAGTGTATTATGAATAGTAGATATAGATTTTTGTAATCTGAAAATAAAAAAACAGCAAGGTAGCAAGTGATAAAACCTAGCACAAACGGTATTGCAATGCTTGAAACCAAGGCCTAGGGTCGTACTTTCACTAGTGCAATCTCTCAACAGTGCTAACATAATTGAATCATATACCAATCGCTCTGTGTGCGACAAAGAGTCACTCCAAAGTTCTTATCAAGCAGAGAACATAAGATGAAATTGTTTATAGAGTACGAAACCTCCTCAAAGTTATCCTTTCCGATCAATCTATTGAGTTATTCCTATAAGTGTCACAAACAACCCTAGAGTTTGTACTCCCTCCGTCCAAAAAAGCTTGTCCCAAGCTTGCTTCTCAAATGGATGTATCTAGCACTAACTTGATGCTAGAAACGTCCATTTGAGAGGCAAGCTTTTTCAGATGGAGGGAGTACTAAAATAACACCATATGATAAACATCAACCAACTCTAATCTCACCTAGATACTCCAATGTCACCACAAGTATCCTTGAGTTGATTATTCGATATGCACCAAACAACTTCAGATTCATAATATTCAATCCAACACAAAGAACTTCAAAGAGTGCCTCGAGATTTCTACCAGAGAAAGTAGGACGAAAATGTGCATCAACCCCTACGCATAGATTACCCTAATGTTACCTCAAGAATCCGCGAGTTGTGTGCCAAAACATACATCAAGTGAATCAATATAATACCCCATTGTCACCATGGGTATCCGTATGCAAGACATACATCAACTATTCTCAAATCCATAAAATTATTCAATCCGATAATAGTGAAACCTCAAAGGTAAAAACTCAATTCATCGCAACAAGATAGAGAGGGGAAAACACCATATTATCCAACTATATTAACAAAGCTCGTGGTATATCAAGATTGTGCCAAATCAAGAACAAGAGAGAGAGAGAGAGAGAGAGAGAGAGAGAGAGATCAAACACATAGCTACTTGTTCATACCCTTAGCCTTGAGGGTGAACTACTCCCTCCTCATCATGCTGGCCGCCGAGATGATGAAGATGGCATCCGGTGATGATTCCCCCCTCCGGCAGGGTACCGGAACAGAGGTCTAGATGGTATTTCGAAGGTACAGAGGCATGCGGCGCCAGAGTCCAAGTCCTAGGGTTATTTCTGGTGGATCTATTTATAGGATTTTTTGGCCTCAGTCTCACGCTAAGATGGGCCACATGGAGCCCACGAGCTACCAGCGCACCACTCACCTCAGGGCGCGCCCTGGCGGGTTGTTGCCACCTTGTGGCTCTTCTGGTCCTCCCATGAAGCTTCAGGGGTCTCTTTTGTTCCAAAAAAATCGTCAAAAAATTTCGTTGCATTTGGAGAACTTTTATTTCTGCACAAAAAACAACACTACGGTAGTTCTGCTGAAAACAGTGTCATTCCATGTTAGTTCCATATCATACCAAAACCATATAGAATTGTTGTAAACATGGCATGAATACTTCATAAATTATAGATATGTTGGAGATGTATCAGGGAGCACCAATCGTGGGTCTTCCATGATAGCAAGAATCCATCCTCCTCCACCTTTGCAAGATATAGGATATCTTCAACATCCAGGCATCAACAAGAACCTACACTAGGTCTTCGGCACACCAGAAGTCCACTCCCTTTGATAAGAAGCCTCGGTGACATCATTGTCAAGCTAGAACTCTGCCTCCCATGCTTGGTGTTCCCATGCCAAGTCTTCACGAGACGACTCCACCTTCGCCGCATGGAAGAGGCCATGTGAATTTCACCACATCAATACTCCAACACGAAGCCGTATCTTCATCACTTTGGTGTCACTACTTATGTCGGTAACGCACCCTCTATAATGAAGGAAGTTATCTTGAAGGTGGTATACTAGGAAGCACTCTCGGCAAGGACCATGCCCCGAGATCATCATGGGTTCATCATGCTTTGACACCAAGCACGGCTTGGTGAGCGGAGGTGGTGAGGACATGGCTCCCATGGACAGGACCAAATTTTTTTCATACATGCATATATGCGAGGTGATTTCTAATACAAACGGTGCAATAATTTATTTATGTTATCAAGGACAAAAATACTTCACCGACTTTTATGTCATATCTAATTGCGGGTGTACTGGACACTTGTACAAATCATGTGTGAAGATAAAGGAAACTGAGATGATTAGGTTCTATTCAAGAAGTACTTTCACGATCATTTTTTGTCCAAGAGAAGACAGAGACCAAGTCCCCCATGTTTTGGACTCGGATTCGGACTGCACAGACACGCCTGACTCAAACACTTACAATTTTTGCATCCGGACTCTGAATCGGATGGATATTTTTTTGTTGGAAAAGTTATCTCGTTCACTTTCCAACACAGTTGGATTCACCTTCAAATTCATTCGGAGCGCAGAGATATCACCAAAATAGTCTGACACTACAGCAGAATGTGAGTGGAACTACAAGCCAAACAGTGTTGCGTCACCTCCACTTGGGCGCATGGGCCTTGTATGACCTAGGGTTGCATTTAGGTTGCCTTGGGACGTCCTTCCATCACCTTGTCTGCCACCCCTTTGTTCTATATAAGTAGATCAATCCCATAGCTTTTTTCTTGGGTTTTATTTAGTTAAAAGTTAGTCATTGTTGCAACTTCATGTACTTTGTTTGTGTCCAACGTCCAGCCCAAGACCGTTTTTGGAACCCCACTTTTATCTATGCTTCATATATATTTGCAATATTCAGATTGTGTTATCATATCCTTGCTCGTTCTTTAATTGCTTGCAGGAATAGACCTTCGTGGTGAGGCTGGCCGTGCTTCTAGCATCGTCAGTAACCTCCCGGAGATTGGTTTAGCTATGGCGAAGGCGCAATGTCGTGCACATTTGGGATCATCAAAGTTGTTTTCCACCAAATCGATAGTTATTATCTCATCAAAAGATCGGGACACCCCACCTCTATCAGGAGGGATCAAACCTTCATCGTAGGGGAGGTCACATGCATATGTTACTTGTATATGTCATTACCTCTAAAGTTGAGATAAGCCTTATAAACCGAAAAGGAGGGAGTACAAGTAACATATGCATGTTATTAGTGAGAGTTACTCCACTATGGGTAGCCTTAACAAAGCGAGGCCACGGTTTCCAAAACATGCAATTAAATTATACTGTAGCTAGTACTACAAAAGAAGCTAGCTACGAAAGACACGTCGAATGCAAATAACAACACACATAGAAGTCTATAAGTCTTTGTATAGCTGCTGCTACTTCGACACTCCTGGAAAGTTCATACAATCATCCAAAATGATCGATGCTCTAGGTGCTTAGGGTCCATCGGCCATTGCTACATTACCTTAACAAGGAAACGAGTCGCTCACAGAAAGATCAGACGCTTTGCGGTAGCTCCAAGCATGGTCGCTTGGACATGCAAGAATCTCTAGTGCACACTCCTCGGCAGCAAACTCCATGGAAGCTCGCGACGTGAGTTTGGCAACAGTTGCAGTCATTGCAGTAGAATTCTTCGCACCAAGCACCAGCACCAACTTCTGCAGCATCTCTCCTCTCCCCCAAAACCAACTCGGGGAATCCAAGTTCGCCCACCCCCAGGTTGAACTGATCCCGCACCACCTTCTTGACGTGCTCCTCCAGGCATTCGATCGGACCGACCTCCTACCGGAACTTGGAATCGAGCTTGCCACTGGCTTCAGCAGCGGTAGCTATGTCGTGGTGGTTCTCCTCAGCGGTGTCACCCTGGCCTCCTACACTGGCCGACTGCAAAATCAGAGCGGGCGATCGGTGAAAGATTTAGGGAGGTGAATCTAGGGAGACCAGGGTTATAACTAATGATATATACCATAACTTGTAGCGTCTCAACTCGGGGAAAGCACCTTAAGAAACTGAGCAAGGTATGCACTTCCTTGGCAGCTCTGAAACTGACCTTCAACGCTAGCAGCTTGACACTTGGAACAATAGCATTTGGCCTCACAATTGTTACCCCGGCCTGCAATGCAATGCAGCAAATGAATAAAGAATCAATTAATTGAAGTAAAAGCAAATCAAACCAGCATACTAGTATGCATCAAGATTAATCTGACAGTAATTAAGAATATATAAAGAGGGGATTTCGAGCCATGCAGTGATGATGGTGTTGCCGATCTCAAGCACGTGGTTGGCCGTCTCCAAGTAGCCGAGCACGATGAGCTCTAGAGCATGTCCAATCTAGACCCTGACGCGTTCAGTTCCAGGACTTCCAGCAAAGTGTTGGCGCCGCCTCTCGCAGCGCCACTTAGAACACAAACATGCTTTGTCGTGGGCTCTCTTCCTTGGCATTCACAATGGCTACATTTTTGCTTGTGCCCTCACGGCTTTTGTTTCCAATTACTCAGTGCAATATATGTACACGAAGGTAGGCACTCAGGCCATGCGAAACTAGTTAGACACGTAGGGTTTAGGGTTTTGCGTGGGTGGTTGACATCCAGCCTCACGTCTCAATATATAGATGATCAGAATACAATTACATACGTATACGTGTACGTGTACATGTACAATATACTAGACCCTATTTTACATCCCCCTCAATCCAAACTACATACAAGATTCAGATTGGTTCTAAAGCGGTCAAGCATTTGTCGAGTAGCGGGTTTAGTAAATACATCCGCTAACTGATCATCAGTTGAGATAAACCTGACTTCCGGTTCACATGCAGCTACTCGTTCTCTCACAAAATGGAAATCAATCTCAATGTGTTTGGTCCGAGCATGAAACACTGGATTCGCCGTCAGGTAAGTTGCCCCTAGATTATCACACCACAATATAGGTGTGCCCTGCCGTGGGACTCCAAGTTCTGTGAGAACTACGTCTATCCAAATGGCTTCAGCCGCGCCATTGGCTAGTGCCTTATACTCTGCCTCGGTGCTAGACCTCGAGACTATAGGTTGCTTCTTTGAACTCCAAGATACAAGATTGGGTCCAACAAAAATAGCAAAGCCACCAATAGAACGCCTTTCGTCAACACAGCCTGCCCAGTCTGCATTGGTGAATATACTAACTCCAATAAATCTGGACTTACGAATCCGTAGTCCCGTGTCTAGCATACCTTTGACATACCTCAAAATACGCTTAACTGCTTCCCAATGAACCTTCGTAGGCTGAGACAGAAATTGACAAACTTTGTTCATGGCAAAGGAGATATCGGGATGAGTGAGGGTCAAATACTGAAGTGCTCCAACCACACTGCGATACCTGAAAGAGTCATAAGTGCCCAGTAGTGCACCACTGTGACGTGAGAGGCTCTCGGACGTAGCAAGCAGAGTGGAATTGGACTTGCAGTTCTCCATGTTGACACAATGAAGATGATCCAATGGATACTTTTTTGCATCAAGGTCATGCCCCTTGAATGAAAGGACACTTCCAGTCCAAGGAAGTACTTTAGCCGACCCAAGTCTTTATGGGAAATCTAGCAGATAATGACTGCACGAGGCGATCCACCATAGCAGGGGTAGAGCCAGCAATCACAATATCATCAACATACACCAACATGTATATCTGAATAGCACCATGTGAGAAGATGAACAAGGACACGTCTGCTCGAGAGGCAACAAAACCAAGCTGGGAAAGTCGCTGACTCAAACTGGCATACCAGGCACGGGGCGACTGTTTGAGCCCATAGATGGACCTCTGAAGTTTGCAGACATGAGAGGGAGTGGCATCCTCAAACCTGGGGGGCTGCTGCATATACACATCTTCGGCCAAAAATCCATGTAAAAAGGCATTGCTCACATCAATCTGTCGAAGGCTCCAACCACGAGACACGGCAAGAGAAAGAACCAAGCAAACAGTGGCAGGCTTCACCACTGGGCTGAAAGTATCTCCATAGTCAATCCCGTGTTGTTGAGTGAAATCGTGAGCGACAAGAAGAGCTTTGTGCTTATCGAAAGATCCATCCGGACGATGCTTGGTTTTGAAAATCCACTTTCAGCCTACAACATTAATACCAGGAGGCCGAGGCACCAACACCAAGGTGTTAGTGCAACGAAGAGCAGCAAATTCCTCGGACATGGCGGCACGCCAGGCAGGTTCACCCAAAGCATCACGATGGGAAACTGGTGCGGCGAAAAATGCATGCCGACGGGAATCATACCGAACCGTGCCATCAGTGTAAGTTTTCTCCTTGCGCGTATGATCACGATCACGGGTAACCATAGCGTGCACCGGAGATGCGTCGTTGGTGCAAGGTGACGGCGGCAGCAAGGGCTCGACCAGAGGTGTCGCGGCTGAGGATTCCTCAGCGACAGGCGACACGGGCCGAGACGGGACCGTGGGCGAAGCCGGCCCAGGCAAAGCGGGAGCACTGGATGGGGGTGGCGGCCCGGGAGATGCACGAGGCAACCCAGACGAGGCCACGGACTCGCCATCTAGCGAGGCAGCCGCGCCAGCATCAGTAGGCGTGGCATGCACGTCCGACGCATGCACGTCAATCACACCACATGGCGCCGGAGCAGGAACAGTCACCTGGGGAGAAAACAAAGCAACGTCGCCTGCAGGTAACAAGTTAGGCAATAAATAGGACATGTCATATTTACGCTCATGGACATCCGGAACAGGTTCATTAGATGGAAAGGTGATGGCATGTTCAAGAGAGGCAAGATCAACCAAAACACCGGTGTTGGAATAAGGAAACACATTCTTGTCGAAAACAACGTCACGAGAAATATATATTCTATCGGTGGTGCAATCAAGACACTTATAGCCTTTATGCATAGGACTATAGCCAAGGAAGACGCACATCTTGGAACGGAACTCAAGCTTGTGAGCATTGTACTTGCGAAGACTAGGCCAACAAGCACACTCAAAAATCCAAAGTGAGGAGTAGTTGGGTTGAACATGTAATAGACAAAACAAAGGAGTACCCTTGTTGGGAACCGGAGTGGGCATACGGTTGATGAGGTAGCATGCGTAAGAAAAGCCTCATCCCAAAACCGAAGCGGGAGAGAAGAGTGTGCAAGCAAAGCAAGGCCGGTCTCTACCAAATGGCGGTGTTTGCGCTCAGCAATACGGTTCTGCTGAGATGTATGTGGACACGACACACGATGAGAGATGCCCGTGCATTGAAAGTAGCAATGGAGTTTGTGATATTCACCACCCTAGTCGGACTAAACAGCCTTGATTTTATAGTCCAAAAGGCGTTCGACGTGAGCCTGAAAATTATAGAAAATTACTCAACATCAGACTTGTGTTTCAGCAAATAGATCCAGGTGAAACGCGTGTAGTCATCAACAAAGCTAACATAATACTTGTACCCCCCCCCCAAAGAAGCAATAGCGGGACCCCAAACATCTGAATGTATTAATTCAAGAGGTACAGTAGTGACATGAGAAGACGTAGAATAAGGTAGTTGATGACTCTTAGCAAGCTGACAGGCATCACATACTAATGGTGAATTATTGGAACTAGAACATGGGAGATCATGACTCCAAACAATGGAAGTGGCCACATTATTTGTAGGATGACCAAGACGTTGATGCCATTGCGATGACGATACTCTAACACTGGAAGACGCATAGCGAGACGATGATGATGATGCACGAGTGAAAGGGATCGGGTAGACCCCCCCCATAACTTCTACCGTGAAGGATGAAGTGCCTCGTTGCCTTGTCCTTAACAAGAAAAAAGCGACGGTGAAACCCAACGAACACATCATTATCACAAAGAAGGCGATAAACAGAGAGAAGACGATGGTTGATGCGTGGAACAAGAAGTATGTTGCACAGTTTTAGAGATGACCCGGTTAAACGTGAATGACCAATATGCGAAATAGAAAAACCTGCACCATTGGCCACCTGAACCTGATCCTTGCCGTCGTAGCGCTCATGAACCTAGAGACACTCAAGGTCACTAGTCAGGTGATCCGTAGCCCCGGTATCCAGCACCCAAGGATAGTCGACGGTGTTGGTGGAGACTGAGTTGGCGGGGCACGAGTTGTGGTCCTGATGATAGCGCTTGCGCAGTCATCGGCTTCATGGCCCCAGTTCTTGCAAATTTGACACCTAGGGCGCCATCGAGTGTTGCGACGGACACCACCGCCGTTGTTTCCGGCGTTGCCCCCGCCACCTTGCCAGCCATTGCCGGCGTAGCCGGGGTTGCGATCGCGGCCGCCCTTGTTGTCGCCGCTGCCACCTTGGAGGCCCTGCCCCGACTAGCCGCTCCCATCAGCCGGGCGCCGCCGCCATGCAAGGGGTAGAGCTCCGAGTAGGGCGCACGTCCGCCAGCGCCATACGAACCCGAGCGGCTCATGGCGTTAGCAGAGGGAGACCACCCCTTCACCGCACTCTGCTGGGCCTGCAGCACCTCGAACTACAGAACAAGTGAGTAGAAGCTGGAGTAGGCATGGGTGCATCACTCACACCCAGGAAGGCGGCGATGGAGTTGTAGGCGGAGCCGAGTCCGGTGAGGATGTGACGGCGGCCATGGTGTCGGCCAGGGCCTTCATCTTGTACATGTATTCTGCCACGGACAACTCCTCCTTCCTCAGCGTCTGGAGTTGACGCCGGATGTGATGGACATTGGCGCGGCTCTACGCACTGAACATGGCACCGACGACCGTCCACACCGCCTGCGCTGACTCGCAGCCAATAAGATGGCATGAAGTGTCCTCATCCATGGAGGTGAGGAGAAGGCCCTTGACCTTCTGATCTCGAACCCACCATTGGTGGTACGCTGGGTTGGTGGCTGTCGTTGGAGCGTCACCGGTGCCGATAGCGAGGGTTTTGTCCGGTGCCACCGAGGTGCCATCAAGATGTCCATGGAGGTTAGCACCGGCGAGAACGGTGCTGGTGATACCCCCCATAGCATGAAGTTGTTGCGGCCGAGGCGTAAGGAGATCGCCGGAATGGCGAGCGCGGCGGGAACCGTGGCGGCTGAGGGCGAGATGAGGGCGCCTACAGGGTGGGTGGTGGTCAGGGCCGAGGACGACATCACGGCGGCGCGGTGACGAGCAACACGCGACGACGAGCGAAGGAACTCGAGGCGGCGGCGCGGATGAGGGCGGCGCGCGGCAACGGTGGAGGGATCGGGCGGGCAGCGGTGCGGAAGGTCTCTCGCGGCGGCTGCCCGAAGGCAACTGATTCCAAGTTAGACACGTAGGGTTTAGGATTTTGCATGGGTGGTTGACATCCAGCCTCACGTCTCAATATATAGATGATCAGAATACAATTACATATGTATATGTGTACGTGTACATGTATAATATACTAGACCCTATTTTACAAAACTCACGCCACTAACCCACTAACGCCACGGCCTAGCTACAAGCACGACCATCCAATCAACCTCTGCATTAACTAATCTAGCTATGTGCACGCCCACGTACACAACTCATGTACCTTATCCTTCAATAGCCACATTGTTGGAGAACGTAGTAATTTCAAAAAAAATTCCTACGCACCTGCAAGATTATGGTGATGCATAGCAACGAGAGGGGAGAGTGTTGTCCATGTACCTTCGTACACCGAAAGCGGAAGCATTAGAACAAGCGGTTGATGTAGTCGTACGTCTTCACGGCCCGACCGATCAAGCATCGAAACTACGGCACCTCCGAGTTCTAGCACAAAATCAGCTCGATGACGTTCCTCGAACTCCGATCCAGCCGAGTGTCGAGGGAGAGTTCCGTCAGCATGACGGCGTGGTGACGATCTTGATGTTCTACCATCGCACGGCTTCGCCTAAGCATCGCTACAATATTATCGAGGAGGACTATGGTGGAGGGGGGCACCGCACACGGCTAAGAGATCAAGAGATCAATTGTTGTATCTAGAGGTGCCCCCTGCCCCCGTATATAAAGGAGCAAGGGGGGAGGGGGCGGCCGGACTAGGAGGGGGCGCGCCAAGGGGAGTCCTACTTCCACCGGGAGTAGGACTCCCTCCTTCCTTGTTGGAGTAGGAGAAGGGGGAAAGAGGAGAGAGAGAGAGGAAGGAAAAGGGGGGCGCCGCCCCCCTCTCCTTGTCCTATTCGGACTAGGGGGGAGGGGTGCGCAGCCCAGCCCTTGCCTCCTCTCCTCTTCTCCACTAAGGCCCATATAGGCCCATTAAGCCCCCGGGGGGTCCCGGTAACCTCCCGGTACTTCGGTAAAATCCCGATTTCACCCGGAACACTTTCCATATCCAAATATAGGCTTCCAATATATCAATCTTCATGTCTTGACCATTTCGAGACTCCTCGTCATGTCCGTAATCACATTCGGGACTCCGAACAAACTTCGGTACATAAAAACTCATAAACTCATAATATAACTGTCATCGAAACCTTAAGCATGCGGACCCTACGGGTTCGAGAACTATGTAGACATAACCGAGAACCATTTCCGGTCAATAACCAATAGCAGAACCTGGATGCTCATATTGGCTCCTACATATTCTATGAAGATCTTTATCGGTCAAACGGCATAACAACATACGTTGTTCCCTTTGTCATCGGTATGTTACTTGCCCGAGATTTGATCGTCGGTATCTCAGTACCTAGTTCAACCTTGTTCCCGGAAAGTCTCTTTACTCGTTACGTAATGCATCATTCCGTAACTAACTCATTAGCTACATTGCTTGCAAGGCTTATAGTGATGTGCATTACCCAGAGGGCCCAGAGATACCTTTCCGACAATCGGAGTGACTAAACCTAATCTCGAAATACGCCAACTCAACATGTACCTTTGGAGACACCTGTAGAGCTCCTTTATAATCACCCAGTTACATTGTGACGTTTGGTAGCACACAAAGTGTACCTCCGGTAAACGGGAGTTGCATAATCTCATAGTTGTAGGAACTTGTATAAGTCATAAAGAAAGCAATAGCAACATACTAAATGATCAAGTGCTAAGCTAACGGAATGGGTCAAGTCAATCACATCATTCTCCTAATGATGTGATCCCGTTAATCAAATGACAACACATGTCTGTGGTTAGGAAACATAACCATCTTTGATTAATGAGCTAGTCAAGTAGAGGCATACTAGTGACATTAAGTTTGTCTATGTATTCACACATGTATCATGTTTCCGGTTAATACAATTCTAGCATGAATAATAAAAATTTATCATGATATGAGGAAATAAATAATAACTTTATTTATTGCCTCTAGGGCATATTTCCTTCAGTCTCCCACTTGCACTAGAGTCAATAATCTAGATTACACAGTAATGATTCTAACATCCATGGAGTCTTGGTGTTGATCATGTTTTGCTCGTGGAAGAGGCTTAGACAACGGGTCTGCAACATTCAGATCCGTATGTATCTTGCAAATCTCTGTGTCTCCCACCTGGACTTGGTCCCGGATGGAATTGAAGCGTCTCTTGATGTGATTGGTCCTCTTGTGAAATCTGGATTCCTTTGCCAAGGCAATTGCACCAGTATTCTCACAGGAGATCTTCATTGGTCCCGATGCACTAGGTATGACACCTAGATCGGAAATAAACTTCTTCATCCAGACTCCTTCGTTTGCTGCTTCTGAAGCAGCTATGTACTCCGCTTCGCATGTAGATCCCGCCACGACGCTTAGAACTACACCAACTGACAGCTCCACTGTTCAATATAAACACGTATCCGATTTGCGATTTAGAATCGTCTGGATTAGTGTCAAAGCTTGCATCGACGTAACCATTTACGACTAGCTCTTTGTCACCTCCATAAATGAGAAACATATCCTTAGTCCTTTTCAGGTATTTCAGTATATTCTTGACCACTATCCAGTGATCCATTCCTGGATTACTTTGGTACCTCCCTGTTAAACTTATTGCTAAGCATACATCAGGTCTGGTACACAGCATTGCATACATGATAGGGCCTATGGCTGAAGCATAGGGAACATCTTTCATTTTCTTTCTATCTTATGTTGTGGTCGGGCATTGAGTCTGACTCAACTTCACACCTTGTAATACAGGCAAGAACCCTTTCTTTGCCTGATCCATTTTGAACTTTTTCAAAACTTTATCAAGGTATGTGCTTTGTGAAAGTCCAATTAAGCGCCTTGATCTATCTCTATAGATCTTGATGCCCAATATGTAAGCAGCTTCACCGAGGTCTTTCATCGAAAAACTTTTATTCAAGTATACCTTTATGCTATCTAGAAATTCTATATCATTTCCAATTAACAATATGTCATCTACATATAATATCAGAAATGCTACAGAGCTCCCACCCACTTGCTTGTAAATACAGGCTTCTCCAAAAGTCTGTATAAAACCATATGCTTTGATCACACTATCAAAGCGTTTATTCCAACTCCGAGAGGCTTGCACCAGTCCATAAGTGGATCGCTGGAGCTTGCACACTTTGTTAGCACCTTTTGGATCGACAAAACATTTCGGTTGCATCATATACAACTCTTCTTCCAGAAATCCATTCAGGAATGCAGTTTTGACATCCATTTGCCAAATTTCATAATCATAAAATGCGGCAATTGCTAACATGATTCGGACTGACTTAAGCATCGCTACGGGTGAGAAAGTCTCATCGTAGTCAACCCCTTGTACTTGTCGAAAACCTTTCACAACAAGTCGAGCTTTGTAGACAGTTACATTACCATCAGCGTCAGTCTTCTTCTTGAAGATCCATTTATTCTCGATGGCTTGCCGATCATCGGGCAAGTCAACCAAAGTCCATACTTTGTTCTCATACATGGATCCCATCTCAGATTTCATGGCCTCAAGCCATTTTGCGGAATCTGGGCTCATCATCGCTTCCTCATAGTTTGTAGGTTCTCCATGGTCAAGTAACATGACTTCCAGAATAGGATTACCGTACCACTCTGGTGCGGATCTTACACTGGTTGACCTACGAGGTTCGGTAGTAACTTGATCTGAAGTGTCATGATCAATATCATTAGCTTCCTCACTGATTGGTGTAGTTTTCACAGGAACCGGTTCTTGTGATGAACTACTTTCCAATAAGGGAGCAGGTATAGTTACCTCATCAAGTTCTACTTTCCTCCCACTCACTTCTTTCGAGAGAAACTCCTTCTCTAGAAAGGATCCGAATTTAGCAACAAAAATCTTGCCCTCAGATCTGTGATAGAAGGTGTACCCAATAGTCTCTTTTGGGTACCCTATGAAGACACATTTCTCCAATTTGGGTTTGAGCTTATCTGGTTGAAGTTTCTTCACATAAGCGTCGCAGCCCCAAACTTTAAGAAATGACAACTTTGGTTTCTTGCCAAACCACAGTTCATAAGGTGTCGTCTCAACGGATTTTGATGCTGCCCTATTTAACATGAATGCGGCCGTCTCTAAAGCATAACCCCAAAATGATAGCGGTAAGTCAGTAAGAGACATCATAGATCGCACCATATCTAGTAAAGTACGATTACGATGTTCAGACACACCATTTCGTTGTGGTGTTCCGGGTGGCGTGAGTTGCGAAACTATTCCGCATTGCTTCAAATGTAAACCAAACTCGTAACTCAAATATTCTCCTCCACGATCAGATCGTAGAAATTTTATTTTCTTGTTACGATGATTTTCCACTTCACTCTGAAATTCTTTGAACTTTTCAAATGTTTCAGACTTGTGTTTCATCAAGTAGATATACCCATATCTGCTCAAATCATCTGTGAAGGTGAGAAAATAACGATACCCGTCATGAGCCTCAATATTCATTGGACCACATACATCAGTATGTATGATTTCCAACAAATCAGTTGCTCACTCCATAGTTCCGGAGAACGGCGTTTTAGTCATCTTGCCCATGAGGTACGGTTCGCAAGTACCAAGTGATTCATAATCAAGTGATTCCAGAAGTCCATCAGTATGGAATTTCTTCCTGCGCTTTACACCAATATGACCTAAACGGCAGTGTCACAAATAAGTTGCACTATCATTATCAACTCTGCATCTTTTGGCTTCAACATTATGAATATGTGTATCACTACTATCGAGATTTAATAAAAATAGACCACTCTTCAAGGGTGCATGACCATAAAAGATATTACTCATATAAATAGAACAACCATTATTCTCTGATTTAAATGAATAACCGTCTCGCATCAAACAAGATCCAGATATAATGTTCATGCTCAACGCTGGCACCAAATAACAATTATTCAGGTCTAAAACTAATCCCGATGGTAGATGTAGAGGTAGCGTGCCGACCGCGATCACATCGACTTTGGAACCATTTCCCACGCGCATCGTCACCTCGTCCTTAGCCAATCTTCATTTAATCTGTGGTCCCTGTTTCGAGTTGCAAATATTAGCAACAGAACCAGTATCAAATACTCAGGTGCTGCTGCGAGCATTAGTAAGGTACACATCAATAACATGTATATCACATATACCTTTGTTCACCTTGCCATCCTTCTTATCCGCCAAATACTTGGGGCAGTTCCGCTTCCAGTGTCCAGCCTGCTTGCAGTAGAAGCACTCAGTCTCAGGCTTAGGTCCAGATTTGGGTTTCTTCTCTTGAGCAGCAACTTGCTTGCTGTTCTTCTTGAAGTTCCCCTTCTTCTTCCCTTTACCCTTTTTCTTAAAACTGGTGGTCTTATTGAACATCAACACTTGATGCTCCTTCTTGATTTCTACCTCCGCAGCCTTTAGCATTGCGAAGAGCTCGGGAATAGTCTTGTCCATCCCTTGCATATTATAGTTCATCACGAAGCTCTTGTAGCTTGGTGGGAGTGATTGAAGAATTCTGTCAATGACACTATCATCAGGAAGATTAACTCCCAGTTGAATCAAGTGATTATTATACCCAGACATTTTGAGTATATGTTCATTGGCAGAACTATACTCCTCCATCTTGCAGCTATATAACTTATTGGAGACTTCATATCTCTCAATCCGGGCATTTTCTTGAAATATTAACTTCAACTCCTGGAACATCTCATATGCTCCATGATGTTCAAAACATCGTTGAAGTCCCGGTTCTAAGCCGTAAAGCATGGCACACTAAACTATCGAGTAGTCATCAGCTTTGCTCTGCCAGACGTTCTTAACGTCGTTAGTTGCATCTGCAGCAAGCCTGGCACCCAACGGGTGCTTCCAGGATGTAATTCTTCTGTGCAGCAATGAGGATAATCCTCAAGTTACGGACCCAGTCCGTGTAATTGCTACCATCATCTTTCAACTTAGCTTTCTCAAGGAACACATTAAAATTCAACGGAACAACAGCACGAGCCATCTATCTACAACAAACATGGACAAGCAAAATACTATCAGGTACTAAGTTCATGATAAATTTAAGTTCAGTTAATCATATTACTAAAGAACTCCCACTTAGACAGACATCTCTCTAGTCATCTAAGTGATCACGTGATCCAAATCAACTAAACCATGTCCGATCATCACGTGAGTGTTGGAAATATGCCCTAGAGGCAATAATAAAAGTATTATTATATTTCATTGTTCATGATAATTGTCTTGTATTCATGCTATAACTGTATTATCCGGAAATCGTAATACACGTGTGAATACTTAGACCACACTATGTCCCTGGTAAGCCTCTAGTTGACCAGCTCGTTGTGATCAACAGATAGTCATGGTTTCCCGACTATGGACATTGGATGTCGTTGATAACGGGATCACATCATTAGGAGAATGATGTGATGGACAAGACCCAATCCTAAGCATAGCATAAAAGATCGTGTAGTTCGTTTTGCTAGAGCTTTGCAAGTGTCAAGTATCTCTTCCTTCGACCATGAGATCGTGTAACTCCCGGATACCGTAAGAGTGCCTTGGGTGTATCAAACGTCACAACGTAACTGGGTGACTATAAAGGTGCATTACAGGTATCTCCGAAAGTAGCTGTTGGGTTGACACGGATCGAGACTGGGATTTGTCACTCCGTATGACGGAGAGGTATCTCTGGGCCCACTCGGTAATGCATCATCATATTGAGCTCAATGTGACCAAGGTGTTGGACACGGGATCATGCATTACGGTACGAGTAAAGTGACTTGCCGGTAACGAGACTGAACAAGGTATTGGGATACCGACGATCGAGTCTCGGGCAAGTAACGTACCGATTGACAAAGGGAATTGCATACAGGGTTTGATCGAATCCTCGACATAGTGGTTCATCCGATGACAACATCGAGGAGCATGTGGGAGCCATCATGGGTATCCAGATCCCGCTGATGGTTATTGACTGAGAGAGTCTCGGTCATGTCTGCATGTCTCCCGAACCCGTAGGGTCTACACACTTAAGGTTCAGTTACGCTAGGGTTATAGGGATATGTATATGCAGTAACCCGAATGTTGTTCGGAGTCCCGGATGAGATCCCGGACGTCACGAGGAGTTCCGGAATGGTCCGGAGGTAAAGATTTATATATGGGAAGTCCTGTTTCGGGCATCGGGACAAGTTTCGGGGTTATCGGTATTGTACCGGGACCACCGGAAGGGTCCCGGGGGTCCACCGGGTGGGTCCACCTGTCCCGGGGGGCCACATGGGCTGTAGGGGGTGCGCCTTGGCCTAATGGGCCAAGGGCACCAGCCCCACATAGGCCCATGCGCCTAGGGTTCAAGGGGGCAAGAGTCCTAGGAGGGTAAGGCACCTCCTAGGTGCCTTGGGGGGAGGGAAAACCCCCCTTGGCCGCCGCACCCCCTAGGAGATTGGATCTCCTAGGGCCGGCCACCCCCCTTGGCACCCCTATATATAGTGGGGGAGAGGAGGGACTTCATACCTGAACGCCCTGGCCTTTGGTTGCCTCCTTCTCCCTCCCCAACACCTCCTCCACCTCCATAGTGCTTAGCGAAGCTCTGCCGGAGTACTGCAGCTCCATCAACACCACGCCGTCGTGCTGCTGCTGGTGCCATCTCCCTCAACCTCTCCTCCCTTCCTTGCTGGATCAAGAAGGAGGAGACGTGGCTGTTCCGTACGTGTGTTGAACGCGGAGGTGCCGTCCGTTCGGCGCAGGTCATCGGTGATTTGGATCACGTCGAGTACGACTACATCATCACCTTGCAAGCTTCCGCACGCGATCTACAAGTGGTATGTAGATGCAAACTCTCTCCCTAGACTCGTTGCTTAGATGAACTCATAGATGGATCTTGGTGAAACCGTAGGAAAATTTTAATTTTCTGCAACGTTCCCCAACAGTGGCATCATGAGCTAGGTCTATGCGTAGTTCTCTTTGCACGAGTAGAACACAACTTTGTTGTGGGCGTGGATTTTGTCATCTTACTTGCCTCTACTAGTCTTTTCTTGCTCAACGGTATTGTGGGATGAAGCGGCCCGGACCAACCTTACACGTACGCTTACGTGAGACCGGTTCCACCGACTGACATGCACAAGTTGCATAAGGTGGCTGGCGGGTGTCTGTCTCTCCCACCTTAGTTGGAGCGGAATCGATGAACAGGGCCCTTATGAAGGGTAAATAGAAGTTGACAAAATCACGTTGTGGTGATTCGTAGGTAAGAAAACGTTCTTGCTAGAACCCAATTGCAGCCACGTAAAAGATGCAACAACAATTAGAGGACGTCTAACTTGTTTTTGCAGCGATTGATCATGTGATGTGATATGGCCAGAAGTTGTGATGAATGATGAATTGTGATGTATGAGATCATGTTCTTTGTAATAGGATTCACGACTTGCATGTCGATGAGTATGACAACCGGCAGGAGCCATAGGAGTTGTCATTATTTTTTGTATGACCTGCGTGTCATTGAATAACGTCATGTAAACTACTTTACTTTATTGCTAAACGTTAGTCATAGAAGTAGAAGTAGTCGTTGGCGTGACAACTTCATGAAGACACGATGATGGAGATCATGATGATGGAGATCATGGTGTCAAGCCGGTGACAAGATGATCATGGAGCCCCGAAGATGAAGATCAATGGAGCTATATGATATTGGCCATATCATGTCACAACTATATAATTGCATGTGATGTTTATTATGTATTATGCATCTTGTTTACTTAGGACGACGGTAGTAAATAAGATGATCCCTTATAAAATTTCAAGAAGTGTTCTCCCCTAACTGTGCACCGTTGCTACAGTTCGTCGTTTCTAAGCACCACGTGATGATCGGGTGTGATGGATTCTTACGTTCACATACAACGGGTGTAAGACAGTTTTACACAGCGAAAACACTTAGGGTTAACTTGACGAGCCTAGCATGTGCAGACATGGCCTCGGAACACGGAGACCGAAAGGTCGAACACGAGTCGTATGGAAGATACGATCAACATGAAAATGTTCACCGACGATGACTAGTCCGTCTCACGTGATGATCGGACACGGGCTAGTCGACTCGGATCGTGTAACACTTAGATGACTAAAGGGATGTCTAATCTAAGTGGGAGTTCATAATTTGATTAGAACTTTATTATCATGAACTTAGTCTAAAACCTTTGCAAATATGTCTTGTAGATCAATGGCCAACGCTAATGTCAACATGAACTTCAACGCGTTCCTAGAGAAAACCAAGCTGAAAGATGATGGCAGCAACTATACGGACTGGGTCCGGAACCTGAGGATCATCCTCATAGCTGCCAGGAAACAATATGTCCTAGAAGGACCGCTAGGTGACGCTCCCGTCCCAGAGAACCAAGACATTATGAATGCTTGGCAGTCTCGCGCTGATGATTACTCCCTCGTTCAGTGCGGCATGCTTTACAGCTTAGAACCGGGGCTCCAAAAGCGTTTTGAGCATCACGGAGCATATGAGATGTTCGAAGAGCTGAAACTAGTTTTTCAAGCTCATGCCCGGGTCGAGAGATATGATGTCTCCGACAAGTTCTACAGTTGTAAGATGGAGGAAAACAGTTCTGTCAGTGAGCACATCCTGAAGATGTCTGGGTTGCACAACCGTATGACCCAGCTGAACATTAACCTCCCAGATGAGGCGGTCATTGACAGAATCCTCCAGTCGCTCCCACCAAGCTACAAGAGCTTTGTGATGAACTACAACATGCAGGGAATGGAAAAGACCATTCCTGAAGTGTTCTCGATGCTGAAGTCAGCAGAGGCTGAAATCAAGAAAGAACATCAAGTGTTGATGGTCAATAAGACCACTAAGTTCAAGAAGGGCAAGGGTAAGAAGAACTTCAAGAAGGACGGCAAAGATGTTGCCGCGCCTGGTAAGCCAGTTACCGGGAAGAAGTCAAAGAATGGACCCAAGCCTGAGACTGAGTGCTTTTATTGCAAGGGGAAGGGTCACTGGAAGCGGAACTGCCCCAAATACTTAGCGGATAAGAAGGCCGGCAACACCAAAGGTATATTTGATATACATGTGATTGATGTGTACCTTACCAGTAATCGTAGTAACTCCTGGGTATTTGATACCGGTGCCGTTGCTCATATTTGTAACTCACAGCAGGAGCTGCGGAATAAACGGAGACTGGCAAAGGACGAGGTGACGATGCGCGTCGGGAATGGTTCCAGAGTCGATGTGATCGCCGTCGGCACGCTGCCTCTACATTTACCTACGGGATTAGTTTTGAACCTTAATAATTGTTATTTAGTGCCAAGTTTGAGCATGAACATTGTATCTGGATCTCGTTTAATACGAGATGGCTACTCATTTAAGTCTGAGAATAATGGTTGTTCGATTTATATGAGAGATATGTTTTATGGTCATGCTCCGATGGTCAATGGTTTATTCTTAATGAATCTCGAGCGTAATATTACACATGTTCATAGTGTAGATGCCAAAAGATTTAAAGTTGATAACGATAGTCCCACATACTTGTGGCACTGCCGCCTTGGTCACATTGGTGTCAAGCGCATGAAGAAGCTCCATGCCGATGGACTTTTAGAGTCTCTTGATTATGAATCGTTTGACACGTGCGAACCATGCCTCTTAGGCAAAATGACCAAGACTCCGTTCTCCGGAACAATGGAGCGAGCAACCAACTTGTTGGAAATCATACATACCGATGTGTGCGGTCCAATGAGCGTTGAGGCTCGCGGAGGATATCGTTATGTTCTCACTCTCACAGATGACTTGAGTAGATATGGGTATGTCTACTTAATGAAACACAAGTCTGAGACCTTTGAAAAGTTCAAGGAATTTCAGAATGAGGTGGAGAATCAACGTGACCGAAAGATAAAATTCTTACGATCAGATCGTGGAGGAGAATACTTAAGTCACGAATTTGGTACACACTTAAAGAAATGTGGAATCGTTTCACAGCTCACGCCGCCTGGAACACCTCAGCGAAACGGTGTGTCCGAACGTCGTAATCGCACTCTATTGGATATGGTGCGGTCTATGATGTCTCTTACCGATTTACCGCTATCATTTTGGGGATACGCTCTAGAGACAGCTACATTCACTTTAAATAGGGCACCGTCTAAATCCGTTGAGACGACACCGTATGAATTATGGTTTGGAAAGAAACCTAAGCTGTCGTTTCTAAAAGTTTGGGGATGCGAAGCTTATGTCAAGAAACTTCAACCTGAAAAGCTCGAACCCAAGTCGGAAAAATGCGTATTCATAGGATACCCTAAGGAAACTATAGGGTATACCTTCTACTTAAGATCCGAAGGCAAGATCTTTGTTGCCAAGAACGGATGCTTTCTGGAAAAAGAGTTTCTCTCGAAAGAAGTAAGTGGGAGGAAAGTAGAACTCGATGAAGTACTACCTCTTGAGCGGGATAGTGACGCAGCACAGGAAACCGTTCCTGTGATGCCCACACCAACTGAAGAGGAAAACCATGATAATGATCAAGGTACTTCGGATCAAGTTACTGCTGAACTTCGTAGGTCCACAAGGACACGTTCCGCACCAGAGTGGTACGGCAACCCTGTCCTGGAAATCATGTTGTTAGACAACAATGAACCTTCGAACTATGAAGAAGCAATGGCGGGCCCGGATTCCAACAAATGGCTTGAAGCCATGAAATCCGAGATAGAATCCATGTATGAAAACAAAGTATGGACTTTGACAGACTTGCCCGATGATCGGCGAGCGATAGAAAACAAATGGATCTTTAAGAAGAAGACGGACGCGGATGGTAATGTTACCATCTATAAAGCTCGACTTGTCGCTAAGGGTTATCGACAGGTTCAAGGGATTGACTACGACGAGACATTCTCTCCCGTAGCGAAGCTAAAGTCCGTCCGAATCATGTTAGCAATTGCCGCATACTATGATTATGAGATATGGCAGATGGACGTCAAAACAGCATTCCTTAACGGGCATCTTAAGGAAGAACTGTATATGATGCAGCCGGAAGGTTTTGTCGATCCTCGGAACGCTAACAAAGTATGCAAGCTCCAGCGATCCATTTATGGACTGGTGCAAGCATCTCGGAGTTGGAACATTCGCTTTGATGAGATGATCAAAGCGTTTGGGTTTATGCAGACTTATGGAGAAGCCTGCGTTTACAAGAAAGTGAGTGGGAGCTCTGTAGCATTTCTCATATTATATGTAGATGACATACTCCTGATGGGAAATAATATAGAATTTCTGGACAGCATTAAGGCCTACTTGAATAAGTGTTTTTCAATGAAGGACCTTGGAGAAGCTGCTTATATATTAGGCATCAAGATCTATAGAGATAGATCGAGACGCCTCATAGGTCTTTCACAAAGCACATACCTTGATAAGATTTTGAAGAGATTCAGAATGGATCAGTCCAAGAAGGGGTTCTTGCCTATGTTACAAGGTATGAGACTGAGCTCAGCTCAGTCACCGACCACGGCAAAAGATAAAGAAGAGATGAGTGTCATCCCCTATGCTTCAGCCATAGGATCTATTATGTATGCCATGCTGTGTACCAGACCCGATGTAAACCTTGCCGTAAGTTTGGTAGCAAGATACCAAAGTAATCCCGGCAAGGAACACTGGACAGCGGTCAAGAATATCCTGAAGTACCTGAAAAGGACAAAGGACATGTTTCTCGTTTATGGAGGAGACGAAGAGCTCGTCGTAAAGGGTTACGTCGACGCTAGCTTCGACTCAGATCTGGATGACTCTAAGTCACAAACCGGATACGTGTATATGTTGAATGGTGGAGCAGTAAGCTGGTGCAGCTGCAAGCAGAGCGTCGTGGCGGGATCTACGTGTGAAGCGGAGTACATGGCAGCCTCGGAGGCAGCACATGAAGCGATTTGGGTGAAGGAGTTCATCACCGACCTAGGAGTCATACCCAATGCGTCGGGGCCGATCAAACTCTTCTGTGACAACACTGGAGCTATTGCCCTCGCAAAGGAGCCCAGGTTTCACAAGAAGACCAGGCACATCAAGCGTCGTTTCAACTCCATCCGTGAAAATGTTCAAGATGGAGACATAGAGATTTGCAAAGTGCACACGGATCTGAATGTCGCAGATCCGCTGACTAAACCTCTCTCGCGTGCAAAACATGATCAACACCAGAACTCTATGGGTGTTCGATTCATCACAATGTAACTAGATTAGTGACTCTAGTGCAAGTGGGAGACTGTTGGAAATATGCCCTAGAGGCAATAATAAAAGTATTATTATATTTCATTGTTCATGATAATTGTCTTTTATTCATGCTATAACTGTATTATCCGGAAATCGTAATACACGTGTGAATACTTAGACCACACTATGTCCCTGGTAAGCCTCTAGTTGACCAGCTCGTTGTGATCAACAGATAGTCATGGTTTCCTGACTATGGACATTGGATGTCGTTGATAACGGGATCACATCATTAGGAGAATGATGTGATGGACAAGACCCAATCCTAAGCATAGCATAAAAGATCGTGTAGTTCGTTTTGCTAGAGCTTTGCAAGTGTCAAGTATCTCTTCCTTCGACCATGAGATCGTGTAACTCCCGGATACCGTAAGAGTGCCTTGGGTGTATCAAACGTCACAACGTAACTGGGTGACTATAAAGGTGCATTACAGGTATCTCCGAAAGTAGCTGTTGGGTTGACACGGATCGAGACTGGGATTTGTCACTCCGTATGACGGAGAGGTATCTCTGGGCCCACTCGGTAATGCATCATCATATTGAGCTCAATGTGACCAAGGTGTTGGACACGGGATCATGCATTACGGTACGAGTAAAGTGACTTGCCGGTAACGAGACTGAACAAGGTATTGGGATACCGACGATCGAGTCTCGGGCAAGTAACGTACCGATTGACAAAGGGAATTGCATACAGGGTTTGATCGAATCCTCGACATAGTGGTTCATCCGATGACAACATCGAGGAGCATGTGGGAGCCATCATGGGTATCCAGATCCCGCTGATGGTTATTGACTGAGAGAGTCTCGGTCATGTCTGCATGTCTCCCGAACCCGTAGGGTCTACACACTTAAGGTTCAGTTACGCTAGGGTTATAGGGATATGTATATGCAGTAACCCGAATGTTGTTCGGAGTCCCGGATGAGATCCCGGACGTCACGAGGAGTTCCGGAATGGTCCGGAGGTAAAGATTTATATATGGGAAGTCCTGTTTCGGGCATCGGGACAAGTTTCGGGGTTATCGGTATTGTACCGGGACCACCGGAAGGGTCCCGGGGGTCCACCGGGTGGGTCCACCTGTCCCGGGGGGCCACATGGGCTGTAGGGGGTGCGCCTTGGCCTAATGGGCCAAGGGCACCAGCCCCACATAGGCCCATGCGCCTAGGGTTCAAGGGGGCAAGAGTCCTAGGAGGGTAAGGCACCTCCTAGGTGCCTTGGGGGGAGGGAAAACCCCCCTTGGCCGCCGCACCCCCTAGGAGATTGGATCTCCTAGGGCCGGCCACCCCCCCTTGGCACCCCTATATATAGTGGGGGAGAGGAGGGACTTCATACCTGAACGCCCTGGCCTTTGGTTGCCTCCTTCTCCCTCCCCAACACCTCCTCCACCTCCATAGTGCTTAGCGAAGCTCTGCCGGAGTACTGCAGCTCCATCAACACCACGCCGTCGTGCTGCTGCTGGTGCCATCTCCCTCAACCTCTCCTCCCTTCCTTGCTGGATCAAGAAGGAGGAGACGTGGCTGTTCCGTACGTGTGTTGAACGCGGAGGTGCCGTCCGTTCGGCGCAGGTCATCGGTGATTTGGATCACGTCGAGTACGACTACATCATCACCTTGCAAGCTTCCGCACGCGATCTACAAGTGGTATGTAGATGCAAACTCTCTCCCTAGACTCATTGCTTAGATGAACTCATAGATGGATCTTGGTGAAACCGTAGGAAAAATTTTAATTTTCTGCAACGTTCCCCAACAGTGAGATGGAGTAGTTTTCAATGGTGAACATCACTATGTTGATCATATCTACTATATGATTCACGTTCGACCTTTCGGTCTCCGTGTTCCGAGGCCATATCTGTATATGCTAGGCTCGTCAAGTTTAACCTGAGTATTCCGCGTGTGCAACTGTTTTGCACCCGTTGTATTTGAACGTAGAGCCTATCACACCCGATCATCATGTGGTGGCTCAGCACGAAGAACTTCCGCAATGGTGCATACTCAGGGAGAACACTTCTTGATAATTAGTGAGAGATCATCTTAAAATGCTACCATCAATCAAAGCAAGATAAGATGCATAAAGGATAAACATCACATGCAATCAATATAAGTGATATGATATGGCCATAATCATCTTGTGCTTGTGATCTCCATCTCCGAAGCACCGTCGTGATCACCATCGTCACCGGCACGACGCCTTGATCTCCATCGTAGCATCGTTGTCATTTACGCCATCTATTGCTTCTACGACTATCGCTACCGCTTAGTGATTAATTAAAGCAATTACAGGCCGTTTGCATTTCATACAATAAAGCGACAACCATATGGCTCCTGCCAGTTGCCGATAACTTCGGTTACAAAACATGATCATCTCATACAATAAAATATAGCATCATGTCTTGACCATATCACATCACAACATGCCCTGCAAAAACAAGTTAGACGTCCTCTACTTTGTTGTTGCAAATTTTACGTGGCTGCTACGGGCTGAGCAAGGACCGTTCTTACCTACGCATCAAAACCACAACGATAGTTCGTCAAGTTAGTGATGTTTTAACCTTCTCAAGGACCAGGCGTAGCCACACTCAGTTCAACTAAAGTTGGAGAAACTGACACCCGCCAGCCACATGTGTGCAAAGCACTTCGGTAGAACCAGTCTCGTGTAAGCGTACGCGTAATGTCGGTCTGGGACGCTTCATCCAACAATACCGCCAAACCAAAGTATGACATGCTGGTAAGCAGTATGACTTGTATCGCCGACAACTCACTTGTGTTCTACTTGTTCATATAACATCTACGAATAAAACCAAGCTCGGATGCCACTGTTGGGGAACGTAGTAATTTAAAAAAAATCCTATGCACACGCAAGATCATGGTGATGCATAGCAACGAGAGGGGAGAGTGTTGTCCATGTACTCTCATAGACCGAAAGCAGAAGCATTAGAACAATGTGGTTGATGTAGTCGTACGTCTTCACGGCCCGACCGATCAAGCACGGAAACTACGGCACCTCCGAGTTCTATCACACGTTCAGCTCGATGACGTCCCTCGAACTCCAATCCAGCCGAGTGTCGAGGGAGAGTTCCGTCAGCACGACAGCATGGTGACGATCTTGATGTTCTACCGTTGCAGGGCTTCGCCTAAGCATCGCTACAATATTATCGAGGAGGACTATGGTGGAGGGGGGCACCGCACACGGCTAAGAGATCAAGAGATCAATTGTTGTATCTAGAGGTGCCCCCCCTGCCGCCGTATATAAAGGAGCAAGGGGAGAGGGGGCGGCCGTCCTAGGAGGGGGCGCGCCAAGGGGAGGCCTACTCCCACCGGGAGTAGGACTCCCTCCTTCCTTGTTGGAGTAGGAGAAGGGGGAAAGAGGAGGGAGAGAGAGAAAGGAAAGGGGGGGCGCCGCCCCCCTCTCCTTGTCCTATTCGGACTAGGAGGGAGGGGCGCGCGGCCCAGCCCTTGCCTCCTCTCCTATTCTCCACTAAGGCCCATGTAGGACCATTAAGCCCCCGAGGGGTTCCGGTAACCTCCCGGTACTCCGGTAAAATCTCGATTTCACCTGGAACACTTCCGATATCCAAATATAGGCTTCCAATATATCAATCTTCATGTCTCGACCATTTCGAGACTCCTCGTCATGTCCGTAATCACATTCGGGACTCCGAACAAACTTCGGTACATCAAAACTCATAAACTCATAATATAACTGTCATCGAAACCTTAAGCGTGCGGACCCTACGGGTTCGAGAACTATGTAGACATGACCGAGAACCATTTCCGGTCAATAACCAATAGCGGAACCTGGATGCTCGTATTGGCTCCTACATATTCTACGAAGATCTTTATCGGTCAAACCGCATAACAACATACGTTGTTCCCTTTGTCATCGGTATGTTACTTGCCCGAGATTTGATCGTCGGTATCTCAATACCTAGTTCAATCTCGTTACCGGCAAGTCTCTTTACTCGTTACGTAATGCATCATTCCGTAACTAACTCATTAGCTACATTGCTTGCAAGGCTTATAGTGATGTGCATTACCTAGAGATACCTCTCTGACAATCGGAGTGACTAAACCTAATCTCGAAATACGCCAACTCATGTACCTTTGGAGACACCTATAGAGCTCCTTTATAATCACCCAGTTACGTTGTGACGTTTGGTAGCACACAAAGTGTTCCTCCGGTAAACAGGAGTTGCATAATCTCATAGTTGTAGGAACTTGTATAAGTCATGAAGAAAGCAATAGCAAGATACTAAACGATCAAGTGCTAAGCTAACAGAATGGGTCAAGTCAATCACATCATTCTCCTAATGATCTGATCCCGTTAATTAAATGACAACACATGTTTGTGGTTAGGAAACATAACCATCTTTGATTAGTGAGCTAGTCAAGTAGAGGCATACTAGTGACATTAAGTTTGTTTATGTATTCACACATGTATCATGTTTCCGGTTAATACAATTCTAGCATGAATAATAAACATTTATCATGATATGAGGAAATAAATAATAAATTTATTATTGCCTCTAGGGCATATTTCCTTCACACATGACTTGGCTGATAGCTAACAAATTATGCATGCATGCATTAACTAATCCATCAATCTTCTCGAACAAGGTTAACTCTAACAATCACCCCCTTAACCTTGTTGTCACTTATTCCTCTCTTGAATCCCATGGTCGTAAATGTCGATTGTGTAACACAGAAATGTCTGCCAATGCCATCTTGTCACGCCGATTGTCGCCGTCGCCGTTGGTTTCAATAAGAGGTGCACCTCCTACACCTTCACCACGGGTGTGCGACCGCGACACGCTCGCTGCCGCATGTTTGCCACTGGTGCCGCACCTTGCCGATGACTCTCCTTCAGGGTCGTCACCGGTGACGCAACTTGCAGGTGACTTGCCTCCATGTTCGCCACCAGTGCCGCACTCGCCCGTGACTCACCTCCATGTTTGTCACCGGTGACACAACTCGCCGGTGACTCGCCTCCATGTTGTCGATGATGACACACCTTGTCGACAACTCAAACATGGAACTCCTTATGGCAATGTCCTCCGCTCCATGGCTATCACATCCTTGCTGCCGGTGACGCAACTTACTGGGCAGCATACATTTCTCCATCGCGCTCATGACGCAGCTCGACGATGATGGAGACATGCACCAGCCGCTAGCAGCATCGTGCCGCCAACGGTGTCCACCTTGCCCCGCCGACCTCCACCTCACATGAAGTTCGCCGCGCCTCCACCACCGCCTTGGATCAACAAGGCTCTGATGCCAATTGTCGGCGCCGCCTCTCGCAGCGCTGCTTGTTCTTCCTCCTCTCTCAAATCTCTTGTGGTTTCTCTCAAGAACACACACAGACACACAATGGTGGAACTCAAGAACACACACACACACATACCAAGGAAGAACACAAACATGCTTTGCCGTGGGCTCTCTTCCTTGGCTTTCACAATGGCTACATTTTTGCTTGTGCCCTCACGGCTTTTGTTTCCATTTACTCAATGCAATATATATACACGAAGGTAGGCACTCAGGCCATGCAAAACTCACGCCACTAACCCACTAACGCCACGGCCTACAAGCACGGCCATGTCCAATCAACCCCTGCACTAACTAATCTAGCTATGTGCATGCCCACGTACACAACTCATGTAGCTTATCCTTCAACGGCCACATGACTTGGCTGATAGCTAACAAATCATGCATGTATGCACTAAGAGCAACTCCAATGGAACAACCCAAACGGACGGCGATTTCATCCGCTTTTTGTCCGTTTGGGTCGACCGCCCGCCCGGCGTCCGCCCTGTTTTAGATATGGGTCGGCAGCGCGCCCAACGTGCCGACCCATATGTGCCGGCGCGGCCGGATGGCCGCCCTATTTTGCATTGATGAATTTGCATAGTTTGAACCGAATAAAATAGCATAGTTATTACAAGCCAAATAAAAATAAAAATGTCTCGCATAGTTTTGCAAACGAATAAAAGAAGATACATCTATTGGTTGCCAACATGAGCCCACATATGCTCAACCAAATCATTTTGCAGTTGCATGTGAGTTTACCAATCACGCATGTCTTGATGAAATTGGGTGAATTGTTCAAACATTGCCGCTCCTCCATGCTCAGGGACAACATTCTCACCCTGATGCTGAAACCCTTGATCGTACAGATGTTTCAGCCGCTCGTCTCCTACGATCATATTATGCATGATCACACAAGCAGTCATCACCTCCCAAAGTTTCTGCATTCTCCAGGTATTAGCAGGATACCGAACGATGCCCCATCGAGATTGCAAAACACCAAAGGAACGCTCGACATCCTTCCTAGCACTCTCTTGCTCTTGGGCAAATCTTTTCCTCTTCTCTCCGACAGGGTTGGGTATTGTCTTGACAATAGTGGTCCACTTAGGAGAGATACCATGACCCAGGTAGTATCCTTTGTCGTAGTTGTGGCCGTTGACAATAAAGTTCACCGATGGGCTGTTGCCTTCGGCAAGCCTAGCAAACACAGGCGAGCGATGAAGCACGTTGATATCATTGTGTGATCCTACCATGCCAAAGAAAGAGTGCCAGATCCAGAGATCTTGAGACGCCACGGCCTCTAGTATGACAGTGCAAGCCCTGACATGGCCCTTATACTGCCCTTGCTAAGCAGAAGGGTAGTTCTTCCACTCCCAGTGCATGCAGTCTATGCTGCCAAGCATCCCTGGGAAGCCCCTACTGGCATTCATCGCCAACAAATGGGTTGTATCTTCAGCAGTCGGCTCTCTCAAGTACTCAGGGCCAAACACAGCAATAACAGCCTTGAGGAACTTATACAGGGACTCTAGGCATGTAGACTCGCTCATACGGACGTACTCGTCAATGAGATCACCAGGCACTCCGTATGCAAGCATTCAGATGGCAGCAGTGCATTTCTGATAAGAGGAAAAACCAATCTTGCCAACGGCATCATCTTTGCACTCGAAATAGTCATCATGGCCGACCACCCCCACTCTAATATGATTGAAAAGATGCCTACTCATACGGAAACGGCGGCGGAATTTTTGATGTTTGAACAACGGGTTTGTTGTATCAAAGTAGTCCTTCCAAAGAAGGAAATGCCTGCTCTCTCGGTTGCGATTCAACTCCGGAAGGTGGCCCAGAATGGAGCCACAGAACAACGGCCAATGGTTGTTGAGGTGGTGATGGACCAACACGGCAGCCAATATCTCCTTCTCGTCATCGGACGGCGAAACATCGGAGTCGCAAAGGAAATTGTGAAAAAAGAACTCATTGACGGAGTCCATTTTGTACCTTGGTAAACTGTCGAACAGCTTGCGAGCGTCGACGAGGGAGACGGATGGCGAAGGGAGTCACAGCACGCACGGACCAGCTAGCTGCCCTGCCGGCGCCCGACGAGTGGGCTGGCGTCCAACGAGCATGCTGGTGAGGATCTGGCCGGGCAGCGAGGCGGCTTCTTGGTCGGGGACGGCTGTGTGGTGTGGGGTGCGGGGGTGGGAAGAAGTTGGCTCCTCGGCGGCAAGACAACGGTGGCGGGCAACGTGGGAGTGGGCGGCGTTGCTGGGCGGATGTGGAGGCGCCGACAGCTGGTAGAGTCACCGGCAAAAATGGGCGTCAGCGTCGGCGATGAAGGAGGCGGGCGAGGGTTGTTGTTGGATGGGGGAAGGCCAATGTGCTACCGACCAGCGGGCCCGGGGAGGAGAAGGCGAGTGTGCGCGTGTCCATCGCGTGTCCGCGCCGACACAAATCCGGCTCAAAAATGGGCTGGGAATGGGTCGCCCGCGGATGAAAACCGGACGCGCGTCCGTTTGGGACGACGCATTGGGCCGCCTTTTGTGTCCGCGCCAACCCAAACGGACGGCAGCGGACGAAATGGGTCGCCCCATTGGAGTTGCTCTAACTGATCCATCAACTTCTCGAACAAGGTTAACTCTAACACTACAGGATGAGCCGTTGCAGATGTGGGGCATCCACGACCACGAGCTCCTTCGCCATGGAAAACTAGAGGACCGTGCAGCAGAGGCTTTGACTCCTGATTCGGACGCGCGACAGAAATTCGTAGCTAGCGATGAGCGCGAAGATTATGAATTCTGGGCTGCAGGCGAGCAGGTACTCGAGGTCGCACTCCTCCATTAAGGTGTGGCAAATGTCGAGCTCTTGGAGGTGGGGAAAGACATCGGGGCGGCGTAAGAGGTGTCCGAGAATTGCCAGACGCCAAGGTAGAGGCGGCGGAGGGAGGAGCGCATCGAGGGGCCAGGGGCGGTTGACGAGGATGAGGCTTTCCACACCCTTGGCGGCGAAGAGGCGCAGCCACTGGGCGAGCGCTTTCTCCCTGAATCCCATGAAGTTCCAGTAGAGATGTGCCCAGCAAAAGGAGCCCGGGTGGGAGGCGAGAACGTGCGAGACGGCAGAGGCAAGGGCGCTCTAGTCGATGTCGTCTCGCAGGTCCACCTGCCGGAAGAGGTGGCGGTCTTTGAGGAGGAGCGGGGTGGAGCGCCAGATGCTGCGCCAGCAGGGAGAGATGGCGGTGGTGCGCGCGGCGTCCTTGACGGGCATGCGGTAGACGATGTTGCGCAGGAGGTCGTTGGGGAGGTTGTTGATTCGGTCCTCGCCGTCGTCGCCGCGGCCGAAGTTGGGGTCAGAGGATGGGTTGAACTTGTGAAGGACAGGGAACGGAGACACCGGGAGCCAGGCGTATATGATTTTTAGAATATCCTGGAGCCCCATTGCTCCAGGCTCCGGCAACGGCGACGGCGGTGGGAGCGAGCACGAATGGGGTTTCTGTCGACCAGCAAAGTGAGAAGGAGGGTGGTTCTTTTTTCAGGACTGGGAGGGGGCTTCTCACAAATCGAAACTTGCTAGGGTTTCGCGTTCGTGGGCCCGATGCAGGGAGCCAATGGGCCGACCGGCCGACCAGTGTTCTACTCGTGTGAACTGCATAAATGGAGACAAGACATCCAATCTGTATGTGCACCGTAATATCCCATTGAGGTAAGATAAGGATATTTCACAATTGCTGGCCTGTATTTTGCCACTTTCATCAGAAAATTAAGTTTAGTACTATACTTGTGCTCCCTAATTGACATGCCAAATCTTACATTGAAGGCGAAGCTTGTCTGTTATTGAACCAAGTGATGAAAGGGAAGAACAAGCGGGAAAAAAACAAAAATCAACTCCCGGTGATGTAATGAAGCCCTGGAACTGTGATGACACAAGTAATGATATAGTTTTGCATCTTAATTTATTGCTATGGCGGAAACGAGCAATTGTTTTGCCACTGATTTGATGCCATACGTAATTATCTCTACTTGTGCAAACAGGGATCTTCTTTGAAGATACCATATATTTTAGTGGAACTACACAAGAAGATGTTGGAAACATTAAACTAATCGAGGAGTATATAGTAAGCATGGCCACCCCCGTAAATAGGAACAGATGATTCCCGAGAAGTGCTTCATCTGTATGCTCTACACAATCAGCCTCCTGACAAATGTTGGTACTCACCCACTGATTTCATCCATATGATTGAGCTTTGTCATCTCTATTGGTGTTGTGCTACTGTTTAGATACTGTCATGAAAAAGTGGTATTGTCCTTGAGAAGTGCTTTATCTGTGTTGTTTTAAATATTTCCTTTCCTTTTTCTCGAGTAAACAGGGATCATCTTCCTCTGAAGAAGAATATGGAGTACGTGAAGTGACTAGTTTCAATTATGCCAGGATGAAGAGCCCTGTCTATCTTCTCATCAGAAGGAGCAGTTAAAGGATGGTTACATTACTCCCCACAAGACCAAACTAACTTCAGCTCAGAAGGACTGACAAATATCCATTTTTTGATGTGATGCACGAGTACAATGTTGTTCTAGGATTCCTTCTGGTGAGTTCCATTTTTCTAAAAGTGTGCTCTACATGGACCATGTATGTGCCTGTTGAAACTGTCAATTCATAGTACAGTTTGCTTTATACTAATCGTTTTTTTGAATTTGTGCAAACAGGGGTGCTCAGCTTGATTTCAACGGGAACTGCACAAAATGTTCATGAATACATCGAATCATTCATTTCCACCACAAAAAAGGAGGTGCCCATAAGTTCAAGGCATTGCAACATATAAGGGCGAAATCATACAAGCTACGCGCGAATTTGGTTGATTTTGGTGGAACTGAACAAAAAGAACAGCTGGTTTATTTAGCAGGAGGTGCCATGTCAATGGCCGAACTGATGGCAAACCCTGCCCATTGCACAATCGTAGGCATTTGATATTTTGAAATCGGACAACCTTGTCAAATTTTGCTCATTGATTTTGATATGCGTTTGATATTTTCGAATGGGACGCCCTTTGCTGTCAGCAACGGCGATCATTTTTTTCTTTATTCTTTAGTTATGAAGTAAATATTGCCTCTGACATGTGAGTCGCTTAGATGCATAATCATCGATTGTTTTGAATGTTCTCTATGAATTGCCAGGCCTGTGTGTTTGATTGCAATGTACGGAAACGCTAAAAAGCTGCTCAAACTCTTTGTACTCCTTCTGTTCCTTTTTACTTCGCACATTGTGAAAGTGCATACTTTTTTGTATAAGATTCATCAAAGTAGAGATACTTTGACTGCATACAAAACTTGTATGCAGACTAGAAAGGACCGAAGGGAGTACATGTGAAACTGCTGCAAACGTGGTGATCACTCTGGGAATAATGCTAGTACGTATTGTTTTGCATGTTCATCCAATGCCAGTGATACAGGAATTCAAACTAATCGAAATAAATTCATTCATACACGGTCGGATTTCATATAAACATGCCGGATTTCATTACATTTCATACATTCTTCAACTAAAAAGGGGTGTTTGTGGCCGCATGCATCTCCCAGATGTAGAGGCCGGGGGTCATCCTCCTTTTCGAAAAAAGGGGTGCGCTGGAGGTATAATTAATTAACCGAAGCTACCCACCTGTGTCCCGCTGAGCCAAACAAAAGCTTCAGTGACTTAACTGCAGGTGCAGTTGCATAACTGACATGTGGCCTGTTGGGCCCACGTGTCATTCAGCCAACTGCACCAGCAGTTAAGTAGAAGCAGCGTTCTTCTCCAGCGCAGCTCTCCGACTCCACGTCGCCGCCAAGAAGCTAACCGGCCGTCAATGGTCAACCCGCCTAGCTTGGCTTCAACCGGAGGGTAGCAGTGGTGGCCTTACTTGGACCCGAGCGGCGGCGACCTACCATGTTCTACTCTTCCTCGTTTTCTGTGTGGTGCGGCCTCATTGGCAGTGGGGCGGGGCCTCGGCGGAGCCGGCGATGCCTCTATCTCGTTGCCGGCGGGCGGCGCATCAGCGGAGCGGTGGAAATCCTCCCCCACGTTGTCGGCACGGTGGGGCCTCGGCTGAGCCGGCGATGTCCTCTGCCTCGTTGTTGGCGGGGCGGGGCCTCGGCGGAGCCGGCGGTGTCCTCTGCCTCGTTCTTGGCGCCGCGGGGCGTCGGCGGAGCCAGCGGTATCCTCTGCCTCGTTGTAGGCGGTTGCAGCCTCCGCCACCCGCATGCGGTACCACCAGCGCTCGAGGCGGCCCTTGCGGGCGGAGCGGTATGAGTCGAGCAGCGCCTCCTGCTCCGCGGCAATCTGCTCCTCTGCCTGCAGGTGCTCCTGGAGGAGATGGTGGTTGTAGGCGGCGTTGGCCTGCGCCTCCCGGAACTGCTCCTCACGCATCTGCCTCACCTTGTCCATATATTGGGCACGGGCCTCGCCGATGGTCATGGTGCAATGCAACGGCGAGGATGGCGCGGAGGAGGGGGTTGGCGCCGGATCATCGACTACCATGTTCTCCATTGGGACGTGCCGTCCTCCGGCTGCCTGCCGGCCAGCCGGTCGGCAGCAATGGCTGCTATCTCCTTGTGGTCCGTCGTCCGCCCGTCCCAAAGAGCGCTGGAGCGCGAGGAAGCCATGGTGGGCAGTAGTGGTGTGGACAGGAGAAAGGGAACGGATGCGGATGACTGCGGCTATGGCCGGCGCAGCAATTTATATAGCAATGGTGGGCGGGCGAAGGGACGGACGTGTGGCACCGGAGTAGCTGCCTCGGCAACCGCGTATCATTAATGTGTGTGGCAGATGGACGGACGGACGACACTTGTGTCGTTTGAAGGTGGAGCAATCGCCTGCACTGGGAAGCGGGACGGCCGGCGCTGACTGTTTCGGACGGAAAGCGCGCGCGGGCGAGGAGATTACTTTACTTGGATAGGATGACAATGGGGACCCACCAGGTCCATAGCCTCACGTACGCAAGTGCCTCCTTATTATATATATATATATAACTATAATTTATTCTTCTTCCTCCTGGTTTCCTGACATCACGGTCCCACACTATTGTCTACCTATGTACTCCCTCCTTTCCGGTTTATAGGGCTTATCTCAAAATTTTAGTTTTTCCATTTTATAAGGCTCAATTTGGTTGTTTTCCATCACATGTTCAGATTCCGAGGTGCATTAAATCATTGCATGCAAGTATTAAGAGAAAATTGACCAATGCATGTACTTTATGCATGCATGCATTGCAATTAATGCATTGATAAACATAATTTTTTTGAGGATAACAAGAGCATTAATTAGGTGCTTTTGCAAAACTAGAAAAAGTATTCCACCACTCGCCATCTACCTTGATTGGTGAGATTTTTGAATTGAGCATTATAAACCGGAAAGGAGGGAGTAGTCAATAAACGAGAGAATTGCACAAGAAGCGGCCGACAGCTAGGACCAAGCAGCTCGAGCAGTATTTGTGTTTTTGAAGTGTGAGCACTACAGAGTTTTTCGATGTTTACCCCAAATATTAATTTTTCTCCTCTGAACAACAACGAAAACATCGTTGCAGGTATTAACTGGGCGGGCTGTGGCCCGTCTAGCCCAGGCCAGATATCCAGCCCAGACATTAATTTTTTTCAAGCTGAAAATGGCTAGCCCAACTATACTTTTTTTATGAATACCCAGGCAAGGTCAAGTTGTTATTCTCCACCCCGCTGGGCTGCAAATCTTTCCTAGGAGGGATGCTTTAGGCTTAACAAGAAAATGGGCTTTAAGAAATAATAAATGGGATGTAATTATAAAAACTGGGTAGTAACTATAAAAAAAATGCACCAAACAGTGATTAGTTTATAAAATATTATTTTTGGAATATTGAAAATTTCAATTTCATTAATTGTTGCGAGTGGAATGTTTCGTTGGATTTTTACGCAATATAAATTTATATTGAAATTGTATTTAATCTGACTAAAATTTCAGGATAAAAATATTCGGATCCCATCAAAATGTGGGAAATTTTATTGAATTATGTTTTGAACGGTTGGTTGAAATAGGTTGTACTTTTAACAAACTGTAAATGGGCTGTAGTAAATTCCATTAGAATTCAAAAATGGGCTACACATTCTTACAAATCTCAAATGGGCTATACGTTCTCTGCCACACACTTTTGGCCTTACTAAGTTGACGCGTCCCCTAAAAAAACAGAGTTGACGGGTATGCAAGGCTTTGTCAACTTATAGTCAACACACGGTTCTAGCAGCAGTGGCCATTGGATGTCCATCCAACGGATGCCGTGCTTCTTCTTCAATCTCGGATATTCTAGCTTCACCTGCCCAAAAAATGATTCATCCCCCTGACATCTGGGGCACACCGTTTCGGAAGCTGACCTGTGGGCCTACTAAGTTGATGTACCAAGGGCTTTGTCGACTTAGTCAATATGCAGTGACCGTACGATGTCCATCCAACGGCCGTCGTGCTTCTTCAACCTTTGGTCTTCTTGCTCCAACCGCCCAAAGCAGCGCCGGTTGTGCCGCCTGCTCCTGCCTCCCATGGCCAGCTGTGCTGCCGCAGAGGCCTCACCGCCCCCTACTACTCCCACCGCTGGCCAGGCCATCCCTCCACTCACCCACACCCCCTGTTATTCTGCGGCGACGGCAGCGCAGCCGAACCAGTGAACCCTCGTACTCCTCTTTGCGTGTGCATCCACTGCCGCGTCTTCCCCAGCTCCGCGTCGTCCCCTTCCTAGGCCTCGTCGTCGTCCACCGCCGTGGTGCTCTCGGCGTGGCGTGGTCAACATGGTCAAGGAACGACTTCCATCGGACGTGGACTGTACGTGGAGAGGCTGACAGCTGGGTCCACGACAGCCGCAAGGAAGTGCCTCCTTATTATGCGCAAAATAATTATTCCTCCACCTGACAGCGGGGACCCACCGGACGGGCCACCATATTTCACGAAAAAAATGATTCACCCCCTGACTGCTGGGACCCATGAGCTACATCTTCGCACGCAAGGAAGTGCGTTCGGGAAAAAAACGATTTGCCCCCCTGACTGCTGGGACCCACCAGCTACATCTTCGCACGCAAGGAAGTGCGTCCGAAAAAAAAACGATTCGCCCCCCGACTACTGGGACCCACCAGCTACACCTTCGCATGCAAGGAAGTGCGTCCGGGCAAAAAAAACGATTTGCCCCCCTGACTGTTGGGACCCAGCAGCTACACCTTCGCACGCAAGGAAGTGCGTCCGGGCAAAAAAAATGATTCGCCCCCCCCTGACTACTGGGACCCAGCAGCTACACCTTCGCACGCAAGGAAGTGCGTCGGGGCAAAAAAAAAACGATTCGCCCCCTGACTGCTGGGCCCACCAGCTACATCTTCACAGGCAAGGAAGTGCCTGACAGTCGGGACCCACCTGGTCGAAGCGTACGTAGCGTTGTCATCCTGGTCGCGAACGTGTATGTACATACTGGTCGATGTAGAGGCGCGCACGTGTCGTAGTAGAGGCATGCACGTGTCGTAGTAGAGGCGCGCACGTAGCATGTACACGTACATACAGCGGCCAGGGTGCAAGAAAGAAAATACAGCCACATATGTGTACATATGGGCGGGGTCTCGAACGCCTAGTCGCGCATACGTACGGCAAGGGCTCGTGTTCATGGGGAGGCAACAGAATGCGTCGTGTTCATGGGGAGGCAACGGAATGCGTCGTGTTCATGGGGAGGCAACGGAATGCGTCGTGTTCATCGGGAGGCAACGGAACGCGTGGGAGCCAACCGGCTGGGTCGGAACGGAATACGTGGTCGTGTTCATCAGGAGGGCTTGGACGGAACAGGCGATGGAAACGAGGCCAGGCGTACCGCACAACAGAGGAAACGGACCTTCTACGTTCGGAACGGGGTCCTGTTGATCGGGAGGGTGTGGCGTACCGCAAAATGGAGGAAACAGACCTCCTGCGGTCGAAACGGGGGTCCTGTTGATCGGGAGGGGTGTGGCTTATCACAAAACAGAGGAAATGGACGTCCTACGGTCGAAACGGGGGTCCTGTTGATCGGGAGGGGTGTGGCATACCGCAAAACGGACGAAGCGGACTTATGTTGGAGCGCTACGGTCGAAACGGGGGGGAGGGGTGTGGTGTACCGCAAAACGGGACTCCACGGGATACTGTTCATCTCCACCCTCGACCTCCTCCAGCCTCCACGGGCTACCGTCGAGCTCCTCCAGCCTCCACGGGCTCCTATTCATCCAGCCTCCACCGCGCGCTACTCCACCGGCTACTGTTCAACCAACCCTCCACGGGCACCCCTCCACCGTCTACTGTTCATCCAGCCCTCCACACCACGGGGTCCTGTTCAACCACCCCTCCACGGCCACCCCTCCACTGTCTACTGTTCATCTAGCCCTCTACACCACGGGTTCTTGTTCATCTAGAGGCAACGCCACCGCTCACTGTTCATCCAACCACCCCCCCCCCCCCCCTCGCAACGCTCAGCAGTAGCAAATGAATCGCTCCATCGGGTTCAGTTAACAGCCATCGATCGATCGCTCGGGTTCAGTAACGCATAGCCTGCAGTGCAATCGCTCGGGTTCAATTAGAGCCCAATGCCTCGCTCGGGTTCAGTTAGAGCCAACGCCTCGCACACACGCGCATACGTGTACGAGAGAAACGCGCATCGCTCCGCCCCTGACCTCCCACCGTAACCGGCAACTCCCCGAAATTTTCTTCCCCCTCGCTTCTACCACGGTTTTTTCCGTCATGGACGGCCCAAAGAATGTCATGCAGCCGCGTCTCCGGCCCGCCCAGGACGAAAAGCCCATTTTCTGTCATGATTTTTTGTCATAGAAGTAGGAGCCCACCACATCTGTGATGATACCAGGTCTTGTCACAATTATCGTCATAGAAGTGTCATATGTATGACAGGAAAAAAATTCGTTCGGCCCAAAATGTCACATGTGTCTTTTTTGGTAGTGCTCGGTCGTACGTCCCTCCGTCGCATCCGTCAAAGTTGCTCATTTTTTTCCACGGGCCACAGTGACCATGCAGGGCACGCACGCCAAAATTTGTCGCGTTCCGACGTTGTATAGATTTTCTATGATTTTCCGGCCCGAAAACCCCAGAAACACTGCCCGGACGTAACGCGCATGCGTTCGTAGTCCGATTTCGTTCATCTCTGGCGTGCGGTACCCGAGCGGGTCCCCACACGCACTGGCAAAAGTTGGGTGCATTCCAGCAAACCGCGCTGGCACTTGCTGTGCAACCCAGTGGTTTCGGTATGGCTGGAGGGGACCCTCGGTCGTACGTATCTCCGTCACATCCGCCAAAATCGGTCATTTTTTTCCACGGGCCACAGTGACCATGGAGGGCACGCACGCCAAAATTTGTCGCGTTCCGAGACTATACGGATTTTCTATGATTTTCCGGCCCGAAAACCCCAAAAATACTGCCCGGACGTGACGCAACGTGTGTTCGTAGTCCGATTTTGTTCATCTCTGGCGTGTGGTACCCGGGTGGGTCCCCACACGCGCTGGCAAAAGTTGGATGCATTCCGTCAGACCGCACTGGCACTTGTTGTGCAACCCGGTGGTTTCGGTATGGGTGGAGGGGACCCTCGGTCGTACGTCTCTCCGTCGCATCCGCCAAAGTAGGTCATTTTTATTCCATGGGCCACAGTGACCATGCAGGACACGCACACCAAAATATGTCGCATTCCGACGTTGTATGGATTTTCTATTATTTTCCGGCCCGAAAACCCCCAAAACACTACCCGGACGTGACGCAACATGCGTTCGTAGTCGGATTTCGTTCATCTCTGGCGTGCAGTACCCAGGTGGGTCCCCACACGCGCTGGCAAAAGTTGGGTGCATTCCGGCAAACCGCGCTGGCACTTGCTGTGCAACCCGGTGGTTTCGGTATGGGTGGAGGGGACCCTCGGTCGTACGTCTCTCTGTCGCATCTGTCAAAGTCACTCAGTTTTTTCCATGGGCCACAGTGACCATGCAGGGCACGCACGCCAAAATTTATCGCGTTCCAACGCTATGCGGATTTTCTACGATTTTCCGGCCCGAATACCCCAAAAACACTGCCCGGACGTGACGCAACGTGCGTTCGTAGTCCGATTTTGTTCATCTCTGGCGTGCGGTACCCGAGCGGGTCCCCACACGCGCTGGCAAAAGTTGGATGCATTCCGGCAAACCGCACTGGCACTTGCTGTGCAACCCGGTGGTTTCGATATGGGTGGAGCGGACCCTCAGTCGTACGTCTCTCCGTCGTATCTGCCAAAGTCGCTCATTTTTTTTCCACGGGCCACAGTGACCATGCAGAGCACGCACGCCAAAATTTATCGCGTTCTGACGCCGTACGGATTTTCTATGATTTTCCGGCCCGAATACCACAAAAACACTGCCGGACGTGACGCAACGTGCGTTTGTAGTCCCATTTCGTTCATCTCTGGCGTGCGGTACCCGTGCGGGTCCCCACACGCGCTGGAGAAAGTTGGGTGCATTCCGACAAAACGCAGTGGCACTTGCTGTGCAACCTGGTGGTTTCGGTATGGGTGGAGGGGACCCTCGGTCATACGTTTCTCCGTCGCATCCGCCAAAGTTGCTTTTTTTCAACGAGCCACAGTGACCATGAAGGGCACGCACGCCAAAATTTGTCGCGTTCCGACGCTGTATGGATTTTTTATGATTTTCCGGCCTGAATACCCCCAAAACACTGCCCGGACGTGACGCAACGTGCGTTTGTAGTCGGATTTCGTTCATCTCTGGCGTGCGGTACCCGGGCGGGTCCCCACACGCGCTGACAAAAGTTGGGTGCATTCCGGCAAACCGCGCTGGCACTTGCTGTGCAACCCGGTGGTTTCGGTATGGGTGGAGGGGACCCTCGGTCGTACGTCTCTCCATCGCATCCGCCAAAGTCGCTCATTTTTTTCCACGAGCCACAGTGACCATGCAGGGCATGCACGCCAAAATTTGTCGCGTTTCGACATTGTACAGATTTTCTATGATTTTCCGGCCCGAAAACCCCAAAAACACTGCCCGGACATGACGCAACGTGCGTTCGTAGTCCGATTTCGTTCATCTCTGGCGTGCGGTACCCGGCAGGTCCCCACACACGCTGGCAAAAGTTGGGTGCATTCCGGCAAACCGCGCTGGCACTTGCTGTGCAACCCGGTGGTTTTAGATGGGTGGAGGGGACCCTCAGTCGTACGTCTCTCCGTCGCATCCGCCAAAGTCGCTCATTTTTTTCCACGGGCCACAATGACCATGCAGGACACGCACGCCAAAATTTGTCGCGTTCCGACGCTGTACGGATTTTCTATGATTTTCCGGCCCGAATACCCCAAAAACACTGTCCGGATGTGACGCAACGTGCGTTCGTAGTCCGATTTCGTTCATCTCTGGCGTGTGGTACCCGGGCGAGTCCCCACACGCGCTGCCAAAAGTTGGGTGCATTCCGGCAAACCGCGCTGGCACTTGCTGTGCAACCCGGTGGTTTCGGTATGGGTGGAGGGGACCCTCGGTCGTACGTCTCTCCGTCGCATCCGACAAAGTCGGTCATTTTTTTTCCACGGGCCACAGTGACCATACAGGCATGCACGCCAAAATTTGTCGCATTCCGACGCTGTAAGGATTTTCTATGATTTTCCGACCCGAAAACCCGAAAAACACTGTCCGAACGTAACGCAACGTGCGTTCGTAGTCCGATTTCGTTCATCTCTGGCGTGCGGTACCCGGGTGGGTCCCCACACGCGTTGGCAAAAGTTGGGTGCATTCCAGCAAACCGCACTGGCACTTGCTGTGCAACCCGGTGGTTTCGGTGCGAAAAGGTGTGTACCGAACACCTTTTTTGTGTAACTTGAAAACATGCCCAAATTTTTTTACCGCATTGTATCTACATGAGAATCATGCGTGCCAATTTTATGTGCATTTTGGGCCTGTTTGCATTTTCTACGGTTTTTGGCTTCGACAGTACAAAAACACTGTTTTTAATTCAAAATTATTTCATACTAACTTTTTTTTAAAAAATTACGAATTCCTTCTTCTAATTTCCTTTTTTTCCTTTTCCTTTCTTCCTCTCTTCATCTTTTTTTATATAATTTTTACTATTCTTTCAATTATACCGGTAAACTATTTAATTTTAATTTCCTTCGGGTCACTTTTATTTTATAAAATGATTCACTTTTTTTCATAAAATTTCATACTAATTTACATTCCAACATAACGATAAACGATAGTTCATTCAACATAACGACAGTTCATTTTACATTAAAACATAAAAAACTATTAAACATGACTTAATTAAACTTAATTAAACATAATGACTTAATCCTAATCTACTCGTCGTCGTCGGAGTCGGCTAGGTCGACGATATCGCCCGCACCGACGTCATCATCGTCGTCACCGTCGTCGTCGTCGCTGCTCTTGCCGTCGTCGTCCCAGTAGCCGTTGTCGCCCTCCTCTGGAGCCACCTGCGGCTGCACCGCTTCGATGGCCGCCGCTGCATCCAGTGCAGCCTGCAGCTCGGCGGGCTCTGCTGCCGCCGCCATAGCCGTCGCTGCCTCTCTCGCCTCCGCGGCCGCCGCCACGGCCGCCGCTTCTGCCTGCGACGCCCGCAGTGCGATGAGATAGCCGGGGCAGTTGTCGGGGTCGCCGTCCTCGCGCAGTGCGAACTGCTCCGGCGGGATCTCGACGACGGGAGGGGAGGCGGGCCGGGCGATGGCGGGAACCGGACGGCGGGACGAGCTCGGAGACGGCGCGGCCGCCAGAGGGGGACGGCGGGGCCGGCGCGGGGCGGAAGACGAGCCGCGCGCGGCAGACGACGAGCCGCCCGGGCCCGACGACGAGCCGTCGGTCCGCGACTCCCGACGAGCTTGCGTGACGACGGCCCAGTAGTTCTTGCCCTTCCAAAATCTTGCGCGGCTGACGATGTTCCACCGGCCGCCCTCGTGCTGGCGCAGCTCGTCCGGCGTCGCGTCGGGCCCCCTCGTCGGGTACCCGTCGGCGGTGATGTGGAACACGTGAGGCAGACGGCAGCCCGGCGGCACCATCATCCCGAGACGGATGAGCTCGTCTGCCTCCGGCGTGCCCAGGCTCGTCGGTCACAAGCTACCGCCGCCGTCGGACGCCATGGAGGCCGCCGGGAAAGGGAGCTCGTCGGCGGTGGAGCGCGTCGGTGGGTGGGGTTAGCGGGGCGAGGCGCGTCGAGTGGAGTGGGGGGAGGCAGACGGGGCGACGAGCGGCGTTTTAAAGACAGGCGTCGGTGGGTGGGGGAGGTCGTCCGGTAGGTGACCGACGCCCGGCTTAACGCCGGCATTAATGGCGCATCAGGCCGGCGGCCGTCTTGGGAACCGCCCTTGACCGACGCTTAGACGGCAAGCAACCGCCCGTCCCCACACATCGCGTCGTGTAATTATTTTTTTTCATCCAGCCGACGCCACGTCGCCACGAGTACGTCGCGTCGTTTTTTTTTTCTTTGGTCGTCGTCGTACGTACGCGGACGGACGCGTGTACGGGGTAGTCGACGTACAGCCCCGTAGTCACGCGGGCGGCGGCTTTTTATGTGCTGGGGCAATCCTACCCTTTTTAATGAAGGGGTACGGAGCGATCTCAGCCGTTGTTGTATTTAGGGGGTTGTACCGAAGAAGAAGTGTATAGAATATCATATAATTGACATTAATATAAACATTATGTGAGTGATATGTGTAAATCTAGCTACGTAAATACACGGCTTGCTACGCTAGTTTTACATGCTATAGCAGCCAGTCCTCGCAGATGTTAACTGTATCAAGCAGAACTCTGCTCATAATTGTCGTAACTGTCCATGAAAAGAAGATCTGAAAGAGGGAGTGGTATGTTACTCATGTGGATACTGAAGCATGAAACTGACCATGGATTTCAGCCATCAAATGGGTCACTCGCTGAAAGATCAGATGCTCTGCGGAAGCACCAAGCGCTGTCTCCCTGGCGTGCGACAACCAACACCGTCATAGGGCACTCGCTGACCCTTCTTGCCATAGCCAAAGCTTTCAGCTTGGTGCACGTCTCATCATCCTCCAATGCAGTGTCTCCGTTGACCAGACCGACCACCAGTTTCTCCAGCATTTGTGTTCTCTCAAGGATGAATCTGAGGAATGCAAGCTCCATGCGCTTCCCTCGGAACTGGCTGAACACCACCTTCTTGACGTGTGCCTCCAGGCAATCAATAGGGGCTACCTCCTGCCAGAACTTGAGGTTGCACTTACCACTGGGCTCATCAGCTTCATCGGACTGAAAAGATCAGTGTATGCTCAGTGTACACAAAGTTCTTGTAACAAGATATTTTGCATGTACACCATCATCATGTTCCAAATGCATGAACAAGCATCCAGCACTAACTAGTAACTAAGATTTTTTTTAATTAACATATCATAAGTTTTTTTATGCATAAGCAAGGATTTTTATCACCATCAACATTTCTTTTGCATGAATAGACAAGTTACTCTCTCGGTAGTTTTTCAGATGAACAAGAAATTTTCTGGTGATTGTTACAAAAAAATGCACGCACAAGAAATCCCGATCAACAGCTTATCTTTTTTCTGTGTACAAGCATTATATTTTACTGCCATGAAAAAATGAACAAATTTCGGTTTTCGGATGACCAACTAAAAGTATTACACATTTTTTCAACATTTTATCAAACAAGCCAGATCAATTTTGTAATATCAAATAAATATATGATGCATATTTGTTCCTTGTTACAGTTCAACCAAAAAGTAAAAGGCATGCTCATTACAAAGGTACTCCCTCTGTAAATTAATATAAGATCATTTAGATCACTACATAATTGTTGGAGCATGATAAACGAGGGGGTCTGAAGCATGAACGACATATTTTTCTGCATGAAACATGTATATGGAGCATGAACATGCTATATATATGATTAAACAAAATATGAAAATATATCTATGGATCACGATGAAACAAATTGGATCTGGACATAAATAACGTGTGGATATAGATCATGAACATGAGGTTATCTCAAGAAAGGAGAAGGAGGAGGATGGAGTATGTGTATTTCTTACCATGACGTGCAACGTCTCGACATTGGGAAAGCATCTCAGGAAGGTGGGGAGCATCTTGGTCTCCTTGCGGATTCCAAATCGCACTTTCAAAGCCAATATTTTAACACTTGGAACCATGTTAGCCGGGCTCATCCTTGTTCCAGGCTGCAGTAAAATTAAGACTCAATGAGACTGGAAATCATTCTTGGAATCAAGGGGGACACATATCTCTGAGCCATGGTATACTATGTAGTGGTGAAAAATTCAAGCAGCGGAGGAGAGCTAGGGAGCACTAGGACACCTGGATGACGGTGTTGCCGATCTCTAGCGCGTGTATGCTTGGTTCCAAGTAGCCCAGGACGCGCAGCTCAGGGGCGTAGCCAATCTTCACGTTGGTGGGGAACACGCCGCTGGGGGCACCCGGGCACGTCTGCCAGAGGATGAGACGCTCCAGACGCGGGGTTGCCACAACGGCGACTTCACGTGCCATGGACATCCACAAGACGGCGCAGCGGAGGCTGCGGCTGCCTACGCGGACGTGAGAGGAAGGGTTGGTGCTGAGGATAATCGCGAGCGTCTCGAGCACGGGGCTACACTGGAGCAAGTACTCGATCTCCCCGGCGCTGATGACGGTGCTGCAGAGGCCGATCTCCCGGAGGTGGGGGAAGACCTGAGGGCCGGCGGGAAGGCCGGGGATGTCCGGGAAGTACCAGAAGCCGAGGTAGAGGCGGCGGAGGGATGAGATGAGGAGGACGTCGGCGGGGAGGTACACGTCGAGGGGGAACGGCCTGTTGACGAAGATGAGGTCCTCCACGCGTTTGTCGGCGAGGGAGCGGAGCCAGCGCCGCAGCGCGCGGTCGTGCGGGGCCATGTAGCAGCAGGTGAGGTGGACGCAGCGGAAGGGGCCTGGGTGGGAGGCGATGATACAGGGGTGAATAGCTCCCATGCGACGTCGTTGGTGTGAACTATCTCTCATGCGACGTCGTTGGCTGTAATAGCTTGCATGCGACATCTTTGTTGGAAAAAATAGCTCTCATGCGACACACCATTTACGCGGCCAGTTGGCTGTCCGTTAGGCTGAGATTTGGTTAGAACACTGGGGGTTATGTGCTCTGACTGGTGGGGTCCACCTATGGCCACGTAGTCAAGAGTCAACCGTCCACGACTCGACCGGCGACTGTGTGACCGTGCTCGACTCGCCCGTGCTGGACTGGGCGAGCGGCGCCGCCGTAAGCATCTTCTCCGGCAGTGGTTTCTTTTCCGCGGTGGTGGAGCGCATTTCTCGGCAGCGGCAGAGCTATTGCGAGGTGAGCCCGAAACCCTAGTCCCATTCCCCGATCTGTGGCCTCATGCTGCCCTCTGTTTCTTGGCGATTTAGAATCGGGCTCCATTGGATCCGGGGGTTGTTTCTTCTCCGCGGCCCGGTGGTGGAGCGCCTATCCCTGCAGCGGCTATTGCGAGTGAGTATTTTCCAAACACTACTCCCATTCCACTGAATTTTGAATAAATCTGTGGCCTCATGCTGCCCCTGTTGCTTGATTGGATAGGAGATGGAGCGAGGGCTAGATGAGATGGAGCGAGGAGACGGGCTGCCCCGAGGAGACAGTGCTTCAAATCGGTAATGGCACCCTCTTTTCTTGGCGATTTAGAATCGAACTCGATTTGGTAGTGACTGCCGCCGCTGCCTGCCATTGACAAAACAGGGGAGGTTCAGGTTCTGCCACCACATTCGCAATTATAGTGGAATTTTTTCCCTGTAAAGCCAAGCTCAGTGATGGCAGTGTCCAAGACATTGATAGAGATACCACCGTGAGGTTGGATGTCGATTTTGCAGATGTTGATCCCCAGGAATTGGAGATCATGAAGGAGAAGGCCGTGGGCAATTTGGTGGAGAGAATTGGGGAGAGTATTGTTTGGGGTCCAGAACAAGAGGTATCTCTGCAACGTTTCGATAACTATAATGGTGAATATGTGAGAATTGAAGATGGAGAATCCATGGTTGCTGAAATTGATCAGCAAGGAGGATGGGCAAGCAAACAAGTAACATTTTATGCAGAGCTAATTGATCTGCAAACTCATTCCAGAGTTGGTTATGTGCCATCAAAGATGGCTGCACAGATGGAAGATGATGAGTGGGTTTCACAAAAGAAGATGTTGGCATTGTTGACTGAACCGACTATAGTAGCTGAAGATACTGGGATTGATGCAGATGGAGAGGAGGGAACCCATGGTGCTAGGAAGATTGTTGTTGACTGGAATGTAGTAGAGTTGAATGAAAAAACAGATTTGGTCATTACACCAATATCTGACATTGATATGGCCGAAATGTTTGGCATTCAAGTTGATGACAAAGATAAGGAGAAGGATGACAGTTCTTTGCCAGCTGAAGGTAACACAGGCCCTAGAAATGCAAATGAGGATGAAGAACACCTGATGAGAGAGGCTGCAGATGATGTGGATGATGCAGATGATAATGAGCTGGTTTGTTTGTATGACAAAGAGAACCCAGTTATTGAGGTGGGAAAGTTGTGGCCAAGCATGAAGGAGTTTAGGATGTCTTTCAGGACCTATGCAGTGAAAAAAGAGTTTGATGCCAAGACTATGTGGACTGATCGAAAGAAATTTTATGCTCGGTGCAAAGGTTATGATGGTGGTGGCAATCCTTGCAAATGGTACTTGTCTGCCAGACTACAACCTGATGGAAGTACAGTAAGGGTAAATCAAATACCACACCAGCATACATGTATGACCACTTCACAGAGAGTTTCAAAGATGACATCACAGCTTTGGGTTACAGAGAAGATTACTCCTATTTTAGCCAAGACTCCAAACACTACTGCAAAGAGGCTTAAAGTTGACTTGGAGAAGTTGTACCCCATCCAGCTGCAATATACCACAGTGTGGAAAGCAAAACAAAGGGCCATGAAATCATTGTATGGTGACTGGGCAAATACATTTAGGATGTTGTATAGTTTTAAAGCAGAGGTGGAGAAGAGGTCACCTGGGAGTGTAGTGGAGATAGATACAGAGGTAACAGAGGATGGCAAGGTTTTATTCAGCAAGTTTTTTATGTGTTTGAAGCCTTGCATAGATGGATTCAAAGCAGGTTGTCGTCCATATTTGAGCATAGACTCATCTTTTTTGACTGGAAAGTGGAATGGTCAGTTGGCTGCATGCAATGCTCTAGATGGACACAACTGGATGTTCCCAATTGCAATAGGAATGTTTCAATCAGAGACAGAGGCATCATGGATATGGTTCATGATGCAACTGAAAAGATGCATAGGGCCAGTTTCTCCTTTGGCCATCCACACAGATGCATGTAAAGGGTTGGAAAATGCAGTAAAAAGTGTTTTCCCCCATGCTGAGCAGAGGGAGTGCTTTGGACATATGTGGATGAATCTGATAAAAAAATTCAGAGGAGATGAATTTGGGCGCATGTGGCCAGCAGCAAGATCCTACACCAGACAGACACATTCCTATCACCTTGGTAAGATATTGGCATCATGTAGTGATAATGAATTTGCTTCATGGTTGAACACCCACCATTCTCTGTTGTGGTATAGATCAGGTTTTAATACTGCCATAAAATGTGATCATATCAATAACAACTTGGCAGAAAGTTTTAACAACAAAGTGAAGCATTTGAAAGACTTGCCTGTGCATGACATGGTGGACCAAATAAGAATCATGATCATGCGTTTGTGGGAGTTGAGAGGAAAAATTGCTAATATTTTGGAAGGGGACAAGCTTCCAGCAGTGGTACAACAGGTGGTCAACAGGAGTAGAAATCTTTCACATCTATCTGTTGAGAAATCTTCCTTGTGGGGTGCTGAAGTTAGAGATACAAAGAGTGGCAAGAGGCATGTGGTAAATACTGAGTTGCATGAGTGCACTTGCCAAGAGTGGCAACACACTGGAAAACCATGTGAGCATTCCATACTTTTTTTGGCATCTAAACCCAGGTTAAATATGCACCCATATTTGCATGAGTATTATTCAGTACAAAAATTCAAAGCTGCATATGCAAGTCCAATTCCTGCACTGACTGACCAATCTCAGTGGCCTGAGGTGGAAATAGAATTTACCTTGTGTCCCCCTGTCACTAGAAGAAAGGCTGGGAGGCCTAAACAGAGCAGATTCAAAGCTTGGTTTGAGAAAGGTGGTTGTAGTAAGAAGGGGGAAAAGGAAAAGGAAAAGAATGATAAGCCCAAAAGGGCTCAAAAAGGTAACAAAAATAGGTGCAAGTTGTGTGAGGTACTTGGGCACAGAATTGGTTCATCCAAGTGCATCTACACTCCTCAGAGGCCAAAGTATGTTTATGTTACTGTTTTTGCAAGTTTTTGATTTTGCTACTTGTTCTAGTATCTAACCAAGTCAAATGCTTTATTTTTTAGGAGGAAGCGTGCAGAAAAAGCCCCACCGCTTGTTGTTGAACAATGCTGGCCAGTGAAAAAAGCAAGACTCAGTGGCTATAGAAGGAAGAGCACTAAGCAGATAATGTTTGGTGACAAAGATATGGAGCTAACTGAAACTGTTACTGCTGAACATGAGCTAAGTGTTTGTGTTTTGGACGATGTGATGCATACTGAATCTGTTTTGCAGACGCTAGGGCAATCTGAAACTGTTGCAGATGAAGCAACTGTTGTGCTGCCATTCGAATCTGCTTTGACAACTGTGTTGCCATGTTTGGAGGTTGTGCTGCCAAGTGTTGAGTTGCAAACTGAAGTAGTTGAACAATGTGTGCCATCTACTCAATCTGCAGAAGTGCAAACTGAAGAAGTGAGACATGGTCAGGTGCAAAAGTTGAGGGGGCCAAAAAGCAAGAGCATCAGCATCAACAAACTATGCGCCGTGGAACCAAACGGTGGAAAAAAGCAGAAGAAATCGAGTGGTAGAAAGAAGCAGAAGAAATAGAGTCGAAAACATTCAAATTTGATGTGAAAACTTAAGTTTGTTGTCATTTGATGTGAAAACTTATGTTCTTTCATGTCATAACTTATGTGCTATGATGTTGATTTGACTTGAAATAAAATTCAAATTTGAACCGATATTCAAATTTGAACCTATCTTCAATATTTTTTGAGTTCATTTGTTTGTTCTGTGATGTTGCATCGTTTTATGTACTACTATGCACTTTAGTTCATAAATCCAACCCTTTTTGTGAATTCCAACTCATAGTCACGGACAATGTTGACCAAACAGGCTCCAAAGTAAGGGAAAACGGCCCCATTTCTAAGCAAGTTTTTTTCGACCTTCTCAAAATCACCCAAAAAAGATTTTCTTAGCTTATATTATACCTATATAGGATCAATACGAAGTCTCACCTTTTTTTGAATAAGTATTCATATTATTTAATTTATTTTTGAAAAAACACCCTTTAATACAAAGTTAGCAATAAAACAAGTTTAAAAATTTTAAATGCAAAAATAACTTCAGATCCTCCTTAGTCACTCTAAAATGAAGCTAAGGTGATGTTTTTGATTTTTTTGCATTTTCAAAACCTCAAACCCTCTTCTCACTCCTGTGAACTCCATGCAACCTCAGTCGAGATAGTCCAATTTGTGAAGGTTTTTTCAAGCAAAGATCATTAGATCAAGTTTATCATTTTATATCATAACTATGTAACATAAAAAGGCTATATGCGCAGGTTTTTCATTTTTTAGATTTTTTTTGAATTAGTTATACACATTTGAATGTTCGGTCAAACCTTTCAAAACCCCATTGACTGCCTCCAAACCCCATGTAACCCTAGCGCCAAACGTCCACCGTCGATCTAACCCTAACGCCAAACTGCGGCCGTCGGATAGGCCTTCTAGAAGGATTCCGTGGGGGCGATCCGTGGGCTCCAATCTGATTGGCCACCGTTTTTTCTCTCTGACGAACAGATAACGTTGAGCGGGGGATCATCTAAGTGACCGTTGGGCCGAGCGGATCGGGCCCGGCAGAGCCTGGCGTGCGTGCGCACGGCCGTCGAGAGGGGGATGGGCTGCATGCGAGAGGGTCAATGACATGTGGGCCATCCCTGTCCCATGCATGCCATGCAACGTCGCAGCCTAGCTATTCTTTGCTCGTGAACACCTAGCCCGCCATTGCATGCACGCATCGACGCAGTAAAGCACGGCAGGGGCGCAGCGTATAGGTACGTCGCATCTAAGCTATTTTAACAAATGCATGTTTGAACGAGACGGACGCGTCGGTGGTGCAGCTCCTTTTTCAGTGTCACGCGCGGATGAACGAGCCTGTTTCCCACGCGGCGTCACCGCCGATGCAAGTGCACGAAACGATGCAACTCGCCTGTGCTGCCCGTGCCTCTTTGGATGCTCTGGCCGCCGTTTTTTGAATTAATGCCCGCAATTACTTATGCCAGTGCGAACGGAGAAGAGAAAACGATCCAGAAGGCACCGTGTACACATTGACCACAGCTGCAACGCGGCTATAAAAGGGCACCATTTCCTCATCCTCTCACACTCATCTCTCAAGCCTCCTCCCCTTCTTCTTTTCGAGCCAAATCCCACTCGAGCCACCATGCAGTTCAACGGCCCTACCTACCGTCGCCCTCCCACCGTGCCGGAGAGGCAGTACCCGGCCGGAGTCGTCGTCGAGAATAGCCTGAGGGTGTGGGCCATCTCTAGGTGGAGGGGCCCTAGAGAGTTCGCTCGCTTCTTCCTCCAAGCCGGCTACCGCCACCTCCCTCCGGGCACTCCGCCCATGTTCCACCTCCACGAGCAGTACGATGGCAACGCCAACGGCCTCGTCATCGGCCTCCACGTCACCTTCACCAACCCCTACGACGCTCACCACCTCCTCGGCCAGGTGTTCTGGTGTGGATGCGAGTTTATCGCGTTCACGACCTACAACATCTTCACCAACTTCCACCACATCTTCCCTCACCCCAATGGCATGCACACCCTCCCCTACCAGATGCCGGAGGATGACGAGTGAGGGCCCAAGGAGGAGGGGCCAAGGAGTGGCAAGGAGGAGGGGCCAAGGAGTTGTTCAAGGGGCGAGTCTTCTATCTATCTAGTTTGGGGCTCTAGTTTGTGTTTGTGTTGGTTCGGGCGTGTGTGCCCGTGTCTTTTATATATCTAGTTTTAATTATTTTACTTTCATGTTTTATGAACTATATGTAGTGGGGGATGCCCCTCTATATGTTTTATCTATCTATGCTACTAGGGTACCCGATGCCCCACTATCTATCTATATGTTTTTTCGGTCCTAAAGTTTCTCCATTGCATTTTATTTATGTGGCCATGTGTACTAAAAAACAATTGATCTGGTATCTAAAATGTACGTTACCAAGAAATTGACAATAAAGATTATGTACTGTACTACATAATCATACAGTTGGTATACAATGCATTTGAAGACAATGGGCAAGAAAAATGCTAATTATCTGGTGCTGATGACATGCGCAAGTGTTGTTTGATGTTTAAATCATGCTTGCTATGTCATTTTTTGCTGCCAAACATGGCATTAGCGAGAAAGGTCATTTGGGCACTGAATGTATTAAAGTATACACCATATATAAAAATGTCTAGCCAAAAGATTTGGGTGTACACCCATGACCAAGTATGGATCCGCCCCTGGTTGTAAGGGGATGCCCCTCTATGTTGTAAGGAGATGCTACTAGGGGCACACTAGATGTCTTCTTTTTTGGGCACAACCTTTTTCGGTTGAAACACACGAGTAAAAACTTTGAAAACACCATAGCACAAGTAAAAAAATATATTAAGAAATGGTGCTTGGTTGAAATAAACTAGAACCAAACAATTGCAACTTTTTTGGTTCACAAAGACTGCTCAAATAATTATCTCAAATAGCTTATGCATAAAAATATCTCAAATAATTATCAGATGAGTTATCTCAAAAAAGGTGACTGCAGGAAACTTAAAATTTGTGAAATGATCTAAAGCCGAAAAGATATATCGATGTCAATGACCGTGTGCACTTTTTTTGCACTCCTTTTATCAATGGGCCTGGATATGTTCTATTCGGCCCTGCCTAACTTCTATATGGGCCTGGCCTTTTCGGGCAACTGTGGACGAACCTTTTTTTCCTTTTCTCCCTCTACCACTGAAACTGAAACTGATGACGAACTGAAGAAATAAAAAACGGGGCCGAAACAGAGTGGAGAGGACATGCTGAATTCATACAGCGCAACACTTTTATTCAAATGTACATATCATCCCGATTACAAATGATGCCCAATCTATTCACTTACGACTAATTATCATCACATAAACAAATGCGAGACCAATTACACAAACATAAAAAAGTGCGGCCATGAGCCCCATCAAATTGCCCTGCTTCTGCAATTTGATGAGTTTCTTCATCTGCTTGTTCAGCTTCTTCAGCTCTGCCGTCACTCCTGCATCCCCCACAGTAGCACCAATGGAAGGGCGGGCGCCCCCGATGGAATTGCCAGATCCAGGGGCCCCGGATCCAGATGCGCCCGATCCAAACTTGCCCAACTTCTCCGCCTCCAACAGTAAATCGAGCTCCCCTGATGCACCCTCCAGTTGAATCCGCTCTATGTACTCATCTAGCCACTCAAAATGGGTGCATTGCTTCAATTTCTGAAATCGGAAAGATGAACCCTAAATCCCAAATCCGATGGGGAAAAATGGGCAAATATGAAATTGGGAGACAAAAACCAAAATTGGCATATTGAGAAGTAAAATCTCACCTTTCCCTGCTCTGGTTTGCTCTCGCATTTCACGAATTCCCGCCCAAGGTTGCCATTCTTGTCGGTCGTTGTGACTAGCCGCTTCAGGGGTGCGATACGTGGGCATGCAGGGCATCTTGTCATGGGCACTGCGCCATAGCGCGGCCATGAGCGGCGGGAGGCTGAAGCGGAGCTCGACATTGCTAGGTCGCGGCCCGGAACGGCGTTGCTGCGCGTCGTCGCCGGAGAAAAAGAACAACAACGGTCGGGGAGGGGGAGGGGGAGGATGGGCTCGGGTGCTGCACGGCTCGGGGCACGGCTCGGTGTCCTCTTGTACCAATGCTGACCTGGATAAGTTAGTGGGTCCCACGCTGTGGGTCCCGCTCACCTGACCAATGCTGAGTTGGATAAGTTAGTGGGTCCCGTGCTGTGGGTCCCGCTCACCTGATTCGAGTTTTAAACATGTGTCTTTGGATTAGGCAGCAGTGTTGCATGGGAGCTATTTTTTCCAACGAAGATGTCGCATGAGAGCGATTACAACCAACTACGTCGCATGAGAGACAGTTCACACCAACGACGTCGCATGGGAGCTATGCACCCGATGATACAGTCGACGGCGGTGAAGATGGCTTCCCAGTCGATTCTCGGTGGGCCGCCGGGCTGGAGGAAATCGTCGTTGCCGGGGAGACCGAGGGCGAGGAGGTCGGTGTCCTCGAGGACGAGCGGCGTGCAGGCCCAGAGGCGGCGCCAGCGCGGGGAGAGCGTGGTGGTGCGGGCGGCGTCCTTGGCGGGGAGGCGGGAGACGATGTTGGAGAGTAGTGCGTTCGGTAGGCTGCTGATGCGGTCCTCCGCGGCGCGCCGGAGGAGGATGGGGATTGGGCAGAGAGGGAGAGGGTCCCACGGGCGGCGGAGAAAGGAGGGTCGGGGAGGCAGGTGAGGACGGTGGACATGAGAGCTTCAATGGGCAGGCGCCGCCCGGATGAGGGGCGACGGCTTGAGCTTGGCATCACTGACGGTGGTGGGATGGAGGACGCGGTGGCGGTTTAGTTTGCTGTGTAGGGTTTGCCGCATCAGATTTTCTGCCAAACTATACTGGAATGTGACTCTGGTGCCACTTGGGAGTGACCAATATGGAATATGCTAACAGGCGAGTCTTATTTTGCATCAATTTATGCCTAACCACATACAAAGCCCAAATCAGGCAATCATTTTAGTGATAAAGAAGCAGCAGCTCTATGACCTCAAGTCAATCGCATACACTATCAAATTTTGGCGACAAATAAGCCAGCAACACTCAAGCATGGCTTGCCTGCACCTTCATGGTTACTTCCAAAAACGAAAGGAATTAAAACGATTCATGGTTACTTCCAAAAACGGAAGGAATCAACAAGATTAATTATTGCAATTACTGAAAAGCGGACTAGTTTGTGCCATCAGCTTAACCTTTCAGTGGCAACACCAACATAAGTTCTTCAATTCCGGTGACTACGTCTACATGCACCTTCAACATAAGTTCATCAGCTCAACCTTTCAGAAGCTTCTGACTTACAGCACATCCGGGAGAGCACATGCACCTTCATTCTTCAATTCCATCATTAAACGCCGGCAATACCAAAGGCCGCAGATAATCACAAATTGACAAATCACATGAACGATACAATACATAGTATGCTTCAATGTAAGTTCTGAGATATAATGGATCATCATTGCAGAAAATTACTACTACTAGATTGTAGCACAAATTTGCAAATATCACCTGTACTAATCGGCACAAGTAAGAAATACAGTAAGACATTTCAACTAAAAATGCAGCACATGAAACGAATTCACGAGAAAATGGGCACACAAAATCACATGAAACGCACAAATGTCTGCAATTTAGCCAGTTGGGTACAATTCAGCAGGAGCAAACATTGCATGGACTACTGGCCATCTAGCTGCTGGACCAGAAAACTCTACTACCATCAAGACAAAACATAAGCCAAGAATTCAGTCTAAATAAGTGCTCTTGCCAGCGGATAACTCAAACAAGCAAAGTATGTTGCAGTTTAGCAAAAGAAACGGCAATGCTGTATCACGATCGAAACATATCAGCTACAGATAGCACCTTGATCAGCTTCAGCTATCAAATGGGTCACTCTTGGAGAGATTGGACGCTGCGCGGAAGCTCCAATCACTGCCCCCACTGCTGCGCACCAAGATTGAGAATTTTGAGTCTCTGCTGGCACGCTTGGTGCTGCAAGCCAAAGTTTTCAGCTTGGCCGCCACCCTCTCCTCTGAAGCAGGGTCTCCATCTGCCAACACGACCACCATTTTTTGCAGAAGCTGTGCTCTCTCCATGACAAACCTGAGGAACACGACCTCGCTCCGGTTCCCTCGGAAGTTCTTGAACACCACCTTCTTGGTGTGTGACTGCAGGCATTTGATGGGTCCGACATCATGCCAGAACTTGAAATTCAGCTTGCCAGTGGGCTCATCAGCTTCAGCAGACTGCAGAATCAGCATTTAACTAGTTGGATCAGATCAACCAGACTGCCCCGACACAATCATCAGATAATAAGTTGAGTTGAGACGGTGTAAAATGCTAAATTAGGAGATTGCAAATGGAATCTCACCATGACATGCAATGTCTCGACATTGGGGAAGCATCTGAGGAAGGTAGGCAGCATCTTAGCCTCTTTGCGCACTCCAAATCGCACCCTTAATGCCAGGATCTTGACACTTGGAATGGTGGTGGTGGGGCTGGGCCTTGTGCCAAACTGCAATTTGTGTGCAATTCAGTACCAATCATAAATATGTGGATCAGTGCATATGCAAATAGCTAAGAGTAAACATGATAAGTCCATTAAAGGAATTAAGCTAGCTAGACCTCGATGACGGTGTTGCCGATCTCGAGCACATGGAAGCTTGGCTCCAAGTAGCCGAGCACCTTGAGCTCCGGCGCGTAGCCAATCTTGACTCTGGTGCGAAAGTCCTTGCCGAGCCAGGCACCAGGGCAGTCGTTCCACAGGATGAGGCGCTCGAGACACGGGGCGACGACCACGGCTAGCGCGTCCGCGAGGGACATCCAGAAGAGCACACAGCGGATGCTGCGGCTGCGGACGCGGACGTTGCGCGGCGTGTCGTAGCAGAGGATGAGCGCGAGCTTCTCCAGGACGGGGCTGCACTGAAGTAGGCGGTCCAGGTCCTTGGTCTTGATGTCGGTTTTGCAGAAGCCGAGCTCGGCGAGGTGCGGGAAGACGTGGGCGCCGCTGGGAAGGTCATTTGTGTCCGGGAACTTGTCCCAGAGGCCGAGGTACAGGCGGCGGAGGGAGGCGACGCGGAGGATCTCCGCAGGGAGGGTGTTCTTGAAGGGCCAGTTGGGGAAGTTGATGAGGACGAGCTCCTGGATGGACTTGGCGGCGAAGAGGTGGAGCCAGCGGACGAGCGCACTGCCGCCGCGAGCGGACGCGTAGTTGCAAGCCGTGGTGAGGTGGACGCAGCGGAAGGGTCCCGGGTGGCCGGAGAGGATGCGGGAGAGGGTATTGGTGAGGGCGCGCCAGTCGATGAGGCCAAAGGTGTCGCCGTCGTCGTCGTCGTCGGCTTCGGCGAAGTCATCGAAGATGTCGGTGTCGTCGAGGACAAGAGGCGTCGATGGCCGTAGGCGGCGCCAGCGCGGGGAGATCGCTGCGGTGCGCGCGGCTTCCTTGACGGGGAGGCGGGAGACGATGTCGGCGAGCAGCGCGTCCGGGAGGCGGCTGATGCGATCCTCGCCGCCGCCGCCGGGGCAGGTCGAGGAGAAGGCAGCGGAGAGGGAGCCGTCGCCGGTGGAGGATGGCGCGGCGGGGACGCAGGCCAAGATGGCCCGCATGATGCCGGCCATGGTTGCTGGCATCGTCACCGGCCTCGCCGGGAGGAGACGAAAGAGAGGGTTTTCAGGAGTGAGGGAGGGAGCAGGTGGAGACGGAGAGACGGTGCTCGGCCTTGTCGTTTTGTACAAGGATGTAGGGTTTGGTCGCTGGCTGGGCCGAATGTCGGTCCGACTTGCCTGCTTCCTTTCCATGCTCCCATATGTGCTCCTACTTCATCCTACGGTTGTCTTTTTTTTTCTTTTTCTAATTTAATCATTCCCTGATTTTAAGGGGGTGGGGCTGGGCCTTATTTTGTTCCAATCGAAATAAACCACGTACACGGGAGCACGGATGAGCACACGCCGGGGGAGCAGACAAGTCTCATCCCCGAATGTCGTGGAGCAAACTCTCTTCTGGGCCCAGCAGATGATTTCCGTCAACCTGTTTCCAGTTTATCATTTCAAATTACCCTAAAAAAAGTTTATCATTTAAAATACGCTTGTCCCTGCCAATAGTTCCCTCTTGTTAGGGTTTCCATTCTCTCGGAGGCGACTACACCACCGTAGAGCTCGCTTCTTCCCTGCCGCCATTCCCCCCTTGTTTCCTCTCAATTCGGACTGAAACGGGGCGATCCTTGCGACCGCCACCCCGTCTTGGTCGGGACACATCGGGGCTACGACGTGCTAGGGTTCCCACCCAAACCTTGATCGCTCCAATCGGGCTAGGAACCAGATGGAGAAGAGCGCGCCATCAGGTTCGGCGTCCGCTTCGACGTCGGGATCAATGACAGTCAACGACGTGGAATCGTTGATGAAGGAATTAGGGTTGCGTGAAGAAGACTTGGATGATGTGGTGTTTGATGAGAAGGAGGCGTCGCCGAAAGCCACTAGATGGATGGCGATCGCCAGGGTCCACATGGATAAACCATACAGCCAAGCCTGGTTCTTCCAGAATATGAGGTCAGCATGGAATCTTGCTCGAGATGTGAAATTTAGGCCCTGAGAAGAAAATCCGTATACTCTCAGGTTCTTCTGCCTAGAGGACTGAGAGAGGGTTAAAGAAATACGCAAAGAACGGGAACTGGCATCGGGCACTAAGTTAATAGGTTAGTCCATAAAAATGATACAAAAAGGCATATAAAGCATACAAGATTGGTAATATAATAGCATGAAACAATAAAGAATTATAGATACGTTGGAGACGTATCACTCTTGCGGAATGATTCCGCCGGGAAATCCAAGCCATTGTCATCTCCAACGTTCCTCTCATCGCTATAGGACTCATCTCCATCAACATCTTCACCAACACCATCTCATCTCCAAACCCTAGTTCATCTCTTGTATTCAATCTTTGTATCAAACATCAGATTGGTACCTAGGAGTGCTAGTAGTGTTGATTATGTTTCGTAGTTGATGCTAGTGAAGGAAATATGCCCTAGAGGCAATAATAAAGTTGTTATTTTATATTTCCTTATTTATGATAAAGGTTTATTATTCATGCTAGAATTGTATTGATCAAAAACTTCAATACATGTGTGAATACATAAACAAATATTGTGTCCCTAGTAAGCCTCTACTAGACTAGCTCGTTGATCAAAGAAGGTTAAGGTTTCCTAACCATGGACATGAGTTGTCATTTGATAACAGGATCACATCATTAGGAGAATGATGTGATGGACAAGACCCATCCGTTAGCTTACCATAATGATCCTTCAGTTTTATTGCTATTGCTTTCTTCATGTCAAATACATATTCCTTCGACTATGAGATTATGCAACTCCCGTATACCGAAGGAATACCTTGTGTGCTATCAAACATCACAACGTACCTAGGTGATCATAAAGATGCTCTACAAGTATCTCTGAAGGTGTTTGTTGAGTTGGCATAGATCGAGATTAGGATTTGTCACTCCAAGTATTGGAGAGGTATCTCTGGGCCCTCTCGGTAATACAAATCATAAGCTTGCAAGCAAACGACTAAGGAGTTAGTTGCGAGGTGATGTATTATGAAACGAGTAAAGAGACTTGCCGGTAACTATATTAAACTAGGTATCAAGATACCGGCGATCGAATCTCGGGCAAGTAACATACCGATGGACAAAGGGAATTACGTATGTTGTCATAACGGTTCGACTAATAATGATCTTCGTAGAATATGTAGGAGCCAATATGGGCATCTAGGTTCTGCTATTGGTGATTGACCGGAGAGGTGTCTCGGTCATGTCTACATAGTTCTCGAACCCGTAGGGTCCGCACACTTAACGTGCGATGACAATATAGTATTATATGAGTTATGTGATTTGGTGACCGAATGTTGTTCGGAGTCCCGAATGAGATCACGAACATGACGAGGAGTATCGAATGGTCGAGAGGTAAAGATTGATATACATGACGAGGGTATTTGGACATTGGAAGTGTTTCGGGGGGTACCAGGTACTTATCGGGTCACCGGAAGGGGTTCCGGGCACCCCCGGCAAAAAATATGAGCCTTATGGGCCAAGAGGGGAAACGCACCAGCCACACGGGGCTGGTATGCCCCTCATATGGGCCGGCCTAGGAGGAGAAGGAAAGAGGGCAAGGGAAAGGAAAGACTGGAATAGGATCCCCCTTCCTTCCCTCTCCTCCCCCCTCTTTTCTTCCCCCTCCGACAAATATGGCAGGGGGCGCGACCAAGGGCAAGAGCCCAAGTAGGATTCAGACCTACTTGGGGCGCCCCTTGGCCTCTCCCCGCTCCCTCCCACCTATATATATGAGGAGGGGCACTAGTAGAAAACATGGTTTTGGTTCAGGCCGGGCCAGCCCATTAGTCCCGGTTCAGCCTAGAACCGGGACCCATGGGGCATTGGTCCCGGTTCGTGAGGCCAGGGGGGCTGCCGGGCCTCGTGGGGGCATTGGTCCCGGTTCGTCTGGTCCCTTTGATCCCGGTTGGTGGGACGAACCGTGACCAATGGGCCTCGCTCCTGGCCCACAACCATTGGTCCCGGTTGGTGGCTTGAACTGGGACTAAAGGGTGTCCTTTAGTCCCTGTTCCAGCCATGAATCGGGACCAATGATGTGCCTATATATACCCCCTCGCCGGCGAGCAGAGCACTCCACACTGTTCTGTTTTTTCTGGCCGGCGAGGGGTGGGTTTTGTGGTGCTCTAGCTCACCTCCTATGCACATGAGGTGTTCGATGGAATGCCCGAGCCACACTACTTAAGCTTTCTCCTCTCCAACCTCGACCTCCAAGCTCCATTTTCCTCAATATTTGTCTAGGTTTAGCAGTCCGTCACATCACATCCCCGTCTTCACCGCCTTCGATCGCCCGCGCTGATCTCGTCGCCGGCACCACCGTGGTGAGCCTCTTGTTCTTATGTTCTTTCTGAAAGGAAAAAATTCTTACTTGTATGTTTAGATAGATACTTGTATAATTTTCTTACTTTTATTATTGCTTCTTATTATATAGTGCGATGGTTTTGGTATCCGCCCCCGTCGGCCCTCGTCCTGTCTATGATTTAGAAGTGGTATATATTATATTTTATAACTATTTGGTTCATTTATTGTTTATGACAATTATGCCGACCAACGTGACATAGATTTTATTTATCTAGGAGGTATGTGAACCGGAAATTCCAACTGACCCTATTGTCGAGAGGTTAAATTTAGTTTAAGAAGAAAACAATTACTTGAAGGAAAAAATAAAAAAATTGAGGAGGAGAAGATGATATTGGAGTTGCATGTTGCGGATGTCGTCGATGATCACAAGATCAAGATGGATGCAATGCGCTTGAAGATTAGAAAAATAGAAAATATGACATTCATACCGAGGCTTGGTATCATTATGCCGTTGGATCAATTGTTACCTTGGTTGCAATTCTGATCGCATTTGTTGTTGCATTGAAATGTTTTACATAGTTTCAATGTATGGTTTAATTAGATGCTCTGGAGAGTTATATGTTGTTCAATGAGAACTATGTATGTACTTTGGTTTTAATGTGATTATGAACTTCTATTAATTTGGTCACTTATCTATTCCTGATGTTCTATAATGGTTTTTGACACACTTAATTATATATTATGCACACAGATGAACCGGCAATGGATGTACGGTGACAGACACACCTCCGAGTACATTAAGGGCGTGCATAATTTTCTCGAAGTGGCTGAGGCAAACAAGCAGAATGGTTTTATGTGTTGTCCATGCCCTATATGTGGGAATATGAAGTCTTACTCTGACTCGAAAACCCTTCACACCCACCTGCTTTATAAGGGTTTCATGACACACTATAATATTTGGACCAAGCACGGAGAAATAGGGGTTATGATGGAAGACAACGAAGAAGAAGAGGACGATGGCAACTATGTGCCCCCTGAATACGGTGATCCTGCAACGGGGCAAGCTGTTGAAGATCAAGAGGAACCAGACGATGTGCCCAATGATGATCTCTGTCGGGTCATTGTTGATGCAAGGAGACAGTGTGAAAGTCAAAAGGAGAAGGTGAAGTTCGATCGCATGTTAGAGAATCACAAAAAAAGGTTGTACCCCAATTGCGAAGATGGCAACACAAAGCTCGGTACCGTACTAGAATTGCTGCAGTGGAAGGCAGAGAATGGTGTGCCTAACAAAGGATTTGAATGCTACTAAAAATATTGAAGAAGAAGCTTCCAAAGGATAACGAATTTCCTGATAGTACGTATGCAGCAAAGAAGGTTGTATGCCCTCTAGGATTGGAGGTGCAGAAGATACATGCATGCCCTAATGACTGCATCCTCTATCGCGGTGTGTACGAGGATTTGAACGCATGCCCGGTATGCGGTGCATTGCAGTATAAGATCAGACGAGATGACCCTGGTGATGTTGACGGCGAGTTCCCCAGGAAGAGGGTTCCTTCCAAGGTGAGGTGGTATGCTCCTATAATACCACGGTTGAAACGCATGTTCAGAAACAAAGAGCATGCCAAGTTGATACGATGGCACGGAGAGGACCGTAAGATAGACAGGAAGTTGAGAGCACCCGCTGACGTGTCGTGGTGGAGAAAAATCAAGAGAAAGTACTGGGGGGAGTTTGTAGGTGACGCAAGGAACGTATGGTTTGGTTTAAGCGTGGATGGCATTAATCCTTTTGGGGAGCAGAGCAATAATCACAACACCTGGCCCATGACTCTATGTATCTATAACCTTCCTCCTTGGCTGTGCATGAAACAGAAGTTCATTATGATGCCAGTTCTCATCCAACGCCCTAAGCAACCCGGCAATGACATTGATGTGTACCTAAGGCCATTAGTTGAAGAAATTTTACAGCTGTGGATTGGAAATGGTGTACATGTGTGGGATGAGCACAAACAGGAGGAATTTGACCTGCATACATTGCTATTTGTAACCATCAATGATTGGCCTGCTGTCAATAACCTTTCAGGACAGACAAACAAGGGATACCACGCATGCACGCACTGTTTAGATGACACCGAAAGTATATACCTGGAAAAATGCAGGAAGAATGTGTACCTGGGGCATCGTCGATTCCTTCCGACCAACCATCAATGTCGAAAGAAAGGCAAGCATTTCAAAGGCGAGGCAGATCACCGGAAGAAGCCCGCCATGCGCACCGGTGATCGCGTACTTGCTATGGTCAATGATTTAAAAGTAATCTTCAGAAAGGGTCCCGGCGGACTATCTGTTCCAAATGACGCTGAGGGACGCGCACCCATGTGGAAGAAGAAATCTATATTTTGGGACCTACCCTGTTGGAAAGACCTAGAGGTCCGCTCTTCAATCGACGTGATGCACGTGATGAAGAACCTTTGCGTGAACCTGCTAGGCTTCTTGGGCGTGTATGGGAAGACAAAAGATACACCGGAGGCACGGGAGAACCTACAATGTTTGCACGAAAAATATGGCATGCCTCCAAAGCAGTATGAAGGTCCTGTCAGCTATGCTCTTACCAAAGAAGAGAAGGAAATCTTCTTTGAATGCCTGCTCGGTATGAAGGTCCCGTCTGGCTACTCGTCGAATATAAAGGGAATAATAAATATGGCAGAAAAAAAGTTCCGGAACCTAAAGTTTCATGACTGCCACGTGATTATGATGCAACTGCTTCCAGTTGCATTGAGGGGGCTTCTAGCGGAAAACGTTCGATTAGCCATTGTGAAGCTATGTTCATTCCTCAATGCAATCTCTCAGAAGGTGATCGATCTAGAAATCCTACCAAGGTTAAGGAGTGATGTGGCGCAATGTCTTGTCAGTTTCGAGCTGGTGTTCCCACCATCCTTCTTCAATATCATGACGCACGTCCTAGTTCATCTAGTCGACGAGATTGTCGTTCTGGGCCCTGTATTTCTACACAATATGTTCCCCTTTGAGAGGTTCATGGGAGTCCTAATGAAATATGTGCGGAACCGCGCTAGGCCAGAAGGAAGCATCTCCTTGGGCCATAAGGATGTCATTGGGTTTTGTGTTGACTTCATTCTTGACCTTAATAAGATAGGTCTCCCTCAATCGCGGTATGAGGGAAGACTGGGTGGAAAAGGCACGCTGGGAGGGGACTCAATAATATGTAGGGACGGGCATTCTTGGTCTCAAGCACACTACACGGTTCTATATAATTCTACCTTGGTGACCCCGTATGTCGATGAACATAAGAACATTCTGCGCTCCAAACACCCGGACCAGTGTGACGACTGGATTACATGTGAACACATCAGGAGTTTCGGCAGTTGGTTCCAAACACGTCTCAGGGGTGACAACACTGTTTCTAATGACCTGTACTCATTGGCGAGGGAACCATCTTTGACTGTAATGACTTACAATGGGTACGAGATAAATGGGAATACATTTTACACGATCGCCCAAGATCAAAAGAGCACCAACAAAATAGTGGTGTCCGCTTTGATGCTGCAACCAAGAGGGAAAGGGCACATATTATGGTTACATAGTGGACATATGGGAACTTGACTATGGACGTGATATTAAGGTCCCTTTGTTTAAGTGCGAATGGGTCAATTTGTCAGCAGGCGGGGTACAGGTAGACCCATAGTACGGAATGACAACAGTGGATCTGAACAATCTGTGGTACACAAACGAACCATTCATCCTAGCCAATGATGTGGCATAGATTTTCTATGTGAAGGACATGTCTACCAAACCGAGAAAAAGAAAAGATAAGGAAGAGGATACATCATATGATGAGCCAAAGCGCCACATAGTTCTTTCAGGAAAAAGAGAAATCGTGGGATTGGAGGGCAAGACAGACATGTATGAAGATTATGAAAAGTTTCATGAAATTCCTCCCTTCAAAGTCAAGGCTGACCCAAGCACCCTATTAAACGAAGCGAAGGACACAAGCGAAAAAAAAGTGAAGACTTTCTATCCACAACTATTATAATGATGCCTTTGATCTAGAATATCACTGCAGTTACATGTGAACAAATGAAATCCCTTTAGAACAGATGAGTTTTCGTCCGAAACCCGGATACTTCCAAAGAGATTATCTGTTTTGTACACGAAATGCATCCAGTTTTTGCCGTAACCCTATCAACCTTTTAGCACATGCTATATGGGTGAAATGATGATACCATGCCAACTTTCAGCCTTTTCAGAGTTCATCTGTAGTGCTTTTTCAATTTAAGGGCCATTTAGCTGAAAGAATGAACTAATAGCAAAAAGAATAAACTAATAGCAAAAGGAATGAACTAAAAATAATCAATTAAATTATTCTGTTATGATCAACTGAAACAAACTATAATATTCTTCAACAGCAAAAAGAATCAACTAAAAAGCTTTTATAAAACTCCAATAGCAAAAGGAATCAACTCAAAAAACTTTTATAAACCTCTAGTATTATTGAAACTAAAATTATATAAAATTTATGCAACCAAAATTATAAAAGTATTTTCTATGCAAAATATTAAAGCAAAAAGAATTTTCATAAATATTGTTTTGTTAGAAACTTTAATTGCAAAAAGAATTATCATAAAGAATTTCTTGTTAGAAACTAAAATAACAAAATCTATTTTTGAATATAAAGATAAAACACAGTAATATTAAATAGCAGGAAAAAAATCACTCAAAAATCTATCTTTATAGTAAAGTTATTCAAAAACTAGTGATTCACACAAATTTTAAAAAATTCAAATTTAAACTATTCAAATTGGAAAACAAATGGCACTAACATAAAGTTTATAATTTTTATTACCTACAAGAAAAAAGAATTAAAAAATAAAGAAAAAAACAAAAGAAAATAAATAATGCAAAAAACAAAACAAAAAACTGGAAAAAAAGCCACCTACTGGGCCACCACAACGTGAATACGACTAGAGACCCAGTTAGTTGGGCCAGGATTCAGGCCCGCAAAAGGCCCAGCAGGCCCACAGGCATAGCAGTGTCAGTTTAGGCCCATAGGCTTGTAGTTCAGAGGATTTCGAGAGGGAGAGGCAGCAGAGCTTATAAACAGGTGCGGGGCACTCTCAACTAGCAAGGTGGGACTAAACTCCCACCATCACACCGATGTGCAAGGCCATTGGTCCCGGTTGGTGGCACCAACCGGGACTAAAGGGGTGCATTGGTCCCGGTTGGTGCCATGAACCGGTACCAATGCCCCCCTTTAGTCCTGGTTGGTGCCACCAACCGGGACCAAAGGTCTCTGCTTCCCGCCCTTTGGGCTGCTGAAAAGAGACCTTAGGTCCCGGTTGGTGGCAACAACCGGGAATAAAGGGGGTGCATTGGTCCGGTTGGTGCCACCAACCAGGACCAATGATCTTAGTATATAAGCAACACTTACCAAAATTTTCAGTTTTCATCTAATCCCTCCCCCCCGATGAAGTCGACGACAACGACGCCGCCAGGCTGCCCCGCCGCCCCCGCCATCGCCATCGCCCGCGCCCACTGTTGTCGTCGCCGTCGCTCGCGCCCGCCGTTGCCCGTGCCCGTCGTCGCCGCCATCCCCGCGCTGCCCCTAGCCCGACGTCGTCGCCCCGCGCCCGTCATCGCCGTCCCCGCACCCGTCATCGCTGCCGTCCCGTGCCCCGACACTGTTGCCCTGCCTAGTCGTCGCGCGCCATCCTCGCTGTGAGCCCCGCCGGCCTTTTTTTGTATGCTTTTTTGTTGTTGTATGTATTGATGTATTTTGATGTATGATTTCTTTTTTGTTCATATGATGTATGTTTTTTTCATATATATAGATGATGTTTGTTTTTTTGTTAGGTTAGTATAGATTTTAGGTTAGTGGAGAGGAAAAACAAAAATAAGTAAAAAGAAGAAAAGAGGAAGAAGGAAGAAGGAAGAAGAAGAAAAAGAAGGGGAGGAAAAAGGAAAATAAGAAGAGGAAGAAGGAGAAGAAGAAGGGAACAAGAGGAGTGGAAGAAGAGGAGAAAAAAATAAGAAGAGGAAGAAGAATAAAAAAAGAGGAGAAGAGAAGAAGAAATACAGGAGAAGATCTATTTTTTATTCTTCTCCTCTATTTCTTCTTCTTCTCCTCTTTTTTCTTCTTTTTTTCTTCTATTACTTCTTCTTCTTCTTCTTCTTCTTCTTCTTCTTCTTCTTCTTCTCTATTTTTTCTTCTTCCTCCTCTTCTTATCTTTTATCGGGAACGAGGGTGTTGGGAACTAGGGTGTGGGAAACTAGGGTAGAGGGTCGAGGGTCACCGAGGGGTCGAGGGGTCGAGTACCGAGGGTCGTCCAGGGTCGAGGGTCGTCGAGAGTCAAGGGTCAAGGTTCATCAAGGGGTCGAGGGTCGTCGAGGGTCGAGGGTCGTCGACGGTCGAGGGTCGAGGGTCGTCGAGGGGTCGAGGGTCATCGAGGGGTCGAGGGTCGTCGATGGTCGAGGGTCGTCGAGAGTTGAGGGTCGAGGGGTCAAGGGTCGTCGAGGGGTCGTGGGTCGAGGGTCGAGGGGTCGAGGGTCGAGGATGGCCGAGGGTCGAGGGTCTCCATTTAACAAGAATGCCCCCATTATGGATGTGCACAAGTTGATCCATTTTTTTCTGATCTCATCCATGGCTACATCATTTGCTGGAAATAACAGGCGTATGACGCTACAAAACTCTTCAAAGTTGTTTTGAAACAGAGTTCCGGATAGGATGAATCGCTTTTTGGTACGAATTTCAGCAAAGGCCTTCCAAATAGCGATATTCGGAGGGCTCTCGCTGAACTTCGTACCAAAAAGTGAATTATCCAATCCGGGACTCCGTTCCAAAACAATTTTGGAGAGCTTCATACCGTTATGCGCCTGTTACTTTCGGCAAATGATGAAGCAATGGCTTTCTTGAGATCAGGAAAAATATGGACCATTTTCTGCACATCCAGAATGGCGTCATCTTTTTAAATCCCTTAAAGGTTAAGAGAATCCGAGCAGTCGAGGATCGGAACTAGCTACGGTAGGGGGTCAAGGGTCGCCAAGGGGATGAGGGTCGAGGGTCGTCGAGGATCGCCGAGGGTCGAGGGTCTCCGTTTAACAAGAATGCCCCCATTATGGATGTGCACAAGTTGATCCATTTTTTTCTGATCTCATCCATGGATACATCATTTGCTGGAAGTAATAGGCATATGATGCTACGAAACTCTTTAAATATTTTGGAACGGAGTTCCGGATAGGATAATTCACTTTTTGGTACGGATTTCAGCAAATGCCTTCCAAATAGCGATATTCGGAAGGCTCTTGCTGAACTTCGTACCAAAAATCAAATTAGCCTATCCGGGACTCCGTTCCAAAACAATTTTGGAGAGCTTCATACGGTTATGCACCTGTTACTTTTGGCAAATGATGAAGCGATGGTTTTCTTGAGATCAGGAAAAATATGGACCATTTTCTGCACATCCAGAATGGCGCCATCTTGTTAAATCCCTTAAGGGTTAAGAGAATCCAAGCAGTCGAGGATCGGAACTAGCTAGGGTAAGGGGTCCAGGGTCACCGAGGGGATAAGGGTCGAGGGTCGTCAAGGGACCGAGGGTCGAGGATCACCGAGGGGTCGATAGGGGGACATCGATCAACCCCCTCTCGCTCGACCAACTCTCGAGGACACCCAAACCATAGAAAAAAACATTATCGATCTTGTACCCCCTCCTGCCCCTACCCGACAAAACTCTCTCGAGATTTATAGGAGATTTATCAAGAATGCCCCCATTATGGATATGCATAATTAAGTTGATCCCTATTTTTTTTCCTGATTTCATCTACCATTCTATATGTCCACGTTCTCTTGTATCAAGAATCCTTTGACACTAGACAACATGACATATAGAAGGGTATGAGATCAGGAAAAAATAGGGACCATTTTGTTCTGCACATCCAGAATGGCGCCATCTTGTTAAATCCGTTAAAGGTTATGAGAATCCGAGCGGTCGAGGATCGGAACTAGCTAGGGTAGGGGGTCAAGGATCGCCGAGGTGATGAAGGTCGAGGGTCGTTGTTGAGGGGTCGAGGGTCGAGGATCGCCGAGGGGGTCTATGTTTGCCACTATTAATATATCCATCTCTCATGTTTGTATATTAATTGCCCTGTTGTAATATTTGCAGAAACTATGGATCAACAAAGAGACTTCGAACAAGAAGAGATATTGGGGGACATAATCTGCGATGGAGATGATGTCTTGTCTATATTTCTCAAGGAAACCGATGGTCTGGAAGGAGAGGAAGCAGGCTACGGTGATCAAACAATGGAGGAGGAAAGTCATGATCATGATGGTGGCTCTGGCGACCGTGATGACGACTTCGGTGACCGAACGGAGTCGGGATCAGCTGTTGCAAAGTCTGGTGAGGTATTTATATATATTAATTAAGCCTATGCTGACTAGCCAATTGATGCATTAATTGTTTTTGTATATACATATATTAACTCTTCGTTCTTCTTTTATAGCCCTCCGGTTCAAGCAAAACTTCGGTAACGAGACGAGGCCCGAAGAAAAAGTTGCGCCCGGAGGAAAGGTTCAAGATCACAGAAATCGCCCGCGATGGCCAACCGATTCAACCCCTCGGGACCAAAAAAGTATTTTCTGCTCAGTGCGAGGTTCTTGTTAGGGACATGATCCCGATCAGCATCCACCAATGGTATAAGCCTAAGAAGGAAGACCCACAAGTTTCTTTTGTCGAAGATAGACAGAAAGACGATCTTTGGACCACGCCGAAGGAAAATTTCACCCTACCGGTAGAGGAGGATCCGGAGAAGCCAGTTATAGAGCCATTGATCAAGTATCATGCTCTCAAGAAGATGGCAGGTCTATTCAGGAGGTGGAAGAATGAGTTGAAATCAATGTATGTCGACAAAAACAAGACTCCATAATTCATCGGCCAATTTGAGAAGATAAGAGATCACTGGCCCAAATTTGTGGCCCACAAGACATCGGAGAAGAGTAAGAAGATGTCAGCGATGAACAAGATAAATGATGCAAAGAAGGAGCATCACCATCACACGGGGTCAGGTGGCTACCTCAAAGCCCGACCATTGTGGGACAAGGCTGAGGAGGACCTGATTGCTAAAGGGGTACCAGAGACATTGCACTGGCCAGACCGTTCAAGGACTTGGTTCTTCGGGGTTGGGGCAACTTTGGACCTTGAAACAGGGAAGTGTTGTTGGACGGACAAGCAACTTGCAACACCCATCACAAAGCTTTAGGAAGCAATCAAGGCAGCGCAAGAAGGGACGTTCGTTCCCGACAGAGAGAACGACGAGCTCACAAAGGCCCTCGGGAATGCTGACCACCCTGGACGAACACGAGGCATGCCAGGCTTTTTTGCATGGAAGGTTGGGTTTCCCTGCTGCAGGCGGTTACAAAACCCAAGAGAGGAGGAGGAAAGTGGAGATGAGCGAACTACAAAAGCTTCAGGCAAGGGTACAAAAGCTAAAGGAATGACAAGCTGTTGAGAACCAGCCAGATCCTGCCCAAGCTACCCTAGAAGCTACCCCGCCATCTTAGCGGAGAAGCGGCGTGGCTTCCACTGAGCTCATTCAGCAGCCTGACTTCACGGGTTCTAGCTACCCATGGATTTTATCATGGATTCACACCAGTGCCTCCTTATGATGCAATGGCTTCAGCTCAAAGTCAAGGCGGCTGTCAGCTCTATGTTCCCTCCTTCACCCGAAGCAACTTTTCACTGCCGTCCAATTCCACAAGGCTATGCTGTTGTGATGGTGGATGAAATAACAGAGGGATTTGAGGATCTCCAGCTTAACCACCCTACAGGTGATGGGGAGACTCAGCTGGGTCTCCCCATCACCTGTAGGGTGGTCAAGCTGGAGCTCTCTGAAGACTCCGTGTCTATGGCGGAAGGAGCACGTCAAGCTTCTGAACTTCACGCCTCATGCGAGTCAGCTAGGCACTCCGCCTCCTCCACCTCCTCCTTCGGCGAGTGATCAAGGCACTCTACCTCCTGCTCGAGCGCGTGAGGGCGGCAGTAGTCCACCTCCTTCTCTGCCTGCTCCGGCGCATCTGAGCAGCCCGCCTCCTCCTTCATCACCTCGTAAGCAATGGCATCAGCAGAACACAGACGCCGCCACTTCGGCTGCTCCGGCCCATTGTAGCAGTCCGCCTCCTTCTTCTCCGCCTCATAAGCAACAGAAGAAGACAGCCGCAGCCGCTCCGGCTGCTCCGGAGTCTAGTAGTACAGCCAGAGGCAGGAGGCAATACAGATTCGGTCCATCGTCAATCAAGCCTCTAGAGAAGTTACCATACGAGAGGAGCGAGGAGGAAAACTAGAAGATCTGTGAAGGCCAGTGAGGGACTTCTTTGAATCGGTAAAAGCTAAGAAACATCCACCTCCGGAGGAGAAAATAGATCTGGTGAAAGCGAAGTGCTGTTTGGATGCCGTGAAGCGACCATCACCGCCTCCGTCACAAACCAACTATGTCCGCGTTATTGAAAGGACATATAATGAAGCGGAGCGGTCGGGAAGTACTTGCACCGATCAAAGGTTAGCAGAACGAAGAAGTGGGAAAAAATTGCCCAGCTCGGCGAATGAGCGAAGCAATCGTGCCCCCGCTCAAGGTGTCTAGCGATATCATCGCTAATCTTCCGGGGATGCTGCTCGGTACCAATCCTGGAGATTACATGCCCGACGATGCACTTTTTGATACAATGGAGGTGGACACATTCAAATTCCGGCACGGGAAGCCTCTCGTCAAACCTGGTACTCCTCTAACAACGATGATGCGAAGATTCCATGATTGGTACATGGACATCAGCAGCAAGTCTCGGACGGATACTTTGACGCTGAGAGTTAAAGAGGAGCACGACCTCGCTGGAATTGATCTGTTGTCTCTTCCATATGATGAGTTCTTCCAATTTTTCAATCAAAAGGCCCTCGATAAAACAATCATCGCTTGCTACTATTTGTAAGTACTACTTCTGTAATTAACTCTCTTTATATATAGCTCAGCTCTTTCATTGCATGTTTATATAATTATCATCACTATATTATGCAGATTGAAGATCGCCGAATTGAATAAAAGACAAATCGGTGATATTGGGTTCATTAACACAAATCTCATGGATGAATGGAATGTTAAACATGATGCCAAACAAACCGAGGCCAACTTGCTACGATCGTTATTTCGAAATCAAAACAAAGATACAATACTCATTCCTTATGAATACAGGTGATTGTTACTGTCTTGTACATATTCGTTTTCCCTTATTACTCGAGGTTATAGTAATGTAATTGATGAGTTATGCATGCGTGCGCAGCTTCCACTTTATTCTGCTAGAGATTAAGCTTGAGCAGGGACTAGTAACCGTCATAGACTCAAAACGAAAAAATCACGAGGAGTATGCGACCATGACTAAAATACTCGAGAAGTAAGTTCAATCTATCATTATCGCACCATATCGACAACTTTGTTCATTCCCTGATATCAAGTAACTGTTTTCTTTTGTCTGGCAGGGTTTGGAAAAAGTTCACCGCACAAGCTCCGAGACTGCCAGCGGAGCTGCGATTTAACCACCCGAAAGTAAGTACTACTAGCTAGTTCGGCGCAACTCCCATTGATTCTAGCTAGTTTCATCAATACCATTTAGCATGCTTGCTTATCAGTTTGATTGACCTCTATTTCTTGTAAAGTGGTTGTGGTAGGAACCCGGGAATAATTACTATGGATACTACATTTGCGAGTTCATCTGCCACACGACCTGTGAGTGGGGCTACTCTAAAAAACAATATGAAGTGTGTAAGCAATAATATTCAAAATTTTATTTTATTACCATCATTTGTGTTGAGTTTTGTTCATATATATATATAATATGTATTGACCCCCTTCTTCAAATTAGATGTGGTAGATGCGGGATGAACTCCTACCACAAGATCGCATACGAGCAATTCAAGAGGAATTGGCGGGATTCTTTCTTGACCACGTCATCGACAAAGACGGAGAATACCATGTGGAACTTGAGTTCAGATGTTAGGGGATTGTAAGAGATCTTATATTGTATATATGTAGCCAATAGCATCAGATAGATATACGTACATTTGTTGTTCGACCAATCTCTCGGAGAAGGAGAGGTCGATCACTTATCTCTGTATATGTTCATGATGATCTTCTGTACTTAATGGTTTCCTTCATTTTCTTACTTGCTAGCTAGCGTGTCGAGTCCTCTCTATACGTATAGTACGTAGCGTCGACCAAGCACGGAGATAAGGGAGGACACTTCTCTATATTAGCTTGCCAACACAATATATGAAACCCCTAAATTAACCCTACAAAACCCCCCAACCCCACCCTGAAAGTGCAACTATCCCTAGGTGGTTTTGGTAATTCATAACAACATACAACTCATTGAGCTAATGCTATTCCAAGACTATTATTTCAGGAAAGCTCAATGAATGGCATGGCATGGATGATGAAAGTGGATCCCTCAAAATACTAAGGACAAAGGATTGGCTCAAGCTCAAAGGCTCAAGACTCTTCATTTTATATTCTAGTGATCCAAGATCACATTGAGTCTATAGGAAAAGCCAATACTATCAAGGACGGATGAGGTGTTGCTTAATGAGCCTCTTGCTTCATGTGCTTTGTGATATGCTCCAAAACCCTCAGCTACTTTCCCACATCCACAAATGACCTAAACCCAAAGCCAAAATCGGTCACACCGATTCTTCCAATCCGGCGCCACCGATTCCAAAAGTCATAGCCACTGCCACAAACCCTAAGCAAATCGGTCCTACCGATAGGGATCTCGGTCTCACCGAGATGGGATTGTAATCTATCTGTTTCCCTTCGTAACATTTCGGTCTAACCGAAGTGAAGAATCGGTCCCACCGAGATTGCAATGTAAACTCTCTGTTTCCCTTTTGTAACATTTTGGTCTCACCGAAAAGAGCAAATCGGTCCCACCGAGTTTACCTGACCAACTCTCTGGAAAGCTTATTACCAAAATCGGTTTCACCGAGTTTGTGTAATCGGTCTTACCGAGATTATGTTATGCCCTAACCCTAACCGAATCGGTCTCACCGAGTTGCATGTCAGTCCCACCGAAAATCACTAACGGTCACTAGGTTTACTAAATCGGTCTGACCGAGTCTGTTGAATCGGTCCCACCGACTTTGGTAAATTGTGTGTAACGGTTAGATTTTGTGTGGAGGCTATATATACCCCTCCACCTCCTCTTCATTCGTGGAGAGAGCCATCAGACTAAACCTACACTTCCAACTTACCATTTCTGAGAGAGAACCACCTACTCATGTGTTGAGGCCAAGATATTCCATTCCTACCATATGAATCTTGATCTCTAGCCTTCCCAAGTTGCTTTCCACTCAAATCCTCTTTCCACCAGATCCAAATCCTATGAGAGAGAGTTGAGTGTTGGGGAGACTATCATTTGAAGCACAAGAGCAAGGAGTTCATCATCAATGCACCATTTGTTACTTCTTGGAGAGTGGTGTCTCCTAGATTGGCTAGGTGTCACTTGGGAGCCTCCGACAAGATTGCGGAGTTGAACCAAGGAGTTTGTAAGGGCAAGGAGATCGCCTACTTCATGAAGATCTACCGCTAGTGAGGCAAGTCCTTCGTGGGCGACGGCCATGGTGGGATAGACAAGGTTGCTTCTTCGTGGACCCTTCGTGTGTGGAGCCCTCCGTGGACTCGCGCAACCGTTACCCTTCGTGGGTTGAAGTCTCCATCAACGTGGATGTACGATAGCACCACCTATCGGAACCACGCCAAAAACATCCGTGTCTCCAATTGCGTTTGAATCCTCCAAACCCTTCCCTTTACTTTCTTGCAAGTTGCATGCTTTAATTTCCGCTGCCTATATACTCTTTGCATGCTTGCTTGAATTGTGTGATGATTGCTTGACTTGTCCTAAGATAGCTAAAATCTGCCAAACTCTAAAATTGGGAAAGGTTAAGTTTTTAATTAGTCAAGTAGTCTAATCACCCCCCCTCTAGACATACTTCAAGGTCCTACAAGTGGTATCAGAGCTTTGGTCTCCATTTGCTTTGATTTCCATAGCTTTTGGTGGTGATAGCCTTGGTTTCACAACCTAGGAGAGTATGGCGTCTAGCGAGGGAAATTATCACCGTAGAGGTCCTTACTTTGATGGTACTAATTTTGCTAGTTGGAAGCATAAGATGAAAATGCATATTCTCGGACATAACCCCGCCATTTGGGCAATTATTTGTATTGGCTTGCAAGGTGAATTCTTTGATGGGAGAGAACTGAACCGTGAAACGAATGCAGAAGAATTGAAGATGCTGCAATACAACGCTCAAGCTTGTGATATCATCTTCAATGGATTGTGCCCCGAAGAATTCAACAAAATCAGCCGTCTTGAGAATGCAAAGGAAATTTGGGATACTTTGATTGATATGCACGAAGGTACCGAATCCGTCAAGGAATCCAAGTTGGATGTGCTCCAAAGTCAGCTTGACAAGTTCAAAATGAAGGATGGTGAAGGTGTCGCTGAAATGTACTCTAGGCTTGCATTTATCAAAAATGAGATTGGTGGCTTAGGGAGTGAAGAGATGACCGACAGATTCATCATCAAGAAGATCCTAAGAGCATTGGATGGAAAGTATGATACCGTGTGCACATTGATTCAAATGATGCCAAACTACAAAAATCTCAAGCCAACGGAAGTCATCGGAAGAATTGTTGCTCATGAGATGTCACTCAAGGATAAGGAGGAACTTCACAACAAGTCAAGTGGTGCTTACAAAGCCTCAAGTGAAGCCCCCACATCATCAAGTGAGAAACAAACCTTCAATGAAGAATTGAGCTTAATGGTGAAGAACTTCAACAAATTCTACAAGAGTAGAAGCAAAGAAAGAAGCTCCAAGTCAAGGTCTTATCATGACAAAAGATCTTCTAGTCGAGAGCGCAATTGCTACAATTGTGGGAGGCCTAGACACTACTCCAATGAGTGTACGGCACCCTACAAAAGAAGAGAAGATTCTCCAAAAAGAAGAAGCAAAAGAGAAGAATCACCACCAAGAGAGAGGAGGAGTCGAGATGATCGTTATGAACGAAGATCCTCACGGAGAAGCAAGGATTCGGAAAGGAAGGACAAGTCATCAAGGAGCTACACAAAACGAATACATCAAGCTCATGTTGGTGAATGGGTATTCGGCTCCGACTCCGACAATCACTCCTAGAGAAGCTATCACTCCGACTTTGAACATACTCAAGATGAAGGTGTTGCCGGTCTAGCACTTGTGTAAACCAACTCCTACGACATATTTGATTCACCAAATGAAGGAATTGGAAGATGCTTCATGGCCAAAGGTCCAAAGGTAACACATCCTGAGTATGTTGATTTCAATAGTGATGAAGATGACTTGCTTGTGGATGATGATTTACTTGTTGACAACTCTAGTGATGAATACTATGATGAAATGTCAATTAATCATGCTAATCAAACGAATGACAATGATAAGGAGAAAATTGAGCTTCTAACTAAAGAACTAAACACTCTAAAGTTGGCTCATGAAACTATCTTTGAAGATCATCGAGAACTTTTAAGGGCTCATGAGAAGTTACGCTTTGAAAAGCTCAATCTTGAGCAAGAGCATGAGTTCTTAAAGGAAATCAATGATGATCTCCGTAAGAAAAGTTCTTCTTACATTGCCAAGCGTTTACTCTTATCTATTACATGCCTCAAGTCAAGTCTGGTAACAAGTACATGAAAGATACTTCCTCTAGTAGTAACAATAATAATGTTAAATCCAATATTGTTGCTTCTAGTAGTTCTCTTGATTCCACTAATGATTCTCTTAGACAAGTTACACTTGAGCAAGAAAATAGCTTATTGACGGGAATTATAGAGAAAGGTGTTTACAAGAGCCTTGCCGGGATTAAGCAATTCGAGGAAATTGTACGCAAGCAAGGAAGGCACCGGAAGAATCAAGGTGTTGGTTTTGAACGAAAGTTCAATGCCAATGGAGTTGAGTGGGAAGAAGATCAATACCCCAAGACGAAGTTTGTTCCTCAACAAGAGAAGTATTATCCTACTTCCTTCAAGGGAACACAAGCTCAAGATGATCTTCCTCCACAAGACCACGAGAACAAAGGCAAGGATAAGCTTCAAGAAGAGATTGATGCATTTGAAGAAGCACCTAAAGTCTCAGTCAAGTGGATTCCCAAGACTACGTCAAGTCCCACTTCATCAAGTACAACTACAACTCCAAGGATTCCCATCAAGACGATGTGGATCCCGAAGAAGAAGAACTAGATAGTTCTTGAGGGTGACTCCGCCAACATTCTTCACTCATACCTTTTTGGCAAGGACAAGTGCAATCAACTTCCACATCCTGCACTAGTTCAAGGAGTCACAAACCCTCATGTTGGTAAGGCAAGGGACAAGGTAACCTAATGGTTTCATGGACATCATCTTGTGTGTGCATCACTCTATGTCTATGGATATTCTTGTTTGTTCCTTGTGGGACTAACCCATGTAGGCAAGTTGAAAGTGCAACTCACTCCAAAGGATTGCTCCAAATGATCTACTTCAACATTGAGCATCCACATCTTCAACACCTACATGAAGTCATCATCGACAAAACCCAAGGTTAGTTCATCCCTCTAAAGGGGGGATCTCACATCTAGGGGGAGCTTAACTCAAAAAATTGAGTCAAAGCAACTCTAATGGTGTGAACACATAAATGCATTATGTAAAAGTGGTAACCCCACTTGAGCTTAAACGATGAGTATGACCTATGATCAAATGTTCTCATTTGACTCCTAAGTCAATATACTCATATATAGATGACCTAGTCATCGCCAATTGTTTGATAGATGCTAGAATTGGTTGTGCATGCTTTGCCACATATTTCATTTGCCATTTTATTGTGTGAGCATGTTGGTGCATATTTTACTCATTCAAGGACATCCACTTGTTGTTTTGATTGTTTGGTTCATTCTTCTTTTGGCCAAGTGGATGGACAAGAATGCCTAAGAACCCTCTCTAGCTATCTATGCTTTTCTCGTCTCAAACTCTATTCGTGCTACATCACAAAATTTGATCAAGTCAGATTCGAACCACTCTGTGTGAGGAGCACTCGGAGTCCCTGATTCGTCATAGACTTAAACTTCCAAAACCTCTTTGTGATTCTCGGTCTGACCGATTCCTCCATTTCGGTCCTACCGAGATCATTAAGTTGATCAGAGTTTTCAATCTCGGTGCAACCGATTTGAACTTTTCGGTCACACCGAGTTGCTGTAACTGAACACAGTTATGCATCTCGGTGCCACCGAGTTGTTCCACTCGGTCACATCGATAGGGTCGGGCTATATATAGACACGGGAATTTTTTTGGAAATTTCTCTGAACCCTTTCGCCCGCGCAATAGCTCGCTCTGCCATTGAAGGTCTCTGGATCGTCTCCTTGTCACCAGCCGCCTCGTCGCTGGTCTCCGCCGCCGTCAACGGAATTCAACCCCACCGTTGCCGCCATAGCGAGTTCATCGCCGCACTAGGGTATGGACTCGATCTTTGTGCTATCGACATCTGATTCCTAGAACATTGTACTCTTATTGATTCTTGCCATGATTGAAACAATCCTATCCAGCCAAAGTGGTCCGTAGAGTAGATTAGATTCAAATTTTAGGGTTAGGTTTCCGCCGAAACCATCTCGGACCCACCGAGTTGAAAAACTCGGTCTCACCGATTTGGCATATGCCATTGCACTAGTGACTCTCGGTCTGACTGAGAATTACTAATCGGTGCGACCGATTTTAGGATTCTATGAAACCCTAGCAGTCTCGGTGCCACCGAACTGTGACTCGGTCCAACCGAGTTCATCAGTTTAGGTTCCAAAAACTGCTTCGGTATCACCGAGTTTGAAAATCGGTTGATCCGAAATGCTTTCTGTGGAAAACTAAAACTGAATTTTTGAATCATTCTTTTGAAAAATCTCTGCATTTTGTGATGCTCATCCACTCTATCTCATCTATAACTCTTCACAGGGTCAGCAGTCAGCTTTTGCAGCATGTCAGACCAGAGTGACAGTCAGAACAGGTCAGTAGAGCAGATTCACATAAGTGAGGGCACTAGTCCCTCCAGCACTTCAGATGAAGGGAGCAGAAGCACTCCTAGCAACCTGCCTAAGGCTGCTACCAGGCAAAGGAGAAAGAGAACCTCAGACTCAGAAGATGAGGACTACAAAGCTGAAGAAGATGAGGCTACTTTCAAGAAAGTGGTGCTCAAGAAGGAATATGGCTCAACAAAGGATATAAAGCCGGGCATGAAGATTAAAAGGCATGCAGGAAGACAACCAATGTCCAAGGCCAGGGCATCAACTCAACTGCCTGAAAAGCCTGATCCCAAAGAACCAGCTGCTGAAGGCAAGAAGAGGAAGGAAAGGGTCAAGAAGACCATGGCCAGAGTTGTTGGGAAACCTTCCATGATGGAAGAGGAAGAGCTTACTGCACCAGCACCAAAGGCACCAAAGCTTATGGGTGATGCTATTAAATCTGGGGCTGCAACATCTAAGCCCAAGGAAGCACCCAAAGCTGCCCCCAAGGCCAAGTCTGCACCAAAGAGGAATACTAGGAGTATTCCAGCTGCTGAGAAGAACAAGGCCCCAGTGCCTGAGGTTGCTGAGGAGGAAGATGAAGAAGGACATGTTCTAAGGAAGCTCAAGCCTAAGATACCAGATCACAATGATGCCCATCCTGTGGATGAGGACATGAACATCAGAAAAGACTCAGGATTGAGGCTATGGAGGATGGCAGATCCATATGCCACAAGGAGAAGAACTACTGTTGATTACAGGTTTCATACAAAGGAACAACATGACTTCTATGAGACAATCTTATTGTACAAGAAGCTTTGTGATATGAGGTGGGTCGACTGGACCTACATGAAGGAAAATGAAGAGCACTATCCTGGAGTGCAAGACAGCTTTGTTGCTTGTGGAGTTGTAGATTTTGTTGGGCAAAAGCTCACAAACTGGAATGATGAACTTATCATGCAATTCTGCTCCACATCACATTTTTACCCAGATGGAAGAATTGTTTGGATGTCTGAAGGTACAAGGTATCAATCCAATGTTGAAGAATGGGCAAAACTGATAAATGCCCCAAAGGAAAATGATGATTATCTAGATGTATATGCCAAGAAGAAAATGGGACACAATACCATGGCACACATGTACAAGGAGATCCCAGACAAAGCCCTAGAGACTTTCTCTTTTGGATCAGTCCATTTTCTGTTGTCAGGGCTGCCTACTATCAATTGGATTCTGAGGCACACTCTGTTGCCCAAGTCTGGTGACCACAACATGATCAGAGGGCATGCCATCAATATGTTGCATTTATTTGATGTGCCACGGAAATTCAAAGTCATGAGCCTTATAGTTGAAACCATTAAGAGGACTGCAGCAGATCAGAAGAGGAGCTGTGGTTATGCTCCTCAGATTTAGGAATTGATCAACTCAAAGATGGGAACTGGCAAATATCTATTAGATAGGGAACATTTTCCACTCTATCTAGACTTTGAAGACAATGAGGTTGTCATGAATGAGGATGATCCATCATCAGTTCAAGCTCAAGAGAAGAAGGAGAAGTCAAGGAAGGAGAAGGCTGCCAAGATGCCAACTCAAGAGGAGGCATCTGAGTATTTCTTGAAAAACAAGCAGGAGCAGCTTGGTTACTTTATAGCATCATCACTGAGGATTGAGAAGGGGTTGGCCACCTTAACTCAAAACCAGGAGAGCTTGGAAAGAATCATGGAACAAAAATTCTATGATCTAGATGTCAAAGTAACTGAGATTCAGTCAGTTGTGGAGCAACTGCAGGATGACATGCAGGAGAGGAAGGGCAAGACAACCAAAAATGTCTTTGCCAAAGTGCCTAGAGCTCAGAGGTCAGCTGTTGTGCCAGTGCCCGACACTAGAGCAACATCTTCAGCACCAGCTACTGCCCCTTCAGCTCCAGTGCAACCAGCTTCAGCATCAACTCCAGCACCCTCTACATCAACTGAAGCCTTCGTCCAAGGAGCCATCTCTACACCACCAACTGAAGATCAAGCCTGAGAGTCGATCTAGCACTATGCATTTTCTACGAACTTTTTGGTAACTTGTTGCCAAAGGGGGAGAAAAATGTATAGATCATAGGCTTCGAGAGAGAGAGTGTTGTTTTTGTTCTCTCTTGCTTTGTTGGTTTAAACTTGTTTGCTTTTTGATTGGTTGAGATACTATGCTTGTGAGACATTGATGATCATGTGTTTGATCATAAGCTACATTTATGCATGTTTGATGATATTATCCTATCTATCTTATGTGATCATTCACTTTGCTTGGTGATGAGTGCATGTATTCAATACCTATCATTTTGAGCGCTCCACCAAGATGTATGTGACATGGAAGAGTAACCCATGAGCCTAATTCCTTGTGCATTTGCAGTCCAAAGCAAATTTTAAACTATGCACAAATTTAGGGGGAGCTCTTGCTTATCACATACTTCTGAAAGCGACGATGTTTTTATTCTTATTATCATTTGTCAAAGCTTTGATCTATATGTTGTCATCAATTACCAAAAAGGGGGAGATTGAAAGTGCAACTATCTCTAGGTGGTTTTGGTAATTCATAACAACGTATAACTCATTGAGCTCATGCTATTCCAAGACTATTATTTCAGGAAAGCTCAATGAATGGCATGGCATGGATGATGAAAGTGGATCCCTCAAAATACTAAGGACAAAGGATTGGCTCAAGCTCAAAGGCTCAAGACTCTTCATTTTATATTTTAGTGATCCAAGATCACATTGAGTCTATAGGAAAAGCCAATACTATCAAGGAGGGATGAGGTGTTGCTTAATGAGCCTCTTGCTTCATGTGCTTTGTGATATGCTCCAAAACCCTCAGCTACTTTCCCACATCCACAAATGACCTAAACCCAAAGCCAAAATCGGTCACACCGATTCTTCCAATCCGGCGCCACCGATTCCAAAAGTCATAGCCACTGCCACAAACCCTAAGCAAATCGGTCCTACCGATAGGGATCTCGGTCTCACCGAGATGGGATTGTAATCTCTCTGTTTCCCTTTGTAACGTTTCGGTCTAACCGAAGTGAGCGATCGGTCCCACCGAGATTGCAATGTAAACTCTCGGTTTCCCTTTTGTAACATTTCGGTCTCACCGAAAAGAGCAAATCGGTCCCACCGAGTTTACCTGACCAACTCTCTGGAAAGCTTATTACCAAAATCGGTTTCACCGAGTTTGTGTAATTGGTCTTACCGAGATTATGTTATGCCCTAACCCTAACCGAATCGGTCTCACCGAGTTGCATGTCAGTCCCACCGAAAATCACTAACGGTCACTAGGTTTACTAAATCGGTCCGACCGAGTGTGTTGAATCGGTCCCACCGAGTTTGGTAAATTGTGTGTAATGGTTAGATTTTGTCTGGAGGCTATATATACCCCTCCACCTCCTCTTCATTCGTGGAGAGAGCCATCAGACTAAGCCTACACTTCCAACTTACCATTTCTGAGAGAGAACCACCTACTCATGTGTTGAGGTCAAGATATTCCATTCCTACCATATGAATCTTGATCTCTAGCCTTCCCAAGTTGCTTTCCACTCAAATCCTCTTTCCACCAGATCCAAATCCTATGAGAGAGAGTTGAGTGTTGGGGAGACTATCATTTGAAGCACAAGAGCAAGGAGTTCATCATGAACGCACCATTTGTTACTTCTTGGAGAGTGGTGTCTCCTAGATTGGCTAGGTGTCACTTGGGAGCCTCCGACAAGATTGTGGAGTTGAACCAAGGAGTTTGTCAGGGCAAGGAGATCGCCTACTTCGTGAAGATCTACCACTAGTGAGGCAAGTCCTTCGTGGGCGACGGCCATGGTGGGATAGACAAGTTTTCTTCTTCGTGGACCCTTCGTGGGTGGAGCATTCCGTGGACTCGCGCAACCGTTACCCTTCATGGGTTGAAGTCTCCATCAACGTGGATGTACGATAGCACCACCTATCAGAACCACGCCAAAAACATCCGGGTCCCCAATTGCGTTTGAATCCTCCAAACCCTTCCCTTTACTTTCTTGCAAGTTGCATGCTTTAATTTCCGCTGCCTATATACTCTTTGCATGCTTGCTTGAATTGTGTGATGATTGCTTGACTTGTCCTAAGATAGCTAAAATCTGCCAAACTCTAAAATTGGGAAAAGGTTAAGTTTTTAATTGGTCAAGTAGTCTAATCACCCCCCCTCTAGACATACTTCAAGGTCCTACACACCCCCTTATAGAAAAAAAAACAAAAAACCTAGCCCCTAAAGTGCTGACGCGTGGATGCCTTTTGGTCCCGGTTGGTGCCACAAACCGGGACAAAAGGCCCTCCTGCCTGGGCAAGCCGCAGCGGCCACGTGGAGCCCCATCTGTCCCGGTTCGTGGGTGAACCGAGACTAAAGGTGTTGGGCTTTAGTACCGACACTTTAGTCCCGGTTCGGCAACCAGAACAAATGGGCCTTAGGAACCGGGACAAATGGGGCTTTTTCTACTAGTGGGGGCGCCTAGCACACCCAAGACAATTGCATAGCCGTGTGCGGCGCCCACTTCCACCGTTTACACCCAAGGTCATTTTCTGTAGTGCTTAGGCGAAGCCCTGCGGAGATCAATTCACCAACACTGTCACCATGCCGTTGTGCTGACAGAACTCATCTACCTCCTCGACGTCTTGCTGGATCAAGAAGGCGAGGGACGTCACCGAGATGAACGTGTGTAGAATGCGGAGGTGCCGTGCGTTCGGTACATGGTCGGTTGAAGCGTCAAGAAGTTCGACTACATCAACCACATTGTGAAACGCTTCCACTTATGGTCTACGAGGGTACGTAGACACACTCCCCCCTCGTTGCTATGCATCTCCATGGATAGATCATTGCGTGTGCGTAGAAAAAAATTATATTCCATGCAACGTTTCCCAACAGTGGCATCATGAACTAGGTTTATATGTAGATGATATGCATGAGTAGAACACAAAGAGTTGTGGGCGGTGATAGTCATACTGCTTACCACCAATATCTTATTTTGATTCGGTGGTATTGTGGGATGAAGCGACCCGGACCAACCTTACATGTCCACGTAAGTGAGACCGGTTCCACCGACAGACATGCAACTAGTGAAGGAAATATGCCCTAGAGGCAATAATAAAGTTGTTATTTTATATTTCCTTATTCATGATAAATTTTTATTATTCATGCTAGAATTGTATTAACCGGAAACTTGATACATGTGTGGATACATAGACAAAACACTGTGTCCCTAGTTTGCCTCTACTTGACTAGCTCGTTAATAAAAGATGGTTAAGTTTCCTAACCATAGACATGTGTTGTCATTTGATGAACGGGATCACATCATTAGGAGAATTTTTTTTATTGATTTTTTTGTGAATAACATCATTAGGAGAATGATGTGATGGACAAGACCCATTCGTTAGCTTAGCATTATGATCGTTCAATTTTATTGCTACTGCTTTCTTCATGGCAAATACATATTCCTCCGACTATGAGATTATGCAACTCCTGGATACCGGAGGAATGCCTTGTGTGCTATCAAATGTCACAACATAACTGGGTGATTATAAAGATGCTCTATAGGTATATCTTATGGTGTTTATTGGGTTGGCATAGATCGAGATTAGGATTTGGCACTCCGAGTATTGGAGAGGTATCTCTGGGCCCTCTCGGTAATGCACATCATAAGAAGCCATGCAAGGAAAGTGACTAATGAGTTAGTTGTAGGATGATGCATTACGGAACGAGTAAAGAGACTTGACAATAACGAGATTGAACTAGGTATGAAGATACCAATGATCGAATCTCGGGCAAGTAACATACCGATCACAAAGGGAATAACGCATGTTGTCATAACGGTTCGACCAATAAAGATCTTCCTAGAATATGTGGGAGCCAATATGAGCATCCAGGTTCCGCTATTGGTTATTGACCAGAGAGGTGTCTCGGTCATGTCTAAATAGTTCTCGAGCCCATAGGGTCCGCACGCTTAACATTTGATGACGATTTTGTATTATATGAGTTATGTGATTTGGTGACCAAATGTTGTTTGGAGCCCTGGATGAGATCACGGACATGAAGAGGAGTCTCTAAATGGTCGAGAGGTAAATTTTGATATATAGGATGATAGTATTCGGACACCAGAAGTGTTTTGTGGGTACCGGGTATGTATCGGGTCACCGGAAAGGGGTTCGGGCAGCCCTGACAAAGATATGGTCCTAATGTGTCACGTCCCTAGTTCTGGTATACTCTGAGCTAGCTAGTCATGCATTGCATCATGTTTAAATTCTTTTGAAACTGAAATGGGGACTGATCAAACCCTAGCACCAGATCAAATCAAATAGGTTCAACATAAAATCATTTTCAATGAACCTGAAATGCCCTTCTAAAATGTCCACCATTTTTGCCTTGGGTTAGAACCTCTGCAAAAAATAGTGCACACTTTTCTAGGTCATTAATGGATTTTTGAATTAACTCATATTGTATTTGAATTGGAGCTATTAATTCCTATAAAATATTTGGTAGCTCCAAATATTCTGAAACTTACTGAGGGCCTCTAAAACAATTAAGGATTTATAAAAATGATTTGGTTTATAAACTAAATCAAAGCAGACAAAATAAAATAGAAAACATAAAAGAATTAGAAGAGAGAGAGACGAAGCCTACCTGGCCTTACCTGAAGTCAGCCCAGCAGCACAGGCCCAGCCCACCACCGCAGCTCCTCCTGTCGTCTTCCTCATCTGACAGAAGGACGAGCGTGTGCCCGATGCCCGCACGGCCACGCCCAGGCCACCTCCTGCTTGCCGCTGCTTCTGGAGGCCGCTAAGGCCGCCACGCAACCCCTGGATCCCTCTCTCACTCTCCCTCGAGCTCTTCCCCCTCCCTGTCTCTCTCTTCTTCCCTTCGCTGTGAGCACCGAGAGCGCGCCGTCGCCGTAGCCATGGCTACAGGACACCGCTCGCTCAACCAGCATGACCACGACCTCCGCCACGACGCCTTGGAGCTACACGCCGATGCACGCGACCACGGGATCCCTGCAGTGTCGTCCCCGACCTCATCTTCAACTTCCAACCGCCGGCTACCTCACCATCAATTCGCGGCAACCAACGCGTCCTCGGCCCCGCCGTCACCGTGAAGCTCTCTCCATTTCCCCCCTGTTCCCCTCCTCACGCATAACCCCTAGCTTACCTCCCCATCGCACCCGCAAGCTCCTTGCCGCCGGTGATGTCGCCGCCGTGGCCAGGGCTCATTCCCATCGCATCTGGGTGCGTAGTCGAACTCCTGGAGTTCCCAGGAGCCCGTAGAGCACTTCATCCGGCATCCCCGTGGCTCGCAGCCTCTACGCCTCATCCCCGTGCTCCGGCCGTGGCGGATGAGCTCGCCGCCGATGAACTAGGCCACCCCATGCCCAGCCGCGTGCTCCCATGGATGCGGGTGAGCAAGGGCTCCCCCCTGGTGCCCTCCGCCGCGCTTTTAGCCACCAGAGGAGCACCCCCGCAGCGCTTCGCCACGTTTGTCGTCACCGGCGTCAAGCCGCCGGTGGCGTTGACCCTTTTGACTGGGGGTTTGACCACCCCAGGTCGTCTGACATGTGGGTCTCACCCCTGACTAGTTTGGTTTAGGACTAATTACCCCCCCTGCTGACACTAATAGTGGGCCTAGTGCCTGCTAATTTGATTAGTTAAATTTAATTAATCCTGTTATATAACTTTGTCACTGACGTGTGGACCCCACACGTCAGGTTTGACCTGGACCCGCCCTTTGACCAGTTGATGCAAGCATGATACACTGCTGATGTCATAAATACATTTACTGGGATTTCTTATTTAGAAATAAATTAGGAAATTCCAGAAAATGTTCAAAACTTCTAAAATTCATAGAAAATCAACAGTAACTCCAAATGAAATAATTTATGTATGAAAAATTATCAGAACAATCCAAAGAATCTCTTTATGGCATCTTCATGCGTGTTAGAACAACTTATGGCTACTGTTTAGGACAAATCAATTAAAGGGCTTTTAATCCATCACACATGTAGTTTGATTTTGAACCTTGGGTTCAAACCAACTTCATTTAAGTTGTTGCTAGTTGCATTAGCTCAAAACACAGCATATTGACATGTCATGATCATGCATCATATTGTTGCATTGCATTGATTGTGTTCCTTCTCTGTTGCCGGTAATTGTTCCCTCTCGGTAGACGTGATTCCTACGATGAGTTCGATGACACCGATGAAGAGCTATACTATCTTCAGAAGTGCCAGACAAGCAAAAAAAACCTTGTTCATTCTGATACAAACCCACTCTCTCGCTCTGCTCTCTTTTACTGCATTAGGACAACAACAACTCATGTGTTACTTGCTATGGTAGTTGAACCCCTTATCCTCTGCATGACCTATTATTGCCACAGTAAATAGATGAAACCCACTAGCATGAGTAGGAGTTGTTTGAGCCCTATTGTGCCTACTCATTCATGCTTGTTTGTCATGCCTGCTACTGCTTAGAGTTGAGTCAGGTCTAATTCATCGGGGATGAATTGGAATGGTGATGAACATGTCCTACTGTGTGTGAGCTAAGTGTGTGAACACGATTTGGTAAAGGTAGCGGTGAGAGGCCATGTAGGAGTACATGGTGGGTTGTCTCATTGAAGCCGTCCTCAGGAACTGAGTTCTGTGTTTGTGATCCATGAAAAGTTACTACCACACAATGGGTTTCGGTAACTCGACCCCTCTCGACTTATTAATCAGCCTGATCTCTGTCCAGGAGTTGCAACTAGTTTCTAGTGTTTGTAGGTAGTGCTAGTAGTCTACCAAGTGGCACCCGGTACAGGTGGGCTTGGGACAGACTAGGTGCAGTGGCACGGTGTACCAAGTGGCACCCGGATGGTGGGCTTGGGAACCCTGCTCACATCGTTTGGGACCGTGAGCGACACCGCAGCCGGATCTCCTTGCGGATGGAACCCGAATAGGCGATAAACCTGGACTAGAGACTTGCGTGGTTAGTCAGGTCATGGCCGACTCCCTCGCTAGGCTTCCGCTTGAAGGTTGCCGAGATACACGACGTGTACATGGTGGTAAGTGGCGAGAGCGTGTGTGAAGAAGTACACCCTTGCAGGGTTAACATGATCTATTCGAATAGCCGTGTCCACGGTAAAGGACTTACGGGTTGCCTGTATAGTTCATAGATAACTTGAAGTGGATACTCTAAAATGCACAAGATAAGCGTGAGTGCTATGGATGGCGTTCTCGTAGGTAGACGGGAGCGGATCCATAGTGGTGTATTGATTGGTGAATGTGTGGACTCGTGTGCGCCACCTCAGAAGAGTTACTTGCAGTTGTAGTTCAGGATAGCCACCGAGTCAAAGCTGGCTTGCTGCGGTTAAATTCCACCACCCCCTTTATTGATACCGATGCATATGTAGATAGTTCTGATGTAAGTCTTGCTGGGTACATTTGTACTCATGTTTGCCTATTTTATGTTTTTGCAGTCTCGCTATTAGTTCCGCGTGGACTTCGACATTTAGCTTGTTACCTCAGCTATGATCTTGTGCCCTCGGCAGGATCTGGTAGATGGTCAGGCTTCTCAGCCTTTTTCATTTGTAGATGTCTATACTTAGACATGTTAAGCTTCCGCTTGTGCTTTGACTTGTATGCTCTGAATGTTGGGTCATGAGACCCATGTTTGTAATATTTCGGTCCTCGGAGCCTATTGAATAAAATACTTGAGTTGTAGAGTCATGTTGTGATGCCATGTTGTATTTGCACATATCGAGCATATTGTGTGTATGTTATTGAATTGCTTGGTATGTGTGGGATCTGACTATCTAGTTGTTTATCCTTGGTAGCCTCTCTTACCGGGAAATGTCTCCTAGTGCTTCCACTGAGCCTTGGTAGCTTGCTACTGCTCCGGAGCACTTAGGCCGGCCGGCATGTGTCCTTCTTCGTTCATGTGTCTGTCCCTTTGGGGAAATGTCACGCAGTGTCTACCGGAGTCCTGTTAGCCTGCTACATCCCGGTTTACCGGAGTCCTGCTAGCCCAGTTGCTACATCCCGGATTCACTCGCTGATGATCGACATGTTCGTTGTTGGTTCATGTATGCCTGTCCCTGTAACTTAGTGCCACTTTGGGTTCACGACTAGCCATGTCAGCCCGGGCTCCTTGCCATATGGATGTTAGCGACACTATCATATATGTGTGCCAAAAGGTGCAAACGGTCCCGGGCCTGGTAAGGCGAGACCCGTGGGAATACCATGCGTGAGGCTGCAAAGTGATATGAGATGTTACATGCTAGATCGGTGTGGCACTGAGTCGGGGTCCTGACAGCTTTGGTATCAGAGCTTGACTGCCTGTAGGATTACCAAGCCAAACTGGTCGAAGTTGAGTCTGGAAATTCTTTAGTTATATAAGGGAATTGATTGTGGGATGGAACATAAGACTCTTTTTACTCCTTATACCTTATGCCCTTCTAATCTGAGTCATCTTATCTTTCCTACGGGGTTAAGGAACTAGGCTTTCTCTTCTGTCTACAGGATCACGTGTTACTAATCCGTAGACTTATAGGATTGTTGGTTTCAAGCCTCAGTTCAGTTCCTACCACCTCCGTGTATTCATAGTTGATCCCAGAACCTTGATATTATGATGATCAAGTGGTTATGCCACCATTTGCATGATGTCTTAAATCTTTTCGAGCATTTACAGCCGTTATGTTGTCCGAGTCATCCCAAGTTTCTAAATAATCTGATGCATTTGCAAAATCCTTTCCCTCTGGTTTCAATGTTCCTTTAGACCAGGTTAATCACACTAATTGATGAGTTGATGATGAGGACATCAATACAATTGTTACACCCACAGCCCCTGCTGCTATACATACTGGACCAATTACTAGAGCTCGTGCACGCCAACTAAATTACCAGGTACTTTCGTTTCTTGGTAATGATTCTAATGTTCATGAGAATATGATGCTGCCTAAATTGGATACATTTGTTTTGCTTACAAATGAAGGGCCTAGCTTGGAGAAGGATGAACATTGGAGCAAGAACAAGCATGGAGATGATGGCATGCGCAAGGGGAACAAGAACGGAGTTACAAGTGATGATTTCAGGACTTTGAAGCCACCATAATGGGTGCATGAAGCCTTGGACGAAATATACAAGATGCCACTTCATAAATTTCGTCCCGAGGCTATTTTAGGTGCTGCGTCACCTTATTATTGGGCCAGGCCCATGTAATTTCAAAATACATAAGTATAGGCTATTTTTAGAGTCCGTATGTGTGGGGAAACAAGAGATAGGGTTGATTTCGGACCCCTCCACCAAGGGCCACGAAATTCCCCCCTCTTCCTCCATATATACAGCCCTTAGGGCATCGTTTAGACTTTGGGTTTTGTTTAGATTAAAAGTTTGCCATAGCTGCAACTTCGCGTACTTCGTTTGTGTTCAACGACCAGACAAAGGCGTCACAGAACCCCACGTTGATCAATAAAGCTTTCATCTTATATTCGCAATATCCAGATTGCAATCTCAGTTTCTCGCTTGTTCTTCGTTTGCTCGCAGGAAACAGACCCTCGTGGTCAGGTTGATCGTGCTCCGGCGTGGTCAATAACCTCTCGGAGTTGGTTTAGCGATTGCTAAGGCGCGACGTCCTCGCACGTTCGTAGTCGGATCGTCAAAGTCGACTGCCACCAAAGCGATATCCATCATCTCATCAAAAGACGGGACACCTTCGCCTCTATCAAGTGGTATCAGATTTCCAGGTTGCTCGGTGAGATTTTACAGTTTTTCGTAGTTTAGATCGAGTCTGATCTTCATACCTACAGTCCACGAAAAAGCCACAAAAAAAATTAGGGTTAGTTCATCATATCCGAACCAATCTGAGCCTTTGCATAATCTTTTTAGGGTTTTGCTTTGTTGAATTTGCGGTTGCATCGTCGTGTCTAGTTGCTGGTCTTAGAGTCTAGTCTTTTAGAGTTTCGAGTTCTGGTCATAAGTTGTCACGCCGCCGCCGCACCATCATCATCGCCCCTGCCATCTACCACCACCGCTTATCCGCCACCGCTCCGAATCCGTATCCATATACCACCACCAATCCGTGTCCATATACCACCACCGATCCATATCCATATACTACCACCGCTACCACCACCATATTTCCACCACCAATCCGAGTTCCTTGCATATTAGGTTTGTTTTCGGGATCCATCTAATTTCCGATTCGTGTTTCCTTGTCTGAGTAGGTTTCGGATTCCAGCAATCTTTTGCCGTCCGTAGAAGAGGTTGGTTTCCAAAAAAAAGAGTCCGGAAACCACCCTCCGTTTAGGCCCAAAATTTTCGGAAAACGCACTTGACAAAAAATTTTCTGGCTATCCTATTTTTAGGTGTTTCTAAGCGTATTGAGACAGTCGCCGTTATAGAAAGTTTTTTTGACCCGTTTCCAGTTTTTGGGTCCGAGCAGTCAAAAAAAATTTTTTTGGTCACAAAAATTTCGTGCCCATCCTGTCAGTTTGACTTGGGAAGAGTTTTGAGACACTCGCCATTATAGTGATTTTTCACAAAAAAAAAGAGAGCAGCGCAAAAAAAAAGCAGTGCAAAAAAAAAGAGCGAATTTTTTTTTTCGAGAGTGTGCTTTTCCCTTGTTTACGTGCAGCGCCGTGATTTTGTTAGTGTTCTAGGCTCGCGTCTCTAGCACGGTCTTGCCTAGGACCAGCACAGTACCGTTGTTGAGCGTTTATTCAACTTTGCATCTCTGAATTGATTATTGCTGACCCTTTTTGCTACCATATTATAAGCCTTCCCAGCTCCACATACATCTACGTCGTGCGTTTGACTTTCCCTGGTAATCGCTCTATCCAAGCTTTGAGAAGTTTTGACTACAACGGTTGCCGATCACCACCTGCTGCTGGGTAAGAACTGGTAAGAATTTGAGGTTTGCTTGACGGGTTTGTGATACACCACCACAACTTCTTAGTAGTCTGTAGGATCATATTCTTGTGTGTTTCTATTGCTGCTAACCATGCCAGGATCACAAGCCGACGAGATTGACTGGGAGAACTTATCGAACAAGGAGCTTCATGATAAGTTTCAGCAAATGATGACTGAACAGGTGCAAGATGTGCTGAACAATTTTGAAGAGGCCATGGAGAAGATTACTTGCCTTGAGAAGACGTTCGAAACAAAGCTCGATAACAGATTTAATGAACTGCTTGCGCATCTTCCACCACCGGCTGCACCTGTCGCACCTCTGCAACAACAACAACTACGCCCCCTTCCGAATCAGTATGGACGAGCACAGCGTGTTCCTATTGAGCCAGGACAAAATTCTGGTGCCGCTGCTACTGCTGTTGGTGCTTCTTTGGCTCCTGCTACTACTGCTGCTGGTACCCAGGAGGATGATGATTATGTGGGAGATTATGAGGATGAGGTTGATCAAAATCCGAACTACGTGCAGCCACCAGCACCACCACCACCAGGTCGACCTCAGGTATATATTCGTAATGGTAGGCCTGCACCACCACCTCAGGTACGAGATGATGTCCATATTCCTAAACTGAAATTGAATATTCCACCATTTGAGGGTAGATATGTTCCTGATATATATCTTACTTGGGAGTTAGAAACTGAACAACGTTTTACATGTTTACAATATCCCGAGGAGAGACGGGTTGCTGCTGCTGTTTGTGCTTTCACTAGTTTTGCATGTGTCTGGTGGTCTAAACATTGTAGATTATATCCTATTCCAACTACTTGGGCTGCTTTGAAAACCGCTATGCGTACGCGTTGGGTTCCACCATATTATCAACGTGAATTGCTTCAAAAATTGCAGCGTTTAAGACAAGGAAAAAATTCTGTAGAAGAATATTATCAGGAATTACAAACTGGCATGATTCGATGTGGTATTATTGAGGAAAATGAAGCTATGCTTGCACGTTTTCTGGGTGGATTAAATAGAGAGATTCAGACCATTCTAGACTATAAGGAGTATACTAATATCACTCATTTATTCCATCTTGCTTGTAAAGCTGAACGTGAAGTGCAGGATCGACAAGCATTGGCGCGAACTAACTTTTCTGCAGGCCGACCTTCCTCATGGACGCCGCGTGCATCTTCTACTTCAACTGCACCAGCACCTCAATCAGGTGCCTCCTACAGCCGTGATACAAGAAAACAGGAACAACCACCATTATCTGCCAAGAGCGCACCTGCCGGGCCTGCACAGAGTTCTTCTTCTTCCAGGGCATCAACAGGGCACACAAGTGATATTATTTGTCGTCGTTGTAAGGGAGGAGGTCATTATGCGAGAGAATGCAAATATCCGCGTGTGATGATTGCTACCGCGGATGGTGGATATGAGTCCGCTAGTGACTATGATGAGGAGACATTGGCTCTTATTACACGTGAAGAACATGGTGGAGATGATTCTGATCATGAGACGCAATACATGGCTCCTGAAGACGCTGACAGGTATGAATGTTTAGTTACTCAACATGTTTTGAGTGTGCAGGTCACACAAGCTGAGCAAAATCAGAGGCACAATTTGTTCCATACCAAGGGACCTGTGAAGGAACGTTCTGTGCGCGTCATAATAGACGGAGGGAGCTACAACAACTTGGCTAGCATGGAGATGGTGGAGAAGCTTTCTCTCACCACAAGACCACATCCACATCCTTACTACATCCAATGGTTCAACAACAGCGGCAAGGTTAAGGTAACACGTACTGTTCGTGTGCATTTTAGTATCTCTACATATGCTGATTATGTTGATTGTGATGTGGTACCTATGCAAGCATGTTCCTTATTACTTGGTAGACCATGGCAATTTGATAAAAATTCTGTACACCATGGTAGAAACAATCACTATACTCTTGTTCATAAGGATAAACATATTACTTTGCTTCCTATGACTCCTGATTCCATTTTGAAAGATGATATTAATAGAGCTAATAAAGCAAAACAGGAGAAGAATAAGAGTGAAAATCAGATTGTGGCAAAAGAATTTGAGCAACAAATGAAGCCTAATAATAAACCATCTAGTCTTGCTTCTGAAATTAAATTGAAAAGTGCATGTTTATTTGCCACCAAATCTGATATTGATGAGCTAGATTTCAGCAAATCTGTTTGCTATGCTTTTGTGTGCAAAGAGGCATTATTTTCATTCGAGGACGTGCCTTCCTCTTTGCCTCCTGCTGTCACTAACATTTTGCAGGAGTTCGCTGACGTTTTTCCACAAGACGTGCCACCGGGATTACCGCCTATTCGAGGGATTGAGCATCAGATTGACTTAATTCCCGGTGCTTCACTGCCAAACCGTGCACCATACCGTACCAATCCAGAGGAGATGAAGGAGATTATGCGTCAAGTACAAGAGCTTCTCGACAAAGGTTATATACGCGAATCCCTTAGTCCTTGTGCTGTTCCTATTATTCTAGTGCCGAAAAAGGATGGTACATCACGTATGTGTGTTGATTGTAGAGGCATTAATAATATTACTATTTGTTATCGTCATCCTATTCCTAGGCTAGATGATATGCTTGATGAATTGAGTGGCTCTACAATATTCTCCAAAGTTGATTTGTGTAGTGGCTACCATCAAATTCGTATGAAATTGGGAGATGAATGGAAAACATCATTTAAAACTAAGTTTGGATTATATGAGTGGTTAGTCATGCCTTTTGGGTTAACTAATGCACCTAGTACTTTCATGAGATTAATGAACGAAGTTTTACGTGCTTTCATTGGACGATTTGTGGTAGTTTACTTTGATGACATATTAATTTATAGCAGATCTTTGGAAGAACATTTGGAACATTTACGTGCTGTTTTTATTGCTCTACGTGATGCACGTTTGTTTGGTAACCTTGGGAAGTGCACCTTTTGCACCGACCGACTATCTTTTCTTGGCTACGTTGTTACTCCACAGGGAATTGAAGTTGATAAAGCCAAGATTGAAGCTATTGAGAGTTGGCCGCAGCCCAAAACGGTCACACAAGTGAGGAGTTTTCTTGGCCTCGCTGGATTCTATAGGCGTTTTGTGAGAGATTTCAGCACCATTGCTGCACCTCTCAATGAGCTTACAAAGAAAGATGTGCCTTTTCTTTGGGGTACCGCACAGGAAGAAGCCTTCACGGTATTGAAAGATAAGTTGACACATGCTCCTTTACTCCAACTTCCTGATTTTAATAAGACTTTTGAGCTTGAATGTGATGCTAGTGGAATTGGATTAGGAGGTGTGTTATTACAAGATGGCAAACCTGTTTCATACTTTTCTAAAAAATTGAGTGGGCCTAGTCTGAATTATTCTACTTATGATAAAGAATTATATGCTCTTGTTCGGACTTTAGAAACATGGCAACATTATTTATGGCCCAAAGAATTTGTTATACATTCTGATCATGAATCTTTGAAACATATTAAAAGTCAAGCTAAACTAAATCGTAGACATGCTAAATGGGTTGAATTCATTGAGACTTTCCCTTATGTCATTAAACACAAGAAGGGAAAAGAAAATGTTATTGCTGATGCATTGTCTCGTCGCTATACTATGCTTTCACAACTTGACTTCAAAATATTTGGTTTGGAGACCATCAAAGATCAATATGTGCATGATGCTGATTTTAAAGATGTAATGCAGAATTGTAAAGAAGGAAGAATGTGGAACAAGTTTGTTGTTAACGATGGATTTGTGTTTCATGCTAACAAGCTATGCATTCCAGCTAGCTCCGTTCGTCTTTTGTTGTTGCAGGAGGCGCATGGAGGAGGATTAATGGGACACTTTGGCGTGAAGAAGAGGAGGACGTACTTGCTACACATTTCTTTTGGCCAAAGATGAGACGGGATGTTGAGCGTTTTATTGCTCGCTGCACTACATGTCAAAAAGCTAAGTCACGACTCAATCCTCATGGTTTATATATGCCTTTTCCTGTACCTAGTGTTCCTTGGGAGGATATATCTATGGACTTTGTTTTAGGTTTACCTCGAACAAAGAAGGGGAGGGATAGCATATTTGTTGTCGTGGATAGATTCTCGAAAATGGCACACTTTATACCATGTCATAAAAGCGATGATGCTGTTAATGTTGCTGATTTGTTCTTTCGTGAAATTATTCGCTTGCATGGTGTGCCAAATACTATTGTTTCAGATCATGATACTAAATTTCTTAGCCACTTTTGGAGATGTTTATGGGCTAAGTTGGGGACTAAACTGCTTTTTAGTACTACTTGTCACCCCCAAACTGATGGACAAACTGAAGTAGTCAATAGAACGTTGTCTACTATGCTTAGGGCTGTTTTGAAGAATAATAAGAAAATGTGGGAGGAATTCTTGCCTCATATTGAATTTGCTTATAATCGTTCATTGCATTCTACTACTAAGATGTGCCCTTTTGAAGTTGTGTATGGTTTCCTACCTCGTGCACCTATTGATTTGTTGCCTCTTCCATCTTCGGAGAAGGTTAATTTTGATGCTAAACAACATGCTGAATTGATTTTAAAAATGCATGAGTTAACTAAGGAAAACATTGAGCGTATGAATGCTAAATATAAACTTGCTGGAGATAAGGGTAGAAAACATGTTGTGTTTGCACCTGGAGATCTTGTTTGGTTACATTTGCGTAAGGATAGATTTCCTGATTTGCTCAAATCAAAGTTAATGCCACGTGCTGATGGTCCCTTTAAGGTGTTAGAGAAAATAAATGATAATGCATATAAACTTGAGCTGCCTGCAGATTTTGGGGTTAGTCCCACTTTTAACATTGCAGATTTGAAGCCTTATTTGGGTGAGGAAGATGAACTTCCGTCGAGGATGACTTCATTTCAAGAAGGGGAGGATGATGAGGACATCAATACAATTGTTACACCCACAGCCCCTGCTGCTATACATACTGGACCAATTACTAGAGCTCATGCACGCCAACTAAATTACCAGGTACTTTCGTTTCTTGGTAATGATTCTAATGTTCATGAGAATATGATGCTGCCTAAATTGGATACATTTGTTTTGCTTACAAATGAAGGGCCTAGCTTGGAGAAGGATGAACATTGGAGCAAGAACAAGCATGGAGATGATGGCATGCGCAAGGGGAACAAGAACGGAGTTACAAGTGATGATTTCAGGACTTTGAAGCCACCATAATGGGTGCATGAAGCCTTGGACGAAATATACAAGATGCCACTTCATAAATTTCGTCCCGAGGCTATTTTAGGTGCTGCGTCACCTTATTATTGGGCCAGGCCCATGTAATTTCGAAATACATAAGTATAGGCTATTTTTAGAGTCCGTATGTGTGGGGAAACAAGACATAGGGTTGATTTCGGACCCCTCCACCAAGGGCCACGAAATTCCCCCCTCTTCCTCCATATATACAGCCCTTAGCGCATCGTTTAGACTTTGGGTTTTGTTTAGATTAAAAGTTCGCCATAGCTGCAACTTCGCGTACTTCGTTTGTGTTCAACGACCAGACAAAGGCGTCACAGAACCCCACCTTGATCAATAAAGCTTTTATCTTATATTCGCAATATCCAGATTGCAATCTCAGTTTCTTGCTTGTTCTTCATTTGCTCGCAGGAAACAGACCCTCGTGGTCAGGTTGATCGTGCTCCGGCGTGGTCAATAACCTCTCGGAGTTGGTTTAGCGATTGCTAAGGCGCGACGTCCTCGCACGTTCATAGTCGGATCGTCAAAGTCGACTGCCACCAAAGCGATATCCATCATCTCATCGAAAGACGGGACGCCTTCGCCTCTATCAGTTGAGGTATTCTATTGCCTCGACATATATGTTGGAATTATTATTATGACCCTAGGTGTCTTAGAGTACCACCTAGTAATCTAGCCATGTTTTGTGTTCCGAATGTGATGATTCTGGCCATCATTCTCGAAAGCATCCCGTGATGCCATTTAGTTAGTAGGCTTTCTATTCCTGGTTTCTTGAACCCGAGATTCACCCTACTTACTTCATGTTGATAGCGTTTGCTAGTTCCTTTAGGTTATTAGTAACCTTTGCATTAGTCCTCAAGGTCCATGGTATTCCCTTCTTCCAAATACTATGAACCACTTATGGCAGAAGTTTGTTGGATCAAAAGATCACAACAGGAGTGCTTTCGATGAGTTCTCCATTCTATATTGTGACTCTGCCAGTTCAACCTTTTTGCATGGGTTATCTGGAATAAATATGTTAAACTCGTTCGACATGCTAGTCCATGCATCCACAACTCAGAAAATCATATGTTCTTTTGGGTTGTCCCTCTTTAGTTGTCTTCTAACTTCGTCTATCAATTGATTGTCAAGAGTATGTGTGCATTCGTTCATCGATGGCATTACTCTTGTGGTCCGTCAAGCCATTCTATCCCAGAATGACTAGGAGAAACAAACTCTAGTACCTCTTCCATATCCGGGATTGGGTCAAAGTAGTTGTATTCCGCAGATGAAAATGCCAATCCAGCTTTTGATTCTGTTCTACCCTGGAGTATTACCCCCTTTATGTGAGGATTTTCATGAGAATTGCACCAGCTCTTGTGAATTCTTGACGCAGTGATACTTCTCGCCATCATTATTCATTTCTGAGTCCCCGTGTTATTGTAACCAGAACACTGACAAGTGAATCATGATGTGTGAAATCATACCCCTAGCAACCATGTTGCTTAGTGGTTAATGGACGAAAATCTCATTCTTAGTGTGTTGGTTATGGAATCATCATTCTAAGATAGATTGTGCTACCTAGTCCTTATTTCTAGTGCACTCTTCGATCAATGAGTTAAGATTATTCAATCCCTTGCTTATTTGATCATATCATCTTGCTTGAAAAGCAAGATTGTTCTCAAGCTTAGTAACATATCGGTGGTTCGTGATATTCCGAATATCTTCTCGGAAGTATCACCAGGTTGTCACCTGACCGCTATGTTGAGTTCATGATCAAGTTGGTTTATCCCTATGAACCACCTTTTCTCCAAGAGACTGTGTTGGATACCCCTGAGCTAGTTTGTTAAGCTAAACAACAACTTGGAGAGTTGGAAGATAAGAGCTTGTCCGACTTAGTTCAGTTTAAGGGATATCTTATATGTGTGTTGAAGGAAGATAAAATTTTCATCATTTGACCCTCGTGATCGATTAATGGATCTATCATCTTATCCAATGTTTGAGTTGGGTATGGGTTATCGCCAAATCAAATCAGAACCAATGATATTCGTAATGTTGTCTTACTCGTGGTTGATCCCTCGAGCATACACCATTATATCTTTTGGGTCTGACCAATGCTATCACATTGTTCACATAATTGTGGAACTCCACTTATATGGAAACATAGATGAATTGTTGTTGAGCTCATCGACAACATTGTTATCTTCTCCATGATCCGTGTTGAACATCCAGCTAGTATTGAAAACTTTTATAAGCATTATCTTCATGTTCCGTTCATGAAGCATATATTCGGCTGAAAGAAGTGACTTCCTCTGGTTCACGTGCACTTGGTGCAAGTTGCCGCCGTGAGTTTGAGAAAGATTGTTTTTGTTTCCTTTGGAATCATCCCAAGTCATTCATGCATGTGCAAAGTATTCTATGGTCTGATAGACTGATCATCTTCATTCCATACGTAACCCTAGCACACCAAGCCACTGATTGATTTGTTCAAGGAGAACAAGTCTCTTCTTAAGAGCAAGACTTATCCAAGGATTTCGATACCCTTGTTGATGGTTCCCCACCTGAACTCAATAGTATTTTATTATAAGACTACTATGTGGTCATGCTTTTCTGCGACAGCGTGTTCACATGTATGTAGCAGCAATGGCTCATGTTTTGGAGCTTGCTATCATAGTTCATCCCCCAAGAATCTCGCAATGTCATCTCGTCGATTTGTGTTGCAAACTTTCGTTTTTCCTTCTAGACTTGATGAGTCTGGAATATTCTGACACCAACCAGATTTGAATCTCAGGCAGACTTGATGGTTGGAACGTTTCCCAAGAACTATAATATTGGCCTCTCTATAACCGGTAAAGTGGATGTCGTGGCCAACACACCCAGCCGGAAGACCTACTATTGTAGTATCTTGATTGAGAAAGTTGGCCACATCCCCATAAGGATTTCGTAGGATTCACTCCAGAAGTTGTTCCTTATGGATTTGGTGTTTCCGAAGTCCGACCTTTTACTTGATGTTCTAGATACCAAACCATATCAATGAATGGGATACACTAGCACATCAAGGAGAACATTAGAAGCGGAGTTCTAAATGTCTCTTGGTCGATCATCCAGATTTTGTTCCCTTGGCCCCGCTAAGGTGAAATCTGGGAAGGTTATCTTCCTTTGCATCTGCATCGTCCATCGTTGTTCATCATGGTAGTACGTTGTGTTGCCATGATCCTTGACACGGATATTGGTAAAACTTTGATGATGGAAATGCTCAAGTTCTTGAGAGCACGCACAAGCACCAGGTGTTATCATCGACACTAACTGGGGTTGCTCCCAGCTTCCTCAGTTATGCTATAACCATTCCCACAGTGGAATCAATCTCTACTGTTGAGTTTCTCCCTAGTTACCAGAATCATTCCCGGCATTTGCATTTTGTTCCTAGCTTACACCGCCAATGTGCCGTTCTACCGTGGGTCCCATCCATTTCCGATGATAAGCAAAATCATCCATTGCGTTGTCTTCAACAAGGTAATCCACATCATCCATTCTAGTCCAGGTATGTCATTCATCTGAACCCCTCCAAATGGTCGCCCGAGAATTGCCTTAGGCTGGTATAAAGAGTTTCAATGATCTCTGAATCAAAGGTAATTCTTTTTGCCACTTAAGGGGATATTTCTACGAGTCACCTTCCCTAAGGTGCCCCGTTATGGTATCATGGCAACTCAACTCCTCGCTACGTTGACAACCGTTCACCACCTTCTTAAGTGTGGAATTGTTGTCTACCTAGTGAACCCTCGTCATATGTTCCACTCCATCCGTCCAGTTGTTTGTTCCGTGTCTCAGCTCAAGAGATGTGGCTATGTCTCATTCCGTGAGTTAATCTTGAGTTGTTTGATCTTCGAGAAGATCGATCCTTCTAGAGTCTCCTTCTCCTCTCATTGCCATGTTGGCTGGAGTTCTCAGAGCAAGATGACGAGACAAAGATGGTGATTGAATAAACATTCATTTGAAGTGCAACTTGGATCGCGAAGATTGCGTTAGTTACATTCCCCCTTCATCTTACCCTACGCTTGAATCTCGGGACGAGATTCTTGTTTAGTGGGGGTGAGTTGTCACGTCCCTAGTTCTGGTATGCTCTGAGCTAGCTAGTCATGCGTTGCATGATGTTTAAATTCTTTTGAAATTGAAATGGGGACTGATCAAACCCTATCACTAGATCAAATCAAATAGGTTCAACATAAAATCATTTTCAATGAACCTGAAATGCCCTTCTAAAATGTCCATCATTTTTGCCTTGGGTTAGAACCTCTGCAAAAAATGGTGCACACTTTTCTAGGTCATTAATGGATTTTTGAATTAACTCATATTGTATTTGAATTGGAGCTATTAATTCCTATAAAATATTTGGTAGCTCCAAATATTCCTGAAACTTACTGAGGGCCACTGAAACAATTCAGTTACTGCCCACAAATATTTTCCGGATTTATAAAAATGATTTGGTTTATAAACTAAATCAAAACAGACAAAATAAAATAGAAAACAGAAAAGAATTAGGAAGAGAGAGAGACAAAGCCTACCTGGGCTTACCTGAAGTCGGCCCAGCAACACAGCCCCAGCCCACCACCGCAGCTCCTCCTGTCGTCTTCCACGTCGGACAGAAGGACGAGCGCGTGCCCGACGCTCGCACGCCCACACCAAGGCCACCTCCTGCTTGCCGCGGCTTTTGGAGTCTGCTAAGGCCGCCACGCAACCCCTGGATCCCTCTCTCACTCTCCCTCCAGCTCTTCCTCCTCCCTGGCTCTCTCTTCCTCCCTTCGCTGTGAGCACCGAGAGCGTGCCGTCGCCGTAGCCATGGCTACAGGCCACCACTCGCTCAACCAGCATGACCACGACCTCCGCCACGACGCCTTGGAGCTACACGCCGATGCACGCGATCACGGGAGCCCTGCAGCATCGTCCCTGACCTCATCTTCAACCTCCAACCGCCAGCTACCTCACCGTCGATTCGCGGCAACCAACGCGTCCCCGGCCCCGCCGTCTGCACCATCCTCCTTGCCGTGAGCCTCTCTCTGTTTCCCCCCTGTTCCCCTCCTCGCTCTCAACCCCTAGCTTACCTCCCCGTCGCACCCGGAAGCTCCTTGCCACCAGCGATATCGCCGATGCGGCCAGGGCTCGTTCCCGTCGCATCTGGGTGCGTAGTCGAACTCCTGGAGTTCCCAGGAGCCCGTAGAGTACTTCATCCGGCGTCCCCGTGGCTCGCAGCCTCGCCTGCCTCATCCCCATGATCTGGCCGCGGCGGATGAGCTCGCCGCCGGTGAACCAGGCCACCCCATGCCCAGCCGCGTGCTCCCCTGGATGCGGGTGAGTAAGGGCTCCCCCCTGGTGCCCTCCACCGCGCTTTTAGCCACCAGAGGAGCAACCCCGCAGCGCTTTGCCGCGTTTGCCGTTGCTGGCATCAAGCCGCCGGTGGCGTTGAGCATTTTGACCGGGGGTTTGACCACCCCAGGTCGTCTGACATGTGGGCCCTGCCCCTGACTAGTTTAGTTTAGGACTAATTACCCCCCTGCTGACACTAACAGTGGGCCCAGTGCATGCTAATTTGATTAGTTAAATTTAATTAATCCTGTTATATAACTGTGTCACTGACGTGTGGACCCCACACGTCAGGTTTGACCTGGACCCGCCCTTTGACCAGCTGACGCAAGCATGATAGACTGCTGATGTCATAAATACATTTACTGGGATTTTCTTATTTAGAAATAAATTAGGAAATTCCAGAAAATTTTCAAAACTTCTAAAATTCATAGAAAATCAACCATAACTCCAAATGAAATAATTTATATATGAAAAAATTATCAGAACAATCCAAAGAATCTCTTTATGGCATTTTCATGCATGTTAGAACAACTTATGGCTACTGTTTAGGACAAATCAATTAAAGGGCTTTTAATCCATCACACATGGAGTTTGATTTTGATCCTTGGGTTCAAACCAACTTCATTTAAATTGTTGCTAGTTGCATTAGCTCAAAACACAGCATATTGACATGTCATGATCATGCATCATATTGTTGCATTGCATTGTGTATGTGCATCTAGTGCCACCCCTAGTTGGTTTTGGAGTATTGACAACAAAGTTGGTTGAGGGACTAATGCGTTTGTGAGAATTACAGGATAACGCAGGTAGTGTCCCTCATTGATTCGGTTTACCTACCGGAGTTGACCCCTAAAAATGTATGAAGACATTGACGACAATGGTGGTATGTGAAGATATTCATATTGAAGACTATGACATGAGAAGACATTGAGTGAAGACTATGGAGCGCGAAGACTGTGTTGTTTCGTTGTTTCCTTTTCTTCTTTGTTGAGTCATAGGAACCACCGTACTGTTAAGTGGGGTCCAAGTGAACAAAGTCAGAATGACTGAAGTGATGCTCAACACAAATCCTATGTCTTCGAGCGAAGACAATGAGAGCAAATCTTATCCAGAGCTGGATGAGTCATCTTTGCTTGTAGCCCAAGTAAAGTTGCCATGTGTGTTTGAAATCTGACCGTTGGAACACGTGTCAGTTCCTTAGTGACCCAGGGTCATTTCGAACATATCAGGTCGGGTTGCCTTGTGTCTATAAATAGCCCACCCTCTACACCATAAATTGCTGGCTGCTCAGAGTTAGTTCACGACTTTTGTCGTTTGAGAGCAACCCACCTTGAAGCCTTTGAGAGAGAGAAATCCTTGCAAGGACAAAGCCCAAACACCCAGAGCCAAAGAGTGTTAGGCATCACTGAAGTCTTTCTGTCTGAGTGACCTGAAGACTTACTACACTTGAGGACTATGTATCCTCCAACCGGTTAGGCGTCGCGTTCTGAGCATCCAAGAGTCATTGTGGCTCGCCGGTGAACGAAGTCTGTGAAGGTTCGGAAGTCTACCTTGAAGACTTACCAGAGTGATTGGGCAAGGACTATGTGTCCTTAGCTCAAGGGGAATAAGGTGAAGACGCGGTCTTGTGAGTTAAATCTCAGCCTCCCTAACTAGACGTACAGTTGTCACAGCAACTGGAATTGGTCCAACAAATCCCGTGTCTTCAACAAGTGACTGGTTCTATCCTCTAACTCCCTTTACCTTAAGTTTGTCTTCGTGAAGTCATTGCCTATTTGTCATACCTGTTTGACTTCATTGCTTGACTACTATCGTTGATTGGCTTCATACTATCTTCCATCCTGATCCTTACTACCAAGCTGCTATTAGTCTTTGTACTTTCACATTATTGCATACTTGACTATGGTTTGCTTGTTGTAGTTTATCTTCCACTGCATATCAATTAGGTCATTTCTATTGTTTGTCTTCGAAACTTCCACGTTTTGAAGACTTTGATAAAAATCGCCTATTCACCCCCCTCTAGTCGATAACTAACACTTTCAATTGGTATCAGAGCAAGGTACTCCCTTGTTCTGTGTGATTCGGTTTAACCACCTGGAGTTTAGCTATGTCGACTGCAGGGATAATCAAAGTCTTCGCTTCTTGTCCCGTGTTCGATGGAACTGAATATCCCTACTGGAAGAATAAGATGCGCATGCATATTGAACCCATTGATGTCGACCTCTGGTATGTCGTCAAGAACGGCGTTCCCAAAACTGGTGACGGTGTCACCCCTACTGATGTCAAGAAGTTCATTCAACTGGACTCTACTGCAAAGAACATCATCTGTGGTCATCTGACCAAAGGACAGTATGGCCGTGTGAGTGCTCTGGAAACGTCAAAGCTAGTCTGGGACTGGCTATCCAAGGTCAGCAAAGGCGTCCCAACTCAGAGAGATCAAAGGATCAGTGTTCTTCGCAACCTCTTCAAACGCTTCAAGAGAAACGACAATGAAAATGTCCAACTCACGTTTGATCGCCTCACCGACATCACAAATGAGCTCCAGTCTCTCGGCGCCACTGAGATTACCAAGCATGAAATCGTCAAGACACTACTGAGATCACTTGACAGCTCCTTTGACACCCTTGCCCTCATGATACAAGAATGCCCTGACTTCAAGACACTCAATCCGTCTGATATACTTGAGAGGCTCAACACACATGAGTTCTAGCTTTCTGAGAAAAGGGATATCTATGGTCCCAACTATGGCCGAACTCGCGGTTTGAAGGCAAAAGTTGTTTCCTCATCTGAAGAAGAATCTGACTGCGGTTCTGATGATCCTGAAGACATTGGAAAGGAACTTGCTATGCTTGTGAAGAAGTTCTAGAAGTTCACCAAGAAGAAGGGCTTCAGAAAGTCTTCACAATCTAGCTCAAGAAATGATGAAGCTTCCACTCATGACAACACAAAGGGAACATGTCACAAGTGTAAGAAACCTGGACATGTCCACAGTGGGACAATGAGAAGAAGAAGAACAAGAGCAAGGAATATGATTCTGATGACAAGAAGAAGAAGAAATCTTCAAAGTCTTCTTCCAAGTCCTCATCAAGGTCTTCATCTCATAAGAAGAGCTCATCTGGCAAGGCTCATGCTTTTGTTGGCAAGGAAATGGATTTAGAGGAGGAGTCTGCTTCTGAGGAGGTGGAGGTGGAGTCTGAAGAGGAGTCCGACCCTGGCGTTGCAAGTCTGGCTCTAGCCACAACCTATGTTGCCAAGTCCATCTTCAACACTGAAGACAATGACTTCCACACCAACGCTGAAGCTGATGACATGGACGATCCTGCTCCCACCTACTACTTCATGGCATGTGGTGCCAAGGTAAAATCACGTGATGCTTACTTTCAAACATCAAGTGAAGATGACTCTGATTGTGAATCCAAACCTAGCTACAAAACACTTGCTAAAATTGCAACTGAGCAACAAAAGGCTATGGAACATAATCAAAAACTGTTAGACAAAAGCGATGACCTGTTGGACGCGGAAATGACACGTTCACAGTCCTTAGTTGAAGACATAAAAAATCTTCACGCTATGTACCAAGAACTTGAAAGTTTTCATGAGACGCTCTCAACCACATATGAAAAGCTCTCCTATGATTATCTTCAAAGGAAGCAAGACCTTGAGAAATTGAAAGCGGCTCATGAAGATCTTCAAAAGGAGAATGAGTCACTTCGCGCTCAACAGATCAGTTCCGCTCAGGATGAATTTGAACCACCATGTCTAAAATGCATTGAGCGTGATAACGCTACCTCTGTTGCTGAATGTTCCACTGCTACTACTGTTGCTTTGTCTTCAACTACTGATGTGGAAACTAACCCCTCTACGGAGGATACCACTACTATTGCTGATGAAAATGCTAGGTTGAAGACATTGCTTGAAACAGGAATGTATAAAAGTGGAAAGGACATCAAACACTTTGAGATATCCTCAAAAAGCAGATTCTGAACCGAAACCCTAGGAAAGAGGGTGTTGGGTTCGAGAGGAAAATGAATGTTGATGGTTCCTACTGGAAGCCCGAGCAGTATCCCAAAACCACATGGGTTGCTGCAAAGGAACCTTCAGTGGATCCATCCACTTTATCTGGCTTTACCTGTGCTAATCCTATTATCATTGATGAATCCTTTGATGCAAACTATAAACTGTTCAAAAATCAGAATGGTGAAGTGTTTGCCAGGTATATTGGTACTAACTGCAGGAATGGACCACCTATGAAGAAGGTCTGGGTTCCCAAAAGATGTCTTGAGAATCTTCCAGTGAATGTCATCATGATCCCTCGAGCATACACCATTATATCTTTTGGGTCTGACCAATGCTATCACATTGTTCACATAATTGTGGAACTCCACTTATATGGAAACATAGATGAATTGTTGTTGAGCTCATCGACAACATTGTTATCTTCTCCATGATCCGTGTTGAACATCTAGCTAGTATTGGAAACTTTTATAAGCATTATCTTCATGTCCCATTCATGAAGCATTTGTTCGGCTGAAAGGAGTGACTTCCTCTGGTTCACGTGCACTTGGTGCAAGTTGCCACCGTGAGTTCGAGAAAGATTGTTTTTGTTTCCTTTGGAATCATCCCAAGTCATTCATGCACGTGCAAAGTATTCTATGGTCTGATAGACTGATCATCTTCATTCCATACGTATCCCTAGCACACCAAGCCACTGATTGATTTGTTCAAGGAGAACAAGTCTCTTCTTAAGAGCAAGACTTATCCAAGGATTTCGATACCCTTGTTGATGGTTCCCCACCTGAACTCGATAGTGTTTTATTATAAGACTACTACGTGGTCATGCTTGTCTGCGACAGTGTGTTCACATGTATGTAGCAGCAACGGCTCATGTTTTGGAGCTTGCTATCATAGTTCATCCCCCAAGAATATCGCAATGTCATCTCGTCGATTTGTGTTGCAAACTTTTGTTTTTCCTTCTAGACTTGATGAGTTTGGAATATTCTGACACCAACCAGATTTGAATCTCAGGCAGACTTGATGGTTGGAACGTTTCCCAAGAACTATAATATTGGCCTCTCTATAACCGGTAAAGTTGATGTCGTGGCCAACACACCCAGCCGGAAGACCTACTATTGTAGTATCTTGATTGAGAAAGTTGGCCACCTCCCCATAAGGATTTCATAGGATTCCCTCCAGAAGTTGTTCCTTATGGATTTGGTGTTTCCGAAGTCCGACCTTTTATTTGATGTTCTAGATACCAAACCATATCAATGAATGGGATACACTAGCACATCAAGGATAACATTAGAAGCGGAGTTCTAAATGTCTCTTGGTCGATCATCCAGATTTTGTTCCCTTGGCCCCGCTAAGGTGAAATCTGAGAAGGTTATGTTCCTTTGCATCTGCATCGTCCATCGTTGTTCATCATGGTAGTACATTGTGTTGCTAGGATCCTTGACACGAATATTGGTAAAACTTTGATGAATATGGAAATGCTCAAGTTCTTGAGAGCACGCACAAGCACCAGGTGTTATCATCGACACTAACTGGGGTTGCTCCCAGCTTCCTCAGTTATGCTATAACCATTCCCACAGTGGAATCAATCTCTACTGTTGAGTTTCTCCCTAGTTACCAGAATCATTCCCAGCATTTGCATTTTGTTCCTAGCTTGCACCACCAATGTGCCGTTCTACCATGGGTCCCATCCATTCCCGATGATAAGCAAAACCATCCATTCCAATCCACATCATCCATTCCAGTCCAGGTATGTCATTCATCCGAACCCCTCCAAATGGTCGCCCAAGAATTGCCTAAGGCTGGTATAAAGAGTTTCAGTGATCTCTGAATCAAAGGTAATTCTTTTTGCCACTTAAGGGGATATTTCTACGAGTCACCTTCCCTAAGGTGCCCCGTTATGGTATCATGGCAACTCAACTCCTCGCTACGTTGACAACCGTTCACCACCTTCTTAAGTGTGGAATTGTTGTCTACCTAGTGAACCCTCATCATATGTTCCACTCCATCCGTCCAGTTGTTTGTTCCATGTCTCAGCTCAAGAGATGTTGCTCTGTCTCATTCCGTGAGTTAATCCTGAGTTGTTTAATCTTCGAGAAGATCGATCCTTCTAGAGTCTCCTTCTCCTCTCATTGCCATCTTGGCTGGAGTTCTCAGAGCAAGACGTCGAGAAAAGATGGTGATTGAATCAACGTTCATTTGAAGTGCAACTTGGATCGTGAAGATTGCGTTAGTTACGTTCCCCCTTCATCTTACCCTACGCTTGAATCTCGGGACGAGATTCTTGTTTAGTGGGGGTGAGTTGTCACGTCCCTAGTTCTGGTATGCTCTGAGCTAGCTAGTCATGCATTGCATCATGTTTAAATTCTTTTGAAATTGAAATGGGGACTGATCAAACCCTAGCACCAGATCAAATCAAATAGGTTCAACATAAAATCATTTTCAATGAACCTGAAATGCCCTTCTAAAATGTCCACCATTTTTGCCTTGGGTGAGAACCTCTGCAAAAAATGGTGCACACATTTCTAGGTCATTAATGGGTTTTTGAATTAACTCATATTGTATTTGAATTGGAGCTATTAATTCCTATAAAATATTTGGTAGCTCCAAATATTCCTGAAACTTACTGAGGGCCTCTGAAACAATTCAGTTACTGCCCACAAATATTTTCCGGATTTATAAAAATGATTTGGTTTATAAACTAAATCAAAACAGACAAAATAAAATAGAAAACAGAAAAGAATTAGGAAGAGAGAGAGACAAAGCCTACCTGGCCTTACCTGAAGTCGGCCCAGCAGCACAGGCCCAGCCCACCACCGCAGCTCCTCCTGTCGTCTTCCACGTCGGACAGAAGGATGAGCGCGTGCCCGACGCCCGCACGCCCACGCCAAGGCCACCTCCTGCTTGCCGCTGCTTTTGGAGGCTGCTAAGGCCACCACGCACCCCCGGATCCCTCTCTCACTCTCCCTCGAGCTCTTCCTCCTCCCTGGCTCTCTCTTCCTCCCTTCGCTGTGAGCACCGAGAGCATGCCGTCACCGTAGCCATGGCTACAGGCCACCACTCGCTCAACCAACATGACCACGACCTCCGCCACGACGCCTTGGAGCTACACGCCGATGCACGCGATCGCGGGAGCCCTGCAGCGTCGTCCATGACCTCATCTTCAACCTCCGACCGCCAACTACCTCACCGTCGATTCGCGGCAACCAACGCGTCCCCGGCCCCACCGTCTGCACCATCCTCCTCGCCGTGAGCCTCTCTCCGTTTCCCCCCTGTTCCCCTCCTCGCGCTCAACCCCTAGCTTACCTCCCCGTCGCACCCGCAAGCTCCTTGCCACCAGCGATGTCGCCGATGCGGCCAGGGCTCGTTCCCGTCGCATCTAGGTGCGTAGTCGAACTCCTGGAGTTCCCAGGAGCCCATAGAGTACTTCATCTAGCGTCCCCGTGGCTCGCAGCCTCGCCTGCCTCATCCCCATGCTCTGGCCGCGGCGGATGAGCTCGCCGCCGGTGAACCAGGCCACCCCATGCCCAGCCGCGTGCTCCCCTGGATGCGGGTGAGCAAGGGCTCCCCCCTGGTGCCCTCCGCCGCGCTTTTAGCCACCGGAGGAGCAACCCCGCAGCGCTTTGCCGCGTTTGCCGTCGCTGGCGTCAAGCCGCCGGTGGCGTTGACCATTTTAACCGGGGGTTTGACCACCCCGGGTCGTCTGACATGTGGGCCCTGCCCCTGACTAGTTTAGTTTAGGACTAATTACCCCCCTGCTGACACTAACAGTGGGCCCAGTGCATGCTAATTTGATTAGTTAAATTTAATTAATCCTGTTATATAACTGTGTCACTGACGTGTGGACCCCACACGTTAGGTTTGACCTGGACCCGCCCTTTGACCAGCTGACGCAAGCATGATACACTGCTGATGTCATAAATACATTTACTAGGATTTTCCGATTTAGAAATAAATTAGGAAATTCCAGAAAATTTTCAAAACTTCTAAAATTCATAGAAAATCAACCGTAACTCCAAATGAAATAATTTATATATGAAAAAATTATCAGAACAATCCAAAGAATCTCTTTATGGCATTTTCATGCATGTTAGAACAACTTGTGGCTACTGTTTAGGACAAATCAATTAAAGGGCTTTTAATCCATCACACATGGAGTTTGATTTTGAACCTTGGGTTCAAACCAACTTCATTTAAATTGTTGCTAGTTGCATTAGCTCAAAACACAGCATATTGACATGTCATGATCATGCATCATATTGTTGCATTGCATTGTGGATGTGCATCTAGTGCCACCCCTAGTTGGTTTTGGAGTATTGACGACAAAGTTGGTTGAGGGACTAATGCGTTTGTGAGAATTACAGGATAACGCAGGTAGTGTCCCTCATTGATTCGGTTTACCTACCGGAGTTGACCCCTAAAAATGTATGAAGACATTGACGAGAATGGTGGTATGTGAAGATATTCATATTGAAGACTATGACATGAGAAGACATTGAGTGAAGACTATGGAGCGCGAAGACTGTGTTGTTTTGTTGTTTCCTTTTCTTCTTTGTTGAGTCATAGGAACCACCGTACTGTTAAGTGGGGTCCAAGTGAACAAAGTCAGAATGACTGAAGTGATGCACAACCCAAATCCTATGTCTTCGAGCGAAGACAATGAGAGCAAATCTTATCCAGAGCTGGATGAGTCAGCTTTGCTTGTAGCCCAAGTGAAGTTGCCGTGTGTGTTTGAAATCTGACCATTGGAACACGTGTCAGTTCCTTAGTGACCCAGGGTCATTTCGGACATATCAGGTCGGGTTGCCTTGTGGCTATAAATATCCCACCCTCTACACCATAAATTGGTGGCTGCTCAGAGTTAGTTCACGGCTTTTGTCGTTTGAGAGCAACCCACCTCGAAACCTTTGAGAGAGAGAAATCCTTGCGAGGACAAAGCCCAAACACCCAGAGCCAAAGAGTGTTAGGAATCACTGAAGTCTTTCTGTCTGAGTGACCTGAAGACTTATTACACTTGAGGACTGTGTATCCTCCAGCCGGTTAGGCGTCGCGTTCTGAGCATCCAAGAGTCATTGTGGATCGCCGATGAACGAAGTCTTTGAAGGTTCGGAAGTCTACCTTGAAGACTTACCAGAGTGATTGGGCGAGGACTATGTGTCCTTAGCTCAAGGGGAATAAGGTGAAGACGCGGTCTTCTGAGTTGAATCTCAGCCTCCCTAACCAGACGTACAATTGTCACAGCAACTGGAACTGGTCCAACAAATCCTGTGTCTTCAACAAGTGACTGGTTCTATCCTCTAACTCCCTTTACCTTAAGTTTGTCTTCGTGAAGTCATTGCCTATTTGTCATACCTGTTTGACTTCATTGCTTGACTACTATCGTTGATTGGCTTCATACTATCTTCCATCCTGATCCTTACTACCAAGCTGCTATTAGTCTTTGTACTTTCACATTATTGCATACTTGACTATGGTTTGCTTGTTGTAGTTTATCTTCCGCTGCATATCAATTAGGTCATTTCTATTGTTTGTCTTTGAAACTTCCACATTTTGAAGACTTTGATAAAAATCGCCTATTCACCCCCCCTCTAGAAGATAACTGGCACTTTCAATTGGTATCAGAGCAAGGTACTCCCTTGTTCTGTGTGATTCGATTTAACCACCTGGAGTTTAGCTATGTCGACTGCAGGGATAATCAAAGTCTTCGCTGCTTGTCCCGTGTTCGACGGAACTGAATATCCCTACTGGAAGAATAAGATGCGCATGCATATTGAAGCCATTGATGTCGACCTCTGGTATGTCGTCAAGAACGGCGTTCCCAAAACTGGTGAAGGTGTCACCCCTACTAATGTCAAGAAGTTCATTCAACTGGACTCTACTGCAAAGAACATCATCTGTGGTCATCTGGCCAAAGGACAGTATGGCCGTGTGAGTGCTCTGGAAACGTCAAAGCTAGTCTGGGACTGGCTATCCAAGGTCAGCGAAGGCGTCTCAACTCAGAGAGATCAAAGGATCAGTGTTCTTCGCAACCTCTTCAACTGCTTCAAGAGAAACAACAATGAAAATGTCCAGATCACGTTTGATCACCTCACCGACATCACAAATGAGCTTCAGGCTCTCGGCGCCACTGAGATTACCAAGCATGAAATCGTCAAGACACTACTGAGATCACTTGACAGCTCCTTTGACACCCTTGCCCTCATGATACAAGAATGCCCTGACTTCAAGACACTCGATCCGTCTGATATACTTGAGAGGCTCAACACACATGAGTTCCAGTTTTCTGAGAAAAGGGATATCTATGGTCCCAACTATGGCCGAACTCGCGCTTTGAAGGCAAAAGTTGTTTCCTCATCTGAAGAAGAATCTGACTGCGGTTCTGATGATCCTGAAGACATTGGAAAGGAACTTGCTATGCTTGTGAAGAAGTTCCAGAAGTTCACCAAGAAGAAGGGCTTCAGAAAGTCTTCACGATCTAGCTCAAGAAATGATGAAGCTTCCACTCATGACAACAAAAAGAGAACATGTCACAAGTGCAAGAAACCTGGACACTATATCTCTGAGTGTCCACAGTGGGACAATGAGAAGAAGAAGAAGAAGAGCAAGGAATATGATTCTGATGACAAGAAGAAGAAGAAATCATCAAAGTCTTCTTCCAAGTCCTCATCAAGGTCTTCATCTCATAAGAAGAGCTCATCTGGCAAGGCTCGTGCTTTTGTTGGCAAGGAAATGGATTTAGAGGAGGAGTCTGCTTCTGAGGAGGTGGAGGTGGAGTCTGAAGAGGAGTCCGACCCTGGCGTTGCAAGTCTGGCTCTAGGCACAACCTATGTTGCCAAGTCCATCTTCAACACTGAAGACAATGACTTCCGCACCAACGCTGAAGCTGATGACATGGACGATCCTGCTCCCACCTACTGCTTCATGGCACATGGTGCCAAGGTAAAATCACGTAATGCTTACTTTCAAACATCAAGTGAAGATGACTCTGATTGTGAATCCAAACCCAGCTACAAAACACTTGCTAAAATTGCAACTGAACAACAAAAGGCTATGGAACATACTCAAAAACTGTTAGACAAAAGCGATGACCTGTTGGACGCGGAAATGACACGTTCACAGTCCTTAGTTGAAGACATAAAAAATCTTCATGCTAAGTACCAAGAACTTGAAAGTCTTCATGAGACGCTCTCAACCACTTATGAAAAGCTCTCCTATGATTATCTTCAAAGGAAGCAAGAGCTTGAGAAATTGAAAGCGGCTCATGAAGATCTTCAAAAGGAGAATGAGTCACTTCGCGCTCAACAGATCAGTTCCGCTCAAGATGAATTTGAACCACCATGTCTAAAATGCATTGAGCGTGATAACGCTACCTCTGTTGTTGAATGTTCCACTGCTACTACTGTTGCTTTGTCTTCAACTACTGATGTGGAAACTAACCCCTCTACAGAGGATACCACTACTATTGCTGATGAAAATGCTAGGTTGAAGACATTGCTTGAAACAGGGATGTATAAAAGTCTGAAAGGACATCAAACACTTTGAGATGTCCTCAAAAAGCAGATTTTGAACCAAAACCCTAGGAAAGAGGGTGTTGGGTTCGAGAGGAAAATGAATGTTGATGGTTCCTACTGGAAGCCTAAGCAGTATCCAAAAACCACACGGGTTGCTGCAAAGGAACCTTCAGTGGATCCATCCACCTTATCTGGCTTTACCTGTGCTAATCCTATTATCATTGATGAATCCTTTGATGCAAACTATAAACTGTTCAAAAATCAGAATGGTGAAATGTTTGCCAGGTATATTGGTAGTAACTGCAGGAATGGACCACCTATGAAGAAGATCTGGGTTCCCAAAAGATGTCTTGAGAATCTTCCAGTGAATGTCATCATGACACCACCAGGGAAGGAGACTAACCCCAGACCTAAGGCGTCATATGGTCCAAAGGCTTCATACAGATACATGACTCACCTGAGTCACCCTAACTCCAATGTTTTGCAGGGAAATCATACTCAGACTTATGAATATGAGCGTGTGTCCTCAAACCGCTATGTTCATAGAACTAAGAATTTTTCTGCTTATTCATATGAGTATCATTCATCTCCTGCAAGGCTATTTGCTAGGGATTCAAAGCCGAAGTTCTCAAATGCTGCACTTAGACTCATTGCTTCTAAGCCACCCCTGAAAATGTGGGTGGTGAAGAAGAATTAACTTTCTTTTGTAGAATAAGGTCTCCAGCCTGCTATCAAAGGCGTCCGATACTATTGCTGGGGACCTAAAACACATTAAGGGACGCATGATAAAATGGTCTTATTATGTATTTCACATGTGAATCACTTACCAGTCATACTATGAGTTCTAACCTTGATCTAAGCTGTGATAATCCTTGTGTGCGTCAAATGCTTATGCTTCAGAACATACTTTGTGAAGCATATCCTCCTAACTTCACTTTAGGGTATCGGAAAGATGATCTATACATGGTAGATTTCTCAGCAGGTCCACAGCTTGCCGTATGTCTTCTTGCAAAAGCTTCAGAATGCTGTCTCTGGCATCGGAGGCTGGGGCATGCTGGCATGAGGAACTTACACACACTCGTCAAGAAGAAGCATGTCATAGGCATCGAGGGTGTCAAGTTCAAGAAGGATCATTTGTGTGGTGCCTGCGAAGCTGGAAAGATGACTAGGGCAAAGTGTAACACCCCGGTTTCGATGCGCCAGGTGTCCGCGAGTTATTCATCGTCGTTGCCATGTCTTTCGCTTGTTGTTGCATATTGCCATGTCATCATATGCATTTCATTTTGCATGCGTGTTTGTCTCATGCATCTGAGCCTTTTCCCCGTTGTCCGTTTTGCGATCCGGCACTCCTATGTCCACCGGCGTTCCCCTTTTGTCTCCTATTGTGAGCGGGTGCTAAACTTTCTCGGAATGGCCCGAGGTTTGCCAAGCGGCCTTGGTATACCACCGGTAGACCGTCTGTCAAGTTTCGTGCCATTTGGAGGTCGTCTGATACTCCAACGGTTAACCGCATAGCCTGAAACCCCCTTTCTCTTTGCAGCCCAACACCCTTACAAAGTGGCCCAAAACATAGCAAACTCCCATCCATGCTCTCGGTCGTTCGATCAAGATCGCGTGGCCGAAAACCGCTCCTCATTTGGACTCTCCTAGTTCCCTCTACCTATAAAAACGTCCTCCCCGTCCATTTTCGCGGATGTTTTCCCCCGAAACCCTAGATCCATCCCTTTCGCGCCGCCGGACATGTCCACCCGGCGACCGGACGTGTCCGCCCCGCTCCCCCGTCCAATCGTGGCCTGCCACGTGTCCCTCCGCCGCCAGCCGCCGCCGCCAGCCCGCGGAGCCCATCCGGGGCCCGCGCGGGCCCGATCCGCGCCGCCGCCGCCCGAGCGCTCCTCCGCCTCCGCCCGTCACTGCCGCCTCGCCGGAGCGCTCCCCCCGCCGCCGCCCGCCGCCTTGCCGGCGATCGCCGCCGACCCGCCGCCCTTCGCTGGAGCGCGCCTCCCCGCGCAGCTCCGCCGCCCCGCCTCGGCCTCCCCTCCGCCTGGGCCTCCCTCCGCCGCGGCCCCGCGCCGCCCGGCTACCCAAACCGCCACCGCAGCCTGCGCCGGTGCGCCTCGCCGCCGGGCCACGCCGTCGCCTCCTCCCACCGCCCGCGTCCTCCGGCGCCGCCCGTGCTCCCTCCGCCCCGCGCTGGTCCCTTCCGGCCCGGATCTGCCTCGCCGGTGCTGCCCCGCCTTCTCCCGTGACCTTCTCCGGCGACGAGCTCCGACGAACCTCGAAGTCCGTGCAAAACTGGAGGTTGACCCCGTTTTTCCTAAGTCCCCGAATATTTTTGCATTATCATGCCATGTTCATTGCATCATATCTCTGCATCCGTAGCTCTGTTTTGTGCGTGTAATATGTCAAATTGTTCGTCTCAACGAGTACTTCATTTCATTCCATTGCATCATGTTCATTTGAGCTCATCTTGATGCCTGAATCGTTGTTGCATGAGTGCTATGTGATGTTAATCTGCTGAAACTGTTATAACATGCTCGTTTGTCATTTTTGCCATGATTGATGTGTGCATCCTATGAGGTTGATGTCTACATGTGTTCTGATCTATGCCATGTCTTCTTTACAGAGGTGCTTACCATGTATTTTTGTGATGAATGTGGTGACTAGCACAAGCATGCAAACTAGGCTTCGTCATGTTGCTGATTTTAGTCCCTGTTCTGCTGTTATTTTTATGCCATGTAAACTTGATGCTACAGAGAGATCCATGCATATTTTGAGATACTTCAGTAAGGATGTTTTGAACACATGGTTTTTCTCTATCTATTCATGCCCCTGTTTGCAATTATGGAGTAGCCTAGTATGTCATTTTCGTGCTCTACTTTTGCTACAAAATGTTTCCTGGCAGATTGTTTACATGTTATTCAATTTTGCCAAGGTTGTTGTAGTTGATCCTTGCATGCTATGAAATTGTTCTTGCCTTGGTTAGCTTCATAAACATGTCTTCTTGCTGATGCTATGCTTATCTTGTCATGCAATGACTTGTGGTGAGTGAATCAAGCTTGTTAAGTAGTGTACTCGTTGTTGCTGTTTTGCTAGGCTGAATCTGTTATTTCGTGATGCTATGTAAACCTGCTGCTACAAGTCATTCTATGCATAATATGGAGATGTTCACTAAGGGTGTTTTGTTATACATGTCATGCTATATCTACCCATGCCCCTAGTTGCATTTATAGCTTGCTTTAGATTATTGTAATCTTCCTCGAAAGTTGCTAAATAATGTTGCTGTCAGCCTGTTAACATTAAGTTCAATGTTGCCATGATTGTTGTTAGTGATCCATGCACCCTATGAACTTGCTCTTTCCATGCTTAGCTTCACAAACATGCTTTCTTACTGTTGATTGCCTTGACATGCCATTTATTGCTCTGTGGTGAGTGGTACAAGCTCACCAACATGCCTACTTATTGTTGTTCCTGCCATCTATGAATCTGTAATATAACTTGCCATGTTTACGTGGGTGCCATCATTTCTTCTGATCCTTTTTGGCTCATGGTTAGTAAAGGACATTTGATCTATGCATTTATTAAGTTCATGCCATGCCTTTGTTTGCCATGATAAGTTCCTGTAACATGTTTGATAGCTCTAAACATTGCAACCTGATGTTATTTTCTGATAAGTCTGAAACTGATATTATTTGCAATCTTGCCATGTGTGTTTGAGCATGTTCTAGTGATTTCTGGAGATAGCTCAGTGTTCATGTTTTGTTATTCTTTACCTGTACATCGTGTCCATGCCTTTTGTTATCTTGTTGAGCTGCTGTAGCATATTGTTTTGATGCTTGCCATATGCCTAGTTGCTGTTTTGGGCAGATTGTTGTTACGTCTTGTTTGGAGTGTATGTGTTGCACCGTTGCTCCGTTTTGAGTGTGCTCTATATGAAACTTGCTTAGTTTTGCATGTAGTTTCATATTATCATGTTCCATCCTTGTTTTGAGGTGTTTTCTTGATGTTTGTATGCATTTTGCATCAATGCCATGTTTAACTTGATTTGCTCATATCTTCTAGGCCGTAGCTCCAAATCTAATGAACTTTATATGTAACTTGACTAGAATCTCGTGTAGATCATCTTGGTGCATCTTAACTTGCTGTTTAACAACTTGAACATAGGGTTTATTCAGATCTGGACCAATTTCGAAATTTTCATATGAGGACTTACCAGAATTGTTATATGTTGTTCCCGGCCTCATTTAAACTTTCTTTGATGTGTTTCTCTTGTTTGCATCATCTCTTGCCATGAGTAGCTTCATGTTGTCTTGTCATGCATCATGCTTGGTTGAGCATCATGTCATGTCCATGTGTGGTGTGTTTACTATGTTGTGTGCTTCTTATTGATAGTTCCCGTTTCGTTGCGATCGTGAGGATTCGTTAGTCTACGCTTGGTTCGTCTTCGTGGCTTCATCTTCTTCATGGACTCGTTCTTCTTCCTTGGGGGATTTCAGGCAAGATGACCGCTACCCTGGATCTCACTACTATCATTGCTATGCTAGTTGTTTCGTTCTATCGCTATGCCGCGTTACCTAACTTTTGCTCATCAAGCCTCCCAAATTGCCATGAACCTCTAACCTTTGACACCCTTCCTAGCAAACCATTGCTTGGCTATGTTACCGCTTTGCTCAGTCCCTCTTATAGCATTGCTAGTTGCAGGTGAAGTTGAAGATTGCTCCATGGTGGACAGGATTTTGGTTGGGATATCACAATATCTCTTATATTATTAATGCATCTATATACTTGGTAAAGGGTGGAAGGCTCGGCCTTATGCCTGGTGTTTTGTTCCACTCTTGCCGCCCTAGTTTCCGTCATACCGGTGTTATGTTCCCGGATTTTGCGTTCCTTACGCGGTTGGGTGATTTATGGGACCCCCTTGACAGTTTTCTTTGAATAAAACTCCTCCAGCAAGGCCCAACATTGGTTTTACCATTTGCCTCACCATCACCTACATTTCCCTTGGGAGTAATTAACCTGAGGGTCATCTTTATTTTAGCCCCCCCGGGCCATTGCTTGTCTAAGTGTTGGTCCAAATCGAGCGATGTCCGGCGCCCCCTGGGCAACCAGGGTCTATGCCAACCCTTCGTCTTGCTCATCCGGTGTGCCCTGAGAATGAGATATGTGCAGCTCCTATCGGGATTTGTCGGCATAGCGGGCGGTCTTGCTGGTCTTGTTTTACCATTGTCGAAATGTCTTGTAAACCGGGATTCCGAGTCTGACCGGGTCTTCCTGGGAGAAGGTATATCCTTCGTTGATCGCGAGAGCTTATCATGGGCTAAGTTGGGACACCCTTGTAGGGTATAATCTTTCGAAAGCCGTGCCTGCGGTTATAGGCAGATGGGAATTTGTTAATGTTCGGTTGTAGATAACTTGACACCAGATCCGAATTAAAACACATCAACCGCGTGTGTTAGCCGTGATGGTCTCTTTTCGGCGGAGTCCGGAAAGTGAACACGGTTTTGGGTTATGTTTGACGTAAATAGGAGTTTAGGATCACTTCTTGATCATTGCTAGCTTCATGACCATTCCTTTTGCTCTCTTCTCGCTCTTATTTGCATATGTTAGCCGCCATATATGCTTAGTCGCTACTGCAGCCTCACCACTTTACCCCCTTCCTTTCCTTTTAAGCTTTGCTAGTCTTAATACCCATGGTAATGGGATTGCTGAGTCCTCGTGGCTCACAGATTACTACAACAACAATTGCAGGTACAGGTTAATCGATGATCATGACGCGAGAGCGATGCTTGCTTGCATTGAGTTCTTCTTATGCTTCTTCGATCAGGGGATAGGTTCCAGGTCGGTAGCCTGGGCTAGCAGGGTGGATGTCGTTTGAGTTTCTGTTTGTGTTTCATCCGTAGTCGGATGGTGCTCTTATGTATTGTGATGTTGTACTCATGTGGCATTGTATGCCTCTTGTATGTATCCCCATCTATTATGTAATGTTGATGTAATGATATCCACCTTGCAAAAGCATTTCAATATGCGGGTCTATCCTTGGTGGGACCTTCGAGTTCCTTTTGGATAGGGTCGCATATTGGGCGTGACAAGTTGGTATCAGAGCCTCGACCGACCTTAGGAGCCCCCTTGATTGATCGTGTAGTTTAGCCATTGTTGAGTCTAGAAGAAAATTGTTTTCGGAGTCTAGTTATATCGGAGAGTAGGAATTCTTTTTACTCCTCAGCCCCTTCGTCGCTCTGGTCAGGAATCTTGATGTAGGTGTTTTGAATTACTCCTCTTCCCATTCAAATTTTTCTTTAGGATCATGCAGTTGTTTTTTCCGATCGTTGGTTCTCAGCTCTTTTATCCGGTGCATTTCTTGTCAAGTTAACTCGAGCCTCTTCATCTTTGCGAGTTCAATCCTCAGTTGTTTTCTTTCCCCGCCCACCCACCCTTCTTCTTCTCAGAAGCGGAGTCCGTAATCGAGTATCCATCCTACTCGTGCGAAGTCTTTGCTTTCTTTCCTCAATGTTGTCAACCGGTGTTTTCTCTTCAAGATATTCGTCGATTTCCCCTTCTAAGTTGCCTTTGTTTTCCCGCCCTCCCACCCTCTTCTTCCTGGAGCCTGAGTCTGTTTCGAGCATCAATTTCACTCGTGTGGAACCTCTTCAGTCTTTTGTAAATTATTTCAACTGGTGAATTCTCGTCTCGGTGGACATTCTTCATCTCTTTTCCCGTGGACTCAATTCAAGTTTTTTTCGGGTTGATCACATTCTTTTCCTTGGATCAAGTGTTTTCCTTGCTCGTTCGCCTCTCGCTAGTTATCCTTCCGGAGTGTTCAAGACATCTCAGGAGATTCGTCTGTGTTTGAACTAATGCGAGGTTGTCACCTTATTCAAATATTTCAATTGTTCTGGTGCATCATCTATCTGTTCAACATCCCTTTTCCAACGGTGTTTTCTCTTCAGTGGGCCCTAACCCACAGGTCTTTTCCCAGGATCTTACCTGACTCTTCTAATTCCCCCGGAGTTTTTCTCAAATTCCTTTTAAGTGTGACGTAAGAATGGATCCCATCACTCACATGCCTTCCCCAAGTTCGCTTTCTAATTCTTTTCGTTGTTGGCTCAACCTTTTCGGTTTTCATTCTCCCGTAGTATCTCAGTAATTTTGGTGGTGTTTCTCGTCGTCATTTGAAGATCGAAGAAGAGTTTTTCCTCTAAATCTTGTCCGTTCTTTTGGAGATTCATGGTTCTAGCTTCTTATTATCCTCTCAATTATTCCATTGGTCAGATATTCCTTTTCTTACCCATCCGGAGTATGTCAGAAGTTGTTTTCCCGTTTCTTTTCACCGGAGGCATCATTCCAGATATCGCTCTCTAATTATCCCAGTGCATGTGTCTAGTATTCTTTAATCAGCTTGTTATCTCTTCGTTCTTGTGCATCTAAATCCCCTCGAGCATATTTGGTTCTTCTAAATTCTTCCCGGTGATTCATTATCTTTCATCAATCATTTTCTAATTCTTACGGTGGTTCGTTCAAGATTCTTTTTCTTTGATTACCATTTTAATTCATTCGTTCTTTTCAATCCTACCGGTGGTTCATGAAGACTTTCTCAAATTTTGTGCTATGCCCCCCCTTAATCCTTTTCAAGAAGAATAAGTAGTATGCAAAAATCCATTGATTGCCATCAATTTAATTTGATGAAGGATAAGTATACAATAAATCTTATTCTTATTTCCTCAAAGTGATTAATCCCTTCCTTCGGAGTTTGTTCTTGTTGAATAAATTCTAGTTCCAAGTGTTTTCATCTTTTCTTTTCCGGAGTTCAAATTTCCTCAGCCATTTTGTCAGAACCTCCATCTAAATTATCGCAAGGCTCATCTTATTCTTTCTTCCTTCATTCTACCTCATCATCTTTTTTTTCACCGGAGTTCTTCATGGTGGTTCTTCATGATTTAATTCATTCTTCAAGAGTTCATCAAGTATCATTCCATCCTCTCAATTTCATGTTCTATTCCTCCATGTTTCATCCGGAGTGCTACCTAAATCCTTTCAGTCTTATTCGTTTCTTATCTCGTTCTAACCGGAATGGTTTCATAGTCTATCTGATTCCATGAGCTTTCGATTCTCGTCATTCCTCTCTTCTTCTCGAGTGCTCTCGATTCTTTACTTCTTTTCTTGAGTTCATGTTTCACCTCATCCCTTTTCCCTTCCATCTCGGTCCTAAGATCTCGGGACGAGATCTCTTGTTAGTGGAGGAGTGTTGTAACACCCCGGTTTCGATGCACCAGGTGTCCGCCAGTTATTCGCCGTCGTTGCCATGTCTTTTGCTTGCGTGTTGCATATTTCCATGTCATCATATGCATTTCATTTTGCATGCGTGTTCGTCTCATGCATATGAGCCTTTTCCCCATTGTCCGTTTTGCGATCCGGCACTCCTATGTCCTTCGGCGTTCCCCTTTTGTCTCCTGTTGTGAGCGGGTGTTAAACTTTCTCGGAATGGCACGAGGTTTGCCAAGCGGCCTTGGTATACCACCGGTAGACCGTCTGTCAAGTTTCGTGCCATTTGGAGGTCGTTTGATACTCCAACGGTTAACCGCGTAGCCCGAAACCCCCCTTTCTCTTTGCAGCCCAACACCCTTCCAAAGTGGCCCAAAACTCAGCAAACTCCCCTCCATGCTCTCGGTCGTTCGATCACGATCGCGTGGCCGAAAACCGCTCCTCATTTGGACTCTCCTAGCTCCCTCTACCTATAAAAACGTCCTCCCCGTCCATTTTCGCGGATGTTTTCCCCCCAAACCCTAGATCAATCCCTTCCGCGCCGCCTGACATGTCCGCCCGGCGACGGGACGTGTCCGCCTCGCTCCCCCGTCCAATCGTGGCCTGCCACGTTTCTCTCCGCCGCTAGCCGCCGCCGCCGGCCCGCGGAGCCCATCCGGGGCCCGCGCGGGCCCGATCCGCGCCGCCGCCGCCCGAGCGCACCTCCGCCTCCGCCCGTCGCCGCCGCCTCGCCGGAGCGCTCCCGCACCGCCGCCCGCCGCCTCGCCGGCAATCGCCGCCGACCCGCCACCCTGCGCCGGAGCGCGCCTCCCCGCGCAGCTCCGCCGCCGCGCCGCCCCGCCTCGGCCTCCCCTCCGCCTCGGCCTCCCTCCGCCACGGCCCCGCGCTGCCCGGCCACCCGAACCGCTGCCGTAGCCTGTGCCGGTGGGCCTCGCCGCCGGGCCGCGCCGTCGCCTCCTCCAGCCGCCCGCGTCCTCTTGCGCCACCCGTGCTCCCTCCTCCCCGCGCCGGTCCCTTCCGGCCCGGATCCGGTGGGATCTGGCCGGATCCGCCCCGGATCTGCCTCGCCGGCGCTGCCCCGCCTTCTCCGGTGACATTCTCCGGCGACGAGCTCCGACGAACCTCGAAGTCCGTGCAAAACTGGAGGTTGACCCCGTTTTGCCTGTCCCCGAATATTTTTGCATTATCATGCCATGTTCATCGCATCATATCTCTGCATTCGTAGCTCCGTTTTGTGCGTGTAATATGTCAAATTGTTCGTCTCAACGAGTACTTCATTTCATTCCATTGCATCATGTTCATTTGAGCTCATCTTGATGCCTGAATCTTTGTTGCAAGAGTGCTATGTGATGTTAATCTGCTGAAACTGTTATAACATGCTCATTTGTCATTTTTGCCATGATTGATGTGTGCATCCTATGAGGTTGATGTCTACATGTGTTCTGATCTATGCCATGTCTTCTTTACAGAGGTTCTTACCATGTATTTTTGTGATGAATGTGGTGACTAGCACAAGCATGCAAACTAGGCTTCGTTATGTTGCTGATTTTAGTCCCCGTTCTGCTGTTATTTTTATGCCATGTAAACTTGATGCTACAGAGAGATCCATGCATATTTTGAGATACTTCAGTAAGGATGTTTTGAACACATGTTTTTTCTCTATCTATTCATGCCCCTGTTTGCAATTATGGAGTAGTCTAGCATGTCATTTTCGTGCTCTACTTTTGCTACAAAATGTTTCCTGGCAGATTGTTTACATGTTATTCAATTTTGCCAAGGTTGTTGTAGTTGATCCTTGCATGCTATGAAATTGTTCTTGCCTTGGTTAGCTTCATAAACATGTCTTCTTGCTGATGCTATGCTTATCTTGTCATGCAATGACTTGTGGTGAGTGAATCAAGCTTGTTAAGTAGTGTACTCGCTATTGCTGTTTTGCTAGGCTGAATCTGTTATTTCGTGATGCTATGTAAACCTGCTGCTACAAGTCATTCTATGCATAATCTGGAGATGTTCACTAAGGGTGTTTTGTTATACATGTCATGCTATATCTACCCATGCCCCTGGTTGCATTTATAGCTTGCTTTAGATTATTGTAATCTTGCTCCAAAGTTGCTTAATAATGTTGCTGTCAGCCTGTTAACATTAAGTTCAATGTTGCCATGATTGTTGTTAGTGATCCATGCACCCTATGAACTTGCTCTTTCCATACTTAGCTTCACAAACATGCTTTCTTGTTGAGATGCTGTAGCATATTGTTTTGATGCTTGCCATATGCCTAGTTGCTGTTTTGGGCAGATTGTTGTTACGTCTTGTTTGGAGTGTATGTGTTGCACCGTTGCTCCGTTTTGAGTGTGCTCTATATGAAACTTGCCTAGTTTTGCATGTAGTTTCATATTATCATGTTCCATCCTTGTTTTGAGGTGTTTTCTTGATGTTTGTATGCATTTTGCATCAATGCCATGTTTAACTTGATTTGCTCATATCTTCTAGGCCGTAGCTCCAAATCTAATGAACTTCATATGTAACTTGACTAGAATCTCGTGTAGATCATCTTGGTGCATCTTAACTTTCTGTTTAACAACTTGAACATAAGGTTTATTCAGATCTGGACCAATTTCGAAATTTGCATATGAGGACTTACCAGAATTGTTATATGTTGTTCCCGGCCTCATTTAAACTTGCTTTGATGTGTTGCTCTTGTTTGCATCATCTCTTGCCATGAGTAGCTTCATGTTGTCTTGTCATGCATCATGCTTGGTTGAGCATCATGTCATGTCCATGTGTGGCGTGTTTACTATGTTGTGTGCTTCTTCTCAATAGTTCCCATTTCGTTGCGATCGTGAGGATTCGTTCGTCTACGCTTGGTTCGTCTTCGTGGCTTCATCTTCTTCATGGACTCGTTCTTCTTCCTTGCGGGATTTCAGGCAAGATGACCGCTACCCTGGATCTCACTACTATCATTGCTATGCTAGTTGTTTCATTCTATCGCTATGCTGCGTTACCTAACTTTTGCTCATAAAGCCTCCCAAATTGCCATGAACCTCTAACCTTTGACACCCTTCCTAGCAAACCATTGCTTGGCTATGTTACCGCTTTGCTCAGCCCCTCTTATAGCGTTGCTAGTTGCAGGTGAAGTTGAAGATTGCTCCATGGTGGATAGGATTTTGGTTGGGATATCACAATATCTCTTTTATTATTAATGCATCTATATACTTGGTAAAGGGTGGAAGGCTCGGCCTTATGCCTGGTGTTTTGTTCCACTCTTGCCGCCCTAGTTTCCTTCATACCAGTGTTATGTTCCCGGATTTTGCGTTACTTACGCGGTTGGGTGATTTATGGGACCCCCTTGACAGTTCGCTTTGAATAAAACTCCTCCAGCAAGGCCCAACATTGGTTTTACCATTTGCCTCACCATCACCTACATTTCCCTTGGGAGTAATTAACCCGAGGGTCATCTTTATTTTAGCCCCCATGGGCCAATGCTTGTCTAAGTGTTGGTCCAAACCGAGCGATGTCCGACGCCCCCTGGGCAACCAGGGTCTATGCCAACCCGTCGTCTTGCTCATCCGGTGTGCCCTGAGAACGAGATATGTGCAGCTCCTATCGGGATTTGTCGGCACAGCGGGCGGTCTTGCTGGTCTTGTTTTACCATTGTCGAAATGTTTTGTAAACCGGGATTCCGAGTCTGACCGGGTCTTCCTGGGAGAAGGTATATCCTTCGTTGATTGCGAGAGCTTATCATGGGCTAAGTTGGGACACCCCTACAGGGTATAATCTTTCGAAAGTCGTGCCTGCGGTTATAGGCAGATGGGAATTTGTTAATGTCCGGTTGTAGATAACTTGACACCAGATCCAAATTAAAACGCATCAACCGTGTGTGTTAGCCGTGATGGTCTCTTTTCGGCGGAGTCCAGAAAGTGAACACGGTTTTGGGTTATGTTTGATGTATGTAGGAGTTCAGGATCACTTCTTGATCATTGCTAGCTTCACGACCGTTCCTTTTGCTCTCTTCTCGCTCTTATTTGCGTATGTTAGCCACCATATATGCTTAGTCGCTGCTGTAGCCTCACCACTTTACCCCCTTCCTTTCCTTTTAAGATTTGCTAGTATTGATACCCATGGTAATGGGATTGCTGAGTCGTCGTGGCTCACAGATTACTACAACAACAGTTGCATGTATAGGTTAATCGATGATCATGATGCGAGAGCGATGCTTGCTTGGGTTGAGTTCTTCTTCTGCTTCTTCGATCAGGGGATAGGTTCCAGGTCGGCAGCCTGGGCTAGCAGGATGGATGTCGTTTGAGTTTCTATTTGTGTTGCATCCATAGTCGGATGGTGCTTTTATGTATTGTGATGTTGTACTCATGTGGCATTGTATGCCTCTTGTATGTATCCCCATCTATTATGTAATGTTGATGTAATGATATCCACCTTGCAAAAGCGTTTCAATATGCGGGTCTATCCTTGGTGGGACCTTCGAGTTCCTTTTGGATAGGGTCGCATATTGGGCGTGACACAAAGCACCCCTCGAAGACAATCATGACGACATCTCAACCCTTCGAGCTGTTACACATGGACTTATTTGGCCCTACTCACTACTCTACCCTCACTACAAAAGCTTGTCTCTATGGCTTCGTCATTGTTGATGAATACTCAAGATATACATGGGTGCACATAATTCTCTACAAAACTGAAGTGCAAGATGTCTTCAGACGCTTCTCCAATCGAGCCATGAACAATTATGGTGTCAAGATCAAGCATATCAGAAGTGACAACGGCACTGAGTTCAAGAACACCGGGCTTGATCTTTATCTGGATACAATGGGAATCACTCATGAGTTTTCTGCTCCATACACACCTTAGCAAAATGGCATTGTAGAGCGCAAGAACAGAACCCTCATTGAGATGGCTCGAACAATGCTCGACGAGTACAAGACACCAAGAAAGTTCTGGCCTGAAGCTATTGATACAACATGTCACATCATCAACCGTGTTTACATCCACAAGCTTCTGAGCAAAACATCCTATGAGCTCCTTACTGGCAAGAAGCCAAATGTCAGCTACTTCAGAGTCTTTGGTGCTAGGTGCTGGATCAAGGATTCCCATCACAAGTCAAAATTTGCACCTAAAGCTCACGAAGGCTTCATGCTCGGTTATGGAAAGGACTCGCACTCTTACAGAGTCTTCAACCTCTATCACTACAAAATCGTTGAAACTGTGGACGTACGATTTGATGAAACCAATGGTTCACAAAGAGAGCTCCTGCCAAGTACACTAGATGAAGCTCCGTCCAGCGAATCGATCAAGCTGATGGGAACAGGTGAAATCATGCCCTCTGAAGCACAACCTGAAGAGGAACTTATTATTTCTGCACCAAACCAACCTGAAGACAATGCTCAGACCGAAGACAATCCTCCCAATGATGACAATGATCAGCAAGATCAAGGTCTTCGTCTAGTTCATCCTCGTGTTGCTAATGAAGTACAAATTGAGAAGATAATTGATAGCATCAATGCGCCTGGTCCACTTACTCGCTCAAGAGCAACATAGTTAGCAAATTTCTGTGGGCACTTTTAGTTTGTGTCAATATCAGAACCCAAGAAAGTTGCTGAAGCCTTTATGGAACCTGAATGGATTCAAGCTATGCAAGAAGAACTTCAACAGTTCAAGCTGAACAATGTTTGGGAACTAGTCAAGCGTCTTGACCCTCGCTAGCATAACATTATTGGCACAAAATGGATATATCGAAAAAAGCAAGATGAGCATGGTCAAGTCGTCAGAAACAAAGCACGTCTTGTGGATCAAGGATATACTCAAGTTGAAGGAATTGACTTCGATGAAACATTTGCTCCTGTGGCTAGGCTTGAAGCTATTCGCATACTACTAGCCTATGCTAACCACCACAACATCTTACTATATCAAATGGATGTGAAGAGTGCATTCCTCAACGGCAAGATTGAAGAAGAAGTGTACGTTGCTCAACCACCTGGCTTTGTAGATCCAAAACATCCTGATATGGTGTACAAGCTAAACAAAGCACTGTATGGCCTCAAACAAGCTCCTCGCGCTTGGTATGATACGATCAAAGACTTCCTGAAGAGCAAAGGCTTCAAACCTGGATCCCTCGATCCCACACTCTTCACGAAGACATATGATGGTGAACTGTTTGTGTGCCAAATATATGTGGATGACATTATCTTCGGCTGCACCAACCAGAAGTATAGTGATGAGTTTGGATACATGATGCAAGAGCAATATCAGATGTCCATGATGGGTGAGCTGAAGTTCTTCCTTGGTCTTCAAATTCGTCAGCAAAGGAATGGCATCTTCATATCTCAAGAAAAATATCTCAAAGACTGTCTGAAGAAGTTTGGAATGCAAGATTGCAAAGGTTACACGACGCCAATGCCAGCCAAACACCATCTTGGTCCCGACGACAATGGTAAAGAGTTCGATCAAAAGGTATACCGCTCCATGATTGGTTCCTTACTTTACCTATGTGCATCTAGGCCAGATATTATGCTTAGTGTTTGCATGTGTGCTCGATTCCAAGCGGCACCAAAGGAATCGCATCACTTAGCTGTGAAGCGAATTCTTAGATATTTGGCTTACACCCCAACACTCGGATTATGGTATCCAAAGGGCTCAAGATTTGATCTGGTTGGATTCTCGGATGCTGATTATGCTGGAGACAAGGTGGATCGCAAGTCTACATCAGGCACATGTCACTTTCTGGGACGATCACTTGTCTGTTGGTCTTCAAAGAAGCAAAACTGTGTATCACTCTCAACTGCTGAATCTGAATACATTGCTGCTGGATCTTGCTGCGCTCAGCTTCTGTGGATGAAGCAAACTCTCAAGGACTATGGCATCAATCTGAAACAAGTACCTCTCTTCTGCGACAACGAAAGCGCCATCAAGATTGCCAACAATCCAGTCCAGCACTCGAAGACAAAGCACATTGAAATTCGTCATCACTTTCTCAGAGATCATGTCATGAAGAAAGATATTGACATCATTCACGTCAACACTGAAGAGCAACTGGCAGATATCTTCACAAAGCCCTTGGATGAGAAAAGGTTTTGCAAGTTACGGTGTGAGCTAAATATCTTGGAATCCTCAAATGTCCTGTAATCAGGCACACATCCTAACACTTATGCATGTTGATGACTTAGATGTGCAACACACGAAGTAAAGTATATCTTCAATCAATGAAGACTTACATTCTGAGTGTGAATACATTAACGTGGAATTTGACTTCGGAGCGCCACGATAATTGTGCGCCGTGTCTGGGTCTAATACTTCCTATACGGTGGGTAACGCCACCACCAAATTTCTTGGTTTGAAGTGTTTCACTCATGGCGTTATTGTTATTGCAATGTCTTCGCATTTGGTTTGTCTTCATATTTCAACTAATCTTCATGATTTGATTGCTTTCTGATATACATACTAGTATTCTGTCCTCTAAAGCATTCACTTATAGCTATGTCTTCCTTGTTGAATCTTTTGAACTAAGTGAATGTGATCGGACCCTAATCTCTCTATGCTTTCTATCTCAAACTCTATCTATCCAAATCATATGCATTCTATTGAAACTGTCGAATGTCTTCTCTGCAGCCTTGTCAGCAGAAGACACAGAGACAAACATTAAGTCTTTTTAAATGATTCATCCTTATTGTTGAAATCCGGAGAAGCCGGAACAAGCATCCGACAAACCTGGCAGGCGTGGGAACATGGGACAACTCTGAGTATGTTGCATGCTTGCCACGTGCCTCTCAGATATGAACGGCCAGGGGCACCTGCGTAATTGCGCTATGCCGCACACTTCCTTATAAATATATGTCCCCTGCGGTAAAGAAAACCTTCTTCCACCTCTCCACCTCGTCAAAACCCTAGCGCCACCGCTAGCTCGCGACGACGCCGGCGACGAAGCGCTTAGCTGCCGTGACTTCTCTGACGCCCTCCTCACGTCGGCCGCGGACATCGTCCTCTCCACCGCCGCCGTAGGTGTCCTCCGTCGCCAAGTTAGGGCACGGTGGATTGAACTGCTCGATATCCTATTCATCCCATCTAGCAGTTCTTCGTGTGGTAAATATAACTCTATTTTTACCATCTTTTTGATCCTCAATGATTCATCCTATTTACCAAAATTGGTTTCTGCCTATACAATGTTAGATCTATTCTGTCTGCATCTCATACTGCCTAGTATATTCACTTAAGCTTCATATCTAGTTAGATTCCTCACTTGTACTTATTCACGGATTCGTACAAATCTGGAACCAACTCTCAACATATAAGTGAATGTCTTCGCATCATGAGGTCAATGTCTTCAAACTGATTTATCTTCAAATCTTCTGAGAATGCATATGACCTCTTCCCCTTCCCTCGCATCTCTAATGCTGTCACAGGTACATGTCCGTGGGAGAATCCCTTGGTTCTCATAGTCTGCATTCGTTTGCAGAATTCTTACAGCAACACATTAACTCTCCGAAGCCAGTTCCTGTTTGTCCAGCAAGCGAAAGCCTTTGAAGCCTTTGAACGTATTGAAGCCATTCAGTTTGAAGTTCATGGCTGCAGAGAAATCAGTAAGGAAGGGTGGCAGACAGCGTCGAGGGGGAACATCAAACGATTTGCCTGATGACCTCGCAGAAATTTACAAGACAGATCCTGAAGAGGATTATAATCAGCGCAAGACACGAATCCAATGGATTCGACGATATTGGGCTGAACAATGGTTCAAATACAAGTTCGTGACCCAGGAATACGCTGAGAAGAATGCTATCAAAAGTCCTTGGGGTGATATTCTCTATCGAGGCCTTCCACCCAAGAACAGAGCTGAAGCTATTGCACAGGATTTCTATCCTTGTATGGTCCGTGGACCTCAGCCTGAAAATGCCGACCCATCATCATTGCTCTGGTGTCGTGACGATAATCTCTTCAAGCGCAACTTCCAGCATGCAAAGGCATCAGCCAAGGAAAACAAGAAGTCATTGGGATTAGACTTCAACCCTGGTCCCTCTGCTCCCCGTGCTGACGGCTCACGTGATGCAGAACCCAATGTCATCGGCCCCTTTTCAAACCTTGATGGCCTCATCACTTACATCTTGGTCCAAGGTGCCAGAGTGGATCATTCTGATAATGATGCTGACACTGATGAAGCCCCAGCTCCTCCTCCAAAGCCGCAGAAGCTAAAGAAGACTAAGGCTTCACAATCAGCTGCACCTCCAAAAGCTTCACGTGCAAAGCCACTGATCACTGCACCTCCTGAAGACAGTGTGCAGTCTGAAGATCTATCACGTATCTCCAAGAAGACGGAGAAGAAAAAGAAAATCATCAAGAATACTGATCAGACATTAACTCCTGCTGCCATTCTGCGTGAAGAGCACATTGATCTGTCCAGCGATGACGATCTTGCAGATGATGCTCTTGAGCAACTGATCAAGAGTAAGGAAGAAGCAGAGATCTTCAATAATTTGCCTCTCTTTGATGTGGCAATCATCCATAACTTCATTGATGAGTGGTTTGACACCCCAAATCTCAGCTTTGATGATCTGCAACTTCCATTGGCCTCAGCGTCTCCTTCAATGGCGCCATTGCTTCTGAGCTAGCAATTGCTCAGCGCATCGTTGAACTGAAGCACAAGATCGACTATGAGAAAGCTCAGTTCAAGAAGCATGTGGCCAAGCTCAGCATGCAAGATGTCAAAAACTTCAAGATCATGTTGCACAAGCTCAAAGAAGCCTTTCACAAGAAGCGCGAAGAAGCTCGAGGCTCTCGTGAGCGAATGAAGAATCTGGCTGACAAGTGTGTGCTAGCCTACAATGAGGCTGAGAAGCGCAAGGCTCTTGGTCGTCCTGGCATTGACCCCAGAATGGCTGCAAAGAAGAAGAAGCTATCAACTGTCCAACCTGCACCTTCAAGGCAGGATGAACCACACATAGTCTTCCCAAGCAGCATGACTGGCTCGAAGCCAAAGGTCATGTTAACCACTTCAGAACAGAAGAAGATGAGGGCTGCCGAGGCGGAAGCCAGAAAAAGGAAAAACACAGAAGCCTGTGATGCTGCTCCCTCCAAGAAGAAGCGCAAAATCAAGAAGAATCGAGCTGCTCCCACACAACCCTTAGTTGTTGAACCTATCTCAGTGGTTTGCCCTGCATCTGCACACCAAGAACTACGAATGATTGTTCATGAGCCTGCTTCCCCAGAGGCTCATGAAGCTTAAGACATTCCAGCAGTTGATCCCATCGCTGCTGAAGACATTGGTCACCATGACAATGTTGAAGATGATGCAATTCTTCCTCAGATCGAGCACAACTTGGTATCATCGCCTGCTCTTACAAACAGCAAAATCATCAGCATTGGTCGTCCTCTGACGCCAATTGCTCAGGATGCATCATGGGCTGATCACCCACAACAACAAGACTCCCCGAGTACTCCCCAACAACAACAAGTCACACCTCCTGTGCAAGAAGAAGAGGATGAGGCCCAACCAACTCCATCTCCAAAGGCGTCGCCGGTATTACAAAGGCTTCACAAAGGACCAAGGCCTCAAGTCCCTCTTCCGAGCGTTCCAGAAGGAGAAGTGCACCACCAATCTGTTGCACATCAAGTGTTTCCAGAAGCCACTCCAACTGTGAATGTCTCCGTGTCTGAAGCCAAAGATGCTGAAGACAATCCGGCTGCATCAGCCGATGACGAACATGAAGAAGAACGTGTCCCTACTCCCCCCATTACTGAAGAAGCTATTCCTGAAGTGAACATGCCAGTGCCAGACCCTCCATCTCATCAAGTGGAGGTTGAAAATCTTGAGGCTGCCACCACCAACACAAATGAAGCCCATGACGTAGTCATGACTGAAGCAAGTGTGGAGCCTGCACCAACCAATATATCAGAAGCCAATGCTGCAACTGCTCCTGAAGCTTCTGTTGTGTAGCCTGAAGCAACTGTTGTTGCCACTGCTCCTATTCCGCCACCAAGGCCCCATAAAATTGAGCAAGCATACAACCATGGCCAGCTAATCAGTGTCAGATGGCCCGTTCTGGTCCCTCCGCCTAATGTCTCTGGTCCTCAGTTTGATTATCATATTGAGCATAGGCCTCAGGTCTAGAAACCAAAGCCAAGACTGCCAAGGTTTCCAGGTACTGCCACCTCTACAGGGTCCTTCAATGCAAATGGCTTCAAAAGCCACAACACCTTCTTTGACAGTGCAAAGAACCCCTACTCAAGGCCAAGAATATCATCTGATCATTTCTAGAGTCATCAGCAGCGAAGCTATTACTCCTGCGTTATGTATGATCAAGGGCGCATTTTCCCTCATATGCGCCTTGACACTGAAGCCATTGCTGGACTGCCATGCTTAGAAGAAGCACTTGACTGCTTTTGTGATGCAGGTCTGCTCAGCTTTGTGACAGAGAAAGAACATTGGAATGAGGAACTTTTGCTTCAATTCTATGCTACCCTCCACATTCGCGGCTACAACAGGGATACGAAGACATGGGTTCTCGAGTGGATGACAGGAAATGTTCATCATGAAGCCAAAGCTCTTGACATCATTGAGCTTACATGGTTATCCACTCCCGGAGAGCTGTACGAACCTGATTGTCAACTCCACCGCAATGCACTGGAGAGCATCTTCCATAAGCCAGAACCCAACATGAGCCAGATGTTGAGCATGATGAAGCCTTTGCCACATGACGCTGAATACCCAAAGGAGTTCTTTGTTGATGACCTTGAGTATCTGCCTCGCACAATATATCACATCATCAGGCGGACTCTATGGCCTATCAAAGGGCATTCATCAGCTGCAAAACTTGAAGGAGCCATGAAGACATTGGTCTTTTACATCCTCAATGGCATCAGCTTCAATGCACAAGAATTCTTCCTCCGGCAACTGGCTGCGTCTGGATCTGACCTTTTTGGCCTGAAATTCTATGCTCCATGGGTCATGCGCCTCATCAAGCTACACTCTGCTATCAACTATCAACCCTCTGCTCGCAATCATCTGATCTTTCTACCAGAGGTTGATATGTCAGTTGAAGCCATATACCCTGAGCCTGCTAAGAAGCCTCTTTGTCTTCAAAATGCTGAACACCAAAGCTTCACTCAGCCCATGGAAGGAGTCCAAGCAGTAACTCGTGTCTATCCAATGGCTGGGAACACTCGTCTGCCTCATCGTGCGCCAACTGAAGCTACTGAGAGCACAATTGCCCAAAGGCCTAAGAAGCACTCTCGCGTCCTAAATGACCGAGAACTTATTGTGGCACTACATCAGAAATAAGACAAGCATCACTTTTGGCTCAAGCGACAGATGCAAAGCCTCTTGGTGGACATCAATCGCATTCGAAATCTTGCCACCAAGAATGCCTTTGTCACTCACGAGACCTGTCGGCGATCATGGAAGAGTTTGACATTGCTTAGTGCTGAAGCAGATCTTCAAGATGATGGCTTCACTGAAAGATTCAAGTTTGACTCCACTCCTCCACGGAATGCTGTCCTACGTCGAACTCCATCTCTTGAAGACTCTGACTATTCTTCCTCCGCGGCAACTGTGAATGCCAAAGTGATCGATGATGAAGACGATGCTACTTCACCGCCCCCTACTTCTGCACGCATCGACACTGCACCAAGTTCGTCTGCACCACCAAACAACAACGACAACCCTGCTGCTTCACCTACTCCTCATGAGGACAAGTAGATGCTTTATGTCTTCAAACCTTTTTGGTCATTACTGACAAAAGGGGGAGAAGCATATGAGTTTGATAGTCTTCAAGCGGGTTCATATGGGCGGTTGCTTTATATTTTGCCTAGTGATTACAACTCTTGCTTTTGATACATTTCGTTCGTTGAGTTGTAACACTTAAACTCGATGGTCGTCTGCTACTTATTTGCTTTTCCGTGTGCGATGATAACTTCTGCACTTAGATCATTCTGCAGACGTCCATTTTTCATTATGCATGTCACTCTCTTAGTTACATCATTTCATGCATGATGAATTATCTTCATAAGTTGAAGAGGATCTCCACAAGTAAAACCTGCCATGTGCATTTGCATTACAAAAGCAAATTACTTATATGCACATCTTCAGGGGGAGCCTTTGCCACTTATGAAGACAATATCCCATCCTTTACAATTTCACATATTTTATCCCCGTTGAAAACTTCAACCAGTTTGTCATCAGTCACCAAAAAGGGGGAGATTGTAAGTGCATCTAGTGCCACCCCTAGTTGGTTTTGGAGTATTGACGACAAAGTTGGTTGGGGGACTAATGCGTTCGTGATAATTACAGGATAACGCAGGTAGTGTCCCTCATTGATTCGGTTTACCTACCGGAGATGACCCCTAAAAATGTATGAAGACATTGACGACAATGGTGGTATGTGAAGATATTCATATTGAAGACTCTGACATGAGAAGACATTGAGTGAAGACTATGGAGCGCGACGATAATTGTGCGCCGTGTCTAGGTATAATACTTCCTATACAGTGGGTAACGCCACCACCAAATTTCTTGGTTTGAAGTGTTGTTTCGTTGTTTCCTTTTCTTCTTTGTTGAGTCATAGGAACCACCGTACTGTTAAGTGGGGTCCAAGTGAACAAAGTCAGAATGATTGAAGTGATGCTCAACCCAAATCCTATGTCTTCGAGCGAAGACAATGAGAGCAAATCTTATCTAGAGCTGGATGAGTCAGCTTTGCTTGTAACCCAAGTAAAGTTGCCGTGTGTGTTTGAAATCTGACCGTTGGAACACGTGTTAGTTCCTTAGTGACCCAGGGTCATTTCAGACATATCAGGTCGGGTTGCCTTGTGGCTATAAATAGCCCACCCCCTACACCATAAATTGGTGGCTGCTCAGAGTTAGTTCACGGCTTTTGTCGTTTGAGAGCAACCCACCTCGAAGCCTTTGAGAGAGAGAAATCCTTGCGAGGACAAATCCCAAACACCCAGAGCCAAAGAGTGTTAGGCATCACTGAAGTCTTTCTGTCTGAGTGACCTGAAGACTTATTACACTTGAGGACTGTGTATCCTCCAGCCGGTTAGGCATCGCGTTCTGAGCATCCAAGAGTCATTCTGGATCGCCGGTGAACGAAGTCTGTGAAGGTTTGGAAGTATACCTTGAAGACTTACCAGAGTGATTGGGCGAGGACTGTGTGTCCTTAGCTCAAGGGGAATAAGGTGAAGACGCGGTCTTCTGAGTTGAATCTCAGCCTCCCTAACCGGACGTACAGTTGTCACAGCAACTGGAACTGGTCCAACAAATCCTGTGTCTTCAACAAGTGACTGGTTCTATCCTCTAACTCCCTTTACCTTAAGTTTGTCTTTGTGAAGTCATTGCCTATTTTTCATACCTGTTTAACTTCATTGCTTGACTACTATTGTTGATTGGCTTCATACTATCTTCCATCCTGATCCTTACTACCAAGCTGCTATTAGTCTTTGTACTTTCACATTATTGCATACTTGACTATGGTTTGCTTGTTGTAGTTTATCTTCCGCTGCATATCAATTAGGTCATTTCTATTGTTTATCTTCGAAACTTCCACGTTTTGAAGACTTTGATAAAAATCGCCTATTCACCCCCTCTAGTCGATAACTAGCACTTTCACATTGATTGTATTCCTTCTCTGTTGCCAGTAATTGTTCCCTCTTGGTAGACGTGGTTCCGACGATGAGTTCGATGACACCGATGAAGAGCTATACTATCTTCAGAAGTGCCAGGCAAGCAAAAAAACCCTTGTTCATTCTGATACAAACCCACTCTCTCGCTGTGCTCTCTTTTACTGCATTAGGACAACAACGACTCATGTGTTACTTGCTGCGGTAGTTGAACCCCTTATCCTCTGCATGACCTGTCATTGCGACAGTAAATAGATGAAACCCACTAGCATGAGTAGGAGTTGTTTGAGACCTGTTGTGCCTACTCATTCATGCTTGTTTGTCATGCATGCTACTGCTTAGAGTTGAGTCAGGTCTGATTCATCGGGGATGAATTGGAATGGTGATGAACATGTCCTACTGTGTGTGAACTAAGTGTGTGAACACGATTTGGTAAAGGTAGCGGTGAGAGGCCATGTAGGAGTACATGGTGGGTTGTCTCATTGAAGCCGTCCTCAGGAACTGAGTTCCGTGTTTGTGATCCATGAACAGTTACTTCCACACATTGGGTTCCAGTAACTCGACCCCTCTCGACTTATTAATCAGCCTGATCTCTGTCCAGGAGTTGCAACTAGTTTCTGGTGTTTGTAGGTAGTGCTAGTAGTCTACCAAGTGGCACCCGGTACAGGTGGGCTTGGGACAGACTAGCTGCAGTGGCACGGTGTACCAAGTGGCACCCGGATGGTGGGCTTGGGAACCCTGCTCACATCGTTTGGGGTCGTGAGCGACACCCCGGCCGGATCTCCTTGCGGATGGAACCCGAATAGGCGATAAACCTGGACTAGAGACTTGCGTGGTTAGTCAGGTCGTGGCCGACTCCCTCGCCAGGCTTCCGCTTGAAGGTTGCCGAGATACACGACGTGTACATGGTGGTAAGTGGCGAGAGCGTGTGTGAAGAAGTACACCCCTGCAGGGTTAACATGATCTATTCGAATAGCCATGTCCGCAGTAAAGGACTTCTGGGTTGCCTGGATAGTTCATAGATAACTTGAAGTGGATACTCTAAAATGCGCAAGATAAGCGTGAGTGCTATGGATGGCGTTCTCGTAGGTAGACCGGAGCGGATCCATAGTGGTGTATTGATTGGTGAATATGTGGACTCGTGTGCGCCACCTCAAAAGACTTACTTGCAGTTGTAGTTCAGGATAGCCACCGAGTCAAAGCTGGCTTGCTACGGTTAAACTCCACCACCCCCTTTATTGATACTGATGCATATGTAGATAGTTCTGATGTAAGTCTTGCTGGGTACATTTGTACTCACGTTTGCCTATTTATCTTTTTGCAGTCTCGCTATTAGTTCCGCGTGTACTTCGACATTTAGCTTGTTACCTCAGCTACGATCTTGTGCCCTCGGTAGGATCTGGTAGATGGTCAGGCTTCTCAGCCTTTTTCATTTGTAGATGTCTGTACTCAGACATGTTAAGCTTCCGCTTGTGCTTTGACTTGTATGCTCTGAATGTTGGGTCATGAGATCCATGTTTGTAATATTTCTCTCCTCGGAGCCTATTGAATAAAATACTTGAGTTGTAGAGTCATGTTGTGATGCCATGTTGTATTTGCACATATCGAGCATATTGTGTGTATGTTATTGAATTGCTTGGTATGTGTGGGATCTGACTATCTAGTTGTTTATCCTCGGTAGCCTCTCTTACCGGGAAATGTCTCCTAGTGATTCCACTGAGCCTTGGTAGCTTGCTACTGCTCCGGAGCACTTAGGCTGGCCGGCATGTGTCCTTCTTCATTCATGTGGCTGTCCCTTTGGGGAAATGTCACGTGGTGTCTACCGGAGTCCTGTTAGCCTGCTACAGCCCGGTTTACTGGAGTCCTGCTAGCCCAGTTGCTACAGCCTGGATTCACTCGCTGATAATCGAGACGTTCGTTGCTGGGTCACGTATGCATGTCCTTGTAAGTTAGTGCCACTTTCGGTTCACGACTAGCCATGTCAGCCCGGGCTCCTTGCCATATGGATGTTAGCGACACTATCATATACATGTGCCAAAAGGCGCAAACGGTCCCGGGCCTGGTAAGGCGACACCCGTGGGAATACCGTGCGTGAGGCCGCCAAGTGATATGAGGTGTTACATGCTAGATCGGTGTGGCATTGAGTCGGGGTCCTGATATAATGGGCCAAGAGGGGGAACACAACATCCAATATGGGCTGCTGCGCCCCCCCATATAGGCTGAATCTGGAGGGGGAGGAAAGAGGGGACGAGAGAGAGGAAGGGGAGGAATTCGGCCTCCCCCTTCCTTCCCTCCGCCTCCGATAATTATGGTAAGGGGGGCGAATAGGACTAGGGCCCCAAGTAGGATTCCTCCTACTTGGGCGCCCCCTTGGCTGCTCCCTCTCCCTCCCACCTATATATATATATATATGAAGGGGTCAGCACCTAGAATACACACCAACGATTGTTAGCCGTGTGCGGTGCCCACCTCCATAGTTTACGCCTCCGGTCATATTCATGTAGTGCTTAGGCGAATCCCTGCGTGGATAACTTCACCATCACTATCACCACGCCATCGTGCTAACAAAACTCTTCTACTTCCTCGACACTCTGTTGGATCAAGAGTTCGAGGGACGTCATCGAGCTGAGCGTGTGCAAAACTTGGAGGTGTTGTACGTTCGGTACTTGATCGGTCGGAACGAGAAGACGTTCGACTACATCAACCGCGTTGGCAAATGCTTCTGCTTTCGGTCTACAAGGGTACATGGACACACTCTCCCCATCTCATTGCTATGCATCTCCTAGATAGATCTTGCGTTTGCGCAGGATTTTTTTTTGAAATTGCATGTTATGTTTCCCAATAGTGGCATCCGAGCCAGGTCTATGCATAGATGATATGCACGAGTAGAACACAAAGAGTTGTGGGAGGTGATCGTCATACTTCTTACCACCAATGTCTTATTTTGATTCGCCGGTATTGTTGGATGAAGCGGCCCAGACCAACCTTACATGATCACGTTCATGAGACCAGTTCTACCGACAGACATGCAACTATTTTTGCATAAAGGTCGTTGGCGGGTGTCTATTTCTCCAACTTTAGTTGAATCGAATTTGACTGTGGGCGGTCCTTGTTGAAGGTTAAATCAGCAAACTTGATAAGTCACCATTGTGGTTTTGTGCTGTAGGTAAGAACGGTTCTTGCTAGAAGCCCGTAGCAACCACGTAAATCTTTCAACAACAAAGTAGAGGACGTCTAACTTGTTTTTGCAGGGCATGTTGTGATGTGATATGGTCAAGATATGATGTGATATACGTTGTTGTATGATATGATCATGTGACAGGAGCCTTATGGTTGGCACTTTATTGTATGAAATGCAAACGCCATGTAATTGCTTTACTTTATCACTAAGCGGTAGCGATAATTGTAGAAGCAATAGTTGGCAAGAAGACCACGACGCTATGCTGGAGATCAAGGTGTCGAGCTGGTGACGGTGGAGATCATGATGATGCTTTGGAGATGGAGATCAAAAGCACAAGATGATGATGGCCATATCATGTCACATATTTTGATTGCATGTGATGTTTATCTTTAGGCATCTTATTTTGCTTAGTACGATAGTAGCATTACAAGGTGATCCCTTAACTAAATTTCAAGGTATAAGTGTTGTCCCTGAGTATGCACCGTTGCGACAATTCTTCATGTTGAGACACCACATGATGATCGAGTGTGATAGGCTCTACGTTCACATACAACGGGTGCAAGACAGTTTGCACATGCAGAATACTCAGGTTAAACTTGATGAGCCTAGCATGTACAGACATGGCCTCAGAACACTGGAGACCAAATGGTCGAACGTGAATTATATAGTAGGTATGATCAACCTAGAGATGTTCACCATTGATTACTACTCCATCTCACGTGATGATCGGACATGGTTTAGTTGATTTGGATCACGTATCATTTAGATGACTTGAGGGATGTCTATCTAAGTGGGAGTTCTTAAGTAATATGATTAATTGAACTTAATTTATCATGAACTTAGTCCTGATAGTTTTTGCATATCTATTGTAGATCAATGGCCCGTGCTACTGTTCCCTTGAATTTTAATGTGTTCCTAGAGAAAGCTAAGTTGAAAGATGATGGTAGCAACTACACGGACTGGGTCTGTAGCTTGAGGATTATCCTCATTGCCGCGTAGAAGAATTATGTCCTTGATGCATCGCTAGGTGAAAGGCTTGCTGCAGGAGCAAATGCTCATGTTATGAATGTCTAGCAAGCTTGATCTGATGACTACTCGATAGTTCAGTGTGCCATGCTTTACGGCTTAGAATCGGGACATCAAAGACGTTTTGAACATCATGGACCATATGAGATGTTCCAGGAATTGAAGTTAATATTTCAATCAAATGCCTGAGTTCAGAGATATGAAGTCTCCAACAAGTTCTATAGCCGCAAGATGGAGAAGACCAGTTCTGTCAGTGAACACATACTTAGAATATCTAGATATCATAATCACTTAACTCAGCTGGGAGTTAATATTCCAGATGATTTTCTCATTGACAGTGTTCTTTAATCACTGCCACCAAGCTTCAAAGGCTTCGTGATGAACTATAATATGCAAGGGATGGAAAATACTATTCCCGAGCTCTTCGCAATGCTCAAAGCTGCGGAGGTAGAAATCAATAAGGAGCATCAAGTGTTAATGGTTAACAAGACCAATAGTTTCAAGAAAAAGGGCAGGGGTAAGAAGGGGAACTTCAAGAAGAATGGCAAGCAAGTTTCCACTCTCGGGAAGAAGCCCAAAGCTGCACCCAAGCTTGAAACTGAGTGCTTCTACTGCAAAGGGACTGGTCACTTGAAGCGGAACTGCCCCAAGAATTTGGTGGATAAGAAGTATGGCAAAGTGAACAAAGGTATATTTGATATACATGTTATTGATGTGTACCTTTGTAGGACCTTCAAGTATGTCTAGAGGGGGGTGATTAGACTACTTGACCAATTAAAAACTTAACCTTTTCCCAATTTTAGACTTTGGCAGATTTTAGCTATCTTTGCACAAGTCAAGCAATCTTCACACAATTCAAGCAAGCATGCAAAGAGTATATCAGCAGCGGAAATTAAAGCATGCAACTTGCAAGAATGTAAAGGGAAGGGTTTGGAGGATTCAAACACAATTGGAGACACGGATGTTTTTGTCGTGGTTCTGATAGGTGGTGCTATCGTACATCCACGTTGATGGAGACTTCAACCCACGAAGGGTAACGGTTGCGCGAGTCCACGAAGGGCTCCACCCACGAAGGGTCCACGAAGAAGCAACCCTGTCTATCCCACCATGGTCGTCGCCCACGAAGGACTTGCCTCACTAGCGGTAGATCTTCACGAAGTAGGCGATCTCCTTGCCCTTACAAACTCCTTGGTTCAACTCCACAATCTTGTCGGAGGCTCCCAAGTGACACCTAGCCAATCTAGGAGACACCACTCTCCAAGAAGTAACAAATGGTGCGTTGATGATGAACTCCTTGCTCTTGTGCTTCAAATGATAGTCTCCCCAACACTCAACTCTCTCTCATAGGATTTGGTTCTGGTGGAAAGAAGATTTGAGTGGAAAGCAACTTGGGGAAGGCTAGAGATCAAGATTCATATGGTAGGAATGGAATATCTTGGCCTCAACACATGAGTAGGTGGTTCTCTCTCAGAACTGGTAAGTTGGAAGTGTAGGTTTGTTCTGATGGCTCTCTCCACGAATGAAGAGGAGGTGCAGGGGTATATATAGCCTCCACACAAAATCTAACTGTTACACACAATTTCCCAAACTCGGTGGGACCGAATTGGTAAACTCGGTCGGACCGATTTAGTAAATCTAGTGACCGTTAGGATTTTCGGTGGGACCGACATGCAACTCGGTAGGACCGATATGGTTAGGGTTAGGGTATAACATAATCTCGGTGAGACCGATTACACAAACTCGGTGAGACCGATTTTGGTAATTAGCTAACCAGAGAGTTGGTCAGGTAAACTCGGTGGGACCGATTCGCTCTTTTCGGTGAGACCGAAATGTTACGAAAGGGAAACAGAGAGTTTACATTGCAATCTCGGTGGGACCGATCGCTCACTTCGGTTAGACCGAAATGTTACGAAGGGAAACAGAGAGATTACAATCCCATCTCGGTGAGACCAAGATCCCTGTCGGTGAGACCAATTTGCCTAGGGTTTGTGGCAGTGGCTATGACATTTGAACTCGGTGGCGCCGGATAGAAAGAATTGGTGGGACCGATTTTGACTTTGGGTTTAGGTCATATGTGGATGTGAGAAAGTAGTTGAGGGTTTTTGGAGCATATCACTAAGCACTTGAAGCAAGAGGCTCATTAAGCAACACCTCGTCCCTCCTTGATAGTATTGGCTTTTCCTGTAGACTCAATGTGATCTTGGATCACTAAAATGTAAAATGTAGAGTCTTGAGCTTTTGAGCTTGAGCCAATCCTTTGTCCTTAATATTTTGAGGGATCCACTTTCATCATCCATGCCATGCCATTCATTGAGCTTTCCTGAAATATTTGTCTTGGAATAGCATTAGCTCAATGAGCTATATGTTGTTATGAATTACCAAAACCACCTAGGGATAGTTGCACTTTCAATCTCCCCCTTTTTGGTAATTGATGACAACATATAGATCAAAGCTTCGACAAATGATAATAAGATTGAAAAACATCATCGCTTTGAGAAGTATGTGATAAGCAAGAGCTCCCCCTAAATTTGTGCATAGTTTAAGATTTGCTTTGGACTGCAAATGCACAAGTAATTAGGCTCATGGGTTACTCTTCCATGTCACATACATCTTGGTGGAGTGCTCAAAATAATAAAGATTGAATACATGCACTCATCACCAAGCAAAGTGAATGATCATATAAGGATAAGTAAGATAATGTCATCCAACAAGCATAAATGTAGCATATGATCAACCACAAGATCATCAAGTATCACACAGACATAGAGTATCTCAAACAAGCAAATATGGTTTAACCACCAAAGCAAGAGAGAACAAAAAGCAACACTCTCTCTCGAAGCCTATGATCTATACATTTTTCTCCCCCTTTGGCAACAAGTTACCAAAAAGTTCATAGAAAATGCATAGTACTAGATCGACTCTCAGGCTTGATCTTCAGGTGGTTGTGTAGATAGAGCGCCAAGGACGAAAGCATCAGTTGATGTAGATGGAGCTGGAGGTGTGGGTGCTAAAGCTGGTTGCATTGGAGCTGTAGGAGCTGTAGCTGGTACAGATGAAGTGGCTCTGGTGTCTATCACTGGCACTGCAGCTGATCTCTAAGCTCTAGGCACTCTGGCAAATGCATCTGTGGTTGTCTTGCCCTTCCTCTCCTCCATGTCATCCTGAAGCTGCTCAACAACAGACTGGATCTCAGTCACCTTCACATCTAAATTGTAGAACTTCTGCTCCATGATCCTCTCCAGGCTCTCCTGGTTTTGAGTCAAGGTGGCCAGCCCCTTCTCAATCCTCAGAGTGGATGAAATCAAGTAGCCTAGTTGATCTTGTTTGCTTTTCAGAAAGTACTGAGATGCCTCTTCCATTGTTGGCATCTTGGTAACCTTCTCTGTCCTTGCCTTCTCCTTCTTGGCTTGAGCATGCACAGAAGATGGTTCATCTTCATCCATAACCACTTGGTTGTCCTCAAATTCTGGATAGATAGCAAAATGTTCCTTGTCCAGCAAGTATCTGTCTGTGCCCATCTTGGAGTTAATCAGCTCCTGAATCTGTGGGGCATACCCACAACTTCTCTTCTGGTCTACTGCTGTCCTCTTGATAGTCTCAACAATGAGGCTCATGACCTTGAATTTCTGTGGCACATCAAACAAGTGTAGCAAGTTTATAGCATGGCCTCTTATCATGTTGTGGTCACCTGACTTGGGCAATAGAGTATGCCTGAGGATCCAGTTGATCGTTGGGAGTCCTGACAGAAGATAATGTACAGATCCAAATTTATGTGTTTCAACTGTAGCATCTGGGATCTCCTTGTACATATGAGCCATGGAATTGTGATCCATCTTCTTCTTGGCATAGACATCCAAGTCATCTTCCTGCTCCTTGGGTGCATTGATCAGATTTGCCAATTCCTCAATAGTTGATTGGTACCTTGTACCTTCAGACATCCACACTATCCTGCCGTCTGGGTAGAAATGTGCTGTGGAGTAGAATTGCATAATGAGCTCATCATTCCACTTTGTGAGCTTCTGCCCAACAAAGTCTACAACTCCACAAGCAATGAAACTATATTGCACTCCAGGATAGTGTTCCTCATTCTCCTTCATGTAGGTCCAGTCGACCCACCTCATGTCACAAACTATAGGCTTCTTGTCCAACAACACTGTCTCATAGAAATCCTGTTGTTCCTTAGTGTGGAACCTGTAGTCAACAACAGTCCTTCTCCTGATAGCATAGGGATCAGACAACCTCCACTATCTGAGTCCTGCATCCTTTCTCAGCTTCATGTTCTCAGCCACAAGATGAGCATCATTGTGGTCTAGAATCTTTGGCTTCAGCTTTCTCAACACATGCTCTTCATCTTCTTCTTCCTCGGCAACAGTTTCAGGCACTGGGGCCTTGTTCATCTCAGCAGCTGGTATACTCCTAGTGTTCCTCTTTGGTGCATTCTTGGGCTTGGAGGCAGCTTTGGGTGCTTCTTTGGGCTTTGATGTTGCAGCCCCTGACTTTATAGCATCACCCATCAGCTTTTGTGCCTTGGGTGCTGGTGCAGCAACCTCTTCTTCCTCTGCTTCAGAGTCTCTCCTCATAGAGGGATTGCCAAGAACTTTGGCAGTGGTAGTTCTGACTCTCTTCTTCTTCTTGTCTTGACCTACAGCCTCATCTTCTGACTCAATAGTAAACTTCATGGTTTCTCCAGTGGCAACCTTCCTGGGTTTGGAAGTGGGAATCCTTCTTGCAGGTGCCTTCTTCTGCACTACTAGCTTAGTGGCTACAGCTGAACCATATTCTTTCTTGACCACCTTCTTCTTAGAAGTGGCCTCATCCTCTACTGCCACATAATCCTCATCCTTAGAGTCTGAGGTTCTTTTCTTCCTTGTCCTGGTGCCAGCTTTGGGAAAATTGCTGGGAGTACTTCTGCTGCCATCATCTGAAGTGCTAGAGGGACTAGTGCCCTCACTCATGTGAATCTGCTCTTCTGACTTGTTCTGACTATCACTTTGGTCTGACATGCTGCAAACACTGACTGCTGACCCTGTGAATAGTTATAGATGAGATAGAGTGGATGAGAATCATAAAATGCAGAGATTTTTGCAAAAGAATGATTCAAAAACTTAGTTTTAGTTTTCCACAGAAAGCATTTCGGATCAACCGATTTTCAAACTCGGTGATACCGAAGCAGTTTTGGAACCTAAACTAGTGATCTCGGTCAGAATGAGTCACAGTTCGGTGGCACCAAGACTGCTAGGGTTTCACAAAGTTCTAAAATCGATCACACCGATTAGCAATTCTCGGTCAGACCGAGAGTTACTAGTGCAATGGCGTTAGCCGAATCGGTGGGACCGAGTTTTTCAACTCGGTCGGCGGAAACCTAACCCTAAATTTTCAAATCGCATCTATTCTAAGGATTGTTTTGACTGGATAGAGGTATTTCAATCGTGGCAAGAATCATAATGAACACAATGTGCTGAGAATCAGACGAGGATATCACTGTGATCGAGTTCATACCCTAGTTTGGCGATGAACTCGCTACGGCGGCAACGGCGGAGATGAAATCCGTTGACGGCGGCGGAGACCAGTGACAGGAGGCGGCTGGCGACGAAGTCAACGATCTGGAGACCTAGAAGGCATAGCGAGCTATGCGCGGGCGAAGAGGTTTGGAGAAAGCTTTCCAAAATTTTACCCGTGTGAATATATAGCCCGACACTGTCGGTGTGACCGAGTGGAACGACTCGGTGGCACCGAGATGCATAACTGTTGACAGTTATAGCAACTCGGTGTGGCCGAAAAGTTCAAATCGGTTGCACCAAGATTGAAGACCTAGATCGACTTAGTGATCTCGGTATGACCAAAATGGAAGAATTGGTCAGACCGAAAAGCACAAAGAAGTTTTGGAAGTTTAAGTCTATGACGAATCAGGGACTCCGAGTGCTCCTCACACAAAGTGGTTCGAATCTGACTTGATCAAATTTTGTGATGTAGCATGAATAGAATTTGAGACGAGAAAAGCATAGATAGCTAGAGAAGGTTCTTAGGCATTCTTGTCCATCCACTTGGCCAAAGGAAGAAGAAACCAATCAATCAAAAGAACAAGTGGATGTCATCGAATGAGTAAAATATGCAACCAACATGCTCACACAATAAAATGGCAAATGAAATATGTGGCAAAGCATGCACAACCAATTATAGCATCTATCAAACAATTGGCGATGACTTGGTCATCTATATATGAGTATATTGACTTAGGAGTCAAATGTGAACATTTGATCATAGGTCATACTCATCGTTTAAGCTCAAGTGGGGTTACCACTTTTACATAATGCATTGATGTGTTCACATCATTAGAGTTGCTTTGACTCATTCTTAGAGTTAAGCTCCCCCTAGATGTGAGATCCCCCCTTAGAGGGATGAACTAACCTTGGGTTTTGTCGATTATGACTTCATGTAGGTGTTGAAGATGTGGATGCTCAACGTTGATGTAGATCATTTGGAGCAATCCTTTGGAGTGAGTTGCACTTTCAATACCTACATGGTTTAGTCCCACAAGGAACAAACAAGAATATCCATAGACATAGAGTGATGCACAAGATGATGTCCATGAAAACATTAGGTTACCTTGTCCCTTGCCTTACCAACATGAGGGTTTGTGACTCCTTGAACTACTGCAAGATATGGAAGTTGATTGCACTTGTCCTTGCCATAATGATATGAGTGAAGAATGTTGGCGGAGTCACCCTCAAGAACTCTCTAGTTCTTCTTCTTCGGGATCCACGTCATCTTGATGGGAATCCTTGGAGTTGTAGTTGTACTTGATGAAGTAGAACTTGACGTAGTCTTGGGAACCCACTTGACCAAGGCTTTAGGTGCTTCTTCAAATGCATCAATCTTCTTTTGAAGCTTGTCCTTGCCTTTGTTCTTGTGGTGGAAGATCATCTTGTGCTTGTGTTCCCTTGAAGGAAGTAGGATCATACTTCTCTTGTTGAGGAACAAACTTCGTCTTGGGGTATTGATCTTCTTCCCACTCAACTCCATTGGCATTGAACTTTCGTTCAAAACCAACACCTTGATTCTTCCGGTGCCTTCCTTGCTTGCGTACAATTTCCTCGAATTGCTTACTTCCGGCAAGGCTCTTGTATACACCTTTCTCTATAATTCCCTTCAATAAGCTATTTTCTTGCTCAAGTGTAACTTGGCCAAGAGAATCATTAGTGGAATCAAGAGAACTACTAGAAGCAACAATATTGGATTTGGCATTATTATTGTTACTACAAGAGGAAGAATCTTTCTTGTTCTTGTTACTAGACTTGACTTGAGGCATGTAAGTAGATAAGAGTAAACGCTTGGCAATGTAAGAAGAACTTTTCTTACGGAGATCGTCATTGATTGCCTTTAAGAACTCATGCTCTTTGAGGGAGTTCCAGACTAGGGGGTGTCCGGATAGCCGAACTATCATGATCGGCCGGACTCCAAGACTATGAAGATACAAGATTGAAGACTTCGTCCCGTGTCCGGATGGGACATTCCTTGGCGTGGAAGGCAAGCTTGGCGATACGGATATGTAGATCTCCTACCATTGTAACCGACTCTGTGTAACCCTAGCCCTCTCCGGTGTCTATATAAACCGGATGGCTTTAGTCCATAGGACGAACAACAATCATACCATAGGCTAGCTTCTAGGGTTTAGCCTCCTTGATCTCGTGGTAGATCTACTCTTGTAATACACATCATCAATATTAATCAAGAAGGACGTAGGGTTTTACCTCCATCAAGAGGGCCCGAACCTGGGTAAAACATCGTGTCCCTTGTCTCCTATTACCATCCGCCTAGACGCACAGTTCGGGACCCCCTACCCGAGATCGGCCGGTTTTGACACCGACATTGGTGCTTTCATTGAGAGTTCCTCTGTGTCGTCACCGATAGGCTCAATGGCTTCTTCGATCATCATCAACGACGCAGTCCAGGGTGAGACCTTTCTCCCCGGACAGATCTTCGTATTCGGCGGCTTTGCACTACGGGCCAATTCGCTTGGCCGTCTGGAGCAGATCGAAAGCTACGCCCCTGGCCGTCAGGACAGATTTGGAAGTTTGAACTTCACGGGTGACATCCGCGGGGACTTGATCCTCGATGGATTCGAGCCACAGCCGAGCGTGCCGCATTGTCACGGCGAGCATGATTTAGCTCTGCAGCCGGACAGTACCCTGGGGGCCGCACTCGAACCCGCTCCGATCTTCAATTCGGAGCCGGATGCGCAGATTGAGGACGGATGGCTAGACACCGCCTCGGGGGCTGCAACCTCTACGATGATAGAGCCAAACACTGACTTTGTCCCTCATAAAGCTCGTGACTCCGACGTGCCGGACTCCTCGCCGGACTCCGTACCTCCCGCGCCCCCTCCGATCGAATCTGATTGGGCGCCGATCATGAAGTTCACCGCAGCGGACATCTTTCAACGCTCACCTTTCGGCGACATCTTGAGTTCGCTAAAGTATCTCTCATTATCAGGAGAGCCCTGGCCGGACTGCGGCCAGGACAGTTGGGATGCGGACGACGAAGAAATTCAAAGCCCACCCACCACCCAATTAGTAGCCACTGTCGATGATCTAACCGACATGCTAAACTATGACTCCGAAGACATCGACGGTATGGACGACGATGCCGGAGACGACCAAGAACCAGCGCCTACCGGGCACGGGAAAGCCACCCCAACTCACGACGTATACATGGTGGATACACCAAAAGGAAGCGATAATGAGGAAAAACGAGACGTGGCGAAGGACAACTCCCCTAACAAACAACCAAAACGGCGACGCAAGTGCCGCCCGAAGACCGGCCTCGATAAAAACGGCACCTATACGAACCCGGCCCTAGAGCAGGGCAAAGCAGTGGACGACGCACATGTCACCAAGCAGCCAGCCAGACATGAACTGGACAAGCAACCCATCCCCGGCGAAGACGATCTCACACCACCAGAGCATACGAATCTTCATAAAAGGCTCGTCGCCACTGCAAGAAGTTTGGAGAAGCAAAAGTGGAAGCTCAAAACAGCGGAGGACACACTCAGAATGAGATGGAGCAAAGTACTCAACAGCGCAGATAAACATGGCGCTAGTCACCAGACAAAGAGCTACCCGAAGCGCAAGTTGTTGCCCGAATTTGACGAGGAGGCCTTAGAGCCCCCGCAGACAAAAAAGAAAGAAGCCGCCTGGCCGGATAGACGACCAGATGACAGGCCAAGAGCAACAAGGGGCGCCGCACACAAGCCGGCACACGATCAGCATAAAAATCCTCGGAAAAAGGACGACCCAGTCAGATCTATTTATGGGCCAAAAAAGAAGACTCCAGGAAGCAACATAACCTGCCGAGCATTTGAAGACAACGGCACACCCAAATACAGGGGCGCCGCACACCCACTATGTTTCACCGACGAGGTACTGGATCATGGATTTGCAGCGGGATTCAAACCTGTAAACATAGAGGCATATGACGGAACAACAGACCCTGGAGTCTAGATTGAGGATTACATCCTACACATACATATGGCCAGAGGAGACGATCTCCATGCCATAAAATAAATACCCCTCAAGCTCAAAGGGCCAGCTCGGCATTGGCTTAAAAGCCTCCCAGAAAATACCATTGTAAGTTGGGAAGAGCTTGAGGATGCGTTTCGAGCAAATTTTCAGGGGACCTATGTCCGCCCTCCGGATGCAGACGATTTAAGTCACATAACTCAACAGCCCGGATAGTCAGCACGCAAATTCTGGAACAGGTTCCTCACTAAAAAGAACCAAATAGTCGACTGTCCAGACGCTGAAGCCTTAGCAGCCTTTAAACACAACGTCCGAGACGAATGGCTTGCCAGACACCTCGGCCAAGAAAAACCAAGAACAATGGCCGCACTAACAAGCCTCATGACCCGCTTTTGCGTGGGGGAAGACAGCTGGCTGGCTAGATGCAGCACCAGCGACCCGGGTACATCCGAAGTCAGGGATGGAAATGGGAAATCACGACGCAGAAAAGATCAGCGGGAATAAGGAAAATGGGCCGAATAGTACGGCGGTCAACACCGGATTCAAAAGCTCTCGGCCGAACAACAAAACACTGCCCCTCAAGGACAACAGTGATGAGCTATCCAACCTAAAGAAGATTCTAGATAGACTATGCCAAATACATGGTACCTCCGGGAAGCCTGCAAACCATACCCACAGAGATTGTTGGGTCTTCAAACAGTCCGGCCGACTTAACGCCGAACACAAGGGGCTCGACACACCAAGCGAAAGTGACGAAACCCAAAAGCAGCACTCTGGAAAACAGAAGACTTTCCCACTAGAAGTCAAAACAGTGAACTCACTTCATGTGATAACACGAAAATACAGCGCGGCACCTGCAATACTAGGACACTGCCAGCAGAATGGGGATAGACCCTACCAAAATTCGCCATAGCAGCACTTCCTTCAAAGGAGTGATGCCAGGCCTTTAAGCCAATTATACAGGCTCTGTACCACTAGAGGTTGTGTTCGGTTCATCCAACAACCTCCGTCGCGAAAAGCTCACTCTCCATCACCCCATTCAACAGTAGCCCTTAAGCACTACTAGGGCGCGCAGCTTTCGCCAGCCCTAAGGCAACACCACATTACGCATTTCTTACGCTTAAAAATGCCCGGTCAACGTGGCATAATCTCATTAAAAAGTAACTCTGAGTGTTCCTCGACCACGGAGAACGTGAGACTGCCTCGACAGCCACACACTAATCAGACCTTGTAGGTCAAAGCCCCTAAAAATAGGTCATTCAGACCTCGGACATGGTTAAGCGAGTCCGGTGTAACTAAACAAGGGGCTTCCCAGCCGCATATCCCCTTTATAAGGGGCCACGTATCTAAATGATGAGAGCCAATAAAGCTCAACTTTCTTCATTCTATTCTATTTTAATACAACTTCTGCACGATATTTCTTGGAAACTAAGTCCTTCTCTTTTACAGATGAAGCACGTGCTACACCCGTCCAGGATACAGCACAACGGAGACACAGGCGCAGACGTGCAGCAGGGACCCGTTGCAAGGATTCTTTTCAGATTAAGACCCTGCGTAAACCTTTCTTAATGTCTCTTGTTGATACACATCCCCCGGTTTCCCACCATAGCCGAGGAGGAGGCTAGCATTTTGGCATCGGCCGCGTCAGAAGTTCCCGCCTGTACCTGGACACTAGGGGCTTCGGGCATTGTTCTGCCCGGTATCATAAAGACCGAACACCTCAGGGAGTGTTCGGCGTCTCGAGTTAGGCCTTATATGCATCAGCTCTGAATCATGTCTTTGGTCAAATGTTGGGTTTGCCCGGCTCCTGTGTTTTGCTGCCTTACGTTCCGTATCATCGGCTAACGCGGCACCAGGAGAACTACTGCGATTGTGCCCCGTTTCGGCCGGGCGAGCACCTCAGTAGAGAAAGCCGAAAACTGACTGTCATGATATAGCGAGAGACTGGTCAACCACTCGATCGACCATTGGAATGTTTAGAATTCCTCCGCTTTGATGAAGAACCGCTTCCCGGTCAGGCACATACGCGCCCCGAGTTCGGGGAAGAGCGGTGCCACCAGGGGCTATATAGTAGCCCCACATTCGAGCTCCTATGGTTAAGTGAAAGTGATAAAGCATTATAGTCCGATTGCCTAGTTTGCTACGCTATCACCTACTTAAAAGGACCAAGACATTGGATTAAGTGTGAAAAAGCGCTTTTCTTTTTGCAAACACCCCCGCACCATGTGCCTGGGGGCTGAAGCCAAAGACTGCCATCTTTCAGATTATACATACATATACGGCCGCACATGAGATAGTTCAATACTTGAACATACAAGTATAAAAAGCTATTGCATTATAAACATGATCTCAGAAATCATACATGTCATTCAAACATAACATCTTTCGAGCACTGCGACTCTATTAAACGAGCACCCTGCAGGACTTCCTCAAAATAGTGCTCGGTGGGGAATCGGCTTTTGTCCGAACCCCGAGATGCAACAGCAGTGGCATCCATCTCTGCCCAGTATGTCTTACCATGGGCGAGAGCCATCCGTGCACCTTCTATGCATGCCGACCACTTCATCGCCCCAATACGCGGCACGCCCCAAGGAATTGCTGCAACAAGCCAAAATAACTCTTCGGCTTGGGCCTTTACAGCCACAGATGAGCGACCGCATCCGTCATGGCAAGTCCGGACAATCTATTCGGCTCAGCCCACTCAACCAGCCGATCACTCAACGGAAGTGGACGCTCCGGACTATGGAATTGAGACCAGAAAAGCTCCTCCATTTCGTGATCCTTCTGGCTTCGAAAGTGCACGACTGCGTCCGCCGCACTCGCCGCCAAGTCCAGATAAGGATCCTCCGCACCATACAATCGGCCCAGCTGAGCATACTTCGGATCTGTGAACTTCCTACGTAGCATAAAGGGCTTTCCAGCCACAATGTCTCCGACCTCACGCAGTTCCTCCTTCATAGCCCGCATCGCACTACAGGCATCCTTGGCTTCGGCGTCGGCCTTCTTCAGGTCCTCTTGCTCCACTCGGCGTTCTCAAGAACCTCCTGGTGGTCGGTAGCAACTTTTAATTTCACGCCCATTCCAGCCATCTCCTCCCTGCTTCGGCAGTGAGCAGCCTTCTCGGCTTCTAGCTCTTCCGCTGCCTTCGAGGCGGCCGCCTCGCTTTTTCTGGCTTGCTCCTTGGCCCGAGCAAGTTCTGCTCGAAGGCCTTCCACAGTAGCAGCACTATCTGCATCAAGCATACAAATTGTAAGGAATGGGCGTCAGCTCCTTACTAGGCGACCGCAGAGCAACCACATACCTTCTGACTCATCAAGTCGTTTATTGACCAGCAAGATGTCCGCATCCGCAACGTCGAGTTGCCTCTTCAGCTCGGCAAATCCATCAGTTCGGCTGGCCACCGAACGTTCCGCCACCTGCATAGGAAAGGCGACAATCTATAACTGAGATTATGATCCTCGGCACGCTGCCGTTTTCGACAGCATACCAAGTCTCAGGGGCTACTATCTATACAGGGCGCACTTCATGTGCAAAAACTGTCAAAAGGTATGTCATTTTTTGCGTACCTCAAATCCCGTCAGCAAACTTCCGACGGCCTCACACAACCCACTTTCGGCGGACGAGATCCTCTCAATCACCATACTCATTAATGTGCGGCGATCTTCTGAGATGGACACCCTCTTAAGCAAATCCTGCAGCTCCACCGGCCATACTCCAATGGGTGCCGAACTCTCTGGCCCCGCCGGACTCGGGGAGACCCTCCGTGACGACACCTCAGGGTCGTCCGCCCTGCACGATGGGGCGTCAGATGGAGGCGTTTCGCTCTCCATCATCTCGGGACGAAGGTCTCCCAAAGATGAGTTGTGCTGAGACGGGCTGAGATCCGAACTACAAGATGAAAACTTTGGTTACCTTTAGAGATTAAGCAGGGGTGTCCACTATTACAAAATTCCCCCTTCTTTACTTATGGCTCGCTGGAGGGCTGATTCCTCCGAGGAGCCAGTACGGCCGGGGCTCTTCCCGGCACAGGACCTTCCGGTATAGATTTCTTTCCCCGCTTTGAGGCCTTGGCCTCCGGGTCTTCGGAAGCGGTCCTCTTGTCCCCCTGGAAGGAGGGACTCTCGATTCCTCCCTTACTGAAAGCCTCCGTGGCTGAGGCGGTAGTTCCGCTGTGCCCTTCTTCGCCCTCCTCCGAAGGTGCAACCTCTAACATTTTGATTAACACAGGATCCTGCATGGTCTCAGGGAGGGGGGCCGGACACCATATCACTTTTGCTTGCGCTATCCACTCCTATCCAAGGGATAGCTGGTTAAAAGGCAAACCCACAGTAAATGAATGGACGATGTGTCCGGACACAGGGCTACTTATTTGAGTATCCGGGCGATTGCAGCTTAGGCCAGCATCCTCGGTCAATTCTGGACGCATCTCTTGCGATCCGAAGAACAGTTTGTACATCTCCGCGGGTGTCAAACCCATGAAGTGTTGAAGAGCTCGTGGCCCCTCTGGATTAAATTCCCACAGGCGGAGGGGGCGACGTTTGCAGGGCAGTAGGCGCCGGATCAACATAACCTGTACCACTACGGCCAGATTGATCTCCCTTTCTTGGAGGCCTCGAATCCGGTCCTACAACAGGGGAACGTCCTTGGACGGCCCCCAGTCACGCCCCTTGTTGACCCATGACGTCAGCCGCTGTGGAGGGCCCGAGCGGAAGACGGGCGGTAGCCTCTGCCTGCTGCCCCTGGGAGCAGTGATATAGAACCACTCCGGTTGCCACAAGCTGGGCTCCTCCTGAAAAGAGCCCTCGGGCCATGGAGCATCGGCCCTCTTACTTATAACCGCCCCGCCGCACTCTGCCTGACGCCCCTCAATCATCTTTGGCTCCACGTTGAAGGTTTTGAGCCACAAGCCGAAGTGAGGGGTAGTGCAGAGCAAGGCTTCGCAGACGACAATGAATGATGAGATGTGGAGGATGGACTCTGGAGCCAAGTCATGGAATTCCAGCCCATAGTAAAACATGAGCCCCCTCACGAAGGGATCCGTCGAGAAGCCTAAACCCCGACGGAGGTGAGACACGAACACAACGCTCTCGCCAAGCTCGGGAGTAGGAATAACTTGCCCTCGGGCAGGCAGCCTATGCGAAATCTCATAGGTTAAGTACCTGACGTCTCCTAGCTTTAGCACGTCCTCTTCCGTGACGGAGAAGGGCATCCACCGGCCTCGTAGGTCGGGGCCGGACATTGTCGAAGATTGAAGGTACCCGAATATGTAGCCCTGGGTGTTGGAACTCGGGGAGAGGGGCGGATTCGATAGAGGATTGAAGGAAAAGAACGGGCCTTGGTCTCATTATAAAGAGGAAGAATACCAAGAGCCATCCCCGTGACCGTTTGGAACCCGCCTTCGATGGAGGGGGTGTGGCAATGGACGCGGTTGGGTTACCCATGCCCGTATTGATGGGAATCCCGGAATAAGGGGAACATGATCTCTGCTTCGACAAGACGTGCCAAGGAAACCGCCTCGCTAAACGCGGTGAAGTGATACAATAAAAACAATTTGAGTAAAGGCTTGGTAATGGTGTGACGTCACGCCAAAAAATACGTCAGCAGATTGAACTTGTGTAACATTATTCTCTCTATGGTGATACGTGGAATTTATTTTTGCAGAGCCGGACACTATCCTGGTGTTCACAATCTTCTATAAATTATTCGGAGGAAGAACCTGCCTTGCAATGCCGAAGACAACATGCACGCCAGACTCGTTGTCATTGAAGCCTGGTTCAGGGGCTACTGAGGGAGTTCCGGACTAGGGGGTGTCCGGATAGCCGAACTATCATGATCGGCCGGACTCCAAGACTATGAAGATACAAGATTGAAGACTTCGTCCCGTGTCCGGATGGGACTTTCCTTGGCGTGGAAGGCAAGCTTGGCGATATGGATATGTAGATCTCCTACCATTGTAACTGACTCTGTGTAACCCTAGCCCTCTCCAGTGTCTATATAAACCGGATGGCTTTAGTCCATAGGACGAACAACAACCATACCATAGGCTAGCTTCTAGGGTTTAGCCTCCTTGATCTCGTGGTAGATCTACTCTTGTAATACACATCATCAATATTAATTAAGCAGGACATAGGGTTTTACCTCCATCAAGAGGGCCCAAACCTGGGTAAAACATCGTGTCTCTTGTCTCCTGTTACCATCCACCTAGACACACAGTTCGGGACCCCCTACCCGAGATCCGCCGGTTTTGACACCGACACTCTTGCTCAAGATTGAGCTTTTCAAAGTGTAACTTCTCATGAGCCCTTATCGATGATCTTCGAAGATAGTTTCATGAGCTAACTTAAGAGTGTTTATTTCTTTAGTTAGAAGCTCAATCTTCTCCTTATCATTGTCATTCGTTTTATCTTGATTAGCATGATTAATTGACGTTTCATCATAGTATTCATTACTAGAGTTGTCAATAAGTAAATCATCATCACCTAACAAGTCATCTTCATCACTATTAAAATCAACATACTCGGGGTGTGTTACCTTAGGACCTTTGGCCATGAAGCATCTTCCAATTCCTTCATTTGGTGAATCAAATATGTCGTAGGAGTTGGTTGCCACAAGTGCTAGACCGGCAACACCTTCATCTTGAGTATATTCGGAGTCGGAGTGATAGCTTCTCTCGGAGTGATTGTCGGAGTCGGAGCTGGATACCCATTCACCAACATGAGCTTGATGTCTTCGTTTTGTGTAGCTCTTTGATGACTTGTCCTTCCTTTTCGAATCCTTGCTTCTCTGAGGGTCTTCGTTCATAACAATCATCTCTACTCCTTCTCTCTCTTTGTGGTGATTCTTCTCTTCTACTTCTTCTTTTTGGAGAATCTTCTCTTCTTTTGTAGGGTCTGGGTCTCCCACAATTGTAGAAATTGCGCTCTCGACTCGAAGATCTTTTGTCATTGTAGGACCTTGACTTAGAGCTTCTTTCTTTGCTTCTACTCTTGTAGAATTTGTTGAAGTTCTTCACCATTAAGCTCGATTCTTCATTGAACGTTTGTTTCTCACTTGATGATGTGGGGGCTTCACATGAGGTTTTGTAAGCACCACTTGACTTGTTGTGAAGTTCCTCCTTATTCTTGAGTGACATCTCATGAGCAACAATTCTTCCAATGACTTTCGTTGGCTTGAGATCTTTGTAGTTTGGCATCATTTGGATCAATGTGCATACGGTATCATATTTTCCATCCAATGCTCTTAGGATCTTCTTGATGATGAATTTGTCAGTCATCTCTTGACTTCCTAAGCCGGCAATCTCATTTGTGATAAGAGCAAGCCTAGAGTACATTTCAGCGACACCTTCACCATCCTTCATTTTGAACTTGTCAAGTTGACTTTGGAGCACATCCAACTTGGATTCCTTGACGGAGTCGGTACCTTCATGCATATCAATCAAAGTATCCCAAATTTCCTTTGCATTCTCAAGACGGCTGATTTTGTTGAATTCTTCGGGGCACAAGCCATTGAAAAGGATATCACAAGCTTGAGCGTTGTATTGCAGCATCTTCAATTCATCCGCACTAGTTTCACGGCTCGGCTCTCTCCCATCAAAGAATTCACCTTGCAAGCCAGTACACACAATAGCCCAAACAGTCGGGTTATGTCCAAGAATATGCATTTTCATCTTATGCTTCCAACTAGCAAAATTAGTGCCATCAAAGTAAGTCCCTCGCTAGACGCCATACTCTCCTAGGTTGTGAAACCAAGGCTATGACCACCAAAAGCTATGGAAATCAAAGCAAATGGAGACCAAATCTCTGATACCACTTGTAGGACCTTGAAGTACGTCTAGAGGGGGGTTGATTAGACTACTTGACCAATTAAAAACTTAACCTTTTCCCAATTTTAGACTTTGGCAGATTTTAGCTATCTTTGCACAAGTCAAGCAATCTTCACACAATTCAAGCAAGCATGCAAACAATATATGAGCAGCGGAAATTAAAGCATGCAACTTGCAAGAATGTAAAGGGAAGGGTTTGGAGGATTCAAATGCCATTGGAGACACATATGTTTTTGTCGTGGTTCCGATAGGTGGTGCTATCGTACATCCACGTTGATGGAGACTTCAACCCACGAAGGGTAACGGTTGCGCAAGTCCACGGAGGGCTCCACCCATGAAGGGTCCACGAAGAAGCAACCTTGTCTATCCCACCATGGCCGTCGCCCACGAAGGACTTGCCTCACTAGCGGTAGATCTTCATGAAGTAGGCGATCTCCTTGCCCTTACAAACTCCTTGGTTCAACTCCACAATCTTGTCGGAGGCTCCCAAGTGACACCTAGCCAATCTAGGAGACACCACTCTCCAAGAAGTAACAAATGGTGCGTTGATGATGAACTCCTTGCTTTTGTGCTTCAAATGATAGTCTCCCCAACACTCAACTCTCTCTCATAAGATTTGGATCTAGTGGAAAGAAGATTTGAGTGGAAAGCAACTTGGGGAAGGCTAGAGATCAAGATTCATAAGGTAGGAATGGAATATCTTGGCCTCAACACATGAGTAGGTGGTTCTCTCTCAGAAGTGGTAAGTTGGAAGTGTAGGTTTGTTCTGATGGCTCTCTCCATGAATGAAGAGGAGGTGGAGGGGTATATATAGCCTCCACACAAAATCTAACCGTTACACACAATTTTCCAAACTCGGTGGGACCGAATTGGTAAACTCGGTCGGACCGATTTACTAAATCTAGTGACCGTTAGGATTTTTGGTGGGACCGACATGCAACTCGGTAGGACCGATATGGTTAGGGTTAGGGCATAACATAATCTCGGTGAGACCGATTACACAAACTCGGTGAGACCGATTTTGGTAATTAGCTAACCAGAGAGTTGGTCAGGTAAACTCGGTGGGACCGATTCGCTCTTTTCGGTGAGACCGAAATGTTACGAAAAGGAAATAGAGAGTTTACATTGCAATCTCGGTGGGACCGATCGCTCACTTCGGTTAGACCGAAACGTTACGAAGGGAAACAGAGAGATTACAATCCCATCTCGGTGAGACAGAGATCCCTGTCGGTGAGACCAATTTGCCTAGGGTTTGTGGCAGTGGCTATGACATTTGAACTCGGTGGCGCCGAATAGAAAGAATCGGTGGGACCGATTTTGACTTTGGGTTTAGGTCATATGTGGATGTGAGAAAGTAGTTAAGGGTTTTTGGAGCATATCACTAAGCACTTGAAGCAAGAGGCTCATTAAGCAACACCTCATCCCTTCTTGATAGTATTGGCTATTCCTATAGACTCAATGTGATCTTGGACCACTAAAATGTAAAATGTAGAGTCTTGAGCTTTTGAGCTTGAGCCAATCCTTTGTCCTTAATATTTTGAGGGATCCACTTTCATCATCCATGCCATGCCATTCATTGAGCTTTCCTGAAATATTTGTCTTGGAATAGCATTAGCTCAATGAGCTATATGTTGTTATGAATTACCAAAACCACCTAGGGATAGTTGCACTTTCAACCTTACTAATTCTAGTAGTAGTGCCTGGGTATTTGATACCGGTTCAGTTGCTCATATTTGTAACTCGAAATAGGGACTACGGATTAAATGAAGATTGGCTAAGGACAAGGTGATGATGCACGTAGGGAATGGTTCCAAGGTCGATGTGATCACCGTCGGCATGCTACCTCTACATCTACCTTCGGGATTAGATTTAGACCTGAATAATTGTTATTTGGTGCCAGCGTTGAGCATGAATATTATATTTGTATCTTGTTTAGTGCGAGACGGTTATTCATTTAAATCAGAGAATAATGGCTGTTCTATTTATATGAGTAATATCTTGTATGGTCATGCACTCTTGAAGAGTGGTCTATTTCTTTTGAATCTCGATTGTGGTGATACAAATATTCATAATATTGATGCCAAAATATGCAAAGTTGATAATAATAGTGCAACATATTTGTGGCACTGCCGTTTAGGTCATGTTGGTGTAAAGCGCATGAAGAAATTGCATGCAGATGGTCTTTTGGAATCACTTGATTATGAATCATTTGATACTTGCGAACCATGCCTCATGGGCAAGATGACCAAAACTCCGTTCTCCGGAACAATGGAGCAAGCCAATGACTTATTGGAAATAATACATACGGATGTATGTGGTCCGATGAGTGTTGAGGCTCGCGGCGGGTATCGTTATTTTCTGAACTTCACAGATGATTTGAGCAGATATGGGTATATCTACTTAATGAAGCACAAGTCTGAAACATTTGAAAACTTCAGAGAATTTCAGAATGCAGTGGAGAATCATTGTAACAAGAAAATAAAGTTTCTTCGATCTGACCACGGAGGTGAATATTGGAGTTACGAGTTTGGCCTTCATTTAAAATAATGTGGAATAGTTTGACAACTCACGCCACCTGGAACACCACAGCATAATGGTGTGTCCTAACGTCGTAACCGTACTCTATTTGATATGGTGCGATCTATGATGCCTGTTACCGATTTACCACTATTGTTTTGGGGATATGCATTAGAGACATCTGCATTCACGTTAAACAGGGCATCGTCAAAATCCGTTGAGATGATACCGTATGAACTTTGGTTTGGCAATAAACCTAAGCTGTCATTTCTTAAAGTTTCGTGATGCGATGCTTATGTCAAAAGGCTTCAGCCTAATAAGCTCGAACCCAAATCGGAGAAGTGCGTCTTCAGAGGATACCCTAAGGAAACAATTGGGTATACCCTCTACCACAGATCTGAAGGCAAAGATCTTTGTTGCCAAGAATGGAACCTTTCTAGAGGAGTTCCTCTGGAAAGAAGTGAGGGGGAGGAAAGTAGAACTTGATGAGGTAATTGTACCTTCTCTCAATTAGGAAAGTATCTCATCCGAGAAATTCATTCCCATGATGCCTACACCAACTAGAGAGGAAGTTAATGATAATGATCATGAAACTTAAGATCAAGTTACTACAGAACCTCGTAGGTCAAATAGAGCACGATCCGCACCAGAGTGGTACGGCAATCCTGTTTTGGAAGTCTACTTGACCATGGCGAACCTGCGAACTATGAAGAAGCTATGATGACCCAAATTCTGATAAATGGCTTGAGGCCATGAAATCAGAGATAGGATCCATGTATGAGAACCAAGTGTGGACTTTGGTGGATTTGCCCGATGATCGGCGACCCATAGAGAATATGGATCTTCAAGAAGAAGACTGACGCTGACAGTAATGTTACTATCTATAAAGCTCGACTTGTCGCAAAAGGTTTTTGACAAGTTCAAGGTGTTGACTACGATGAGACTTTCTCACCCGTAGCGATGCTTAAGTCTGTCTGAATCATGTTAGAAATTGACATTTTATGATGATGAAATCTGGCAAATGGACGTCAAAACCGCATTCCTTAGTGGGTTTCTTAACGAAGAGTTGTATATGATGCAACTAGAAGGTTTTGTCGATCCTAAAGGTGCTAACAAAGTGTGCAAGCTCCAGCAATCCATTTATGGACTGGTGCAAGCATCTTAGAGTTGGAATATATGATTTGATGAGGTGATCAAAGCATGTGGTTTTATACAGACTTTTGGAGAAGCCTGTATTTACAAGAAAGTGAGTGGGAGCTCTGTAGCATTTCTAATATTATATGTGGATGACATATTGTTGATTGGAAATGATATAGAATTTCTGGATAGCATAAAAGGATACTTGAATAAAAGTTTTTAAATGAAAAACCTCGGTGAAGCTGCTTATATATTGGGCATCAAGATCTATAGAGATAGATCAAGACGCTTGATAGGACTTTCGCAAAGCACATACCTTGATAAAGTTTTGAAGAAGTTCAAAATGGATTAGTCAAAGAAAGGGTTCTTGCTTGTGTTACAAGGTGTGAAGTTGAGTTAGACTCAATGCCCGGCCACTATAGAAGATAGAGAGAAAATGAAAGTCATTCCCTATGCCTCAGCCATAGGTTCTATCATGTATGCTATGTTGTGTTCCAGACCTGATGTGTGCCTTGCTATAAGTTTAGCAGGGAGGTACCAAAGTAATCCAGGAGTGGATCACTGGACAACGGTCAAGAACATCCTGAAGTACCTGAAAAGGACTAAGGATATGCTTATCATTTATGGAGGTGACAAAGAGCTCATCGTAAATGGTTACGTCGATGCTAGCTTTGACACTGATCCGGATGACTGTAAGTCACAAACCGGATACATATTTATATTGAATGGTGGGGCTGTCAGTTGGTGCAGTTCCAAGCAGAGAGTGGCGGGATCTACATGTGAAGCGGAGTACATAGCTGCTTCAGAAGCAGCAAATGAAGGAGTCTGGACGAAGGAGTTCATATCCGATCTAGGTGTAATACCTAGTGCATCAGGTCCAATGAAAATCTTTTGTGACAATACTGGAGCAATTGCCTTAGCGAATGAATCCAGATTTCACAAAAGACCAAACACATCAAAAGACGCTTCAACTCCATCCGTGATCTGGTCAAGGAGTGAGACATGGAGATTTGCAAAATACATATGGATCTGAATGTGGCAGGCCCATTGACTAAGCCTCTTCACGAGAAAAACATGATCAACACCAAGACTCCTTGGGTGTTAGAATCATTACAATGTAATCTTGATTATTGACTCTAGTGCAAGTGGGAGACTGAAGGAAATATGCCCTAGAGGCAATAATAAAGTTGTTATTTTATATTTCCTTATTCATGATAAATGTTTATTTTTCATGCTAGAATTGTATTAACCAGAAACTTGATACATGTGTGGATACATAGACAAAACACCGTGTCCCTAGTATGCCTCTACTTGACTAGCTCGTTAATCAAATATGGTTATGTTTCCTAACCATAGACATGTGTTGTCATTTGATGAACGAGATCACATCATTAGGAGAATGATGTGATGGACAAGACCCATTCGTTAGCTTAACATTATGATCGCTCAATTTTATTGCTCCTGCTTTCTTCATGGCAAATACATATTCCTCCGACTATGAGATTATGCAATTCCCAGATATCGAAGGAATGCCTTGTGTGCTATCAAACGACACAACGTAACTGGGTGATTATGAAGATGCTCCACATGTATCTCCGAAGGTGTTTGTTGGGTTGGCATAGATCGAGATTAGGATTTGTCACTCCGAGTATCGGAGAGGTATCTGTGGGCCCTCTCGGTAATGCACATCATAATAAGCCTTGCAAGCAAAGTGACTAATGAGTTAGTTGCAGGATGATGCATTAAGGAATGAGTAAAGAGACTTGCCTGTAACGAGATTGAACTAGGTATGAAGATACCGATGATCGAATCTCGGGCAAGTAACATACCGATGAAAAAGGGAATAACATATGTTGTCATACCGGTTTGAACGATAAAGATCTTCACAGAATATGTGGGAGCCAATATGAGCATCCAAGTTCTGCTATTTGTTATTGACCGGAGAGGTGTCTCGGTCATGTCTGCATAGTTCTCGAACCCGTAGGGTCCGCACGCTTAATGTTCGATGACGATTTTGTATTATATGAGTTATGTGATTTGGTGACCAAATGTTGTTTGGAGTCCCGGATGGGATCGTGAACATGACGAGGAATCTCGAAATGGTTGAGAGATAAAGATTCATATATAGGACGATAGTATTCAGACACCAGAAGTGTTCCGGGGGTACCGGGTACATATCGGGTCACCGGAAAGGGGTTTCGGGCACCCCCGACAAAGATGTGGGCCTAATGGGCCAAGAGGGAAACACAATAGCCAACATGGCTTGCTGCGTCCCCATATAGGCCGAACCTGGAGGGGAAGGAAAGAGGGAAGATAGAGAGGAAGGGGAGGGATTCAACCTCCCCGTTCCTTCCCTCCTCCCTCCTCATTCCTTCCCCCTCCGTTAATTATGGTAAGGGGGGTGAATAGGACTAGGGCCCCAAGTAGGATTCCTCCTACTTGGGCGCCCCCTTGGCTGCTCCCTCTCCCTCCCACCTATATATATGAAGGGGGAACTGCCTAGAACACACACCAACGATTGTTAGTCGTGTGCGGCGCCCCCTCCACAGTTTACGCCTCCGGTCATATTCATGTAGTGCTTAGGCGAAGCCCTACGTGGTTAACTTCACCATCACCGTCACCGCGCCATCGTGCTAATGGAACTCTTCTACTTCCTCGACACTCTGCTAGATCAAGAGTTCGAGGGATGTCATCGAGCTGAACGTGTGCAGAACTCGGAGGTGCCGTACGTTCCGTACTTGATCGGTCGGAATGAGAAGTAGTTCGGCTACATCAACCGCGTTGGCAAACTCTTCTGCTTTCGGTCTATGAGGGTACGTGGACACACTCTCCCCCTCTCGTTGCTATTCATCTCCTAGATAGATCTTGCGTGAGCATAGGAATTTTTTTGAAATTGCATGTTATGTTTCCCAACAACTAGTTTTGCATAAAGGTGGCTGGCGGGTGTCTGTTTCTCCTACTTAAGCTGAATCGAATTTGACTATGGCCAGTCCTTGAAGAAGGTTAAAACAACAAACTTGATGAATCATCATTGTAGTTTTTGCCGTAGGTAAGAACGGTTCTTGCTAGAAGCCCGTAGCAGCCACTTAAAACTTGCAACAACAAAGTAGAGGACGTCTAACTTGTTTTTGCAGGGTATATTGTGATGTGATATGGTCAAGACATGATGTGATAAACTTAGTTGTATGAGATGATCATGTTTTGTGAAGTTAGCGGCAATCGGTAGGAGCCTTATGGTTGTATCTTTATTGTATGAAATGCAAACGCCATGTAATTGCTTTACTTTATCACTATGCATTAGCGATAGTTGTAGAAGCAATAGTTGGCGAGACGACCGCGATGATATGATGGAGATCAAGGTGTCGAGCCGGTGATGGTGGATATCATGACGATGCTTTGGAGATGGAGATCAAAAGCACGAGATGATGATGTCCATATCATGTCACATATTTTGATTGCATGTGATGTTTATCTTTTATGCATCTTATTTTGCTTAGAACGACGGTAGCATTATAAGATGATCCCTTCACTTAATTTCAAGATAAAAGTGTTCTCCCTAAGTATGCACCGTTGCTACAGCTCATCATTTCAATACACCACGTGATGATTAGGTGTGATACTCTACAACATACAACGGGTGTAAGACAGTTTTGCACATGCAGAATACTTGGGTTAAACTTGACGAGCCTAGCATGTAGAGACATGGTCTCGTAAAACTGGAGACCGAAAGGTCGAACGTGAGTCATATAGTAGATATGATCAACATAGAGATGTTCACCATTGATGACTACCCCATCTCACGTGATGATCGGACATGGTTTAGTTGATTTGGATCACGTATCACTTAGATAACTTGAGGGATGCTTATTTAAGTGGGAGTTCATTAGTAATTTGATTAATTGAACTTAATTTATCATGCAATTAGTCCTGATAGTATTTTCAAATTGTGTTGTAGATCAATAACTCGCAATGTAGCTCCCCTATTTTTGATATGTTGCTAGAGAAAAATAAGTTGAAAGATGATAGTAGCAATGATGCGGACTAGGTCCGTGATGTGAGGATTATCCTCATTGTTGCATAGAAGAATTATGTCCTTAATGCACCTCTAGGTGGCAGACCTATTGCAGGAGCAGATTTAGAAGTTATCAACGTTTGGCAAGCTCGATATGATGACTACTTAATAGTTTAGTGCGCCATGCTTTATGGCTTAGAATCGAGACTTCAAAAATGTTTTGAACACCACTATATGAGTTGTTCCAAGAGTTGAAATTGGTATTTCAGACTCATGCCCGTGCCGAGAGATATGAGACCTCTGACAAGTACTTTGCCTACAAGATGGAGGAGAGTAGCCCAGCGAGTGAGCATGTGCTCAGAATGTCTGGGTACTACGATCGCTTGAATCAAGTGGTAGTTAATCTTCCAGATGAGATAGTGATTGGCAGAGTTCTCAAGTCACTATAACCAAGCTACTAGAACTTTGTGATGAGCTATAATATGCAAGGGATGACGAAAATGATTCTCGAGCTCTTCGCGATGCTGAAATCGGCGAAGGTAGAAATCAAGAAAGAGCATCAAATGTTGATGGTTAACAAGACCATTAGTTTCAAGAAAAGGGCAAGGGAAACAAAGGGAACTTCAAGAAGAATGGCAAGAAAGTTGCCACTATGGGAAGAAACCCAAAGCTGGACCCAAGCCTGAAACTGGGTGCTTCTACTACAAATAGAATGGTCACTGGAAACGGAACTACCCCAAATACTCGACGGATAAGAAGGATGGCAAAGTGAACAAAGGTATATTTGATATACATGTTATTGATGTGTACTTTACTAATTTTCATAGTAACCCCTGGGTATTTGATACTGGTTTAGTTGCTAAAGATTAGTAACTCAAAACAGGAGTTGCAGAATAAAGAGAGACTAGTCAAAAGCAAGGTGACGATGTGTGTTGGAAGTAATTCCAAGGTTGATACGATCACCATCGCACACTCCCTCTACCTTCGGGATTAGTGTTGAATCTAAATAAATGTTATTTGGTGTTTGCATTGAGCATGAATATGATTTGATCATGTTTATTGCAATAGGGCTATTCATTTAAGTCACAGAATAATTGTTGTTCTATTACATGAATAAAACCTTATATGGTCATACACCCAATGTGAATGGTTTATTGAATCTTGATCATAATGATACACATATTCATAATATTGATGCCAAAAGATGCAAAGTCAATAATGATAGTGCAACATACTTGTGGCACTGCCATTTAGGTCATATTGGTGTAAAGTGCATGAAGAAACTCCATGTGGATGGTATTTTGGAATCACTTGATACTTGCGAACCATGCCTCACGGGAAAGATGACTAAAACTCCGTTCTCTGGAACAATGGAGCGAGCTAAGGACTTATTGGAACAAATACATACTGATGTATGTGATCTGATGAGTGTTGAAGCACGCGACATATCATTATTTTCTGACCTTCATAGATGATTTGAGTAGATATGGGTATATCTACTTCATGAAACACAAGTCTGAAACATTTGAAAAGTTCAAACAATTTCAAAGTGAAGTGGAGAATCATCATAACAAGAAAATAAAGTTTCTACGATCTGATCACGGAGGCGAATATATGATTTATGAGTTTGGCCTTCATTTAAAACAATGTGGAATTATTTCACAACTCACGTCACCTAGAACACCACATCATAATGGTGTGTCCGAACGTCGTAACCGTACTTTATTAGATATGGTGCGATCTATGATATCTCTTACCGATTTACCACTATCGTTTTGGGGTTGTGCATTAGAGACAACTGCATTCACATTAAATAGGGCAGTGTCTAAATCCATTGAGATGACAACGTATGAACCGTGGTTTGGCAAGAAACCTAAGCTGCCGTTTCTTAAAATTTGGGGTTGTGACACTTATGTGAAAAGGCTTCAGCCTGATAAGCTCAAGCCCAAATCAGAGAAGTGCGTCTTCATAGGATACCCTAAGGAAACAATTGAGTACACCTTCTACCACTGATCCGAAGCCAACATCTTTGTTGCAAAGAATGGAACCTTTCTAGAGAAGGAGTTTCTCTCGAAAGAAGTGAGTGGGACGAAAGTAGAACTTCATAAGGTAATTGTACCTCCTCTCCAATTGTAAAGTAGCACATCAGAGAAAACGGTTCTTGTGATGCCTACACCAACTGGAGAGGAAGTTAATGATGATGATCATGAAACTTCAGATCAAGTTACTACTTGTCGGGGAAACGACACCTATGGGATCACGAGGATCCCTTCTACGGTTGGCGGGGAGCAGGAATGTGCAAAATGCAGGTCTCGTGATTAGCACGAGGGATTTTTACCCAGGTTCGGGCTGCTGAGGAGCGTAAAACCCTAGTCCTGATTTGAGTGTATATTTGGTGTTCTTGAACCTTAGCTAGCTACTATGCGTGCCTGGTCCAAAAGTTCGAGTCCTTCTCCAGTACGCCTCGGGCCTCCTTTTATACGTCTAAAGGGGTTGCCACAGTGGCACACGGGAGGTGTAAAGTAGCTACAATGTACATGCTTATCACTGGCGTTGTAGGACAAACGCATTAAATGCGCTGCTTACGTGCCCTCCAACTTTAGCGGGGACGGTAATAGAGCCCGTCCCGTCCGTTGCCGCCTCACCCTGACTCGACATATATCCAGGCTGATGAGGCATGCAGCGCTAGACTGACTAGCCAGCACAGTGGCAAAATCTTCACGAAGATTTGCATGCCACCACGCAGGTGCTTGCTTAGTTGGCAAGCTGGTCGCCGCGCTAGAACGACCATGGGGTGGCGAAACCTTATCGGGCACGGGCCTAGCTGTGGCCCCGTAGTTGTCCCCGACAAGGGTCTTGCTGGGGGACTTCGTCTTCTGGTCTCCATGAAGACTTGCATGCCACCAGTCTTCACAAAGATTTGCATGCTACTACGCATGTGCCCCTCAGTCTTGGTCCTGACGTTATCGATGTTGTCAGAGCTCTCAGCCTCAAGGGTGGTGGCCTTTCTGGTGCTTCGCAAGCCGTCCCGGCAAGGATCTTGCCGGGGCTACGCAAGCCGCCCTGGCAAGGATGTTGCCGGGGGAGGTCTAGCTTGTCTTCTGCTCTTTGTTTACTGCCTTGAATGCTGCCTTGGTAGTCTTGCATCTTGCCTTCTACTGCCCCGTCAAGCCTCGCCACGGGTGCGACTACAACTGCCTGTGCACAAGTAAGGGGTATAGAAGGCCCCAGACTTATGTACACCAACAAGAACCCCCGGGCCTGGGCCACACACGAGTGAGAAGCATTGTTGGGCTAGGCCCAAAACAATGCGCGGGCACTCATGGCAGGGATTAACTATTGTAATCTTCTCATCAGTTGCGCTTCCCCACGGTCCGCATTGAGTGCACGACGTGGGGGTCGTGCGTGGAACGGTCGCAGCACGCCAGCGATGCCTCACATTGAACATTAAAGAGGCAGCCCGTGCCTTCCTCATAAAAAGAGGAATCCGCAGGGGCGCTGCTCATTTACGAAGAAAACTCGGCTCATGGCTTGCATGGCGTTTGCACCCCATGATCACGGGGTGGAAAAACGTCTGTCCCACTTGAAGTTATGCTTCTGGCTCATTCGCCACATGTCCTTCATTCCTTAGGAAGGGTAGGTGGTGGATGCAGAGGGCACGGGCATTAACACCGTGGTGGGAAATCGGGCATCGCTGGTTGAAGCAGCGGGTCGGTCCTAATTCCCTGCGCCTCTAGAGGCCATATTGGTCGAGCGCGGCGGCCTCCCTTGGGGTGATAGGCTAGCCCCCAGCCCTACCCTTTTATAAAAAGGGAAGGGACGGTGTCTTTCCAAACGCACCTCCTTCTCCTTCCTCCTTGGTAATCTTCTTCCGCTCATCATGGTGAGAGGACGTGCTGGAGCTCCAATGGCGGTGACGAGGGCTTTTGCTCGACAGCGCGCTCCTCCTCCAACAGAGTTCACGGCAGCGGAGCCTGCTGAGAGAGGGAGAGGGAGGGGACGAGGACGAGGTCGCCGTTACGCTCAGGGAAGAGGAAGACGGGGCGGCGCACCAGCTGCGCCTCCGCCGGCGGCCCCTCCCCCAATGGAAGGCCATGTCGGAGACCAGCTCCGTGAGTTCTTCATTAGGCTGTACAAGCCTGTGTGCGGTCATCTCCGCCTCCCTACTCCGTTTTCTCGGGTAATGGAGCTTGACCCGCCGCATGCCTTTAGGCTGCATATGAGGGGATGTGGGAACGACAGCATGTGGGTCGACTGCCCCGCTCCTCATGTCATGTACTTCCACCATGGGTGGAAAACCTTTGCCCGTGCCCATAGATTGTCGAAGGGGCACGTCCTCCAGTTCAAACTAATGGAGAACAGCCTGGTTTCCGTCAAGGTCTTTGGGCACTCGGGAATCCGCTTAGGGTGCCGCGCGGAGATCTCCACCGATGACGAAAGCTCCTCCTCGAGCGACAGCGATGAGGAGGGCCGCGATGGCGAACGACGGTAGCGGGCGGGAGGACGATGACTCCGACTCCAACTGACCATCAGTGGCAGCACCATCATCTGCACCACCCTCCCAGCAACATATCTTGCCGGAGGCTCTGCCCTGCTGGCCCTGGTGACGGTGGTCGACGGGTCGCCTTTGCCATGCTCTCCATTGACGCGTCACCTCGTGTCTCCCTTGCCTTCACCTGCCGCGCCTGGGAGGAGAGGGGCAAGAATGAGGATTACGGGGCACTTATCTTTTTCCAATTTTAAACTTGTAGGCACTTGCCAAATCTTAATTTAAATAATGTGATCTCTCGAGTCCATGCTTGTGTTCTGCAAAGTTTGCACTTGTATCAGCATGTCAATGAAAAAGATGAGCCTTGCCGGGAACCCAGGCATGTATATGTCCTTGCAGAGGCGAAACACCTCTTTAATGTAAATAAATGAGTTTTCTCGGCAAGCTACCTTGCTGGCACCCTTTTTGCCTGCCGGATAATCACATCTGCCTGGTTATAGACAAAGGGTCCAGCCCCCTGCCAATCTCTTTTTATAAAAGGCTACTGCGACCATTCTGACCGAAGCAGCGTTCTAGTTAGGGATGGGAGCACCGAAGTCTAAAAAAGAGTGGCGAGGTTTTCTAATGCACAAGTTATAGGTTACAAACATGAATGGACAAGAGGTAAACTTTATTTGTTTGTTTTGCCGGGGACCATAGTGCTGGGCAGTCTGCTCAACCTCTCGCCGAAGCCAAGTCCATGACAGGAATAGCAGAACCGAGCATCTTCACTTTGGCTGGAAAGAAGAGAATATAGGAGCATGGAACCTCGGCGGTTCATCAGTATTTGCTGGAAACAAGGGTAGTACAATATCCTGGACAAGCATGCATATACGTATATACATAAACATGGAAATCAAAAGGAACTATACATACTGAAAGTTATTCAACTGCGCACAGTGTCTGCGCCTGGCTCTGTACATAGGGTTACATGCCTTGCCGGCAAGGCTATTAGAAAAGGGGAGTTGCCGGGGGTCTAGGCAACCACGCCTCATGGGTAAAACTTGCGAAGATGATTGATATTCCAGGACTTGCTCACCGGAATACCATCTTCGGTCTCCAGGCGGACTGCACCGGGCCTAGTGACTTTGTATTACCTGATAAGGGCCTTCCCACTGTACGTCAACTTGTTGGAATTCTTGGCGGATTGAACACGCCGAAGAACAAGGTCGCCTTCCTCAAGGCTTCGGGTATGAACCTTGCGGATATGGTAGAGGCATAAGGCTTGCTGGTAGCACGCGGCTCACACAGTAGCCTGAAGACGATCTTCCTCAAGTAGCATTGCATCATCTTGGTGCAGCTGCTCTTGCTCAAGCTCATCATAAGCGAGCACTTGAGGTGACCCATATGTGAGTTCTATGGGGAGAACTGCTTCTGCCCCGTACACCAAGGAGAAGGGCATTTGGCCAGTGGCTCGATTTGGTGTCGTTCCGATTGATCAAAGAACCATTGGCAACTCATCAATCCAGCATGTTCCGCACTTGTGCAGCTTGTCGAAAGTCATTGTTTTGAGGCCCTGCAACACTTCAACATTTTCCCTTTCTTCCTGGCCGTCGCTTCTTGGATGAGAAACAGAAGCAAAACAAACTTTGCTGCCAAGGTCTTGGACATACTGCATGAAGGTGCGGCTCGTGAACTGTGTGCCGTTGTCGATGATGATTCTATTTGGCACACCAAAATGGCAAACTAGTCCTTTGAAGAACTTGACGGCTGATTGTGCTGTCACCTTTCTCACTGGCTCCACTTCTGGCCACTTTGTGAACTTGTCAATTGCGACGTACAAGTATTCAAAGCCCCCGACAGCATGGGGGAAGGGGCCCAGTATGTCAAGCCCGCAGACCGAAAATGGCCAGGAAAGAGGGATCTTCTGAAGAGCTTGAGCTGGTTGATGAAGCTTCTTTGAATGGAACTGGCACACTTCACACTTGGTTACTAGCGCAGTTGCATCCTCGAGAGTGGTGGGCCAAAAGAAACCTTGCCGGGATGCTTTGCCAGCAAGGGCTCTTGACCCTATGTGGGAGCCACATATGCCTCCATGTATCTTTGCCAAAGCTCCAGTGCGTCCTCCTGAGGAATGCACTTCAATTTCACACTGTTGGGTCTCCTCCTGTATAGGACATCATCCAGAAACTGGTACATGCTGGACCGACAGGCTACTTTCTCTGCTTCTTCCTGTTCCTTAGGGAGTTCCCCTGTTTGGAGGAAACAAACGGTGTGTTGCACCCATGCCGGAGCCTGAGGCTCGACGGTAAGGATTAAAGGCACGTCTTCTGCCGTGGGGGTAGTTGTCTACACGGCAAGGGCTTGAGGCCCTGCCAGAGCCTGCTGCTCCCAGGCAAGCTTGGGGTTCCCGCCACTTCATTGCCGGCGGCTCCTGGGAGCTCAACGGGAAAGTACTTGCCGGGGCCCGCCTTTCTTCTCTTATTCTGTCCTGCCGATGGTTCAACGGATGGCTGAGTCAATTGGAGCACAAAGGTTCCTGGTTCCACAGGCAACTTGAGGGCAGCGCATTTTGACAAGTCGTCAGCAGCAATGTTGTTCTCTGCTCGAGGGACATGCTCTGCTTGCAGACCGTCAAAACACTCCTCCAACTTCCTCACTTCATCTAAATAGGAATCCATCAACGGGATTTGATAATCTTTGTTAACTTGCTTAACGACAAGCTGTGAATCGCCTCTGATGATGAGCTTCCTCATCCCGAGGTCTGCCGTGATCCTCAGACCGGCAAGTAGTCCCCCACACTCTGCAGTGTTGTTTGTTGATCACTCCCAGGGGAAGTGCATCTAGATTACGTACTTGAGGCACTCTCTGGTGGGCGCGACAAGTAGCACATCAACACTGGCACCTTGCAGCGAGAAAGCCCCATTAAAGTACATAATCCAATCACGGTTCATTTCTTTGTCAGGAAGAGTGATCTCTTGAATTTCTTCGTCGGGCGTTGAGGTCCATTCTGCTATGAACTCCGCCAAAGCTCTGCTCCGAATTGTCGAAGTTCTTTCAAACCTGAGACCAAAACTTGACAGTTCCAACGCCCACTCCAGAATCCTCCCTGTTGCATCTGGGTTGTGCAAGATCCGTCGCAACGAGAAGCGAGTGACGACGGTGATCTCATGTGCCTGAAAATAGTGAAGCGGCTTTCTTGAGGCCATAAGAAGGCCGAAGAGCAGCTTCTGCACACTAGAATATCTCGACCTAGCTCCTGCAAGAGGGAGCTGACAAAGTAGACTAGGTGCTGCATCATCTTCTTCTTCTGTTTCACTTCACTTTCTAGCGCAGATCCTGTCTCGCTGGGACCAGGCTCTGCGGGGGTCCTGCCTCGCCGGCAGCAGGCCCTGCGGAGGAGGGCTCTGGCTCATCATGTGACGGCCTCGCCACTGCCGCTGCTTCTTTCTCAACTTCTCTCTGCGCCACTAGTGCATCACTGACCACTTGATTCGTCGCCGCTAGATATAGCAGCAACGGCTCTTGCAGTTTAGGCGCGACTAGTATCGGCGTAGAGGAGAGGTATCTCTTCAAATCTTGCAGCATTGCCTCCACTTCCGGAGTCCATTTCATTGAACCCACCTTTTCCAAATTTTTGAAAAAGGGCAGGGCGCGCTCAACAGATTTGGAGATGAACCTACTCAGAGCAGCAATGCAGCCAGCAAGCCTCCGTACATCCTTGACTCGTCTTGGCGCCTCAATCTACTCAATCGCCTTGAACTTGTCAGGATTTGCTTCGATTCCGCATTGAGATACAAAGAACTCGAGAAGTTTGCCAAATGGGACACCGAACACACACTTCTCAGTGATGAGCTTGAAGTTGATCTTGCACAAATTTGCAAACATTTCTTCCAGATCTTGTACGAGCATTGCTTTGTCCTTGGTTTTGACCACTATATCATCCATATACACTTCCATATTCTTATGTAGCTGGGGCTCAAAACCAATTTGGACCACTCGGGCAAACGTCGAACCAGCTCTTTTCAACCCGGAAGGCATTCATACAAAACAGTACGTACCACATGGGGTGATAAACGTGGTCTTCTCTTCATCTTCATTTGTCATGAAGATTTGGTGGTATCCTGAGTAGGCGTCGAGGAACAACAGCAGGTCACACCCGGGAGTGGAGTCCACTATCTGGTCAATGCGCGACAAAGGGAAAGGATCCTTTGGACAGGCTTTATTGATATCTATATAGTCTGTACACAACCTCCATTTCCCATTTGCCTTGCGCACCACCATTGGATTGACCAACCATGTTGGGTGGAGCACTCCTCTGACCAAGCTTGCCGCTTCCAACTTCCTGATCTCTTTAATGATGAACTCTTGCCACTCCAAAGCTTGCTTCCTAACCTTCTGCTTGACGGGCTGCGCATGAGGACACACAGTAAGGTGGTGCTCAATCACGTCCCTGGGAACACCGGGGATGTCAGATGCTTGCCATGCAAACACATCGACATTCGCTCGCAGGAAGGCGATGAGCGCTCTTTCCTATTTGTTGTCAAGGGTGGAGCTTATGGTAAAATCCCCGCCTGTGCCATCCTCGTTGACGGGTATCTTCTTGGTTTCTGGTGGTGCTACATTGGATTTCTTGCTATTGCCGATGGACCTCTCTGGCACGTCCTCATCGGGAACGTAGCACTCCAAGGAGGCACGTTTGCTGGAGTGGGTGCAAGAGGCTTTGCTAGGGCCAGAAGTCTTGTTGGTGGTTGAGGTCTTGCCGGTATTCTTTCACTTGGGAGCTCCAGTGGCAGGAGCAAGTGTTTTGGCGGCATGTGCCACAACTGCCTCTCAGTAGAGTTGGTCGGCACAAATGAGCGCATCTTTTTTGTCGCAGCCGACAGTGATGATGCTCATTGGGCTGGGCATCTTCAGCTTGTTGTTTGCGTAGTGTGATGCCGCCATAAACTTGGCCAGTACTTGACAGCCAAGGATCCCCTTATATGGCAACGGGATCTCGGCGACATAAAAAACGATCTTCTCTGTCCTGTAGTTCAGGTCGCCACCAAATGTGACTGGTAGTGTGACCTTCCCTTTAGGGTGGCTTCTCCCAGGATTGATCCCTTGAAACATACATGTCTCTTCGAGATGTTCATCAGGAATCTACAACCTCTTGACCATGTTGGGCGAGATCAAGCTTAGACCAGCCCCACCGTCAACTAGCATTTTTGTCACCTTGAGGTTGCGGATTGTTGGTGAAACCAACAGCGGGAAACATCCGACCGCGGTTATGCGATCAGGGTGATCCTCAGCATAAAGAATGATAGGCATGTTGGACTATTTCAGTGGCTTCTGGGTGTCAATCATCGGCTCCATCGCATTAATCTCATGTGCCCACTGTTTAAGTTGACAGTGGGAAGAATGCAATGATGCGCCTCAATCAACACACATAACCTCTGTAACTTTCTGAAACTCGTGCTCGCTGGACTTGTCGTCATCGTCATGATCATCATGCCCCTCTTTCTTGTCGCGGCCTCAAGCGGGCCTCTCTTGTTTCTTGTATTTGCCGTGGTGACCTCCTCGGCCACCATGCTTCTTGCCAGATCCCTCAGCACTATCCTAGCCCTTCTCTTTGTCCTGTCTTTCGTACTCAGCCCTCTGCTTCTCCATCAGCTGCTCAACTTGACAGAAGTTTTGGAGGTCATGGCCTTTGGTGCGATGAATCTTGCAGTATTGCTTGTCGGATCCCTCTGGCTTGTCGGCAGCCGCCAAGGCCCGGCAGGCATCGCACCCGGCAATCTCCTTGCCGGGGTCATCGACCTTGGCCTTCTTGGCAGTGCCGGGGTTGCCATATTCCTCGATGGAAACCATGGTCTTGCCCTTGCGCTTCCTGTTGTGTTGTCGTCCCTTCTTTGCTGGAGCGACGACGTCTTCATCTGCAGAGTCACTTTCCACGCCGGCATCTTTACCGGGGTACTTTCTTCAGTCTTCAGCACGAGCACACCTGTCAGCCAGAACATAAAGCTCGGCAACATCCGTAACCTTCTTCATCGCCAGCTCTTCATGCATCTTATGATTGCGCATGTTCTGATGGAACGGCTGATGACAACAGCGAGATGAACATCTGGGATGTTGTACTACACACGGCTGAACCTTCGAATGTATTTGCGCAAGCATTCGCCGTCCCTCTCGGGGATCACATGCAAATCACTTACCTGGCGAGGAGCTACATGGCTGCCAGTAAAGGCGCCAACAAACTTGATACGTCTCCAACGTATCTATAATTTTTGATTGTTCCATGCTATTATATTACCCCTTTTGGATGTTTATGGGCTTTATTTTACACATTTATATCATTTTTGGGACTAACCTACTAACCGGAGGCTCAGCCCGTGTTGCTGTTTTTTTGCCTATTTCAGTATTTCGAAGAAAAGGAATATCAAACAGAGTCCAAACAGAATGAAACCTTTGAGAGCATGATTTTTGGAACGAACGTGATCCAGAGGACTTGGAGTGCAAGTCAAGAAGCAGCCGAGGCCTCCACGAGATAGGAGGGTGCGCCCCCCTATTTCGTGGGCCCCTCGGGCGACCACCGACGTACTTCTTCCTCCTATAAAAGCCAATGTACCCGGAAAACATCCAGGAAGCCAACGAAACACAATTTCCACCACCGTAACCTTTCTGTATCCACAAGATCTCATCTTGGAGCCTTCGTCGGCACTCTGCCGAAGGGGGAATCGACCACGGAGGGCTTCTACATCAACATCCTTGCCCCTCCGATGAGTTATGAGTAGTTTACCACAGACCTGCAGGTCGATAGTTATTATCTAGATGGCTTCTTCTCTCTTTTTGGATCTCAATACAATGTTCTCCCCCTCTCTTGTGGAGACCTATTTGATGTAAACTCTTTTTGCGGTGTGTTTGTCGAGATCCGATGAATTGTGGGTTTATGATCAAGTTTATCTATGAATAATATTTGAATCTTCTCTGAATTCTTTTATGTATGATTGAGTTATCTTTGCAAGTCTCTTCGAATTATCAGTTTGGTTTGGCCTACTAGATTGATCTTTCTTGCCATGGGAGAAGTGCTTAGCTTTGGGTTCAATCTCGCGGTGTCCTTACCCAGTGACAGCAGGGGTTGCAAGGCACGTATTGTATTGTTGCCATCGAGGATAAAAAGATGGGGTTTATATCATATTGCTTGAGTTTATCCCTCTACATCATGTCATCTTGCTTAAGGCATTACTCTGTTCTTATGAAATTAATACTCTACATGCAGGCAGGAGTCGGTCAATGTGTGGAGTAATAGTAGTAGATGCAGGCAGGAGTCGGTCTACTTGTCACGGACTTGATGCCTATATACATGATCATGACTAGACAATCTCATAATTATTCGCTTTTCTATCAATTGCTCGACAGTAATTTGTTCACCCACCATAATACTTATTCTATCTTGAGAGAAGCCAATAGTGAAACCTATGGCCCCCGGGTCTATCTCTTATCATATTTGCTTCCAATCTACTTTTATTTGCATCTTTACTTTTTGCATCTATATTATAAAATACCAAAAATATATTTATCTTATCATACTATCTCTATCAGATCTCACTTTCGCAAGTGGCCGTGAAGGGATTGACAACCCCTTTATTGCGTTGGTTGCGAGTTCTTTGTTTGTTTGTGTAGGTGCGTGGGACTTTTGAGGATCCTCCTACTAGATTGATACCTTGGTTCTCAAAAAGTGAGGGAAATACTTACGCTACTATTGCTGCATCACCCTTTCCTCTTCAAGGAAAACCAACGCAAGCTTAAGATGTAGCAAGAAGGATTTCTGGCGCCGTTGCCGGGGAGGTCTGCGCTCAAGTCAAGACATACCAAGTACCCATCACAAACTCATCTCCCTCGCATTTACATTATTTGCCATTTGCCTCTCGTTTTCCTCTCCCCCACTTCACCCTTGCAGTTTTATTCGCCCTCTCATTCCCAATCTCCTCCTCTTTCTTTCGCTTGCCTTTTTTCTGTTTCCTTGTGTGTTGGATTACTTGTTTCCATGGCGCAAGATAATACCAAATTGTGTGATTTCTCGAATGCCAATAATAATGATTTCCTTAGTACTCCGATTGCTCCTCTTAATGATGTCGAGTCTTGTGAAATCAATACTGCTTTGTTGAATCTTGTTATGAAAGATCAATTCGCCGGCCTTCCTAGTGAAGATGCCGCTACTTATCTAAACAACTTTGTTGATTTGTGTGATATGCAAAAGAAGAAAGATACGGATAACAATATTTTTAAATTGAAATTATTTCCGTTTTCACTTAGAGATCGTGCTAAAGTTTGGTTTTCGTTTTTGCCTAAAAATAGTATTGACTGTTGGAATAAGCGCAAAGATGCTTTTATCTCTAAGTATTTTCCTCCCGCTAAGATTATCACTCTTAGGAGCGATATCATGAATTTTAAACAACTTGATCATGAGCATGTTGCCCAATCTTGGGAAAGAATGAAATTGATGCTTCGCAATTGCCCTACTCATGGTTTGAATTTATGGATGATCATACAAAATTTTTATGCCGGTTTGAACTTTGCTTCTAGAAATCTCTTAGATTCGGCCGCGGGAGGCACATTTATGGAAATCTCGTTAGGAGATGCTACAAAACTTCTTGATAATATTATGGCTAATTATTCTCAATGGCACACCTAAAGATCTTCTAGTAAAAAAGTGCATGCTATAGAAGAAATCAATGTTTTGAGTGGAAAGATGGATGAACTTATGAAGTTGTTTGCTACTAAAAATACTCCTCTTGATCCCAATAATATGCCTTTGTCTACTTTGATTGAGAATAATAATGAATCTATGGATGTGAATTTTGTTGGTAGGAATAGTTTTGGAAACAATGCTTATAGAGGAAACTTTAATGCTAGACCGTTCCCTAGTAATTCCTCTAATAATTATGGAAATTCCTACAATAATTCTTATGGTAATTTTAATAAGATGCCCTCTGATTTTGTGAATAGTGTGAAAGAATTTATGATTTCTCAAAAGAATTTTAATGCTTTGCTTGAAGAAAAATTGCTCAAAGTTGATGATTTGGCTAGGAACGTTGACAGACTTTCGCTTGATGTTGATTCTCTTAAATTTAGATCTTCTGCTCCTAAGCATGATGTCAATGAGTCTCTCAAAGCCATGAGAATTTCCATTGATGAGTGCAAGGAAAGAACCGCTAGATTGCGTGCTAAGAAAGATTGCTTTGTAAAGGCGTGTTCTTCTAGTTTCCATGAAAATAATGATGAAGATCTTAAAGTTATTGATGCGTCTCCTATTAGATCTATGTTTTGCAGTATGAATCTTGATAATTATGGGACTGATGATGAGTCAACTTTACCTAGAAGGCGTCCCAAGAATTCGGAGTTTTTAGATCTTGATGCTAAATTTGGTAAAAGTGGGATTGGAGAGGTCACAACTTTAAATAGCATTGAACCCACTATCTCGGATTTCAAGGAATTTGATTATGATAATTGTTCTTTAGAAGGTTGTATTTCCTTGTTGCAATCCATTGCTAATTCTCCTCATGCTTATAGTCAAAATAAAGCTTTTACCAAACACATTGTTGATGCCTTGATGCAATCTTATGATGAAAAACTTAATTCGGAAGTTTCTATACCTAGAAAACTTAATGATGAGTGGGAACCTACTATAAAGATTAGAATTAAAGATCATGAGTGTTTTGCTTTGTGTGATTTGGGTGCTAGTGTTTCCACGATTCCGAAAACTTTATGTGATATTCTAGGTTTCCATGATCTTGATGATTGCTCTTTAAATTTGCACCTTGCGGATTCCACCATTAAAAAGCCAATGGAAAGGATCAATGATGTTCTCATTGTTGCAAATAGAAATTTGGTGCCCGTAGATTTTATCATTCTTGATATAGATTGCAATCTTTCTTGCCCTATTATTCTTGGTAGACCTTTCCTTAGAACGATTGGCGCGATTATTGATATGAAGGAAGGGAATATTAGATTCCCATTTCCATTAAAGAAAGGCACGGAGCACTTTCCAAGAAATAAAGTCAAATTACCTTATGAATCTATCATCCGGGCTACTTATGAATTTAGTGCCAAAGATGGCACTCGTTAGATCTATCTTCGCTTTTATGCCTAGTTAGGGGCTTTAAATGATAGCGCTAGTTGGAAGACAACCCAATTTTCTTTGTGTTTTTTGTTTTTGTTCCTGTTTAGTAATAAATATTGCATCTACCTTCTGTTTATATGTGTTTTTATCTTTTAATGAGTGTTTGTGCCAAGTAGAACCTATAGGATAACCTATGATGATAGTTGATGTGATTCTGATGAAATACAGAAACTTTGCATGCACGAATTTAGTTTTGTCAAATCACATGAATGTGATTTTGCATTGATTCTTTTTGATGCTGATCAATAGACAAATTTTCCAGGACTTCCTATTTTTGTAGGATGTTTAGAGTTCCATAAGTTTGCGTTAGTTACAGATTGCTACAGACTGTTCTGCTTTTGACAGATTCTGTTTTTCGTGTGTTGTTTGCTTATTTCGATGCATCTATGGCTAGTAAAATAGTTTATAAACCATAGAGAAGTTGGATTACAGTAGGTTTAACACCAAAATAAATAAAGAATGAGTTCATTAAAATACCTTATGTGGTGGTTTTGTTTTCTTTCACTAACGGAGCTTATAAGATTTCCTGTTGAGTTTTGTGTTGTGAAGTTTTCAAGTTTTGTGTAAAGCTTTTATGGACTATGGAATAAGGAGTGGCAAGAGCCTAAGCTTGGGTATGCCCAAGGCACCCGAAGATATTCAAGAATAGCCAAAAGCCTAAGCTTGGGGATGCCCCGAGAAGGCATCCCCTCTTTCGTCTTCGTTCATTGGTAACTTTATTTGGAGCTATATTTTTATTCGCCAAATGATATGAGTTTTGCTTGGAGCGTCGTGTATTATATTAGTCTTTGATTTTCAGTTTACCACAATCATCCTTGATGTACACACCTTTTGGGAGAAGCCTACTTGATTAGAATTTGCTAGAATACTCTATGTGCTTCACTTATATCTTTTGAGCTTGATAGTTTTTGCTCTAGTGCTTCACTTATATCTTTTAGAGCACGGTGGTGACTTAATTTTGAAGAAATTGCTAGTCTCTCATGCTTCACTTATATTATTTTGAGAGTCTTTTAGAACAGCATGGTATTTTCTATGGTTATAAAATTGGTCCTAGAATGGTAGGCATCCAAGTTGGGTATAATAAAAACTATCATAGGAAGTGAATTGGATGATATGATCAATTTGATACTTGATAATTGTTTTGAGATATGGAGGCAGTGATATTAAAGTCATGATAGTTGGGTGATTATGAATTTAAAGAATGCTTGTGTTGAAGTTAGCAAGTCCCGTAGCATGCACGTATGGTTAAAGTTGTGTAACAAATTTGAAACATGAAGTGAACCTGGCTTGTGCATCCTTATGAGTGGCGGTCGGGGATGAGCGATGGTCTTTTCCTACCAATCTATCCCCCTAGGAGGATGCGCGTAGTACTTGATTTTTGATGACTTCTAAATTTTTGCAATAAGTATATGAGTTCTTTTGACTAATGTCGAGTCCATGGATTATATGCACTTTTAGCATTCCGCCATTGCTAGCCTCTTCGGTACCGTGCATTGCCCTTTCTCACCTTGAGAGTTGGTGCAAACTTCGCCGGTGCATCCAAATCCTGTGATACGATACGCTCTATCACACATAAACCTCCTTATATCTTCCTCAAAACAGCCACCATACCTACCTATTATGGCATTTCCATAGCCATTCCGAGATATATTGCCATGCAACTTTCCATGTTCCGTTTATAATCATCATGACATACATTACTTTTGTCATATTGCCATTGCATGATCATGTAGTTGACATCGTATTTGTGGCAAAGCCACCATGCATTATTTTTCATACATGTCACTCTTGATTCAATGCACCATCCCGGTACACCGCCGGAGGCATTTGATACGTCTCCAACGTATCTACTTTTCCAAACACTTTTTCCCTTGTTTTGGACTCTAACTTGCATGATTTGAATGAAACTAACCCGGACTGACGCTATTTTCAGCCGAACTACCATGATGTTGTTTTATGTGTAGAAAAGAAAAGTTCTCGGAATGTCCTGGAAATCCACGGAGACACTTTTTGGAATTAATAAGAATTTTTGGCGAAAGAATTAATGCTAGGGGGCCCACAGCCTGTCCACGAGACAGGGGGCGCCCCCCCTAGGGCGCGGCCTCCTATCTCGTGGGCCCCCTGGACCTCCACCGACCTCAACTCCAACTCCATATATTCCCTCTCGGGGAGAAAAAATCAAAGAGAAAGTTTCATCGCGTTTTACGACACGGAGCCACCGCCAAGCCCTAATCTCTCTCGGGAGGGCTGATCTGGAGTCCGTTCGGGGCTCCGGAGAGGGGGATTCGTCGCCGTCGTCATCATCAACCATCCTCCATCACCAATTTCATGATGCTCACCGCCGTGCGTGAGTAATTCCATCGTAGGCTTGCTGGACGGTGATGGGTTGGATGAGATTTACCATGTAATCAAGTTAGTTTTGTTAGGGTTTGATCCCTAGTATCCACTATGTTCTGAGATTGATGTTGCTATGACTTTGCTATGCTTAATGCTTGTCACTAGGGCCCGAGTGCCATGATTTCAGATCTGAACCTATTATGTTTTCATGAATATATGTGTGTTCTTGATCCTATCTTGCAAGTCTATAGTCACCTATTATGTGTTATGATCCGACAACCCCGAAGTGACAATAATCGGGATACTTCTCGGTGATGACCGTAGTTTGAGGAGTTCATGTATTCACTATGTGTTAATGCTTTGTTCCGGTTCTCTATTAAAAGGAGGCCTTAATATCCCTTAGTTTCCGCTAGGACCCCGCTGCAACGGGAGGGTAGGACAAAAGATGTCATGCAAGTTCTTTTCCATAAGCACGTATGATTATTTACGGAATACATGCCTACATTACATTGATGAATTGGAGCTAGTTCTATGTCACCCTATGTTATAACTATTGCATGAGGAATCGCATCCGGCATAATTATCCATCACTGATCCATTGCCTATGAGCTTTTCATATATTTTTCTTCGCTTATTTACTTTTCCGTTGCTACTGTTAGAACTACTACAAAACCCCAAAAACATTTATCTTTACTTTTGTTACCGTTACCTTTATTATCATACCACTTTTGCTACTAAACACTTTGCTGCAGATACTAAGTTATCCAGGTGTGGTTGAATTGACAACTCAACTGCTAATACTCAAGAATATTCTTTGGCTCCCCTTGTGTCGAATCAATAAATTTGGGTTGAATACTCTACCCTCGAAAGCTGTTGCGATCCTCTATACTTGTGGGTTATCAAGACTGATTTCTGGCGCCGTTGCCGGGGAGCATAGCTCTATTCTCTGAGTCACTTGGGATTTATATCTGTTGATCACTATGAAGAACTTGAAAGATGCTAAAACCAAGATTTTGCCCTCAACTACGAGGGGAGGTACGGAACTGCCATCTAGCTCTGCACTAGATTCTCCTTCCGTTATTAGTAGGCTTGCGACACCTAAACCTACTACTGCTATGAATTCTGATATGTCGCATGTTATTGATGATGCCACTTCTGCTATGCATGATGAAACTACTTCTGTGCGTGATACTACTTTGCCATTAGGTGAATTTCTAGATGAACAACTTGCTAGAGTTAGGGGGAATGAAAATATTGAAGAACCTATTATTGATGATAGTGATGATGAAGGTTCCCCCAATGATTATGTATTACCTGTTGTTCCTAAGGGTTATGTTATGAATGAAGCAGCTGCTATGGAAATTCTTGCTTGCAATGATAGAAATGATCTTAAGAAATTATTAGCTAAATGGAAGCAGCAGTCTCTTAATGCTAGAATGAAACCCGATCCTGCTTTTGCTACTTCACCTATCTGTGTTACTGATAAGGATTATGAATTCTCTGTTGATCCTGATATTATTACTTTAGTTGAATCTGATCCTTTTTATGGCCTTGAATCTGAAACTGTTGTGGCACATCTTACCAAGTTGAATGATATAGCCACCCTATTTACTAATGATGAGAAGTCTCGCTATTTATATATCCTTAAGATATTTCCGTTCTCATTAAAGGGTGATGCTAAGACTTGGTATAATTCTCTTGCTCCTGGTTGTGTGCGTAGTCCCCAGGATATGATTTATTACTTCTCTGCTAAATATTTCCCTGCTCATAAGAAACAAGCTGCCTTGCGGGAAATATATAATTTTGTGCAAATCAAAGAAGAGAGTCTCCCACAAGCTTGGGGGAGGCTTCTCCGGTTACTTAATGCTTTGCCTGATCATCCTCTTAAGAAAAATGAAATACTTGATATCTTTTATAATGGACTAACCGATGCTTCCAAGGACTACTTGGATAGTTGTGCTGGTTGTGTTTTCAGGGAAAGAACAGTCGACGAAGCTGAAATATTATTGAATAATATGTTGACTAATGAAAATAATTGGACTCTTCCCGAGCCAGTTCCTGAAGTAATTCCTGAACCAATTGAGCCAACTCCTGAGCCTATTCCTAAACCCACTCCGAAGAAGAGAGGTGTTTTATTTCTCAGTCCTGAAGATATGCAAGAGGCAAAGAAATCAATGAAAGAAAAAGGTATTAAAGCTGAAGATGTTAAGAATTTACCTCCTATTGAAGAAATACATGGTCTTAATTTACCGCCTGAAGAACCACATTGTCTTGATAACCCGACACAGGTAGTAAAGGTAAATTCTCTCTATAGATATGATAAAGTTGAAATACCCTCTACTAAATTTCATAGCCCATGCTTAGATGAATTTGATGACTTTATGGCTAGACAAGAAAGTTTTAATGCTTATGTTGGTAGAGAGTTAAAGAATAATGCTTTCGAGATAGGACGCGTAGGTGATAATCTGGCTAGAGTTAAAGATGAACTTCACCGTGTTAGCAAATATGCTTCTATGGTTGCTACTCAAGCTGAGCAAGTACTTAAAGCTCAAAATGATTTGCTTGATGAATTAAATAATAAAAATGACTTTGCTGTTAGAGTGGCTACTAGAACTGGTAGAATGACTCAGGAACCTTTGTATCCTGAAGGCCACCCTAAGAGAATCGAGCAAGATTCTCAGAGAAATAATTTAGAGGCACCTAGTTCTTCTAAAAAGAAGAAGAAGAAAAATGATAGGACTTTGCATGCTTCTAGTGAACCTACTGTAGACACACCTGAGAATCCCAATGATATTTCTATTTCTGATGCTGAAACTCAATCAGGTGATGAACATGAACCTAGTGATAATGTTAATGATAATGTTCATGTTGATGCTCAACCTAGCAAAGACAATGATGTAGAGATTGAACCTGCTGTTGATCTTGATAACCCACAATCAAAGAATCAACGTTATGATAAGAGAGATTTTGTTGCTAGGAAGCACGGTAAAGAAAGAGAACCATGGGTTCAGAAACCCATGCCCTTTCCTCCTAAACCATCCAAGTCAAAGGATGATGAGGATTTTGAGCGCTTTGCTGAAATGATTAGACCTATTTTCTTACGTATGCGCTTAACTGATATGCTTAAAGTAAATCCTTATGCTAAGTATATGAAGGATATCATCACAAATAAAAGAAAGATACCGGAAGCTGAAATTTCCACCATGCTTGCTAATTACACCTTTAAGGGTGGAATACCAAAGAAACTTGGAGATCCGGGTGTACCAACTATACCATGCTCTATTAAAAGAAATTATGTTAGAACTGCTTTATGTGATCTTGGAGCCGGTGTTAGTGTTATGCCTCTCTCTTTATATCGTAGACTTGAATTGAATAAGTTGACACCTACTGAAATATCTTTGCAAATGGCCGATAAATCAACTGCTATACCTGTCGGTATTTGTGAGGATGTGCCTGTTGTGGTTGCAAATGTCACTATCTTAACGGACTTTGTTATTCTTGATATTCCCGAGGACGATAGTATGTCTATTATCCTTGGTAGACCTTTTCTTAATACTGCAGGGGCTGTTATTGATTGCAACAAAGGCAATGTCACTTTTCATGTTAATGGTAATGAGCATACGGTACACTTTCCGAGGAAACAATCTCAAGTTCATAGTATCAATTCTATTGAAAAAGTTCCAACTATCATTTTTGGAGGTTTTGAATTTCCTCTCCCTACTGTCAAGAAAAAGTATGATATTCTTATTGTTGGGGATTTTCATATCCCCATTGAGGTAACTTAGTGTTATTCGAAATTTCTCCGGTTCCGTGTTATTCGGAATGAGTTTGTTAACAAGACTTGATCAACCTTGTTAGTGGATTCATTTTGATGATCACGAGATGGATGAAACTAGAAGGCACAACCTTCTGTACCCTCCTTTTACTTTCTGTTATTTAGAATAAATAAAGCAAAAATAGTATTATCCGTCTGTTTTCTGAATTATCCGTGCATTAAAAAATAGTCCGAAAATAAAAGTGCTCCAAATGCCCTGCAAATTTAGTATGATTTTTTCTGGAATATTTGAGGATTTTAGGCACTGAAAACACTGCAGGAGGGGCAAGCACCAGGCCACGAGAGAGGAGGGCGCGCCCCCCCTGTAGGGCGCGCCCCCCTGTCTCGTGGGCCCCTGGTGGCTCCCCTCCACTTTTGCCAGCACCCACACACTTCATCTTCTACCCAAAAAATCCCCATCCAGCTCAAGCATGAGTTCTAGCTCGTTTTGCTGCGATTTTCGATCTCTTAGCTCAAAGCTCCATTCACAAAACTGCTTTGGGAGATTGTTGCTTGGTATGTGACTCCTCCATTGGTCCAATTAGTTTTTGTTCTAGTGCTTTATTCATTGCAAATTTTTGCTGCATAGGTGACCATGTTCTTGAGCTTGCATGTTAAAATTTTGAGGTCCCAAGCAATTCCAATGCATGATATAGGCTCTAGGCACTTGTAGGAGTAGTTGCTATCAATCTTGTTTAGTTTTATCCACTTTTATTTTGAAGTTACTAAAATTTCAGAAATTTTCAAAAAAAGAAATATGCTTAGAAGAATGTACCAAGGAGGTTCCTCGGCAAAGAAAGGGCCAAGGATTGCTATAGGTGAACAAGATGTTAATTTGCCAAGGGACGCAAATGTACGGGCTTGTGAGTGGCCATCCGATGATTTTATGGTCGAAGCAGGCTTCAAGGAGGAATTTGATGCATATGTGCGTAATGCCGAGCTGGAGGACTTCTTACAAGATAAGTGTCCTCAATATTATCAATTGACTAATTCCTTTGTGCGGAGGTTCGAATATATTTCTGCGCATAATTCTCCTAGTGTCATGTTTGATATTTATGATACATCTTATACCATGGATTTAGAGGATTTCACAACTGCTTGCAAACTCCCGCAGTGGGGTAATATCAATGATCCTTGCAAATCTGAATTTAGAGATTTTCTTGCTAGTATTACCGTGGGAGAATCTAGGGACATAGCACAAGCTACCATAGGGAGCATTCATTTTCCTGCTATACATTATTTTGCTCTCTTTATTGGTAGATGCATTAATGGTAAGGAAGAAGTATGTCACATGTGTGCTCCTGATCTTTGTGCCCACAAGAGTTCTGTGTCAGGTTATAAAGGTTATAACTTGGGGGCAATAGTTGCACGTAGGTTGCAGAATAATAGTAGAAGGGGAGATTTCTTTGGAGGAATTTATGCAACCCGTGTGGCTAATTTTCTTAATATAGCTCCACGAGAGGGGGATATGATTGTACCTCCTGTTTATTTGGATAAAGAATCTATGTTTGATCATCATTTTCTTGAGAGGAATGAACAATTCCTCCACTATCGACTAATCTGTGACAGACACAATGTCGTTCCTATTACTCTTCCTGCTCCCTACCTTTTTGATTATCAGGCAAAAGGAAGATATGTTGTCACTAGGGAAGAAGCAACTGAATATGAGAGGGGAATGGAGGCAGCTTGCCAACACGCTGCTGCTCAGGAGGCGGTCGCCTCTGCATCTCAGTACTACCCCAGTTTCACTTATGGATATCAGCCAGGCGGTCATTGGTATTAGACCAACTTAGGCCAAAGCCTAAGCTTGGGGGAGTATGTATTTCTTACCGACTTTGTATTCAAATTCACACGCTAGTCGTCGGTGCTCATACTCTTTCATTGTATTATCCATGCTAGTTTAAATTTCTTTTTCTAGTTTTTCTTCTTGTGTGTTTGATAAACTTTAAGAAAAACCAAAAAAAATTTAGTTAGTTTAATTTCCTTGCTTGTAGTAGGAATTAAAATGAAAACCAAAAAGATTTCTCGTACTTCTTTTACTTGTTGGGAGCTTTCCCGTGTAAATAGTTTTATTTTCTTTTCTTTCTTTTGGGGGTCGACAAGACCATATTGAAAATGCTTAGTGGCTCTTATATGCATGATTGTTTATTTAATTTAGAGCCCATATTACTTGTCTTATCTCTTGAGTTGAATGCTTGCAGATTCCAGCTTAGTCCAATGCACGTACACTCTTATTATTATACACATCGTTCGGTCGTGCAAGTGAAAGGCAATAATGACGATATATGATGGACTTATTGGGATGAGAAAAGCTGGTATGAACTCGACCTCTCTTGTTTTTGTAAATATGATGAGTTCATCGTTCCTGAGTCAGCTATTATGAAGTAAACATATTTGCAATGACATTTAGAGATTATAGTTACTTGTGCCATGCTTGATTAGCTATGAGTTATAATGGTTTACCTTGCGTGCCAACATGCTATTAGAATGATTATGATGTGATATGATGGGATGGTATCCTCCTTTGAATGAATTGAGTGACTCGACTTGGCACATGTTCACGCATGTAGTTGAATCAAATCAACATAGCCTTCACAATATTTATGTTCATGGTAGATTATATCCTACTCATGCTTGTACTCTGTGTGAATTGATTTTAATGCATGTTTATGACTGTTGTCGCTCTCCCAATTGGTCGCTTCCCAGTCTTTTGCTAGCCTTCACCTGTACTAAGCGGGAATACTGCTTGTGCATCCAAACTCCTTAAACCCCAAAGTTGTTCCATATGAGTCCACTATACCTTCCTATATGCGGTATTTACCTGTCGTTTCAAGTAAATTTGTATGTTCCAAACTCCAAACCTTCAAATTAAATTCTGTTTTGTATGCTCGAGCAGCTCATGTTTCAACTAGGGCTGCTTATATCTTCCATGCTAGGTCGGTTATTCTGAAGAGGAGTGGACTCCGCTCCTCATTCACGAGAAAGGGCCGGTAACCGGGATGCCCAGTCCCATGATCCAAAAAGATCAAAGCAAATCAAAATAATTAAACAAAACTTCCCCAGGGTTGTTGTATGTTGGAGGCACTCATTGTTTCGAGCAAGCCGTGGATTGATGCTTATTGGTGGTTGGGGGAGTATAAACCTTTACCATTTTGTTTGGGAACTACCTATAATGCATGTAGTATGGAAGATACATCCATATCATAGTTGTTGCGTTGACAACAAAAGTATGCCGCTCAAAATGTTATTCAATCTCTATTTTAAAATCGAGCTCTGGCACCTCTACAAATCCCCGCTTCCCTCTGCGAAGGGCCTATCTATTTACTTTTATGTTGAGTCATCATCCTTCTTATTAAAAGCACCTGCTGGAGAGCACACTATCATTTGCATTCATTACTATTGGTTTATATTGGGTATGACTTGACTGGATCTCTTTTACCATGAATTACAATGTTTAGTCAGTCCTTGATCTTTAAAGGTGCTCTGCATTTATGTTTTGCGGTCTCAGAAAGGGTTAGCGAGATACCATTTGTTATATCATGTTATGATTATTTTGAGAAAGTGTTGTCATCCGAGTTTTATTATTATGGCTCGCTAGCTGATTATGCTATTGATATGAGTAATTGTGAGACCTGTGTGTTATTGTGAGTATGGTTAGTTCATAATATTTGCTAAAACTTGAATGCTGGCTTTTCATGTTACAACAACAAGAGAAAACAGAGTGTGTAAAAGTTTTTCTTTATCACTTTCAGTTTATCAACTGAATTGCTTGAGGACAAGCAAAGGTTTAAGCTTGGGGGAGTTGATACGTCTCCAACGTATCTACTTTTCCAAACACTTTTGCCCTTGTTTTGGACTCTAACTTGCATGATTTGAATCAAACTAACCCGGACTGACGCTGTTTTCAGCAGAACTACCATGATGTTGTTTTATGTGTAGAAAAGAAAAGTTCTCGGAATGTCCTGGAAATCCACGGAGACACTTTTTGGAATTAATAAGAATTTTTGGCGAAAGAATTAATGCCAGTGGGCCCACAGCCTGTCCACGAGACAGGGGGACGCGCCCCCCTAGGGCGCGGCCTCCTATCTCATGGGCCCCGTGGACCTCCACCGACCTCAACTCCAACTCCATATATTCCGTCTCGGGGAGAAAAAAAATCAGAGAGAAAGTGTCATCGCGTTTTACGACACGGAGCCACCGCCAAGCCCTAATCTCTCTCGGGAGGGCTGATCTGGAGTCCGTTCGGGGCTCTGGAGAGGGGGATTCATCGCCGTCGTCATCATCAACCATCCTCCATCACCAATTTCATGATGCTCACCGCCGTGCGTGAGTAATTCCATCGTAGACTTGCTGGACGGTGATGGGTTGGATGAGATTTACCATGTAATCAAGTTAGTTTTGTTATGGTTTGATCCCTAGTATCCACTATGTTCTGAGATTGATGTTGCTATGACTTTGCTATGCTTAATGCTTGTCACTAGGGCCCGAGTGCCATGATTTCAGATCTAAACCTATTATGTTTTCATGAATATATGTGTGTTCTTGATCCTATCTTGCAAGTCTATAGTCACCTATTATGTGTTATGATCCGACAACCCCGAAGTGACAATAATCAGGATACTTCTTGGTGATGACCATAGTTTGAGGAGTTCATGTATTCACTATGTGTTAATGCTTTGTTCCGGTTCTCTATTAAAAGGAGGCCTTAATATCCCTTAGTTTCCGTTAGGACCCCGCTGCAACAGGAGGGTAGGACAAAAGATGTCATGCAAGTTCTTTTCCATAAGCATGTATGATTATTTACGGAATACATGCCTACAATACATTGATGAATTGGAGCTAGTTCTGTGTCACCCTATGTTATAACTATTGCATGAGGAATCGCATCCGGCATAATTATCCATCACTGATCCATTGCCTACGAGCTTTTCATATATTGTTCTTCGCTTATTCACTTTTCCGTTGCTACTGTTACAACTACTACAAAACCCAAAAACATTTATCTTTACTTTTGTTACCGTTACCTTTATTATCAGACCACTTTTGCTACTAAACACTTTGCTGCAGATACTAAGTTATCCAGGTGTGGTTGAATTGACAACTCAACTGCTAATACTCAAGAATATTCTTTGGATCCCCTTATGTCGAATCAATAAATTTGGGTTGAATACTCTACCCTCGAAAGCTGTTGCAATCCCCTATACTTGTGGGTTATCAGCATTCATATAGAGTCATATCTTGTTCTAGTTTCGAGTTGTAATTCATATGTTGTAATCAATAGAAGTGTGATGATCATCATTATTAGAACATTGCCCAAAAAAAGGAAAAAAGGGAAGAAAGGCCAAAAAAAGAAAGGCCCCCCAAAAAAGAAAAAAAGAGAAAATAAATAAAAAGGGCAACGTTACTATCTGTTTTTCCACACTTGTGCTTCAAAGTAGCACCTTGTTCTTCATGTAGTGAGTCTCATATATTGTGCTTCAAAGTAGCACCATGTTTTTCATATAGTGAATCTCATAAGTTGTCTTTTTCATACTAGTGGGAATTTTTCATAATAGAACTTGGCTTGTAAATTCCTACGATGGGCTTCCTCAAATGCCCTAGGTCTTCGTGAGCAAGCAAGTTGGATGCACACCCACTAGTTTTCTTTTGTTGAGCATTCATTTATAGCTCTAGTGCATCCGTTGCATGGCAATCCCTACTCCTCATGTTGACATCAATTGATGGGCATCTCCATAGCCCGTTGATTATCCTCGTCAATGTGAGACTTTCTCCTTATTTGTCTTATCCACACAATCCCCATCATCATATTCTATTCCACCCATAGTGCTATATCCATGGCTCACGCTCATGTATTGTGTGAAGGTTGAAAAAGTTTGAGATTATTTAAGTATGAAACAATTTCTTGGCTTCTCATCGGGGGTATAGAAGTTGGGAACATCTTTGTGTGACGAAAATGAAGCATAGCCTAACTATATGATTTTGTAGGGATGAACTTTCTTTTGCCATGTTATTTTGAGAAGACATGATTACTTTGATTAGTATGCTTGAAGTGTTACTATTTCTTTTATCAATATGAACTTTTATTTTGAATCATTTGGATCTGAACATTCATGCCACAATAAATAAAATTACATTGAGAATTATGCTAGGTAGCATTCCACATCAAAAATTCTCTTTTTATCATTTACCTACTCGAGGACGAGCAGGAATTAAGCTTGGGGATGCTTGATACGTCTCCAACGTATCTATAATTTTTGATTGTTCCATGCTATTATATTACCCCTTTTGGTTATTTATGGGGTTTATTTTACACATTTATATCATTTTTGGGACTAACCTACTAACCGGAGGCCCAACCCGTATTGCTGTTTTTTTGCCTATTTCAGTATTTCGAAGAAAAGGAATATCAAACGGAGTCCAAACGGAATGAAACCTTCGGGAGCGTGATTTTTGGAACGAACATGATCAAGAGGACTTGGAGTACAAGTCAAGAAGCAGTCGAGGCCTCCACGAGATAGGAGGGCGCCCCCCCCCCTATAGGGTGCGCCCCCTGTCTCGTGGGCCCCTCGGGCGACCACCGACGTACTTCTTCCTCCTATATAAGCCTACGTACCCCGAAAACATCCAGGGAGCCAACGAAACACAATTTCCACCACCGTAACCTTCTGTATCCGCGAGATCTCATCTTGAAGCCTTCGCCGGCACTCTGCCGGAGGGGGAATCGACCATGGAGGGCTTCTACATCAACATCCTTGCCCCTCCGATGAGTTGTGAGTAGTTTACCACAGACCTACGGGTCCATAGTTATTAGCTAGATGGCTTCTTCTCTATTTTTGGATCTCAATACAATGCCCCCCCCCTCTCTTGTGGAGATCTATTCAATGTAAACTCTTTTTGCGGTGTGTTTGTCGAGATCCCATGAAATGTGGGTTTATGATCAAGTTTATTTATGAATAATATTTGAATCTTCTCTGAATTCTTTTATGTATGATTGAGTTATCTTTGCAAGTCTCTTCGAATTATCAGTTTGGTTTGGCCTACTAGATTGATCTTTCTTGCCATGGGAGAAGTGCTTAGCTTTGGGTTCAATCTTGCGGTATCCTTACCAGGTGATAGCAGGGGTTGCAAGGCACGTATTGTATTGTTGCCATCGAGGATAAAAAGATGGGGTTTATATCATATTGCTTGAGTTTATCCCTCTACATCATGTCATCTTGCTTAAGGCGTTACTCTATTCTTATGAACTTAATACTCTACATGCAGGCAGGAGTCGGTCGATGTGTGGAGTAATAGTAGTAGATGCAGGCAGGAGTCGGTCTACTTGTCACGGACGTGATGCCTATATACATGATCATGCCTAGATAATCTCATAATTATTCGCTTTTCTATCAATTGCTCGACAGTAATTTGTTCACCCACCATAATACTTATGCTATCTTGAGAGAAGCCACTAGTGAAACCTATGGCCCCCGGGTCTATCTCTTATCATATTTGCTTCCAATCTACTTTTATTTGCATCTTTACTGTTTGCATCTATATTATGAAATACCAAAAATATATTTATCTTATCATACTATCTCTATCAGATCTCACTTTCACAAGTGGCCGTGAAGGGATTGACAACCCCTTTATTGCGTTGGTTGCGAGTTATTTGTTTGTTTGTGTAGGTGCGTGGGACTTTTGAGGAGCCTCCTACTAGATTGACACCTTGGTTCTCAAAAACTGAGGGAAATACTTATGCTACTATTGCTGCATCACCCTTTCCTCTTCAAGGAAAACCAACGCAAGCTCAAGACGTAGCAAAACTCGTGGCACAGATCCGACCAAGAGGAGATGGAATCTATCAGAGGTGCATCAACCGCAACTTGATGTTGGGCTTGAGCACCAACGGGAAGTAGTTGGCGAGTACCTTGCTGTCCCGAGCTCCGGCAGCTTGCATCGCGATGGTGTAAACACTCAGGAATTCGGACGGATGAGTCTTGCCGTCGTACTTCTCCGGGACCTCTGGTTTGAACTTGCGGGTAGTGGGCCACTGGAATTGCCGTAGCTCATGGGTAAACGGCGGACAGCTTATTGCATAAGGCAAGTCGCTAGAATCCTCCGGCGCAGGCCTGTACGCAGTGGGACCCACCCGCACGCCTATCAGATTGGTGGCCCACTTCATGTCGCCGCTCGATGGTGGTTAGAGCATCCTCCTTGAGCCGTTCCAGAAGAAATTGACGTTGGTTGCAACATGCTTGTGGATTGGACGATGTCGTGGATACGTCGTCACGGGCATCGACCCGACGAGCCAGCAACCACCGCTGTCACAGTGGAGGGGAGTGCACCATGGTCGCGGCGCCTCCAACCCTTCCACCATCGACACGCGCCGGGTCAGTGGTCCGGCGCGATGAAGGACTTGCCTCCTGGTGGCTATCCCTGTTGGCGTGGCCAATAAGGCTTTGGATAGCAGCCCCCCACTCTTCTTGCTTCTCTGCAGCGGGAGGAAAGTCGAGGAGTAGCTGTGCTCGTGCCAACGCTTCTGCTCACATCGGCGGTAGCGATAAACGTGAGGAACGGGAGATGCTCAGACTTCTAACTATGTTAGAAGGAGATCCATCATGGTTCCGCGGCCGCGCGCCTTTTTCACCAGCATCTTGGCGTGCATATCGGCCCTGCGCATCTCGAGAATGATGTTGAGGGCTCTTGCCACGGCGACACCCGGGGTCACCAACGTCGTGGCGCTGCTCGTCGTGCACGACCTGGGTGGACCGCGATGCGTGCGTCGGTAGGGTCGTCTTCCTACCCTTGAAGGTCCCTGCACCGCCCGTAGGCAGCACGGCCCGTCCTTGGATGCAACGGTGCGCGGATCGTCGTTGTGGCTGTGGACGACGCCACTCGCCTGGCTCCTGGTACTAGAATGGTGTGGGCGGTCTTGATCTCCTCCGCCACCAACATCTACCCCGTCGCCCTTCTGTGCTAGCATGGGCAGACCTGCTCCAGACGAACCGATCGTCATGATCGTGTTCTTCTTCAGAGCCATGGCGATGAGCAAACTGACGCACTAACTACCAGATCCGATTTGCACAACCTCTTCCCCTACCTGGCGCACCTAGGATGTCGGGGAAACGACACCTATGGGGTCGAGTGGATCCCTTCTACAGTTGGCGGGGAGCAGGAATGCGCAAAGAGCAGGTCCGGTGATCAGTATGAGGGATTTTTACCCAGGTTCGGGCCGTTGAGGAGCGTAAAACCCTAGTGCTGCTTTGAGTGTATATTTGGTGTTCTTGAACCTTAGCTAGCTGCTATGTGTGCCTGGTCCTAAAGTTTGAATCCTTCTCCAGTATGCCTCGGGCCTCCTTTTATACGTCTAAAGGGGTTGCCACAATGGCACACAAGAGGTGTAAAGTAGCTATAGTGTACATGGTTATCACTGGCGTTGTAGGACAAACGCATTAAATGCGCTGCTTACATGCCCTCCAACTTTATCAGGGACAGTAATAGAGCCCGTCCCGTCCGTCACCGCCTCACCCTAACTCAACACATATCCAGGCTGACGAGGCATGCAACACCAGGCTGACTAGCTAGCCGCTGTGCTGGCGCGGTGGCAGGATCTTCATGAAGATCTTCATGCCACGACGCAGGTGCTTGCTTAGTTGGCAGGCTGGTCGCCGCGCTGGAACGGTCGTGGGGTGGCGAAACCTTGTCGGCTGCGGGCCTAGCTATGGCCCCGTAGTTGTCCCGGCAAGGGTCTTGTAGGGGGACTTCGTCTTCTGGTCTCCACGAAGACTTGCATGCCACCATTCTTCACAAAGATTTGCATGCTACTACGCATGTGCCCCTGAGTCTTGGTCCTGACGTTGTGGTGTCAGAGCTCTCAGCCTCAAGGGTGGTGGCCTTGCTGGTGCTTCGCAAGCCGTCCCGGCAAGGATCTTGCGGCAAGGATGTTGCCGGGGGAGGTCTAGCTTGTCTTCTACTCTTTGTTTACTACCTTGAAGGCTACCTTGGTAGTCTTGCATCTTGCCTTCTACTACCCCGTCAAACCTCGCCATGGGTGCGGCTACAACTACCCGTGCACAAGTAAGGGGTATAGAAGGGACCAAACTTATGTACACCGACACTACTGGACCTCATAGGTCAAACAAAGCATGTTCTGCACCAGAGTGGTATAGTAATCCTGCCCTAGAAGTCATGTTACTAGACCATGGCGAACCAACGAACTATGAAAAAGCTATGATGAGCCTAGATTCCGACAGATGGCTTGAGGCCATGAAATCTGAGATAGGATCCATGTATGAGAACAAAGTCTGGACTTTGGTGGACTTGCTCGATGATCGGCAAGCCATAGAGAATAAATGGATCTTCAAGAAGAAGACTAAAGATGATGGTAATGTTATTGTCTACAAAGCTCAACTTGTCGCAAAAGGTTTTCAACAAGTTCAAGGGGTTGACTACGATGAGACTTTCTCACCTGTGGCGATGCTTAAGTCCGTCCGAATCATGTTAGCAATTGCCACAATTGACGATTATGAAATCTGGCAAATGGATGTCAAAACTGCATTCCTTAATGGATATCTCAAAGAAGAGTTGTATATGATGCAACCAGAAGGTTTTTTCGATCCTAAAGGTGCTAATAAAGTGTGCAAGCTCCAATGATCCATCTATGGACTGGTCAAGCATCTTGGAGTTGGAATATACGCTTTGATGAGGTGATTAAAGCATATGGTTTTATACAGAGTGAAGCATGTATTTACAAGAAAGTGAGTGGGAGCACTGTACCATTTTTGATATTATATGTGGATGACATATTGCTGATTAGAAATGATATAGAATTTCTGGATAGCATAAAAGGATGCTTGAATAAGAATTTTTCAATAAAAGACCTCGGTGAAGCTGCTTACATATTAGGCATCAAGATCTATAGATATAGATCAAGACGCTTGATAAGATTTTCAATGAGTACATACCTTGACAAGATTTTGAAGGAGTTCAAAATGGATCAGTCAAAGATGGAGTTCTAGCCTGTATTCTAAGGTATGAAGTTGAGTACAACTCAAAGCCTGACCACAGTAGAAGATAGAGAGAGAATGAAAGTTACTCCCTATGCCTCAGCCATAGGTTCTATAAAGTATGCCATGCTGTGTACCAACCCTGTTGTGTAGCTTGCCATGAGTTTGGCAAGGGGGTACAATAGTGATCCAGGAGTAGATCACTAGACAACTGTCAAAATTATCCTTAGAGGACTATGGAAATATTCCTCGGTTATGGAGGTGATAAAGAGTTCGTCGTAAAGAGTTAGGTCGATGCAAGCTTTTACACCTATCCAGATGACTCTAAGTCTATATCTGGATACGTATTAAAAGTGGGAGCAATTAGCTAGAGTAGCTCCATGAAGAGCATTGTAGACATATAATTTTTTGAAATACATACGGATCTGAATGTGGCAGACCCGTCGACTAAACTTCTTTCACAAGCAAAATATGATCACACCTTAGTACTCTTTGGGTGTTAATCACATAGCGATGTGAACTAGATTATTGACTCTAGTAAACTCTTTGGGTATTGGTCACATGGTGATGTGAACTATGGTTGTTAATCACATGACAATGTGAACTATGGTTGTTAATCACATGATGATGTGAACTAGATTATTGACTCTGGTGCAAGTGGGAGACTGAAGGAAATATGCCCTAGAGGCAATAATAAAGTTGTTATTTTATATTTCCTTATTCATGACAAAGGTTTATTATTCATGCTAGAATTGTATTGATCGGAAACTTAAATACATGTGTGAATACATAAACAAACACCGTGTCCCTAGTAAGCCTCTACTAGACTAGCTTGTTGATCAAAGATGGTTAAGGTTTCCTAACCATGGACATGATTTGTCATTTGATAACAGGATCACATCATTATGATAATGATGTGATGGACAATACCCATCCGTTAGCTTAGCATAATGATCGTTCAATTTTTTTTGCTATTTCTTTCTTCATGTCAAATACATATTCCTTCGACTACGAGATTATGCAACTCTCGGATACCGGAGGAATACCTTGTGTGCTATCAAACGTCACAACATAACTGGATGATCATAAAGATGCTCTACAGGTATTTCCGAAGGTGTTTGTTGAGTTGGCATAGATCGAGATTAGGATTTGTCACTCCGAGTGTCAGAGGGGTATCTCTGGGCCCTCACGATAATACGCATCATAAGCTTGCAAGCAAATGACTAAGGAGTTAGTCGTGAGGTGATGTATTACAGAACGGGTAAATAGACTTGCCGGTAACGAGATTGAACTAGGTATGAAGATATCGACAATGGAATTAATCTCGGGCAAGTAACATACCGATGGACAAAGGGAATTACGTACGTTGTCATAACGTTTCGACCGACAAAGACCTTTGTAGAATATGTAGGAGCCAATATGGGCATCCAGGTTCCGCTATTGGTTATTGACCAGAGAGGTGTCTCGATCATGTCTACATAGTTCTTGAACCCGTAGGGTCCGCATGCTTAACGTTCGATGACACTATAGTATTATATGAGTTATGTGATTTGGTGACCGAATGTTGTTCGAAGTCCCGGATGAGATCAGGTACATGACGAGGAGTCTTGAAATGGTCGAGAGGTAAAGATTGATATATAGGACGAGGGTATTCGGATACCAGAAGTGTTTCAGGGGGTACTAGGTACTTATCGGGTCATCGGAAGGGGTTCTGGGCACCCCCGGCAAAATATATGGGCTTTATGGGCCAAGAGGGGAAACGCACCAGCGACAAGGGGCTGGTGCGCCCCCTATATGGGCCGGCCTAGGAGGAGAAGGAATGAGGGGAAGGGAAAGGAAAGAGTGGAATAGGATTCCCCCTTCCTTCCCTCTCCCCCCTCTTTCCTTCCCCCTCCGACAAATATGGCAGGGGGCGCGGCCAAGGGCAGGAGTCCAAGTAGGATTCAGACCTATTTGGGGCACCCCTTGGCCTCTCCAATCTCGCTCCCACCTATATATATGAGGAGGGGGTGCCTAGCACATGCCAGACAATTGCATAGCCATGTGCGGCGCCCCCCTCCATCGTTTACACCCCCGGTCATATTTTCATAGTGCTTAGGTGAAGCCATGTGGAGATCACTTCGCCATCACCGTCACCATGTCGTCGTGCTGAAGGTACTCATCTACTACCTCGACGTCTTACTGGATCAAGAAGGCGAGGGACGTCACCGAGCTGAACGTTTGCAGAACATGGAGGTGTCGTGCGTTTGGTACTTGATCTGTTGAGGCGTGAAGAAGTTTGACTACATCAATCGCGTTGTGAAACGCTTTCGCTTATGATCTACGAGGGTACATAGACATACTTTCCCCCTCATTGCTATGCATCTCCATGGATAGATCATTGCGTGTGCGTAGAATTGTTTTTGTTTTCCATGCAAAGTTTCCCAACAACTAGTTGGGTTACTTGGTGGGAGATTATATGTTCAGATTGTTAATTGCATATTTATCTCCTCTGATCATGAACACAATTATGCTTTGTGAGTAGTTCCGTTTGTTCTTAAGTACATGGAAGAAGCCTTGTTATAAGTAATCATGTGAAGTTTAGTTTCGTTCATTTTTTTATGATATGTTATTTTGTTCTTCCTCTAGTGGTGTCGTGTGAACGTCGACTACATGACATGTCACCATGTTTGGGCCTATGGGAACGCATTATGGGATTAGTTCGTAGATGATGGAACTACTAGAGTAAGGGAATTTTCCATCAGCCAGTTCTTTGCCGTGGGCTAGCGGATGGCAAAGAAGGTCTTTGCCGTCCGCTTATGAAAAACACATGACAAAGAACAGGCAGATGGCAAAGATACTCTTTGCCATTAGCCAGTTCTTTGTCGTCCGCTAGCGGACGACAAAGAGATGGGTGGGGTCTAGTGGACAACACTGCTAGCGGACAGCAAAGAGGTTAATACCTAATGACTATTAACATCGAACCCCCATGCCTCTCTCTCTCTTCTCTCTCTTTACTCCCCGACCCAACCGCGCCCCCGCCGCCGCGCCACCCCCGACACCCGCCGCTGACCCCCTGCCACCCTGCCCCCGGCCCCCACTGCGCTCCTGCCGCTGCTGACCCCCCACGGGAGCGCCCCCGGCACCCCCCCCCCACGCCGCTGACCCCACGCTGCCCCGCCCCGACCCCCGCTGTGCCCCGCAGCCCCGACCCCCACCACACTGCCGTCACCCTGCCCCCAGCCCCCACCGCACCCTAGCTGCCCCGACCCGCTGCTCCGGCAACGTCGCCTTGTTGTCCGGTCATGACGCCCCTCCCCTACGGCGGATGCCTGAGCCCCGCCGTGAGGAAGGACGCGGGGCGGCCCCCTCCCCTACGGCGTACCTCCTCCACCGGCCGCCCCCTCTCATGGAGTGAGTTCCTCCTCCTCGTTTTTTCTTTTTTTAGTTTTAGGTTTATGTTTAGTTTAGATTTAGTTTTAATTTTAGTTTCAGATTTAGTTTAGTTTAGTTTTAGGTTTAGGTTTAGTTCTAAAAAAGTAGAAAATAAGAATAATTAGAAGAAGAAGAAGAGGAAGAAGAAGAAGTAGAAGAAGAAGAAGAAGAAGAAGAAGACGAAGACGACAACGAAGAAGAAGAAGAAGAGAAGGAGGGCGAGAGGAAGAACACGAATAATTAGGTTTTTTCTTCTGTTTTTAGGTTTAGTTTAAGTTTAGTTTAGGTTTTTAGGTTTAGGTTTATATTTAGTTCAGTTTAGGTTTAGTTAATAAGAAAGAAGAAAGCTGAAAAAAGAAAAGAAGAAGAAGAAGAAGAAGAATAAGAAGAAGAAGAATAAGAAGAGGCGGAAGAAAAAGAAGAGGCGGAAGAATAAGAAGAGGAGGTTAGGGGTGCGTCGGCGCCGACGGAACCGGGTGGAGGGTCGGGGAAGAGGGTCGAGGATCGGAGCTGAGGGTAGAGGGTCGGGGCAGAGGGTCGAGGGTCGGGGCAGATGATCATGGATCGAGGGGGCGAGGGTTCGAGAGTCTAGGGGTCAATGGTCGAGGATCCTCCAATCCGAGTGCTATCCGACTGGTGTCGTAGCTTAAAATGAGCATGTTCCCGAGCTGAAGGTCATGAGCGTGGGTGAACTGCTTCCATGTGTGCATGAATAACGGATGGAAGTAATTTGCCTGTGCTGATGACCTTCCGAGCATGTCCGCATCTTAAGATACGACAACAACCGCACCATCCTCACAGTAAAGGAGTTCAACAGGACCACCAATGGGGTGAGGGGTCGAGGGTCCAGGGGTCGATGGTCGAGGATCTTCCGGTCCAAGTGCTGACTGACTGGTGTCATAGATTAAGATGAGCACATCCCCGAGCTGAAGGAAATGAGCGTGGGGGAACTGCTTCCATCCGTGCACGAATAACAGATGGAAGCAGTTCGCCCATGTTGATGACCTTCCAGGGACGTCTGCATCTTAAGATACGAGAACAGCCGCACCATGCTCATAGTGAAGGTGTTCGAAAGGACCACCGAGGGGGCGAGGGGTCGAGGGTCTAGGGGTCGATGGTCGAGGATCTTCTGATCCGAGTTCCGTCCGACTAGTGTCATAGCATAAAATGAGCACGTCCCCGAGCTGAAGGTCATGAGGGTGCGCGAATTGCTTCCATCCGTGCATGAATAACGGATGGAAGTAGTTTTCCCACGCTGATGACCTTTCGGGCACGTCCGCATCTTAAGATACGACAACAGCCGCACCATGCTTATAGTGAAGGTGTTTGACAGGACCACCGAGATGGTGAGGGGTCGAGGGTCTAGGGGTCAATGGTCAAGGATCTTCCGGTCTGAGTGCTGATCAACTGGTGTTGTAGATTAAGACGAGGAAGTCCCCGAGCTGAAGGTCATGAGCGTGGGTTAACTGCTTACATCCATGCATGAATAACGGATGGATGCAGTTCGCCCGCGCTAATGGCATTCAGCTCGGGCACGTCCGCATCTTAAGATACGACAACAGCCGCACCATGCTCACAGTGAAGGTGTTCGATAGGACCACCGAGGGGGCGAGGGGTCGATGGTCGAGGATCTTCCGGTCCGAGTGCCGACCGACTGGTGTCGTAGCTTAAGACGAGGAAGTCCCCAAGCTGAAGGTCATGAGCATGAGTGAACTGCTTCCATCCATGCACAAATAACGGATGGAAGTAGTTCGCCCGCGCTGATGACCTTCAGCTCGGGCACGTCCTCATCTTAAGATATGACATCAGCTGCACCATGCTCACAGTGAAGGTGTTCGACAGGACCACCGAGGGGGCGAGTGTCTAAGGGTCGATGGTCGAGGATCTTCCGGCCCGAGTGCTGACCGACTGGTGTCGTAGCTTAAGACAAGGAAGTCCCCGAGCTGAAGGTCGTGAGTGAACTGCTTCCATTTGTGCACGGATAACGGATGGAAGCAGTTCGCCCGCGCTAATGACCTTCAGCTCGGGCACATCCGCATCTTAAGATATGACAACAGCCGCACCATGCTCACAGTGAAGGTGTTTGACAGGACCACCGAGGGGGCGAGGGACGAGGGGTCGGTGGTCGAGGATCTTCCAGTCCGATTGCTAACCGACTAGTGTCGTAGCTTAAGACGAGTAAGTCCCCGAGCTGAAGGTCATGAGCATGGGTGAACTGCGTCCATCCGTGCATGAATAACGGATGGAAGAAGTTCGCCCGTGCTGATGACCTTCAACTTGGGCACGTCTGCATCTTAAGATACGACAACAGTCGCACCATGCTCACATAGAAGGAGTTTGATAGGATCACCGAGGGGGCGAGGGGTCGAGGGTCTAGGGGTTGATGGTCGAGGATCTTCCGGTCCGAGTGCTGACCGATTGGTGTCGTAGCTTAAGACGAGGAAGTGCCCAAGCTGAAGATCACGAGCTCGGGTGAACTGCTTCCATCCGTGCATGAATAACGGATGGAAGCAGTTCACCCGCGCTGATGAGCTTCAGCTCGGGCACATCCTCATCTTAAGATACAACAACAGCCGCACCATGCTCACAGTGAAGGTGTTCGACAGGACCACCGAGGGGGCGAGGGGTCGAGTGTATAAGGGTTGATGGTCGAGGATCTTCCGACCTGAGTGCTGACCGACTGGTGTTGTAGCTTAAGACGAGGAAGTCCCAAAGCTGAAGGTCATGAGCGTGGGTGAACTTCTTCCATCCATGCACGAATAACGGATGGAAGCAGTTCATCGCGCTGATGACCTTCAGCTCGGGCACGTCCGCATCTTAAGATACGACAACAGCCGCACCATGCTCACAGTGAAGGTGTTTGACAGGACC